>NC_088688.1:75752602-76361641 GCF_028017835.1 Emys orbicularis | reverse complement strand
TGGACCCTAATTACAGGGTTGTCACGCTGACTAATGGGGCACAGCACGGCGTAAAGAAAAATGAGCAAGAGGGCACAGACCCGGACCCCAGTTACAGGCCTGTCACATTGCTCAGTTTAACAAAGAGCTCAATGCCCCTCCAAAGAAAGGGGCAGGTGACTTGCACCCTGATTACAGGGCAGTCACACTCACCAACCAGCTAACGGAGGCCCGAAGTGCCTCAGAGACCCAAACCCTAGTTACAGGAGGTCAAGCTACCCATGTTACGGAAAGTATTCTAATCCCCCAGATTTCAAAGGCGAGATGCAACCTGTATCTTGATTACAGGGTGGTCGCTGGCATTAGCCAAATAGGAGAGACCATAACCTGAATTACAGGTAGGTCAAGCTGTCAAAGTACCAAAGAGCTCGATATGTCCCATTCTAGCGAGGCTTGTTACATAGACCCTAATTACAGGGTTGTCACGCTGACTAATGGGGCAGAGCACGGCGTAAAGCCAAGTGAGCAAGTGAGCAGAGACCTGGACCCTAGTTAAAGGGTGCTCCCATTGCTCAATTTAACAAAGAGCTCAATGCCCCTCCAACGATAGGGGGAGATGACTGGCACCCTGATCACAGGGCAGTCACTCTCACTAGCCAGATAACGGAACAGAATGTCAAAAGGACACAATGGCACAGACCTGGACCCAGCTTTCAGGGCTATCACTCTTCTTAGGTTTCCACACAGATCGATACCTTCCCAGAAGACAGAGAGACTCGGTGTCTCACCCCTAATTACTAAATCAAGCCTCCCACCAACCTGCTGATGTTGCGTGGTGTCAAAAGAATGAAGGGCAGAGACCAAAACCCTCGATACAGAGTGGTCAAGTTGCCCAGGTACTAGGAGGTGCTGTACTTCCTTTGACCTAAATCACCCTCATTAAAGGCCATTCATTGCCATTAGCCCACTTATAGGAACTCAACCTAAAGAAAGCAGAAGTGGAGGGAGTTTCTCCTATGCACTAAAAGATGATATCTGAGCTTTTACTTTTCCCTTTTGTGGGGAGGAAGAGGATAAATATATTAATACACATTCAGCTCTTTTTCCAATTCTGAGGAGAGTAAAGAAAAAGCACTGCAGTGATTTAACTGAAAGAACTCAAAATAAATCAATCAATCAATAAATACAGATGTTCACACCCATTTGTATCACGTGCACTCACATACACATACATACATAAGAAAGGGGGACTTCCCAGAACAGAAAGAGAGCTCATTGCAATAGGTCACTTGACCCACAGTGTTAAACTTGACCAATCTTTCTCCCCTCCAAAAAGAAAGGGAAAAGGCATAAGACCTGGACCCTGCTTACAGGGGGGTCACGCTGTTCAAGGGATTAAAAGGCTCCAGATCCCCATACAGTGTAATTAGAAGATTGGAAGCCTGATTACAGGCAGTTTATTGTGCCCAGAGTCCCTTTCCTTTGCCTCCATTTTCAGTGACTTCTCTTCTTTTCTTCCCCTTGGCTCGACATTCCGCAACCTTTCTTCTTGGCCACTTGTTTTGAAGCTGTCACCTCAGCCTTTCCCGCCCATGCTCTGACCCACCCCTTTCAGAGTCATCACAGCCTTTCCCGCCCAGGCTCTGACACCTCCCCCTCTTCAGAGTCACCACAGCATTTCCCTCCCAGGCTCCGACCCTCCCCCCCTAGGGTCACCTCAGCTTTTCCCACCCAAGTGCCGGAGTCCTCCTCCTCAGCCACCTCAGACTTTCCCGCCCAGACTACGGGCTCCACCTCTGGTGTTACCCAGGCCCTGGCCTCCCCCCCTTCAGAGACACCTCAGCCTTTCCAGCCCAGGCTCCGACCCCCGACTCTTTCGGAGTCACCTCAGCCTTTCCCGCCAAGGCTCCGGTCCCCACCCCCATTCAGAGTCACCTCAGCATTTCCCGCCAAGGCTCCGGTCCCCACCCCCATTCAGAGTCACCAAAAACTTTTGCGCCCAGGCTCTGACCCACCCCCTTAAGAGTCACCTCAGCCTTTCCCGCCCAGGCTCCGACCCAGCCCCTTCAGAGTCACCTCAGCCTTTCCAGCCCAGGCTCCGACCCACCCCTTCAGAGTCACCTGAGCGTTTCCCACCCAGGCTCTGACATCCCCCCCGACACCTCAGAGTCACCTCAGCGTTTCCTGCCCAGGCTCTGGCCTCCCTCCCCTCAGGGTCACCTCAGCTTTTCCCTCCCAAGTGCCGGACTCCTCCTCCTCTGCCACCTCAGACTTTCCCGCCCAGAGTATGGGCTCCTCTTCTGGTGTTACCCAGGCTCTGACCTCCCCACTTCAGAGACACCTCAGCTTTTCCCGCCCAGGCTCTGACCCCCGACTCTTTCGGAGTCACCTCAGCCTTTCCCGCCCAGGCTTCGACCCACCCCATTCAGAGTCACCTCAGCATTTCCCGCCAGGTCTCCGGTCCCCACCCCCATTCAGAGTCACCACAAACATTTACGCCCAGGCTCTGACAGCCCCTGCCCTTCAGAGTCACCACAGCGTTTCCCGCCCAGGCTCCGACCCAGCCCCTTCAGAGTCACCTCAGCCTTTCCAGCCCAGGCTCCGACCCTCCCCCTTCAGAATCAGTTGAGCGTTTCCCGCCCAGGCTCCAGCACACCCCCTTGAGAGTCACCTCAGCCTTTCCAGCCCAGGCTCCGACCCACCCCTACAGAGTCACTTGAGCGTTTCCCACCCAGGCTCTGACATCCCCCCCCCCGACACCTCAGAGTCACCTGAGCATTTCCTGCCCAGGCTCTGACCTCCCCACTTCAGAGACACCTCAGCTTTTCCCACCCAGGCTCTGACACTCCCCCTTGAGAGTCACCTCAGGTTTCCCCACCCAGTCTCCAACCCCCGCCCCTCCCTTCAGATTCACTTCAGCTATTCCTGCCTAATTTCTGAGCCCCTCCCTTGGTGTCACCTCACGCTTTCCCTCCCAGGAGCCAAGCTCCTCTTCCGCTGCCACCTCAGCCTTTCCCGCCCAGGCGTCGAGCTCCTCTTCAGGCGTCACCTCAGGCTTTCCCGCCCAGGTGCCAAGCCCACTCCTCTGGCGTCACTTCAGCACTTCCCCCTACCTCGCTGATCTACCTCAGACCTTTCCTGCCTCAGCCCAAGCCCCATATACCAACTCATGCCACCACATCTCTTTGCCCATCCTGCTGCCTCAAAATCACGGTTCCTCACCCCCTTGTGCGATGTCAGCATTTCCCTCCTGAACTTGAACCCTTCCTTATGCCCTGACCTCTCCGTGCCTAGATGGCGCCCCACCCTCTGGTGCCCAATCACACGCTCCTCACCCCTCTCCTCGAGTTACCTCAGCGCTTCCTGCCTCAAGCCCAACCCTTCCCTCTGCTCGTGCCCCTTCTGTAGGTCTGCCTCCAGCCTCCTACTGTCCTCTCAGCATCGCCCCTTCCTGCTCCGCAGCAACCTCAGCGCCTTCTGCCTGCCCCGTGTTGCAGTTTCCCACCCAACCCACATTCTGTCTACCGCCGCCTCAGACTTCCCGCCAGAGCCAGCTGCTTCCCGCCATCTCATCGCGGCGCTCCAGCCTCTGCTTTGCCCCTCCTGCCACCTCACAACCGGCCACCCGCTCCTCTTTCTCAGGCAGTGCCTGTCGCTGCTTCCCATCCGTCCTCCTCACGGTGCCTGCACCGCTTTTAGCCTCAGCCGCAGTCCCTCTCATGCCGCCATGTGGAAGCCTGGACCGAGCCCCCCGCCTCTGAGGTGCTTGCTTCATCTGGTCCCAACCATTCTGATGTTCCCGGGGTAGCGGGGTTCTACTGGCTGTGGGCAGCTCCTAGTGCCGCTTCTCCCCATTGAGCCCCCCTTTCCCTGAGGGCCTGGAGCAGTGTCAGAATTTCAAAGACCAGGGCCCCCGCCTGGGCACGTGGCCTTCTGCTCCTAAGCCCCGCCCCTGCATCGTGCCGCCTCAGAGGTTCTCTCGGGCCCACCTCACAGTCGGCGCCCGCCGTCCTTTAACCTGAAGTCTCGCCTCAGTCTCGAGCTGACTCAGCCTCTCTCTCACACCAAACGCCCTCCCTCTTGAACCAATTCCCGCCCAGTCTGAGCCCCGCCCCCTGGTGGAGCCCCATGTGGGCTCCGTCCAGCCCTTGTGTCTGCGACAAAGTTTTGGAGTCCTGGTGCCATGGCGGCAGGGCAGCGATGCACAGAGCTGCCTCCAGAGGCGCGAGGGGCGGATCTCACCTATCAGGCTTCCCATGGCAGCCCCCGCACTGAGCCTGCCCTGGCCTCTTCCTATGGGGCAGGGGGAACCAAACCATCCCCTGCTGTCCCTCAGCAGTGCACAGAGCCTGCCTGCACCTGCTTCCCCACTGTGCCAAGCTTGGCCCCATCCCTGCTGCTCAGGCTTTAGCACCAAGCCCACCATGGCTTCCCTCGTCCCCAGCAGCGCGGAGCCATCCCAGGCTCTTTGGCAGAGCCCACCACCAGCCCAGGGAGGAGTTGGGCCACTCCCAGCCTTAGGCAGTGACTTCCCATTTGCACAGCCCCACTCCATTGACAGGAAAGAGAAACCAGGAGATAGCGACCCACATCCTCAAAGATGTTTGGGCCCCTCACTCCCATAATGGCTATGTACCTTGGAGGAGCTGGGCCAATATAGCCAAAAGATACAGCAAAAGCTTCTAGTGTAAAGAGACATCCCCTGCACAGGCATCAGAAAGGAAATGACCCGCACACTGAAATGTGCTGAGGTGCTATCTACACATCAGTATATTGAGTCCTGGAGGTTCTTCTTTTTATCCATAGAGGTTTAAATTAATCTTCTAGGCAAAGCACTTTCAACCTTGATTTAATTATATGGATGTGTTTTATAGTACCCAAAAATAAAGAGCTTGTAATTTTACAATTCTATCTACAAGAGACCAAATGTCATAACCCAGTACCTTCAACTTTAAACCATTCTAGAGTTACATGGAAATTCTGTTCTTTATTCCCCCTGAAGAAACAGAATATATAGGGTTTGTATGTGTGTTTGAATCTTTAGCGATAATAATCCCAGTAGGTAGCCGGGAATAAGTGTTTGCAGAGGACATATGTAGATTTGTTTATGTAACTTTAGCGCCCTCGTGGCCAAGATGGAGTCTGCTCTGCAGGCAGCTCTGACCAAGAAAAGGGCCGCGCAGGAACGCAGCAGGGAAAGATCCTTCTGCCCCAGGGGCATCTGTTCCAACCCCCCCAGAGAGAACACACCCACACACACACCCCCCGGAAGAATATAGGAAAGGGAAATATTTGTTTCCACGGAGATGAAAGGAGAAAGATAACAGGGGGAAAGATGGGGGAAGCGGTAAAACAGGGTTGCATTCATTACAAGGCCCCACTAGTACCACGGTCGGAAAGAGCTGGGGGGAGAACGGTAATTCTATTTTGTAGAGGATTTTGCTATTTCAAAATCAGATTTCATTCTGATTTGGAATCATATTCAAAAATTTTGAAATTCTGTGTGAAATGGAATTGCTGATCTCCACTGAGCTCTAAAGCAGCCTTGTAGGCTGCCCCAGAGCTGGAGACCCTTGGAGCCTTACAAGACCTAGCTCCACGGTAGCACACCTGGTGGGCTGTCCTGGAGCCATGGACCCTAAGAGCCCTACCTGGCGAGGAGTCACGAGCCTGGCAGCTGGGGCTCCCGCAACTTTCAGGCTCCCAGCTTCCCATCAGCCCACCAGGCAGGCAGCTGAGGAGCTGGGAGCCTGGAAACCCAGGTTCCCCAGCAGCGTGCCACATGGTCTATCAAGGAGCCCGGCAGCTGAGCTGTCAGGAAGCCAAGCAAGTTTCTGATGGAATTCTGCCTGGCTGGCAAAGTCCCATTGGAAACATGCTTGGTTTCTGGTGGATTCTGTCAGAATTGACACAGTCCTGCAGTGTGTTTCAATTTCAACAAAAGAGCAAACTCTGGCAATTGTTTTTTTCTAACAAGCTCCGCTAATTAGCAATGGAGAGCAACACGACACAATAGTTTTAAACAATAAGACCATCATAGACAAATCAAACAGCAGGGAAGATAATTTTTAAATAGGCAGAATGTATGGTAATTATTCAGTGGAAATGCAACCTGCACCAATGCAGTCTTTGAGAGGTTTAGCCAACTTTACACCAGGTTAACTAGCAGCAACCTATTCTATTGAATAGTCAGTCCTGGCAGATCTTTTGTTTAGCTGTGGAAGCCCTTTCTTTTTCCAGGTACGCTTGATGACTCTGGCTGAGGTATGCTAGAATGGTACTTTGCTGAATTAAAGCCCTCATCATCATACCATCAGGTTTCAGGTCTCTCATAGCGTGCCATTCATCCTCTAAGAAGGAAGAAGCCCAGTGCACCTGCGACTCATCAGCTGCCTCTGAATTGGGTTTAAGTGAAGGGGGAAAGGGGCAAGTCAGAGTACCTGTAAACAGAGAAAAGACGACTATTGAATCTATTGAAGTCATGGAGTTCCCCTAGTGTAACTGCAGCTGCTGCACACTTAGACTTTCTTCACAGGCTTTTTCTACACCAGGCGAACAATCACCTAATATTGAGTATTTGCTTTCCAAGTTGCCCACTTTTGAATAATAAATCATAGGGCAAGGGTAATAAATAAAAAGCACATCCCCATGCATATTTCAATGGAACAAAAAGCATCTGGTATAGGAGAAATGAATTAACAAATGCAAAGAGAGAGAGGCTGTTTCAATTCATTATGCACAAGAGAGTTTTCTTCACAGCATTAGCAAAATTAATGCCTCCATAGTGAATTATATCTTCATGCACCCTACCAAAATTAATCTCTAGTTCTCTCCCACCCCTATAGAATCTCATTTTTAGTAAAAATTCTGTTTAGTGCTTGTAGATCTCAAAACACTTTACAAATGAGGTCAGTACAATCATCTCCCCTCCCCCACTTTTTTTTTTTAATGGAGGGGGACACTGGCACAGGGAGGCAAAGTGACCACCAAGTGACCCAAGGACAGCCAGTGACCCAGCAGCAGAGCCAGGAATAGAAACCAGGTCGCCTGAATCCCAGGCCAGTGCTCTAAACCACTAGACCACACTACCTCACATGTATTAGCATATTGAAAATTTAGTGCACCGTAAAAGTAAATTTCTGAGAAACTTGAGATTGACTTAAATATAAAAATATTACATTAATCTACTTTTTAAAAAATGTCTGAACGGGAAAGGTGCAGAAACCAGGGGACCTTGCTAGTTTTAGTCCAATCTTATCATAGCCACAATCATATATTGTGCTCAGGAAGTGAGCTCTAGGGCCTGCAGATCTCAAGCAATCTATAAGCCTGGGAACAGTGAAGGAACCAAACAAAGGCCTATTCTTGTGCACCTTAGAAGCTCTAGGAGGGCAACCTTATGCACCTAAGTGGCAGTGCGATCTCCATCCTCAAGATCACACTGCAGTCTGCCCAAAACGTGTGATCCAAGAGAAAAATCAAACTTGCACCACTACTTCCAACGACCGCATGAAAAGGGTAAAAAGATGTTAATTAAATTAAACGTAACAATACCAAAATTCTTCACAAGTTTATCAGATTCCTTTTTGTTTAGCCAAAGAAAGAACTGAGACTATACTTGAATGTATACATTTTATTAATTGAATTACATAAATAGTAAGAAATACATTCATAAATAAGGAGTTAAAGAAAGCAAAGCAATGTGAGATGACAATCAAAGTTCAATCCATGCATTTAACATGGAGTAGTTATCACCCTTTTATCAAATAGGTATAATCAGACCTAGTTAATTCATTTCACACATCAAAAAGTGGCGATTTTAGCAAAATCATCTTAATACAGAACAGAATTAACTACCAGTGTAAGTCCTTTAATACAGGTCATAGTTCAACACGGAAGTGGCAGAAGTAGAAGTTTTCCACAATTATTACACTTTGAAAAGCTCAATAAGGTTTAAGGGATCCCCTAAAGCTGCAGAAATGCTACCCTCTTGAAAGTCTCTGGAGATATCTTTATTCTGCCTGGTCATCTTCATCCAAGATTTTGGAATTAGGAATGACAGTAAGAACTGAGGTAGCCAGGTGGGTCCTGCATCCCTGTTGAGCTAAAAATTCAAACCTCAGTGCTTTCAAACACCTACCCGAAATTAACTTTCACACCAATCAAATTGCACCAAACAGGCAACCTCAGCTTTGCCCTCTAAATACATCTACTAATGTACGTTTACAAAAACATCTAAAATTGCCAACAATTCACACTAAACCAATACCAGAAAAACAGTCATAATCACAAAATACTGCACCTCTACCCAAATACCAAGACTTAACAGAAAAATACCTACCTAAAACATCCACATCATCATCCTCTGAATTCAATAAGCGTAAAAGACTACTAAAACACCACTACTGCCACATCCATTAATGGACACAACTACTAAAAACACTAACTTCTGACACAATAGGTGCAAAGTTAATATTGAATGTGTGGTACACTTTGGTTGGTGTGACCGTTTAAGTAGAGTAGGTGTTTGAAAGTTGTGAAGTGCGGAGAGTAACTGCCAGTTGCCAGAACATTTAGATTTGTTTGCTTCCTTTTAGAAATGTGTGAGAAATACACAAGTTAGGCGTTACCTGGAGTAAATGTTAATTTTCTGAACCTTAACTTTATTTGAAGAGTTTTTGGGGGAGAATTGGGGCTGAGTGGAGGATTCAAATGTATACCATCCCTTAAGTCACATCTTTGCACTTCCAGTAGGACATGATGATTTATTAATAATAGGAAGTTATAATTCTATAGAACTTGAGTGTTTAAGGTCTATGCATTTCAGATTCACAGTTATGCCATGGTACTGACACTTCCTTCTTCTCCACTTGTGCTTCATGATGCCTGAAACAGAGAGAGGGAGCACAAGGCGTGTGTAAGTGAGAACCGCTTTCGACAACGCCACATCCCGCACGCAAATTCAGTGTAAACTACTGATACACTGTTCTTTTCTGCATCTGCAGACAGTCTGGATATTTAGGTCCAAGACAGTTCTTTGTGGTCCTCAGACACTTCCAAAAGCATTTCCCCCTCTTCCCAAGCTGCACTGGGTGAGAAAAGTACTGGACCCATTCCCCTCTAAAGCCACAATCTCCAGATTTCCCCTTGACAATTATTTCACCAGGCACCCTCCATACAAAATCAAGAGGAATTAAATGATGAAGGGCAGTAAGGAATTAATTGACAAGTATTCCTAAATCAATGTGACAAGGTATACTGCCTGGAATGACTTAGTCCAAAACCTCCCCGGACACTCCCTTTCGGATCTTACCACCAATAGCATGTCAGGTCTCCAAGAGTCCAAGAAGTGAGTAGAAAGCAGGAGACTTGGCTGCAGAATTCCAGGCAAGTTGGAAGCGCTGTTTGAAGGGCCGGAACTCTGGACACAGTCTCATGGGGGCACCATAAATAGTAGCAGATGAGACCTGTACCCTGTTTACAGGGTGCTCATTCAGGGCAGTGGCTGCATTTGGCCAAGTGCCAAGAGACTAGAGGGCAAAGACCCGATCCCTGATTACAGGGCGGTCGTTCGCAGCAGGCTGTGAAGACAGCACGAGGCCAAGAGACCCAAAGGGCCTCAGAGACGCATACCCTAGTTACTGGGAGGTCGAGCTGTCCACGTAACGGAAATGATTCTAATCCCCCAGATTTCAAAAGCGAGATGCAACCTGTACCCTGATTACAGGGTGGTCTCTGGCATTAGCCAAATAGGAGAGACCATAACCTGAATTACAGGAAGGTCAAGCTGTCAAAGTACCAAAGAGCTCTATATGTCCCATCCTAGAGAGCCTTGTGACATGGACCCTAATTACAGGGTTGTCACGCTGACTAATGGGGCAGAGCACGGCGTAAAGCCAAATGAGCAAGAGGGCACAGACCCGGACCCCAGTTACAGGGCGGTCACATTGCTCAGTTTAACAAAGAGCTCAATGCCCCTCCAAAGACAGGGGGAGGTGACTGGCACCCTGATTACAGGGCAGTCACACTCACCAACCAGCTAACGGAGACCCAAACCCTAGTTACAGGGAGGTCAAGCTGCCCATGTTACAGAAATGATTCTAATCCCCCAGATTTCAAGAGCGAGATGCAACCTGTACCCTGATTACAGGGTGGTCGCTGGCATTAGCCAAATAGGAGAGACCATAACCTGAATTACAGGAAGGTCAAGCTGTCAAAGTACCAAAGAGCTCGATATCTCCCATCCTAGAGAGCCTTGTGACATGGACCCTAATTACAGGGTTGTCACGCTGACTAATGGGGCAGAGCACGGCGTAAAGCCAAATGAGCAAGAGGGCACAGACCCGGACCCCAGTTACAGGGCGGTCACATTGCTCAGTTTAACAAAGAGCTCAATGCCCCTCCAAAGACAGGGGGAGGTGACTTGCACCCTGATTACAGGGCAGTCGCACTCACCAACCAGCTAACGGAGACCCAAAGGGCCTCGGAGACGCAAACCCTAGTTACAGGGAGGTCAATCTGCCCACGTAACGGAAATGATTCTAATCCCCCAGATTTCAAAAGCGAGATGCAACCTGGGGAGCAGAAAGATGAGCTTTAAACCAACTTTGCCTGCTGACCTGGAGACTGCATTTTCACTGCAACAGAGGATCTGGTCCATCATAATTAATATTCCGCTGCCAATAACCAGTGTCAGAGCAATATTTCTTTCAAGGTTGGTCTTTTTCTGTAAGAAACAACCCATGGTGCTGTGTTGTCCTTTTGTGAATCCATTTCTATCTGGAGCTATTTGGTATCATGTTCAGAAATCACTGAAAGTAAGCATTCTCTGAAACAATGCAGCTTGGGTTCTCTGACATAAGAGCTATAAATGACGTCTGTTTGTTTAGACTATAGAGTCACGCAGAAAGATAAGAAAATGCAGTACTGCAGTGGAGTGCTTAGATCATTTTCATTGGTACATTCTAGTCCACATTAGCATAAAATGATTAATCTTGAAATATATTAATAACGTAAAGGTACAACATCTGGTTTCCAATTCATTTTACTACAGCATAATTAGCTGGTCAGAGACCTTTCAAAAAACTGATTCCAAATATGTTTATGGATGAAAAAAATGACATTTGTGACACTCATCAATGGATAGTTACTTCAGATAAGTGCATTCATGGCTATATGGTAAGTTACCAAATAGGTGCTAGGTATATACTATAACCATTACATTAAAAAAAAAAAAAAAGAGCCTGAAGTGATGGCTCTTATGGTGGTATTATCCCTTCAGTTTAGCAAAAAATCATCTGCCATTCTTTAGAAGAAAATCAAAGGGGTGAATAGATATTGGATACATTAAACTACTTTACTAATATTAAAATGGAGTTATATAATCAGTGATAGTCCATTCCTGTTGCTAAACTATGTGCTGACAAAAGATTGTTTAAAGTTTCATATGTCAACATTGCTATCTTACTTCACCTACAGTCTGGAAACGTTGGCTAGGATACCCAATGGGGGCTTAGGCTAGCATTGCAAGGCCTAACTTTTAGGTCCCGTGCCTGCCGCCAATTGGAATTCACACACCCATGTTAGGCATCCAGGTTCTCAATGCAATGCTTGCCTAATAAAGTGACAGAAGCCAGCATGCTGAGCTGGAAGCTGCCTACATTAGCCAGTAGGAAATGCTGAAGACGAGGATATGGCCTAATCCCTGTCCCTTACGGGGAGCTTGATGCCTAACTCCAGGCTGGAGGGAGGCAATTAGTATAAGGGCCCTACCATCAATCAAACCCTAACCCCGCCCATTGACCCCTTAAGCCCTGTCCCTTGACCCCTTAAGCCCCGCCCCTTGGTCCCTTGGTCCCTCTCACCTGTCACAGGAAGTCCCACCCCATGGGGGTATTACTTCCGGGGTCAAGGTGCCACCTGACCGGAAGCAAGGTGTGTCATGTGACCCCTCTAAGAACTCCCCCCACCACCCTCTACCAATCAGGAGGGGTTTCGTCCCGATAGGACCGCCTCTAGAGGAGATTTTGACCAATCAGGGTGACTTCCGGGGCGGGGGTGACCCGTACGGAAGTGGGTCGTGTGACCCCTCTAAGAACTCCCCCCACTACCCTCTACCAATCAGGAGGGGTTTCGTCCCGAAAGGACCTCCCCGAGAGGAGATTTTGACCAACCAGGGTGACTTCTGGGTTGGGGTGACCCCTCTGGAAGGGAGTCATGTGACCCCACTAAGAACGCTTCCCAAGGCCCTCCGCCAATCAGAGTGCAGCACCATTACCCCATAAGTCCCAGCACCAGACAGAGAAGGCAGCCATCTCTTACCAAGGACACGTGTTTTCGAAAGCGCGGAAAGGCTGCTGAGAGGAAACATGGACTCCTTCATCACCCCCGTGAGAACTTCGGACTTTGTTTTAGGCCCAACCACCTTTGACCTTGTGTGGAGCAGGCGTTACATCAGCGACAGTTCCAAGGAGGACCCTTTGACCCAGCCATTGATGGATACGTCGGAACCCGACCCCGAAACCCTCGTGAGGCAGACCGATGAGCATGACGGCCTCTCTTTGTCCACCCCCTCAGAGGTGGAAGGCGATCGCGGCTCGGGGGAGGCACTGGCGGACAAAGCGAACGGAAAAGATGGAGCTCAGGTAAAATGAATGATTAAGAAGCGGCGGTCAAGGAGGGGGTGGGTAATGGGGTAGGAACCGGGGGTTGCGTAAATTAAAAAAAAAAACAAGCAGTGGGGGTGCTTACACGTTTTCTTTTCTGAAAAATTTTCAACAGGTCGACGATGCCTTTTTAGAGGCCTTTAAGAACTTACACATTGGAAGCCCTGTGGGAGTAAACATATCGTGCGTCAGCTGTTTTTGCTCATGTCTGAGACACAGATCTCAAGCCGAAAAGGACAAAATGGAAGAATGAACCATCTGAGACTCCCTTATGGTAGGCGTCATGTCATCCATTTTATAGGTGGCTGTAAAAGGTCGTGTTAAACCAGGCGATTAATAAAACTTATTTAAGTGTGTCAATATGAATGTGTCCCCTTTCATACTCGTGGTAGTAAAAGACGGTACCAGTAACAGTCATGTCTACACAGACGGCGCTGTTAAAGAAAATATATTACGCCCCCGGGGAAGTTGGGAGCTTCGGCGGGGTCAACCCTCTTTTTCAAGCGGCCAGAAAGCATAGTAAAACTTTAAACAGAAGACAGGTAACAGCATGGCTTTCAGACCAGGATGCTTACACTTTACACAAACCGGCTCGAATACGTTTTAAAAGAAACAAGACCATTGTTTCAGAGGTGGATGCGCAGTGGCAGGCAGATTTGGTGGATATGCACCGGTTCTCCAAACACAACAGCGGTTTTAAGTACATCTTAACAGTGATAGACATTCTATCCAAATATGCCTGGGCCTTAGGCCTAAAAGACAAGACAAGTGGTGAGGTATCCAAGGCCTTTAAAGCTATTTTCAGTGAAGGTCGCGTGCCTCAAAAATTACAAACCGATCGGGGGAAAGAATTTTTAAACAAACCTTTAAGTGGATTGTTAAAGCGGCATGGAGTTCACCATTTTGTTACCAATAATGAAGTCAAAGCAGGGGTTGTGGAGCGATTTAACAGAACTTTAAAAACTAGGATGTGGAGATATTTTACAGCCCATAACACCTTTCGCTACATTGACGTCTTACCTGACTTTATAAAGAGTTACAACCAGAGCTTTCACAGAACTATACGTACCAGACCCGTTGATGTTAACCCTTCAAATTCTCTGAAGGTATGGAAAACGGTTTACAGAGATGATTTTAAAATAAAACCGGTTGTTGCCCCTTTTAGAAAAGGTGACCATGTGAGACTATCTAAAACCAAAGGCGCTTTTGAAAAAGGTTATGAACAGATGTTTACCGATGAGATATTCATAGTGGATGAAGCCTTAA
The DNA here is from genome assembly GCF_028017835.1 of Emys orbicularis. Taxonomy (NCBI): domain Eukaryota; kingdom Metazoa; phylum Chordata; order Testudines; family Emydidae; genus Emys; species Emys orbicularis. The sequence continues at coordinate 76,347,731 of NC_088688.1, read as the reverse complement.
CCAGGGGCCAGAGACCTGTATACCGCTTAAAAGATTACGAGGGTGAGGCAGTTACTGGATCTTTTTACCCTGAAGAATTACAAAAAGTAAACCCCAAACGAGACAGGATTTACAGGATTGAAAAAGTTCTAGCAGAGAAAGGAAAAGGGAGAAAAAAGCAGCTACTGGTGAAATGGTTGGGGTGGCCTGATAAGTTTAACAGCTGGGTGGAAGCTTCTCAACTCTGTGACATCCAGACACGAACAAACAAACAAACAAAAAGATTCCTTCTGCAAGGACAGAGAGAGAGAAAAATGAGTGACGGCGGGTTTTACATTACTTTGCTCAGCAATGCCAGCTCTGCAGTTTTTCCCCAAAACACCATCTCGAACTTTACAATACGGCTAATTAAGCCCTTGGATCTCCCGGGTGCCTGGGAGGTGGGGTTAGTGGAAATACAATACCCGCACAGCTGGAATACTATCAACAAAGACACCCCTTTCGAAATCACCTTTGGAGCTACAACGTGGAATTTCATCCTACGACGAGGTTATTACTCGACCATACCCGAATTACTGGAGCATATGAACAGCAACGTGGCTTGTCATCCCGGACCGCCTGAGGTGGTCATGAACTATGACCCTGTGGGTAGAAAAGTGAGACTTAAATCTACCGATTTTATGTACGTGTTTTCTACTGACGGGGAGCTAGCTAACATTCTGGGTTTGGGCCACAAACGAAACGTCCAAAAATTCCCCTTCTCGGCAGACAAGGTTTTACAAGGTTTTAACTCCTTGTATGTATACACGGATATCATAGAACACCAGTTTGTGGGGGACTTTTCTGTTCCCCTGTTACGCTGCGTCCCTGTCCGAGGAAGGAACAACGAGTTTGTTACCATCACCTACGACAAACCTCATTACGTCCCTGTCAGTAAACACCACATTGACACCATCACCATTGAAATAAAGACAGATCAGAACAGACATGTCTCATTTCGCTTCGGCAAGGTGATCGACAAGCTGCATCTGCGGCCGCGGAGAGAGCGAGGTTTCTAAAAAAGCAAAACCCTATTATGGCGATCCCAAAAAATTATGGCGACCCCACCATCTACAGGAACTATTACAAAGCCCAGGCTGGATACGCCCTTCCTGGATATCATGGGGCCCCCGTGATATACGGGGCGGGTGTGGGTGGAATATTTCGTAGCCTCTTTCGAAAAGCTGTACCGCTTTTGAGGAGGGGGCTAGAGATTATTAAACCCCACGTAAAAACCGCCGCTCAAAACATAGCTAAAGATGTGGTAGGTCATGTCTCCCGTGCTGTTCTGGAGAAGGTGGGGAATACAGCTTCACAGGAAGGATCGGGGCTGATGTACATTAAAAGGAAGAGAAAGAGAAATACGTCATACCTGCGACGCACAGGTCCCCCGAAAGAAGGGCTTTGACACGCAGGGCTGGCCATAAGCGAAAGTCCAAGAGGAAGCCTGGGCGAAAGAGGAGACGCGCTCTGCCTGGTAAAAGAGACATATTTTAATCAACATGGCTTTTGTTCACTGCGGGTCTGAAGAGTGCACCAAATCCGAACTAGACTTGTTTCAAATACGCAGACCAGCATCGAGAAAAGCATCTACATCGAGGTGCCGCCTCTATCGGCCATTACGGAGTCTGCCCCCATTGACTTTTTTATAGCAGGGAATGGCATAGATTATATGGATTTAAACAACACGCTGCTGTACCTGTGTTGCAAGATTGTAAAAGGAGACGGAACTGAACTCGCCGCGGACGCCGAAGTGGGTCTGGTGAATTACCCCGTGGCCTCTATTTTCAGTCAGTTGGATGTCACGCTGGGAGACCGCCTCATAAGCCAAAGCAACAACTGCTACCCTTACAGGGCCTTTATAGAATCGGTGCTCAATTACAGCGACGACACCCTCGCCACGCAATTTTCCGCCGACCTGTTTTACAAAGACACTGCTGTCTTGTAGACATGAAGAAACAGAGTTGGATGGAGGGAATCTAGGGTTTGTGAGGCGTGAAAAGCTGATGGCCGGGAGCAGAACGGTAGAGCTGCTGGGCCATTTACATAGCGACCTGTTTTTTCAAGAAAAACTTTTGTTAAACGGAGTGGATGTGAAAATTAAACTGACGCGCAGTAAAGACGCTTTCTGTTTAATGGGCAGTGCGGCTGAAGGCTTTAAACTGCGCATTGTATCAGCGTCCCTTTTTGTGAAGAAAGTACGGGTGGCCCCAGGAGTCCGTCTGGGGCACGCGGAGGCCCTGCTTACCGCTACTGCTAAATACCCCGTGGACCATGTGGGAATGAAAGTGTTTAGCATCCCCGCGGGCAGCAGGGTCAGTAACCAGGAGAACCTGTTCTTGGGACAGTTACCCAAAATGCTTGTCCTAGGGTTTGTGGATAACGATGCCTTTAGCGGAAGTTACGCTAAAAATCCCTTTCATTTTAAACATTACGATATTAATTTTGTGGCCTTGTATGTGGATGGTGAACAGATACCGACCAAGCCTCTGCAACCGGACTTCGAGGCAGGACGCTGCGTGAGAGAATACATGAATTTGGTACAGACAGCTGGTAAACACATGAAAGATCGTTCTCTGTTAATCGACCGTGAGGAGTTTGCACAGGGTTACACCTTGTTTGCCTTTGACCTGTCTCCCGACCAGGAATGCGCTGATCACTATTCCCTGATTAAAACCGGGAACCTGAGAGCAGAAATACGTTTTGGGAAGGCTTTAACAGTTACCGTCAATATGATTGTGTATGGGGTTTTTGACAATGTCATAGAAATAAATCAGAGGAGAAACGTTCTGTTTGACTACATGTGAACATGGACACCGTGCAGCTCTCACATGTCGTATCAACGGACCCTTACACGAAAAAGAATTTCTTAGATGTGTTCCCTTGCGATTGGCTCCCAGGACGCAAGCTGTCTCAGAGACCCCTAGGCTTGGTGGTGAACACGCATCCACACAACCAACTGGGTGAACACTGGCTCGCCTTGTATCTGGTGGAGCGTAACCGTGGAGAGTTTTTTGACTCATATGGGCACCCCCCGAACAGTGTGTTGTTTCCTAAAAGCATTATGAAATTTTTAAACAAAAATGCCACAGACATGGTGTTTCACAATAGACAATTACAAGACCCCCGCTCCGTCACCTGCGGCTATCACTGCGTGTTTTTCTTACATCATCGTAGCAAGGGTTTATCTTTTGATCGGATTTTAAATTTGTATTCTAACGAGTTAGTGCAAAACGACCGGATGGTGATGAATTTTGTAAAAAAGTAAATTTAAATTCTTGGGCATGCCTAGCCTTGCTCAAACCATGTTTCAACAAGCACAGACGTGTATCTTGCAATGATTTTCATAGCCATGTTACCCAATAAAGCACCCCAGCTGAGGGGTTTAAAGACAAATGATGTTTGGTGTGTTTTTTTTTTTAAAAACCAATTGAGGAAAAAAGTACACAGATTTTTTTTTTTTAATTATAGAAATGTTTTATTTAAAGCAAAACATTAAAAAAAAACCTGGTAAATTAGAATGTGAAAAATGTTACACACTGAGCCATTCGGCTTTTAGCCAATTTTCATTTTTTAGACGGCAAAAAAAGGGTCACAGTTTCTCGATCCACCCCGGTGTCAGCAGTCGAGGCCTTGAGGCGTTCCAAAAGATTTCTGTTGGCCGCATTGCCCATGACGGAAGGTGGTACGTTCAGTTCCGCCATGGCATTCATAAACACATCCCATCCTTTAGGTACATGTCTGCTAGGAACAGAGCGAGTCTGGGTGACGGCCCTGACTAAGTCGAGCATGTTAGAACCATTAACCACAGAGCCTTTGTACACAAAAGACCCTTTATCGTTCCATGAAGAGAGATTTTTATCCTGGCCCAGCTTATTTAGCAATACTAATGCATTTTTCTTATAACGCTTATTTACATTATCCAACACCTCCTGAGCAACAGAGTCTGAGTTCTTTGGTGTTTCTGGGGGTTTGGCAGTCACACTTTGTTCCTGTTCCGGTAGAAACAGACTTATTTTCCCTTTATCCGCATCGCTCTGCTTCACGTACATTAGGTATCTTTGAAGCACGGCACTGTAAAGTTTAGCCTTTTCATATTCAGCCAAGTCAGTTCTTTGAAGAACAGACTTCATTTCAGCATCCAGTAAGCGAGTTGCGGTTGTTCTGATATTTTCCTCTGCCGGAGGGGGAGCCCTTAATTGCTCCAACTGGTGGCTGGGCACCAGGAACATTTTTTCTGCATACTCGATTATCGATTAGTTAAAAGCCCCGTTATCAGAAGGATAGCAAAACTTAACAGAGGTCCGATAAACCCCCCAGACTGCTTTACCAGATGCTTTTTTCTTTTAAGTGAAACCCTTTTATTACACAAAGTTTTTATAAGCGTGCATTTCTTTTTCAGCACACGCACTTGATTCTGTGTTAAAGGTACGTTTCCTTTTAAGGTATTGAGCGCTATTTCTGAGATGGCCGCTACTAGATCGTCAGAGGCCGAACACAGTATAGCCCTCCTTTGCTGTGGGGACGATTTGCTAAGTAATTTTAAAAGGCCCAGGTTTCTCTTCACACAGCTAGACATGTTTTCGGTCAGCAGCCCCGGCTGTTAAAAAGGGGCCTGCTGATAAGTCATCTCTTTTTATACCCGGCTGTTGTTCTTTTCAAAGTATAAACCGCCGGCCAGTCTGGAGGGAAAAGACCAGTTCTTAGTCTATAAGCTTCTGGTGTGGAAGCATTTAAATCCACCACCAGGTAGCCATAAGGTCTTTTGGTAGCATCCTCAAAAGCTTCTAGAAAGAATTGAGCTTTGCCGGGGTACATTTGCCGAGCAAGTGTAGCAATTTGTAATTTATCCCTGGGGTTTATGAACAGAACCATGTACTTTGTGTTTAGGTTAATCGTGCGACTCTTTTTTCCCCTGACAAAATACATTTTGAACTATATACATAATGCTCAGGTTTCTGTGATGCACGTACTTGGTAAAGGCTTTCTCAATTTCATCGCTTTCACAAGCCGAGTTCATCAGATTGTCTATGATAATCATATTTACTTTATTAGTAGGAAACAAACTGTCATCGTCAAAAGCATCAGGCAGACCCTCCACAAAATTGATAAAGGGATATTTACAAAGCAGTTCTTTATACAGAGGTTGCCAACAACTGTAACACCACACGATATTCTCAGGCATAACAGACAGTGTGTGTTTGGCATTATCCAACATGTTTTTTATAAAGTAACTTTTCCCGCAGTTGCTAGGCCCCGCGAGAATTGCAGAAAAGGGGTGTTTCCACCTCGTATCCATTTTTTTCAAAAGCCGTAGGGCAGGGTTTTAAAACCTTCTCCTAGGACCCTCTTGTTGTAAACCACTTTTTGTGTCTTTTTAAGGGTTTTTGTCTCTATTTGCCACTGGTTTTTGTTTCTTATGATAGAGGGCTGCTGCACCTCTATCTTTTTTGAGGTGTTTTCTTGCAGACCCGTGCAATAGTCCAAGACTAGATCTTTCAAACTGTCGAAGTTGATCTTTTCGCAGTTTGCTACGTTTAGGGTAATACCTTTGACTTTCATACAGGCCTTTCCACCCGACAGCTTATACCCATAGGTTTTCGGGCCTGCCGACACAAACTCGGTGATGTGTTGATCTGGCAGGATCTCGCTCGTGAGGTCCCCTAAATAATCCCCCAGAGGGGGATTCCAGTCACCCTCCCTTTTCACAAATATCACTGAGTCAGTGTCGTGGTACAGGCACCGCTCTTGCAAACCGTCTAGGAGGCTGTATAATTCTAAGCGGGCATAAGCGGTGGTGAAACAGGCTATGAGAACATTGGTATTGCCAGAGACAGAGTACCGTTCTTTTGCGTGCTTCCACGACATGCACGCTGTTTCATCATCGATAAACTCACAGGATGAAACCTCATAATTGGGGGAGAACAGGTACTGCAAGAGTTCGTCAGGGTCTCTCACGCTGCTGGTGTTGGGTAGGTTGGATCTTTGGCCGAATTTACCCCACAGAGAATTTAAAAACAGTTTAGCGATTTGGTGTTTAGCAGGGTTTGATCTGATCTCGTGTTGGCGTAAATGCACGCCTTCTTTCTGGTAGAAATCGCTAACGTACTTATTTTGTTTTTCCTCGTCTGTGCACCAACTGGGATACCCTGAAGCCTCTTGTTTCTGACGGAGGTGTAATTTTATGTACTCTGAAAAGAGTTTATCAGATTTTTCATTAAAATGCCAGATTTCATAGATCTTAGCCACCGCGTACCCCTTCGCTATGGCCGCGTTCAATTCCACCGTGCACCAAGTCCCCAGGATGGCCCGCTCCTCGTCAGTATGGGTGCATGTCTCCCGCTGCTCGGTTTCCGCACAGGTTCGGCATAGCGGGAACATAAGCTTGCCACCCACTCTGACAGGTAAAAATGGGAAAAAGAGGCCTCGTGGGGGGTACACTTTAACTTTTGCAATTCCAAAATAATTTGCAAGGGGCCCAAATTTGTCAGACTATATCGGGGTGTCCGATAGGGTATTCTTTGGTTTTGTTTACGAAAGGGTACAGGCTGGTAAAATCATAATAGTGGATTTCTTCCCCGGGGTTAGGCTTGTAATATAGGCGGATAGTGTTTGTCCTCCCCCCAAAAAGAGCATCCCTAGGCACGAGAGGCTGGGGTAACTGGGCTCGGTTTAAAAAGTCTGCAAGCTCCCTGTCTGTTTCTTTCATCACCTCCCACTCGTGCTCCCAAAGAGTCCTCACTACAAAACCAAGTCGTTTCAGATAGTCAGTCTTGAGCTGCGTCTTGTAATAAAGAAACCCAAAAGATGTCCCCGTCATAGGATTTTTGCTTTTTCACAATAACAGGTGACAGCCATGGAAAAAACACCCATTAAACTCAAAGGCTGTGCGTACCCCATCAACATCGGCATAACCGTCTAAAAAGTAGGGGCCTACCTGTAGTTCCCCACCCTGTAAAGCGTGCCGTATTTGTATATTTTCTTTGTGAGAGATATTCGACCCCATCTATTCAGTGGCTGTTGTATATCTCTTTTTCTGCCTGTGATAGTTGTCTGGAGGGAGAAGAGCTACCGTGTTAGGCTCCAAAAACATAAACCTGTACATAGCCATGCAGACAGAGGCCAGTGTTATGTACCGGAATGGATCTATACACAGTTTTATCTTAGTGAATTTACCAGGTTCTTTCTCTACTACATCTCCCTTCTCCGTCATTTTCATAATCTCTTTTCTGTATAGGATACAGGCCTGTCTCAAAATTTTTACATCCTGCTGACAGTAATACGTGAGCTCTTTCTGCAAGTCAAACGCCTCAGAGCTGTGGTCCCGATACCAGTCGAGAAACTCTGCTTTTTCTCTGGGCATCATGCTTTCTACACCATAGTGCTCCATACCGGGCATAGGCCCCACGTAATTTTGATTTTCTAACGTGTTAAAAAAGCGTGGAAAATACCCTTTGCACCCTTCAAACCCCATCGCCTGCGGTAGCTTGCTAAGCTTCATGGGCAAGAAGTTTAAAGAGTCTATAAAACGAATGCCCAGGGCCTTAACTTCCACGCACATTAGTTTACTACCCTGAGTGATCAGTTCTAGGCCCATCTTTTCCTTGAGTAACTGTCTAACAATAAAGTATGCATCATAACCTTTAGAATTGTGTGCTAGGAACGTGTAGTCCTGAAACTCTTTGCCAATAAAGATCTTCACAAACACATAAAGACACTCATCGCCCTTAAATTCCCAGGATTTTCCTGGCTTTAGGGACATAGCAAAAATGTAATTGGGAGTGTGCACCCCGGTCTCCTGCGTGCATTCGAAATCATAAAAATATATATATATATATATATATATATATATATACTTTTCTGAAGATTCGGGCTTTCTAAGGCTGTCCATAAAACAGAGGTGACCGTCTACATCACCAACGATCAAACCCTGACACTGCTTACACCGTCTCCCTTTACACCTATGCCGCTTGTCCACGTAAGACTGACACCTCACACAAAGTTTTAGACAGGCATTCAACTTGGTTTTTTGATGCACAATCGATATGTCTGTCTAAACACTCTTTGGACCGACAATACAGTCTACAGCTAGGACACCGCTGCTGCACGCCCACGCTGTCTGAGCACGTTACGCTCAAGCAGAGGCGGCAATGATACCTGCAAGAGTGGTCGTGGCTGTACACCATGTGGCAAAACTCACAATAATTTTTCGCTCCAAACAACTTTTTTACATCCAGAACCCCATAGTAATGCTCATCGTGCAACAGGATAAAATAAGTCTTGGGGTACACTGTGCCCCCCGTTTTAAAAAAGCCCCAGCCGCCTTTCGCCGTATACAGGACCACCTGTATGTTAACTCCTAAATGCTGTTCAAACTTTGCTACGTCGCTGAGCATAACCTTTTTTTGATCTGACCACCCCAATTTCTCATTTAACTTTCTCGCCTCCACTAACAATTCCGCGTCCGTAGGTTTACGATCGGACATGACGGCCAAGAGCCCACCCGCAAAACACAAATTGGTACCGGTGTAAGTCAGGTCTACTAAACACTGTCTCTTTTTATGAATAATTTGACTATTAAAGATAGTATTTAAAACTCTACGAGCGCGCCCACCCGTTTTTTACAACTGTCACAACAAGGCGCAACGTCCCATCGAGATGCAACTCTATTGCTCTGTAGCAGTTTTGAGGTCTGATTTAAGAAATCCTCAGCAGATAGCTCATCCCTAGTTCTTTTGACCGAAAACAAAGAGTTAGTTAAATTACGGCTCTCTAAACGTAACTGAACATAATCATCAGGGCCTACCCTACCATTAATGTCATCGAGCACTAACTGTATTCCCCGGTGTATAGCTTTAACAACCTGCTGAGCTGAATTTATTTGCTCAAGATTAACAAAACGAAATTCCTCACAATACACCGACCCCCCAAATCTGGATACTTCACGTTGCCAACTTCTCACTCTCTCCATATACACCTCGGCATTTTCGGGGTTACTTGGGGGTTCCTCTATGGGATCATTAGCGGCATCTTCTACATCAGATGCTATTTGAGAGTCAGACTCTGAGGCGCCTCCATGAGGGTCATTGGGAGTAGAACGGGACCCGTCTAGAGAGCCCTCTGGGGAATTTGCTAAACCAGAGTCTGATTCCGCCTCCCCATTTTCAGACAAGCCAGTTTGAGAGCCTCCAGTAGGGGGCATCTCTTTTTGTTTTTGTTTTTTCCTCATTACCTCTTTAGCCCTTTTTAAAATTTTTACAACAACCCGGGCCTGGAACTTTTTGGCAGCCATCTGTTTATCCCCCAAGCGCTGTCCCCCCCTTTTGTTTACACATGAGCTGATGTGTACCCTGGAGGGTGCCCCTTTTACCCAGGCCCCTTTTCACGACTAGTCATGCCTGCTCAGAGCCACCCTTTCCAGCCCTTATGTTTTTCAGCATGGCTCTGAACCAAGCATCATTTTTCCCATTTCTTTCTAGAATCCCGTTCTTTTAGACTACCCGAGGATACATCCTCCACCACTTTTCTGAGGGAAGCCTCAAGCCCTTCCCAACTACTAGAATATGGGGGAGCTGGGACAAGCTTATGGTTTTGGGAGAATGGTTTGTCAGTTCTTGGTTTTTTATTCACAACCCCTAGAGCGCATGCTCCGGGTTTGTGAATGTGGGCATTTTCGCTCAGTTTCCTCAGGGCTTGGTGTGGTGGTGGCCGCTGAGGAACTAGAGTGCTGGTTGTGTGATTGCAGTACCTCAGCATCGCAGAAGCTTTTAGTCCTTGGTTTTTTAAACGCAGCCCCTAGAGCACATGCTCCGGGTTTGCGCACATTCAGAACCCCTAGAGTGCGTGCTCTGGGTTTGTGAATGTGGGTGTTTTCGCTCACAGTTTCCTCAGGGCTTGGTGTGGTGGTGGCCACTGAGGAACTGGAGTTGTGGTGGCATGGTTGTTTTTTACCAGAGTCTTTTGTTTTGTCCTTGGGTTTGACGTATAGGAGGTTTGGACCGCCCGGATGTTTCAGCTGCACTCTTGTGCTGTTTTGCGTTGTTAAAGGTCTCAAAGCAGATTCCTGGTTCGTTGGCAGTTCTGGAGGAGATGTCCTTGTATCTCTGACTACAGCATTGTCAGAAAAGTTGCCCAGGCCTATGACGGGGAAAAAAACAACATTTTACAAAAACTGAACTTTACCACCTCTCTCACCCACACCTATGTATTTACTTAAAATACAAAACCTCATAGAACAACCAAACCAATAAGCAAAATATATTTACAGGGCTTCATCCATCCATCAGTCACTGATGCTGGTGAATTTTCCTTTTCAGCGGTCTTTCCTTTTTCTTTTCAGCTTGTTTTCCCTCTGGTCTAAGGATCTCTCATGTTTTGACTGTACTGTGGAGCAAACAACAACATTATTATAAAACACATGAAACCGTCTTGTAAACATACATCACACTTACTTCATTAGGGTGTTTTTCTATTTAAAAAGTCATAGCTTTACAACAAAATAATCCATTTCAGGCTGTACAACAAACAGGTTTTTAAATACATCTCATTTTGCAGAATAAAAACCAAAACTGCTTTTAAAATCCATTTTGCAGAGAAACCATTGTTAGTTTAAAACCCACATGGTTGTTCTGACCCCCCAGCCATGTGCCTTTGGTTTAGTTAGTAGCATCCACCCCATTTTAAAAACCCATCACATTATGCACAGTAAAAAAAAACCCTGTGCCAAGTACTTAAAAAAAAAAAAAAAAAAAACCTATGCCTTGCACAGGCCCCTCACACACACACACACACACACACACCAGCAGCTTTATAAAACACACCAAACCAAGTTTGCAGCCATATACTTTTCAAAAACCCACATGCATTTTAAAAGCTTGTTGAAAAAAAAAAAAAAAAAAAAAGTTACCTTTCACTATGGGATAAAGTGTTGCAGGCACATGGTTGTTCTGTTCCCCCTCATGTGTGCTTGAGCCTTCAGGTTCAAGAACAAGCAAAAATGCTAGTTAGTATTACCACCAAATCCCTATACAGCCTGTGTAATACTTTTTTTTTTTTTTTAATTCAACAGTATTAAGCACAACTATAGTTAAAATGGTTTTTACCTTGGCCTGGTGGTGAAATGCAGTTTAAAGTTACTGGTTCCATGCTAAACAGATCACACTGCAATAAACATAGGCACCATTATTTACTAAGACAGCATGGGCAAAGAGTGGCCTTATATAATATACAGTTTCAGAGTTAAAGACAGCAAGTCTTACCTCTTTTTGCAGTCCAGGAGCTATCCAAGAAAGTTTTCTGTTGAAAAGGACAAACTGCAGCATACCTGAGGTTTTTATACCCTCTTAGCCCATTGTTTCAAACAAAACTTCAACATAGTTGCTAACAGGTTAATTTAATCACCCCTCCCATAGCATTCCCTTTTGTGATCTGGGATAGTGAAACCATTTTGTCTGGGTGTATGTGGTTAAAACCCCATTCAGTTCAACAGACTAAGGATAGCTCAGTGGTTTAAGCATTGGCCGGCTAAGCCCAGGGTTGTGAGTTCAAACCTTGACAGAGTCACTTAGGGCTCTGGGGCAAAATCAGTATTTGGCCCTGCTAGTAAAGGCAGCTCTATGAGATAAGTATATCTCCAAATTAACTCTATTGTACTCAGACACATGTCTGAACTAGCCTTGGTTGTTTTATTGTAAGCACATTTTTAGGATTTTTCCCCTCCCCCACCACAACATACATTTCAGCTTTTTGCTATACACGCAAAAACACAAGAGCTAATTCTCACAAACAATTTATTTTTTTTTATTTAAAAAACATACAGCTTCTTGAAAACAAAACCAAGATGCTTCATTAAAACTGTTTAGCTCAGTTAAAGGCCAAAGGCCTTCTAACAAAACACAGATAGTCACAAACCCCCCTTTTTAAAAAATTTACAGCTACCAAGTTTTATATCGCATGTTTGTCCCCTCACCATTCTCTAACTTAATCCTTTTAGATTTCTTACAAATAGTTTTTTTCTTAAGCAGGGTTCTGTAACTCTTTGTGCGGACTAGACGGTCAATATAATGCTCTAAGCAGGCATCTTCCGGTTTGGTCATTTTCCTTAGAACACGGTCAGGGTCTGCACTGAATTGTACAGCATTTATCAAGGTCACCCCTTGCGCTAAATGTTCTTGGGTTAGGCACAGACATTGCATACCATAACCTATGGCAACAACAGTGTTTAATAAGCTTTCCAAACACAGCTCAGCACACAGGCCCCGGAGCTTGCAGTTTATATCCACTGAAGTCCAAGTCACACAATCATGGTTCCTTTGGCCTGGCGCATCTATGACACAGCCCTCACAATCTTCAAAAAGCTTTTCCCTAAGGCAGTGTTTAAGGATAGCATAAACAGCAACGCGTACAATAGTCCGCATGACTTTTTTACGCTCACGACGTGGCACTGGCTCAGTTAGTTCTATGCCAAGCCGCCTCCTAAACTCCTCATAGCCATCATCCTCAGAGTCCTCTTCAACAACTCGTATTGGCGTTGAGCAAAAACATGGTGGGGCCAGTTCATCTTCGCTGCTTGATGCATCGCTGTTCGGGTCCTCTAGAAAGGCATCGTCGAGCTGTTGAGAAATTTTCAGAAAAGAAAACGTGTAAGCACCCCTCACTGCTTGTTTTTTAATTTACGCAACCCCCGGTTCCTAACCCATTACCCACCTCTCCTCGACCGCCGCTTCTTAAGCATTCATTTACCTGAGTGCCGTTTTTTCCGTTCGCCTTGTCCTGTTTCCTCTCAGCAGCCTTTCCACGCTTTCTATGCAAAGCCTCTTAAACTCCTCATAGCCATCATCCTCAGAGTTACCAACCCCTCCTCGACCATCGCTTCTTAAGCATTCATTTACCTGAGCGCCGTCTTTTCCGTTCGCCTTGTCCGCCGGTGACTCCCCCGAGCCGCAATCGCCTTCCACCTCTGAGGGGGTGGACAAAGAGATACCGCCATGCTCATCGGGGTGTCTCACGAGGGTTTTGGGGTCGGGTTCCGGCGTATCCAGCAACGGCTGGGCCAAAGGGCTCCCCTCGGTCGCTCCCTCCTCCTCCTCGGAACTGTCGCTGATGTAGCGCTTTCTCCGCGGATGGTCAAAGACCCTCGGGGCTAAAACAAAGTCCGAAGTTCACACGGGGGTGGTGAAGGAGTCCATGTTTCCTCTCAGCAGCCTTTCTGCGCTTTCGAAAACACGTGTCCTTGGTAAGAGATGGCCGCCTCCTCTGTCTGGCGCTGGGACTTATGGGGTAATGGTGCTGCACTCTGATTGGCGGAGGGCCTTGGGAGGCGTTCTTAGTGGGGTCACACGACTCCCTTCCGGAGGGGTCACCCCAACCCAGAAGTCACCCTGGTTGGTCAAAATCTCCTCTCGGGGAGGTCCTGTCAGGACGAAACCCCTCCTGATTGGTAGAGGGTGGTGGGGGGAGTTCTTAGAGGGGTCACATGACCCACGTCCGGACGGGTCACCCCCGCCCCGGAAGGCCCCCTGATTGGTCAAAATCTCCTCTCGGGGCGGTCCTTTCAGCACAAAACCCCTCCTGATTGGTAGAGGGTAGTGGGGGGAGTTCTTAGAGGGGTCACACGACCCACTTCCGGACGGGTCACCCCCGCCCTGGAAGTCACCCTGGTTGCTCAAAATCTCCTCTCGGGGCAGTCCTATCGGGACGAAACCCCTCCTGATTGGTAGAGGGTGGTGAGGGGAGGTCTTAGAGGGGTCACGTGACACACCTTGCTTCCGGTCAGGTGGCACCTTGACCCCGGAAGTAATACCCCCATGGGGTGGGACTTCCTGTGACAGGTGGGAGGGACCCAGGGGTCAAGGGGTGGGGCTTAAGGGGTCAAGGGGCGGGGTTAGGGTTTGATTGATGGTAGGGCACTTATACTACTGAGGCACCTCCCTCCACTTGGGATTCACAGTTGTGAACCATCTCCTGGAGTTGGATGCCTAAGCCAGGTCAACCAATTTTCATGAAAAACTGAGGAGGAGCCCCCTTCTTTCCCAACAGCCCAATGGAGCACTCATCTGGAAGACCTGGAATTAAATGCTCACTCTGCCTGAGAGGAGCAGGGACTTGATTGTAGGTCTCATTCCTCCCAGGTGAGTGTACTTGGCTATAGGGTATTTAGATGTGGGCCTCTATCAAGCTCTCCTGCTAAAGCTCTTCTGTTTTTAATAAATATTTAAATAGCCATGGCACGCATGAGAGAGAGTGACTGTGTTGCCCACTGGCTGGGTTTCCCATAGCACAGGTGAGTGGCCTCAGTTCAAGTCCCTGCTCCAATGAGTGTTGAAGTACTTCATATAAAGTGAAATCTCTTTAACAGGAGATATAGAGAGGGGTGTACCCCAGAATGCCCCGTAGCCTAACTGGTAGAGCACTCACCTGGGAGAAACTGCATTCAGGTCCCTGCTCTGAATCACACAAAGAGGGAATTTGATCTCAGCTCTTTCACATCCTGGGTAAGTGCTCTAAGTACTGTGGTATTGGGTAAAAGGGTAACAGAGGCAGGATGATGATGCAGCCTCTGAACATGTCCACCACATGTGGCCCTAAAGGCAAGATAGATGCCAGTTTGTGAATCCTCGTGGAGTTTAGGTGTATGTTAAGTGCTGAGCTACTTGGTGGTGTCCGGACAGAGGCAGCTGTGTATGTCCATTAGCAGTAATTCAGGCACCTAGGGGACTTTGCCAGTGGAAATGGAGGTGCCTAGGGAGTTTAGGCATCTACAGGGTTTGGCAGCAGCTGAGCAGGGGTTTTGAAACATCTAAATTTTGGACTTAGGTGCCTAAAGTGGCAGGTTGAATCCTACCCACTTTGTGCATTGCACATACCAGGCTGCACAAAGATTTTTATATTTTTAGGGTTTATATAGGCAACTTCTGCTTCTGACAGACAGCTATCCTCCCACATGATCACCTATACATAGCCAAGAATGAAGCATTAGCAGTATGTCCCTTTTATCATACAGTGAAGTGCAGTGCTGTAGTTGCAATGCTGAATGAGGAGAACAAAGTAACAGTGTCTTGTCTCTATGAAAGCCTGCTTCTTCCAGAATTGTCAGCCTGTTGATAGAGAATGTTTTGAAAGCATGTTGCTTTGAGACAAGTTTACCTTAAAAAACTGCAGCTAACATTGCCATTGTGGAAATATGCAATTTAGCTATCCCTAGGGGGGTTTCCTTTATAATAATATTAGGGCTGGATCCTGACATCTTTCTTTATTCATTCATTCATTCATTACTACCTTTATTCTGTGAATAATCCCACAGAACTCAAAGGTCAGTAAGGGTGACAATGTTAGGCCCACAGTGCTTTTCATCCAAAGATCTTGATGATTAACTTTTACAATTACTTTGGGACATATTTTGGCAATGAAGACAGAAATTCTGAGCCAATTTGAACACTTCTTTGGTTTGCTGTTTCAATTAACCAAATGGCAAATGGCATATAGAATACACATTCCTATATATTTTATTTTTATTCCTGGACAAAATACACAGTAAGATGGAGAAAAGGTTGAAAGTACATAGCAATAACTTACTGTAAAAAACATTATAGGGATGTTGCAATTATTTGAAAAAATAATGCTTGTAGATCGAGGAAGCATGGTTAAACTAAGGGAGTTAAGGTTAAACTTAAAAGAAATCCAAACATGTTAAGGTATGGAAAAGCACAACTAAGGCACCCAAACAACCTTAACTCTGCACATAGTGACCCAATGCAATAATCTTATAATTATGATTAAGGCACATTAGTGTTTGTGGTCCCAGTTTAGATTAAACTGATTTTTACAAACGCATTAGATTTTCCCCTTTCATGGTGTCAGCAGTATTGAACAAGGAAAGACTTATACATAATTACATGGGGTACTGCTATTCAATTTAGATTTAGCTGTAAATATTTACCACACAGTCTGATAGAAACCATCAGATTTTATGCACACTCTTAATGCTATGTTAAAGTGGTGACACAATTATATAATTGGGATGGGCAAATTCTCTGTCTCCTCACTTAATTCAGAATTGTAGTGGTAGGTGTTCAGCAGGACTCAGATTGAGAGAAGCTGACAAGGGGTGACATGAACACTCCCTGCTATTGCCCCCCATCAGTGGCCTTCCTGCAGGCACAAAGAAGGATGGATCGACCTGGAGATGTTTAAATCACCTCAGAACAAGAGTTGTCAGGTCAAAAGTCAATATGCAGAAGTAGGGTTACTTCAATGACCCAGACACATGTGACTATGGTGAAACACAGACCACAGAATCATAGAAGTGTAGGACTGGAAGGGACCTCAATAGGTCATCTAGTCCAGTCTCCTGTACTGAGGCAGGACTAAGTATTATCTAGACAATCCCTGACAGGTGTTTGTCTAACCTGTTCCTAAAACCTTCCAAAGCTGGAGATTCCACAACCTCCCTAGATAATTTGTTCCAGTGCTTAACCATCCTCACAATTAGGAAATTTTTCCTAATATCTAACCTAAATTTTCCTTGCTGCAATTTAAGCCCATTACTTCTATTCCTGTCCTCAGTGGTTAAAGAAAACAATTTATCATACTCCTCTTTACAACAACCTTTTACATAATTGTACACTGTCATCATGTCTCCCCTTAGTCTTCTCTTCTTCAGACTAAACAAACCCAGTTTTATCCATCTTTCCTCATAGGTCATGTTTTTAGATCTTTAATCATTTTTGTTGCTCTCCTCTGGACTTTCTCCCATTTGTTCACATCTTTCCTGAAGTTTGATGCCCAGAACTGGACACAGTATTCCAGTTGAAGCCTTTTCAGTGCTGAGTAGAGTGGAAGAATTACTTATTGTGTCTTGCTTACAACACTCCTGCTAATACATTTGAGAATGATGTTTGCTTTTTTTGCAACAGTATTACATAGATGACACATATTTAGTTTGTGATCCACTACGACCCCCATATCCTTTTCTGCAGTACTCCTTCCTAGGCATTCATTTCCCATTTTTTATTTGTGCAACTGATTATTCCTTCCTAAATGTTGGAATTTGCATTTGTCCTTATTGAATTCCATCCTATTTATTTAAGACCATATCTCCAGTTTGTCAAGATCATTCTGAATTCTACTTTTGTCTTCCAAAGTGCTTGCAATCTCTCCCTGCTTGGTAACTGTGCAAACTTGATAAGTGTACTCTATGCCTTTATCTAAATCATTTATGAAGAAATTAAAGAGAACTGGACCGATCCCTGTGGGATCTCACTTGATATGCCCTTCCAGCTTGATTGTGAATCACTGGTAGCTACTCTGAGTATGGTTTTCCAGACAGTTATGCATGCACCTTATAGTAGGTTTGTCTAGGATATAGTTCTCTAGTTTTTTTTTTTTTTTTATTGATAAGGTCATGTGAGACAGTAACAAAAGCCTTAGTAAAGTCAAATTATACCACATCTACCATTTCCCCCCCATCCACAAGGCTTGCTAAAGGAGGATATTCGGTTGGTTTGACATGAATTGTTCTTGACAAATCCATGTTAATGTATTTTCTTCTAGGTGTTTACAAATTGATTGTTTTATTATTTGCTCCATTGTCTTTCCAGATACCAAAGTTAAGCTGACTGGTCTATAATTCCTTGAGTTGTCCTTATTCCCCTTTTTACATAGGTACTATATTTGCCCTTTTCCAGTCCTCTGGGATCACTCCCATCCTCCAAAAGTTCTCAAAGATAATTGCTAATAGCGCAGAAATCTCTTCAGCCAGTTCCTTCAGTATTCTAGGATCTATTTCATCAGGCCCTGCCAACTTGAAGACATCTAACTTATCTAATTCTTAACTTGATCTTTTCCTATTTTAGCCTCATCTCCTATCCCATTTACACTGATGTTCAACAATGTTAGTCATCCAATCACTGTTAACTTTTTTTGGTGAAAACTGAAACAAAAAGGAATTTAACACTTTGGCCATTGCTGCCCTTTCTGTTATTGTCTTTCCCTCCTTATTGTCCTTGGTCTTCCTCTTGTTTCTCATGTATTTCTTGTTACCCTTTATACCACTAGATAGTTTAATCTCATTTTCTGTTTTGACCTTTTAAATTTTGTCCCTATATGCTTGTGGTGTTCTTTATATTACAAAAGATATATATATTGTAACAGGATCAGGCCAGATGGCTACAGGAGAGTGGTACTATTGGGATCCAGGAAGTGGGCGGGCTATAGGGTGACCAGACAGCAAGTGTGAAAAATCAGGACAGGGGGTGGGGGATAATAGTAGCCTATATAAGAAAAGGACCCAAAAATCGGGACTGTCCCTATAAAATCAGGACATCTGGTCACCCTAGCGGGCTACAGGAGAGTGGTGGAAGGTAGACACATTAGCCCCAGATTAAGCAGGTCCCTTTTTCCTGGGTAAAATAACAGAGACTATTCCAGAACAATCAGGAACCTGCTAGAACCAATTAAGGCAAGTAGGCTAATTAGGACACCTGGAGCCAATTAGGAAGCCACTAAAACCAATTAAGTCAGGTAGGCTAATCAGGGCACCTGGTTAAAAAGAAAGATCTCCCTTCAGATAAGGAGAGGCACGTAAGGAGCTAGGAGTAAGAGACGTGCTGCTAGAGGACTGAGGAATACAAACGCCACCAGGAAGAATGTCCTGCAGTGAGGACAAAGAAGGTGCTGGGGGGAGGTCATGAGGAAGTGGCCCAGGGAGTTGTAGTTGTCACACAGCTGTTACAGGAGACATTGTAGACAGCTGTGATCCACAGGGCCCTGGGCTGGAACCCTGAGTAGAGGGCAGGCCGGGTTCCCCCCATTCCCCCAACTCCCTATTTGACACAAGAGAAGTTGACCTGGACTGTGAGTCATATCAGAGGGGAAGGTCTCTGGCCTGTCCCCGACCCACTAGGTAGGACAACAGAGACTGTGGGGATTGTTCTCCTCCCTTTCCCCCATGCTGGCCAGTGATGAGGTTAGCTGAGTGAATGGCAGGTTTGAACCAGTGGCAAAAGTGGCCAAACTGAGGGCTGTGAACCTCTAAGGCAAGCAAATCTGCCAGAAAGTGCAGGACCCACCAAGGCAGAGGAGGAACTTTGTTACTGTGTATATATATATATATATATATATATATATATATATATATATATATAAAAATCTTTTGTAATTTGACCAAACTTTCACTTTTTGTATGACTCTCTTTTGAGTTTTAGGTCATTGAAGATCTCCTGGTTAAGGCAGGGTGGCCTCTTACTATACTTTCTCTCTCTCCTATGCATTGGTATTTTGTGCCCTTAATAATGTCTCTTTAAAAAACAGCTAACTCTCCTGAACTATTTTTTTCCCCTTAGGCTTGCTTCCCATGGGATCTTACCTACCAATTCTCTGTGTTTGCTAAAGCCTGCCTTCTTGAAGTCCATTGTCTTTATTCTGCTGATTTTCCCAGGTCTCCGTGTTTTGGAATTACCTGTGGGCTTTTGTATTCTACCCCCTTCAAACCTAGTTTAAGGCTTGCCTCACTAGGTTAGCCAGTCTGTATCTGAAGATATTCTTCCCCTTTCTTGATAGGTAGTCCCCTTCTCTGCTCAGTAGTCCTTCTCAGAACAGTATCCCATGATCAAGGAAGCCAAAACCCTCTTGGTCATGCCATGTGTGCAGCTATGTATTTACCTCCAGAATGTCTGCCTCTGCCTGGGCCCCTACCCTTGACCAGAAGGATCAATGAGAACACCCCACCTGCACCCCCAACTCCTTCACTCCCAGAACACTGTAGTCATTTCTAATCTTCTCAGGGTCATATATTGCAGTATCATGGTACGTCAATTGAACTGCTAGCTCCTGGAGGAGCCATGCACTATGGAAGACCTTGCCAGGGCCACAGACCAGGCCATATTATGTGCCCGACACTGGAAAAACCTATTACTGCAGAAAAAGGACACAAGAAGAAGAAGGATTTCATTCAGAATCAGCTGCACTTGCATCATGTTCCTTTGCACTGGACCCATAAACCACTTTAAACTTCTGACTAAATAAGATAAGTCTTTACTGTTCTTCCCTTGAAATGTAGCACATAGCTGCCTATGAGAAATTTTAATAATCCCAAAGATGTTTAGATTAGAGTCTAATCATATCAGCCCATCATTAAGAACATAGGAATGGTCATACAGGTTCAGACCAATGGTCCATCTAGTCTAGTAACCTCTATTCTGACAGGACAGTGCCAAAACTTCAGAGGGTATAAACAGAATGGTACCAGCTTCTGTCAATCAAAGGCTTAAGGACACCTGGAGCATGGGGAAGACATCTTGGTTAATAGTTACTGAGGGACCTAACTTATTGATGCTCAAAGAATTACTCTAACTGAAAAATATACTTTTTAATTGTTGCTTATTACAGGAAATATCTCAAGATTCTTAAAATATATTTCCTATGTGTTCATCTTTTCAGAATTAGAGATAGACCTGAGCAACAAAGTTTGAATTAAAAATTGGACTGGATTTCCCTAAAGTTTGGTGTGTTTTAATCTGGGATTTGATTCAAGTTGATCTTTGTTAAAAAAGTAGAGAAATGGTAAGTAACGAACATTACAGAAAACCTAAGCTTAGTAAATGCATTTTAATGCTTTTTTATCGTCACAATGAAAGGGAATAGGGTTTTGAGGAAAAAGTGGTCCTAGCAAAGAACAGATGGGAAAAGAACATTGTGTAAAGCACTGTAGGTAAAAGAAAACAGGACACCTGTGAAGAAAAATAATGTGAGTGATAAGAGTTAGGAGCTCAGCAACTACTAAATGATCTGTAAATCTGTGAGAGAGCGGAGAACAACTTCCAATTTGACCAGATTTATGGCACTTACGTTCAGCCACTTCAGTGTTCTATCTTTACTAGAATGAGTAGTCGCAAAAGGTGACGTTCACTCCTATTCAGATAACTTCCATAAGGACTATGGACCACATAAGTCCTTCTTAAGAGCTATATTGAAAGCATGAGTGGGATTTACATATTGTTTAGAACTAGTGTTGGTCTTCTGTATAGGGATAACTTTAGTCCAAAAAGCTAACTTTAAAATAAATACTCTAATTTAATTAATTCAGTTAACTTCTGAATGAATATGCAATTGCAATATTCAAATTCTGTGTTAAGTTATTAGCATTGATGAAATGTTGATGAAATTTTTTCTTTTTTTATTTTGATGAAAAACGGCTTCTCAAATGAAATGCAAATCTTCAAAGGAAAATTCTCTGATAGAAATGTTTTGTTTTTTTTCTCAACAAAATTAAACTTGACTCAAAACAAGTTTTTCAAATTATTTTTTGTTTTTGTTTTCTTAGAGGGAAGGGGAGATTTTTTTCCCCTTTGATCAAAGAGAAAAGGGAGAAAAATCCAAACTGAAAAACTTAAAGATGTTTTTTTTAATCAAATTGAATTAAAATTTGTCTTTTGTTTTATTTCAATGAAAAACTGAAAATGTCTGAGTTTTTTTTGTAAAAATAAGGATTTTTATTTTTTCAGATTTTTTTAATGGAAAATACTTACCATTTCTAAACCACTCCTACTAGCAATATAAATCATCCAGTAAGGAAACAGAATCCTTGAGTAAAGGGCTGCAAAGTGAGTGCCTTCTCAGTTGCAATGTCTGCTCTGAGCTCATGGCAGCAGAAAGGAGGATCAAGCTCCAACACTCCATACCTCAAGAACCCCTATGTTAACATAGATTCATAGATCCCAAGGCCAAAAGGGACCATTGTGATAATCGAGTCTGACCTCCTGTATAACACAGGCCATAAAACTTCCCCAAAATAATTCCTAGAGCAGATCTTTTAGGAAAACATCCAGTCTTGATTTAAAAATTGTCAGTAATGGATAATCCACTGGGTATAACTGGGTTTAAAAATAATTAGATAAATTCATGGAGGATAGGTCCATCAATGGTTATTAGTCAAATTGGTCAGGGATGCAAACCTGTGCTCCAAGTGTCCCTAAACCTTTGAAGGCCAGAAGCTGGGACAGATCAATTGATAAATTGCCCTGTTCTGTTCATTCTTTCTGGAGCATCTGGCACTGACCACTGTTAGAAGACAGGATACTGGGATAGATGGACCATTGGTATGACCCAGTATGGCCATTTTTATGGTCTTATGACCCTTGGTAAATTGTTCCAACGGTTAATTACTCTCACTCTTAAAAATTGATGCCTTATTTCCAGCATAAAGGGCTTGATCTCAAGCTCTTTCTCAATAAGATTAGCGGGACTACTCATTGTGAGTAAGGGTATGCATAGGCTCAGAGTCCGTGGGTGGTCCAGAACTGGAGCACCCACAGAAAATAATTAGCTGCCCCTCTTTCCCCCAGTGCTTCCCGCCCGCAAGCGGCCCTGCCGATCAACTCCTCCGCGTCCCTCCCAGCACCTCCCACCTGCCACGATCAGCTGTTCCGCAGCATGCAGGAGGCACTGGGGGAAGGGGGAGAAGTGGGGACAGGGTGTGCTCAGGGGAGGGGGCGAAACTGGGTGGGAAGAGGTGGGGTGGGGCATAGCAGGGGTGAGAAGAGGAGGTGTGGAGTAGGGGTGGGGGTTGGGGGAAGGGGTAGAGAGTGAGGGAGGGGCCTGGGGCTCAGTGGCGGTTGAGCACCACTGGGGAAAGCTGGTGCCTGTGAGGGTATGGCATCAGGCTCTAAGAATACATATTTATTATTCTTGCAGTACGTCAACAGTGTAACAACTCTGCAAAGAAGTTCATGGATATTAAAAGTCTGTTAGATCTCTAATTGATTGCTTTATCAAATCTTTACTGAAGAAATGTTCCCTTATATATTATTTTACTTCATCTTTCTAACATGGCAATTACCTATCATATACTGGCTTCGCTGCAGGAAGCTTTCAATGACGTACCCTGGCTGCACTGATCCATTCCATTCCATAAGCATCACAGAGTCTTCAGTTAAACAGTCTGCTTTAGTGGCAACCATTTGAATGAAAGATGCATTATTATTTACTTGCCCCTGCAGAGAGTCTATTTTTGCTCTTATTCTAGTAACTCTTACAGTAAAGAAATCAATTTTATTTTCCATTTTCCTAATAGCTTTGAATATAGTTTTTGGCACAATATCAGACATTTTCCAAGGAAGACATCTCTTCTTCACAAAGAGTATTTTCTATTTTTATACAGCAAAATAGATACCAAACAATAAGGGAAATCCAGCTCAGATGAAGTCTCTAGAACAAAACACCAACAATGGCAGGTAAGATATAAAATAGGAGGGCTAAGATTTTTGTCTATCAACCTAAAAATGAGTAACAATTGGGGGCGGCGAGTTACATGGGCCCATGGTGCCCATGCTCCAGCAATATTCAGGGCACAGGGATCTGACTCCACCAATGTTCAGGGCTGGGTCTCTTCCCCGGTCCCACCTGCCGCCCCCGCAAGCCTCCCCCAGAGCATCCCGGGCTGCCCTGTCACTCCACACTGCACTCCATCACTGGCCACTGCTGGCTACAACAAAGGGAGCAGCGCCAGTGGCAGACTGAGGCGGCTGCTACACCTGCGGAGGGAGGAAGGGAGGAGGCATTACCACTCAAGAATGAGATCTTGGAGTCATTGTGGATAGTTCTCTGAAAACAGCCATTCAAAGTGCAACAGCAGTCAAAAAAAGCTAACAATGTTGGGAATCATTAAGAAAGGGATAGATAATAATCCATGGGACAGCCACATCTTGAATACTGCATGCAGGTCTGTTGCCCCATCTCAAAAAAGATGTATTGGAATTGGAAAAGGTACAGAAAAGGGCAACAAAAATGATTAGTGTTACGGAACAGCTTCCATATGAGGAGAGATTAATAAGACTTGGACTTTTCAGCTACAGAAAGAGATGACTAAGGGGGGATATGATAGAGGTCTATAAAATCATGACTGATGTAGAGAAAGTAAATAAGAAAGTGTTATTTACTCCTTCTCATAACACAAGAACTAGGGGTCATCAAATGAAATTAATAGGCAGCAGGTTTAAAACCAAAGGAAGTATTTCTTCATACAATGCACAGTCAACCTATGGAACACTTTGCTAAAGGATGTTGTGAAGGCCAAGACTATAACAGGGTTGAAAAAAGAACTAGATAAGTTCATGGAGGATAGGTCCATCAATTGCTATTAGTGAGGATGGACAGGGATGGTGTCCCTAGTCTCTGTTTGCCAGAAGCTGGGAGTGAGCGACGGGATGGATGATTTGATAATTACCTGTTATGTTCATTCCCTCTAAAGTACCTGGTATTGGCCACTGTCCTGTTGGAAACATAAGAAACATAAGAAAGGCCGTACTGGGTCAGACCAAAGGTCCATCCAGCCCAGTATCTGTCTACCGACAGTGGCCAATGCGAGGTGCCCCAGAGGGAGTGAACCTAACAGGCAATGATCAAGTGATCTCTCTCCTGCCATCCATCTCCATCCTCTGACGAACAGAGGCTAGGGACACCATTCTTACCCATCCTGGCTAATAGCCATTTATGGACTTAGCCACCATGAATTTATCCAGTCCCCTTTTAAACATTGTTATAGTCCTAGCCTTCACAACCAGACAGGATACTGGGCTAGGTGGACCTTTGGTTTGACCCAGTATGGCCTTCCTTATGTTCTTTTAAAGTTAAACAGGGCTTTCCTGAAAAGGGTTGCTTTCCTGAATCAAGACCTAAATATAAACTCAAGGAATTAGGGAACATATTTTTAGTTGTCTGATCATTATACAAAGCTATCTTAAAGTAGTGGCAATTTTTACATCTAGAAGTTGCATATATTGAGATATATAATAAAGACAACATTGCCAGATACTGAAATCATCACTAAGGCATACTAAAGACCAACAAAATTGCATATTGTTAAGCATTACATTGGTGTTTGTTTGTTTTTGGCAACAAAGTATGTTTAGTTCTACGTGGCAGTTATCATACAACACTCACTTAAATCTTTCCCAAACTATTAATTTTTTTTATTTATACATTACAGCTTTGCAAGTCAATATTTTAGATTATAAGGATAGTCTTGCAAACAAACTGAAATGCCATCATATCCAAATCAAATTCTTTGCAGTCAGATAAACACTCTTTCAACAGAGCATTAAGATATTAGCATACACTCAAAGACTACTGATAGGAAAAGGATTAACCAAATCCTTCTACAGACAGACATACATCACTGTTCCTCGTTGCCTTCTTCAAAGATGACAATGGGGAACTCTCCTTTCATCTTTTCCAAAATGATGTGTGCAAACAATAACAGCAATTAAAATTAGAAATCTGTTGTAAACAAACTTAGAGCTCTGTTTAAAGGAGATCACTTGTAAAGGCAAAATAGAATGAAATGAGTATTAATGAACTAAAAAAAATCATGTTATGCTTAGATAAGGGACAATAGCTGGGGACTGAACAGCCTTTCCCATAGGCTCTCCAAAGTGGTGAAGGCCAGCTTGGTTGGTTGGTTATTTTATATATGTTTGAAATAAATCTGAATTTGATCCAAAGGCTGTTGCTTAGGTCCATCTCTAGAAGATTGATCTGAACCAGAACACTAGATCCAAAACCCCTCCAGCTGTGAGGAAGTTTGGGTCTGGATTCAAACTTTGGCTTTGCTTCATCTCTAATTTAATTTTTATCATTGTTTGTTTATAAAAGTACCTATCACAGAAGACTCTAGGAATAGTAGAGATTTTGAAATATAACAACTCATTGAACAATGTACACACGAGAGACTTTAACCTCACAATGACGCTGGAAAGCCCCCCTCTCCCCCGCCAACTTCTGAAAAAAGTGATGGACCTCACTCTCTGTCCTGAATACAGCAGGTTGAAAAGATATAAAACATTTTTATAAAGAAAATAAAAAAGTGTTTTGTCAAATTTTTGTTCATTCTATAAGCTTGCTGAAAAACGGGGAGAAATCAAAACTTTGCAAAATGCTTCCAGCAAAATTTCAGAAATTAGAAACTTTTCAGTATGGTCTAGTTGTCAAGTTCAAAAGGCATTGCACATGCAGGGGGACCAGAGACAGGTCAGTTTTGCAGACAAGGGCTTAAGCGCCCAAACACTGAAACTCGGCTGTTGATATCAAAAGTGTTTCACTGCTTGTAACACATAAGGAGAGAGGCGGTCTCACTGATAACCAGGAACCAAACTATGTAAGACTTTAAAGATCAATGTCCATTATTGATCCCAGATACAAATGGGAAGTTAGTTCTTTGTCCTGAATACTGGGCAAAGAGACACTTTGCTGTAGCTTCTGAATGGTCTTCATGGATAGCCCATTGCAGTGACCCAATCTAGTAGAGGTCTGAGTAACTATGTTCATCCGAGAAATGACCACAAATAGCTTACCGAATACAGTTGGGAAAATACAAGATTTTGGACCACAGTGTCATCTAGGGATCCCAGAGACACTGAGGATGAAAAAGCTTCCCAAAGATGCAAACCTCTTGGGCAATGAGTAGACAAATCCCCTGAAGTTGTTGCTCCAAGAAGTAATGTTTCCAGAAAGAAAAATCTCTTAACAATTTCACAACATGAGATTAAGATGTCCTTGCTGGAAGTATGGCACCATTGGACAAGACTTCTGAAAGCTGACACAACATCAAAGGTAGACCCAGCTAGTCTGGAAACTGAATTGGTTAGGGTCCATCTAGGCATTTAATCACTCAGAAGATCTTTTAAATCTTGTATACTCTACAAATATCCTTCAATAATTGATCAGATATGTTATCATAGCCTCCTACTATTATATAAGTGCCAATGTACTTATGGAACATAAATATGAGCTAAGATATTTATTTTCAAAACAGTAGATATTAATCCTCTAATGGTGTTTAATGTTACTGAGCGTATATAATATCAATACAACATTTATTTTCATTGCCTCTTTTACATAAGGTAACACTAAATGATCAATGAAAAGTTTATTGTTGTGTAGTATGAGTGCTGATGCAGTAAACAGGCTATTCCATCATTGACTGTTATTGATGCTACACATATCTAGTGGCAATTGTATTACACATGCACAACAGAATGTTTGTTCTCAGCACAACCATATACAGAGTCCATTGTTTATCAAATGTTAGTTTTCCTTGTAGTAGGTTGTACTTCTAGCAAAGAGTACTGGCTTATGAGCAGCTTTCATTTTTTTGTTTCAGGTCCTGATTCAGGAAAGCACTTAAGTATATATTTAAGCATGTGCTTAATTCTCATTGAAATCCATGGGACTTCAATATATGCTTAAAGCTGAGCTCATGTTTAAGGCCGTGATTCAGGAAAGCAGCACTTTTCAGGAGGACATGTAAGCATCTCCTTACCTGTTAAAAACATTCTTAAAATTAAGCATATGCTTATGGGCTTTACTGATTAAGAATAGACTTAATCCTGTGCCTAAATGCTTTGTGGAATCATGGCCTTTCATTTTCATCAGTAAATTGTCGCTCACCTAGCAATCTGATTGGGTGGCATAGATTCCATTTGGTATAAAACACTGCAATGTAGTATAATTGGATTTTCTACAAGTTACTGTGTGATAAAGGAATTTAGTGATAACCATTGCATAAAAAACATATGTATTAGTTCACCTATATCTCTAGAAATCTAATAGTCCCAAACTTTTAAAAATAATGGTAAAGAGAAATGTACCCATTAAGGAGTTTAAAACCTTTGAATTACTGGATTTTTTATTTTTTACAGGCTTTGCAGAAGGTCTATATTTTACATTTTGTTTAAAAAGTGTCTTTATCATTGTATATTGTTTTGTGGGGTAGGATATGGTTTAGGAACTTTTGTCTGTAGTCTTCATGATGAAAGTAAATTCATTTGGGCTGTGTTTTTTGTAAATTCACTTTCATTTTGCAGGATGAACTGCTAAGATGCATTTCTTTGGAATTGGGATGTTGCTCATGTAAGTCCTGTGGCCTGAAGACTTAGAAAAGAGGGAGCTCAGTACTGTCACCTGTTGCTGAACAGGGAAAGGAGCTGCTGACAGCTGCTTAAGAACTGCAGATGGGCATGGGCTCCATTGGTGGCAGCTACAGCATCTCCAAGGTGATGGACAGCACAGAGCAGTGGCAGCACCTTTTAGGGGATAGATGGTGCAGAGCAGTGCCGAAGTTAAACAGCTTGGGCTGAAGTCAAAGGAGAGCAGCGGCCTACCCAAGGGACTCCGGTGCAGGCCTCTATGCCCAGCAATTAAAGCTGAAATCACTGGGTCAGGTGGCAGAGCCCCCAGGCAGCACTAACCTACTAGAGTCCTTGGACTTTTCCAGCCCAGGACATCTAACTGTGAGTAGGGATCTGGGGACGAGGGAAGTGGCCAGAACACATCAGCCACCCATAATGGCCAAAGGAGAAGTGAGGTTGGGTCTTTTGTTAAAACACCCTGCGGGGTGGGAGTCTTACTTCAGATAATTTGTTAATTGGTGGTTTTCCCAAATTCATTCTGTTATTCCCCTCTTTTTCGCCTAATAATATTTTTAGTTGTAACCCCTGTACAACAGTGGCTGTAAGTGGGGAAGAATTGCCCATCAGAGCATCCAGGGTGGTGTATATAGTTTCCCAGATTTCTGGGAGAGGGCTTGAGTACATGTGAGTGACAGTTCTGTGACATTTCACTCCATATTCATTATGAAAATATGCTTATGATATGAATATGAAATAACTGATATACTTTATGCAAGATGAGTTTTGTAAGGTATCATTGGAAAGGTTATGATTTACTGAATGTGATTATCCAATTTGTATGCCTGTATCATTTCTGTATCTAAAGTTAGGAGTATGGACTCTGTAACAATTACCGCTGGGTGTGTATTGAGAACACACCTACCAGATGACAGGCCATCAGATTTGAGAAGCCATCAGGAAAAAACAACAAGACTTTGAAGATACTAATCTCTCTCCCTCCTGGGAGCGGTTCGGGGACATAACTGCGATACTACTAGGTCAAATGGTCTTGTCACCTGATACTAAACATTACCTGAGACTTCTTGTAACTTTCCACTGGAAGGGAAGGGGGGGGGCAAGTTTGGGAAACAAAGGACTCCTGCCTTATGTAAATCCCATTTAAGGGTGGGGAGGAAGGCAAATGGCACTCCTCCTGTCCATGGTCTGTCTGCCCAAGAAGAAAGACTGCTAAAGCCACCTGAAGGGAAGGCAAAGGGGGAGTCCAGACTGAGACAGGGGTCCAGTCTGAAAAGAAATATAACTGGAACTCTGAACCATAGAAATTTTGCAACCTGCCTAAAATAACATGTAGGGCAAGAAATTACAATTTGTAACCTGTTTCTTAAGTATAGTGAGTTTAGCTTGTGTACTTTGTTTTATTTGCTCAGTAATCTGCTTTGTTCTGTCTGTTATCTCTTATACTCACTTAAAATTCACCTTTTGTAGTTAATAAATTTATTTCTTGTTTATAATAAAACCCAGTTTATGCAATTTCTAATGGGGGGGGGGGCAAGAAGTGTGCACATCTCTCTTCACGTGGAGGAAAAGGGTGGATTTGCTCTGGGCAGATTTTTCTATACAGTGCAAGACAGTATTATTTTGCATTTATCTCCCAAAAAGGGATGAGTGCTGGGTGAGTCCTCTCACAAAGAGCTGACTTCAGTTTGTGTCTGCAGCGGGGTGTGGCCCTACCTGTGTGTGTGTGTGTGTGTGTGTGCGCGCGCTGCAAGAGGCTGGAGAGCCTAATTCAGCAAAGCAAAGAGGGAACCCAGGCTGATTAAGCAGGGGGGGGGGACTCAGTGAAATCCCAGAAGTGGGGTCCAACCCGTCACAAGCTCTATTTTGGAGAATGTCTTTTTTGCATTTTAATAAGAGGCCAAATTGTATGTTTTTATTAAATTTTGTCCTGAAATATGATCAGTAGATGTTATATCTGCCCTGAACTGGTTAACCCCATACTGTGGGCTTAGGAAGCAATGTGCCCTCGCCCCTGCTCGGCATGCTCCAACAGGAGCCACAGTATAAAAGGGAACAGCTCAGCTCAGTCTGCCCTGACCGGGAAGGAGAGAGGACATGCGTTGCAAGATGCCACTGGAAGCTGTTGGAGCCCCAGACTACAGAGGCCAGGTTTGCCAAGACCCAGGTGAATACCTGGCTATCTGCAGAAGCCCACGAGAGGAAGGAGTCCTCAGGAATTTCACCTGACAACTACCCTGGAGAACAAGGGGACCTGTGGACTATGGAGCATGAAGACAGGGTAGGAAGTAGCCCTGCGGAAGCAGACATTGACCTGGTTGTGGAACTGTGGTTTGGAGGGATCCCTGTTGACTCGGTGGCAGATATGCTCACCACTGGTAGGGCCCTGGGCTGGGACTCAGTGGAATAGGGAGGGCCTGGGTGCCTCTACGTCCCACCCGCTGCCTGGCAACTAGACCACATTGCCCTGCATAGAAGGACAGCTCTATTAACTCTGGCTGCCAGGCCATATTGCCCTGAACCGAAGGGCAGCCCTATTGACTCTGGCCACTAGGCCATGCTGCCCTACACAGAAGGGCGGCCCCATTGACTTTGGCCAGTAGGCTGTACCACTCTGTGCTAAAGGGTGATCCCATTTACTTGGGCCGTTAGACCATATTGCTCTGACTCTAAGAGCAGCCTCCCTGATTCAGACCACTAGGCTATACCTCCCTGAGAGTAGAAGTGGTCTGTTGGATTTAGCTGCAGAGCCATAACACCCTCTAGGGGGTGATGGGGTATATGTGCCTTGCAACAACTGGCAGAGAATGCCAGGACCTGCTAAAAGGCCCAAATGAGGAAAGACGGTGATAGGACACCCCTTTTTCTTTTATTTGCCTTCGGTCGAGCTGGATTGGGAAGGAGATGGACAAAGTTATAGAGTAGCTGCCAGAGAGTCAGTAACAGCAAGCGACGCAACAGCAGCAGCACCAGACAGAACTGCTACAAAAGATCACCGCGCAGCAGCAGATGATATGGGAACTGGCCACCCAACACCAGACACAGAAGAAGCACTTTTTCTGGCAGATGGCGGCACTACTGCGGCTGGGCAGAGCACCATCCTGCACCCCAGTGGGGTCAGATGCTGAGAACATCTTGGCTGGCTTCCCCGTGCAGCTCATGAAGATGGGGCCCAGCAATGACCCCAAAGCATTCCTTCTGACATTTAAGCGAGTTGCCACCACCACTCTGTGGCCGTTAGAGCACTGGGCAACCCTCCTGGTCCTATATCTGATAGGGCCTGCCCAGTCTGCCTACCAGAACCTAGACCCCCAGGAGGCGTTGGACTATGGGAAAATGAGGGCAGCCATCTCAGACCAGATTGGCATTAGCCGAGGGACATACCACCGATGCTTCCACCAGGAACAATACCCACCTGGGGCCAGACTGAGGGTGGAAGCCCATAGTCTCCGGCACTATTGTTGGTGATGGCTAGAACTGGAGATGCCGACTGGAGTCCAAGTGGCTGAGATGATGGCCCTAGAACAGTTTACCCATTTCCTCCTGGTGCAGGGAAGGAATGGGTGCAGCAACACCAGCTGGCGACTTTTGTGGAGGAAATCATGACTGGCTTACAGAGCATTTCTTGGATCCAACTTCATCTCTAAATATAGAGGACCACTAACCAAAAGTGAAAAGAAGCTCAGCAACAAAAAAGCTGAAATGAGTACTAATGAGATAACATGCATTGCACTGAGTCATGTTCAGGAATTGCAAGCCCTGTCATATGTATAGCAAACTTGCCAAAGAAGAAAACAGTAAAGGAGAGCGTAACAAGTGAAAACACTGAATATATTAACTCAAAATCTGGGATCAGTGCCAAGAACAACTTCCTAAGGTAGAACACTTTAGCAGTTTTTACACACACATACAAACACACAAGGACGGATGTTGTGGTAAATTCAGACCCTAACCTGCATGAAGAGGAAGATGCTGTTTTCCCACTAACCTAAAGCATTTGTTCAGTGGTTATAATAACTCAGATGGAAAAAAATGGTCAAGTGCTAATAAATACCAAAGACTTTTTCAGCTAAATGAGTGCCTCAATGGCTTCTGCAAAATGAAGGTCACGTCTGCCAGTCACTGATGAGGTGATAGACAAGAGCCTATAAGAAGATTTCCTTTGACAAGAAGACTTTGGAATGCAAATTCACTTTAGGGACAATTTTTCATTTAATTGAACTGACCAGCTTCAAGCTGATCTAAATGATAAACTAATGAAATGCAATCTAAAAGGCACAGTTATTACTACCCAGAATCAAATCATCATTACAAGGTGGTAGTGTTATTTTGTCAAGGAATAGAATCAGAAATTATTCCTGTATAATTGCCAGCGGTTCATTCTCATCACAGTGAAATACTTGCAATTCCTTGATCCCATCAAATTATATGCTATGGGTCAAATTCAGAACTTCTCAGTTCTTCAGGGAAGCTGTCAACTAATTCCCTCCCTGTGACCTGCAAAATCACTGACCTCTCTTCATTCAAATCACCCCTTTAAGACTCATGTTGTCTTTGATACCCAGAAGAAGTGAGTCTATGAATTACTATTCTATTTTAAATTGCTTTTGATCAAAGTGATTTAATCATATGATCTCATTGCTGCAACCCATGTCCTTTCTCAACCCATCTGCTCCTTACTGTTTGTTAATCCCACTCATTCTATCACACCTACAATTAGATCTTCAGATTAGGGAATCTGTATTACTGTAAAAAAATTATAAATAAAAATGAGTTCAGTGGAAATTTAAGTTAGTAAAGATAGCAGGATTTGCCCTTATATGTTTATAGGTGCTTTCAGAATTCTTGTATATCTTACTGTATCTCTCACATTTATAGGATAAGAGAAAAACACAGCAAAGATTACACTGCTCTACAGCCAAAATGCTTCTGAAATAAATGTAGTCAAACTTTACTAATTCTGGGTCACTGAGAACGAAAATGATGCTTAAAATTGTTGATTGGCTCTAGTTTTCAAGATATGCTATTGGGTCAGTATATACGACCCTTGACTTGGGAATGGCGGAGGATAAGTGAGTTATAAAGGGAAGGGATCTCAATTTAAACCAGAAATGACTAAAATACATCTTTGACTGGATCTATGAATAAATCTATGACTGGGTTTGGACAGTATTTGCTTTTTAGGCAAAAAAATGAATGACGCAATCTGAAGCTGGTATTGCGTCATACATGATATGAATTGCATCGTTATTCCTAGAAGTCATGGATGATGCAATCATAACGAAGCTTACATCACTCCGCTGAACAAATTGCCCTATATCAGCTCTAGAAATCATACAGTGTCGTGCTCTCTTATTTATCAGTGTTTGATTTTGCAAAGGGACACATTTCTGTTTAGCCAAAGTGAGCAGAGATGCCTCCTACTTGTGTGAACAGTGCAGATAACTTCTGCTATGTTTGTTGTGAAGTGACTTTTGCATCACAAAAGCGCAGTATAACCACTATGGTTAAGAAAGCCTGTCACCTTTATTTTGGCTGCAAAATTGGAGATCAGGACAAGAGGTGGGCCCCACACATATGCAACAAATCTTCGCCAGTGGTTGAACAGGAAAAGGAAATCTATGCGTTTTGCAGTGCCAATGATTTGGAGAGAGCCAACAGATCATACCAGCAATTGTTACTTCTGCATGGTGCCTCCAGTTGGGAAAGGTGTGTCAAAGAAGAAAAAGTGGACTGTGCATTATCCAAACATTCCATCAGCTATATGCCCAGTATCCCACGGAGAAGGACTGCTGGTTCCTGATGCACCAGAATCACTCACTTGAGTCAGACGAGGAAGAGGATGAAACTTCTGGTCCTGAACTATCAATGTCACAGGACCCACATTTTCTTCCATCCTCCTCCTCTGAACCACACCTCATAACACAAGGTGAACTGAATGACCTTGTCAGGGATTTGGAACTACCCAAGAGTAAGGCAGAGCTGTTGGGCTCCAGACTACAGCAGTGGAATCTCCTGGCAGGTGATGTTAGGGTTTCCATGTTCCGTGACCGTCAAAAGGATCTTGTCCCATTCTTCTTCATGGAAGGTGATCTTGTAGCCTGCAACAACATCGATGGTGTGATGGCAGCCCTCAACATCGTTCACGATCCAGATGAGTGGAGACTGTTCATTGATTCATCGAAGACGAGTCTTAAAGCTGTTTTACTGCATAATGGCAATGTTTTGCCATCAATTCCAGTTGGTCATGCAGTCCATATGAAGGAAACCTATGACAACATGAAACAACTTTTGAGGTGCATAAACTATGACCAACATCAGTGGCAGCTTTGTGGCGATTTGAAGGTTGTTGCTCTCTTGCTTGGTCTGCAGACTGGATACACAAAGTACTGCTGTTTTCTCTGCGAATGGGATAGTCGTGCAGGAGATTCCCACTACATCAAGAAAGATTGGCCACTCCGACAGTCATTGGAGCCTGGGAGGAAAAGTGTTCAGCATCCACCACTTGTTGAATCAAGGAAGATTTTGTTACCACCCTTACACATCAAGCTGGGTCTGATGAAGAACTTTGTCAAGGCCATTGACAAAACACAAGCAGCTTTCAAGTACCTCCGTGGAAAATTTCCAAGGTTAAGTGAAGCGAAGATAAAGGAAGGTGTCTTTGGTCCTCAGATTCGTGAGCTTCTTCGAGATGATGCATTTGACCATGCACTGCGTGGCAAGGAAAAGACGGCATGGAAAGCCTTCCAGTTAGTGGTAATAAATTTTCTCGGAAGCAACAAGGCAGACAACTACAGGTTGTTGGTGGAAAACCTCCTCAAGGCATACAAAAGCCTTGGTTGCAACATGTCACTAAAGATACATTTTTTGCACTCTCCTCTAGATTTTTTTCCCACCGAACTGCGGAGCAGTGAGGGACGAGCACGGCGAGCGATTTCACCAGGACATTGCAACAATGGAGAAACGCTATCAGGGCAAATGGAGCCCATCAATGCTTGCAGACTATTGCTGGACAGTGACAAGAGATGCTCCATTTAATGAATACAAGAGACAAGCCAAGAAGCGCCGAGTAGACACTGAATAGGACTAAACTATGTACATAATAGTTTTTGCCTTTTGTTTCATAATTTTTATTTATATAACCCTTTTGCTGATTTTTAAAGTGTTACATAAACAGGACAGGTGAAATATTATCATGTAAAGCAACCATAAACACATGAAAAGACCTAGGTTTACAATTTATGATTAAAACTCTACTATCTACACAATATACATAGACATAAAATGTAAAAACTTAAATATCTTAGAAACAGTAGCCAATCAGTTGTTTTAATTGTCATATTTGAATTCAACACATCAAAATACATAATAAATAGCACATTATCTCTGAAGCAGACGACTTCTCAAAAATTGTAGACCAGTGTTATCAATCCTTCTCAACCCCCTAAAGATGCACAATTGTCACTCTAATTGCCACAGAATAATTTTTCTATCAGTGCATAATGTGCTGAAGTGTATAGTCCCCATGCAGTGCTCAGTAGGGAGCTACTAAAAGCGTCTGAGTTGAGAAACCACTAAAAATGTCTGCCCTCGGTGAAGAGTCTGTCACTGAGCCCAGTCAATAGGGGCTCAGATACAAGGAATTACTCTGTTGTGAGAGAATACAAGAGATATGAGCTTTTGTGAGTCATTTGTTGTGGGCTTTGGGAGTGATTTTGGAGCCAGAACCTCAGTACATAATGTATTGAGGGGACAGGAACTTTGAGAGTTTTTATTTGACCATCTTTTGCAAGAAACTTCATCCTTAATTTCAACCCAAACTTGTAGGGTGTTTCTTCTTCCCTGGGCTGCATCTTACCTCAATGTACACATTTTATAAATCAATAGGATTTTTTTTTAAAGTGTATTTAGAATTCAGAATTTTCTTTAACTCTTGTATGCACTGGAGGGCTCCTCATTATTATGAGAAGGCATCAGGGACAACAAAAAGCTGTTTTTGTTTTGGCAAACAGCATTCCAAGTGTATTATGAATTAGAATTAATGCACTAGAGAATCTGCAGAGAAAAAGGTATCACATGGGCATGTTGTTTACTTCAGTATAGGATTTAGCAAAGGGGAAGCAATTCAAAGATAGAACTTCCTCTGAAAAAAGTTTTAACTACACCAATTATGACAGCAGGTCTGATTGTCATTATTTTCAATAATAATAATGACTGTCTATTTGCCTACTTAGACTGACTATCCTGAACAGTATAACATACTACTATGAGTTTAACATGAAAGGGGCTTGGGTTACTGAAGAAATCCTTAGCTATACTGCCTATATGAGTACACGTACTCTTATCTTTAGTCTGCTGCTGTAGCCATAGACAACATATAAACTGCTGTCATATTGTAGTAGAGTTATATTCTTCCTAGTATTTCTTTTCCTTAACGTACTTTAAAGATTTACACACCATATCAACCTTCTGTGCCCAACTTCTTCCATCCTATGGGACAGAATACTGCCCCTCTTGCAGCCCTAGCATATGTGGGTATAATGGGGATGTAGCCAGTGGTCAGATCACTGCTGCAGTCCAGCTACTCTTAGCTGCTACAGTGGTTTCTAGGAGGCCATTGTAAACTAGTGGCAATTACAGTTTTGCCCTCTGTTTTTGTCGTTGATTGCAAGATACTGCAAAGTAAAGGAAATGTTCTTAATTCTTTCAGTTGTAAATGGAATAATAATAATACCTAACTCGTATAGCATTTTTTATCTGTAGATTCTAAAAGCATTCTATGTTGAGGATTGTTGGGCATATATTCTACATATGTCCTTGCAGAATCCGGGTCTAAATATAAAGTCAACCCTCATTTTTATTTTCTTTATATAGCAACTGCAGGATTACTTGTGTGAAAATGTATGCCAAGCCAGGGCTCTACAGCATATACACCTTTGTGGATATTAGCTGGTGAAACAAATGTAACTTGCCATTTTATTAAATAGATACCCCTGGAGGTATTTTTTGATGGTTTTCAATAAGTTTGTTCAATAAGTGGTAAAATCTTATTCCTATATTTGCATATTACAGAAAGTAAATTTTATATTTGTATTATATTTGCATAATTACAGAAAGTACATTTTAGATAGGAATTAATGGAACAATCTACACGCAGACATAGGTTTAGAAAAAAACAACCACCTAGGGTTCTCACTTATAAAATACATTCTTTGGTTGATCAAAAATATAAAAGGAAGAAGAGGAATCAATGGAAAGAATCAGACGTGCATCCGACGAAGTGGGTATTCACCCACAAAAGCTCATACTCCAATACGTCTGTTAGTCTATAAGGTGCCACAGGATTCTTTGCTGCTTTTAATGGAAAGAATGTTATTCTCATCATGAAATATAATGTGGTATCATTCTTTTGCTCTAAGATACAGTCGTCTAACTGTCCCTTTTGCGTTGCATTCTTTGTGTTATAAGGATTTAAATACTATGGATGGTCATTTGACATAGTACTTTAGGATATGGTCTGTCACTAGGGAGGTGACGTATAGTGTATCCATTTTTCTTGTTTGTTTCATTGTGTTGCCTGAAGATGGGTTTGTATTTTGCTGAGAGTTTTGTGAGATGAACTAATTTACACTGTATGTTCTTTCGAAACACAATGAATTCAGATTGAGTTTTTAAATCTTTTTCGTCTAATCTTTTTTTTTTTTTTAGTTAATTACAGGAAATTTAGCAAGGAGCCTGAATTAAAAGTGATTCATATTTTCTAATTTTTCTGACACATTTTCCAGTGCAGCATAGTTTATTAAATAAAACAAAACAAATATCTGCACTCTGTTACATCACAGCAAAATATACATAAATAGATTGCTCACTATCTAGAATCATCCCATTTGTGTCAAACCATGTATTGTGTCTATAAACAAATACAGTCTATTGTTTTCTTCATTTGTTAGCTTCTGTCAATCTCTGGGACTACTATTGAGTTCCATGGGCTTTGGATCAGGACCCATCTTTCACAATAATTGTATGCACGATTAGGACTCAATACAGTTTTCCTGACAGAAGCTGGAGAACGACAAAAACCACATACAAGCCTCTATCCTGCACCATAATTTGCTGGCTTGGTCTCCTGTGCCCAGTATGATTCCTGAGACCACATAATTTATAGATCCCTCCCCCACACACACATTATCTATACTTAATATTCCATTACACCAGTTTATAATGTCCAGGTAAAGCAACATCAATATAGGCAATTCTAGCCTGAAAAGATAGTTAGCACCCCAAAAGTGCCCCTTGCTAAAATATAAATAAGATGAATATATTAAAATATGGGACATTGTCTATAGTGGAGGCCTGAATGGAGATCAGTAAGGGAGGGATTACCATAAGAAAAACAAGATGTTAAAGAGGCTTGGAAGAAGGTGAACCTCAGTATGGGTGATAGAGAACAATTTTAGACCTATTGCTAGTTTTTGTCATTTGTTGCAAGATATTGCTGGGTAATTGAAAGATTATTGTTTGAATTTCAAATGTAATTGTAATAATTAATATCTAGTGCTCATATCATGCTTTCCATCCGTAGATCTCATTGCACTTTGCAAAGGAGGCATTTTATCCCCTTTGGACAGAAAGGGAAACGGAGACAGGGAGATTATAGTGACTTGCCCACAGTCACACATAAGGCCATAGATAGAACCAACAATAGAACCCCTGGGTAGAACTTAGTGAATTTTTGGATTTATCTGAAATTTTCTAAAAGAAAAAAATGCAGAATTGGGCTGACCAAAACATTGAGCAACTTCATGTCAATTGTGGCTAATTGTTTTGGTTGGAGGGGAAAAGGGGGGGGGGGGGGAAATGTCAAAATTGTTTGTGTGTTTCAACATTTCTGAAATGAAGCATTTTGATTTTAGGGATCGAGTCACAAGGGGCAGTAGGTACAACTGGCATCCATGTTGTCATTGAGATTGTCCTAACCACCAGGCTACAGAGTCACTTGCCCAGGTGGGGAGAGAATTCCTCGGATTCAATCCCTATTCCAGTGAATATTGAATTATTTATACAAAGTAAAACTGTAACAGGAGAGAATGAGAGACACCTGCTCCAGAATACTCTCTAGGTCAGTGGTTAGGACACTTACCTAGCAAGGGGGAGACCGGTTTAAATTCCTTGTTCCAAAATAGGATTTAAACTTGGGTCTCCCACCTCTCAGCTGAATGCCAACATCACTGGGCTATTGGGTATAACATATTTCTCTATGTTGTGAATGTCGGTGGTGCCTAAGTCCCTTTGTGACTCTGACCCTTTTGCCATTATTTAAAAAAAAAAAAAAAATGCCTGCATTTAAAACTAAATGTTTAGTTTTGGGTTAAATGAAACCTTTTGTTTGACCTAAAATGAAATTCTGAAAAAAAATATGGTGTTGGGGCAATCGGAAACAGTTTTATTTTTGAACTGAAAATATCAGTTATTTGCATAGCTCTACCCATGAGGTTCAGTTGTCTAGGATTTTTTATTAAAAAATTCCACCAATGTTGCAGTGCTTCTAAATACATTATCTGAAAGCCATGTTCAAACTTAGACCCAGTAATACAATTGGATAAGCCGACCTCTGCACTCTGGCAGAGCCACATTAAAATCAGATAGAAACTGGCAGACCTGCATCAGCTGTGCTGCAGCCTCATTCTCTGACTACATTTTTAAAAATCAATTTTCCACTAAGTGAAGCAAATCAAGACAGCGCTATAGAGGGTAAGTTAGCAGGTCAGCCCATGGGCTTGTCTGAAAATTAGAGGCAATCAAGAAACTGGAAACAATTTTTTCTTGCCTGCTACTGAGTGGAAACAAATAAAATAATTTTTTTTTTTTTTTTTTTAAAAGGTCTTGGGAAACAGAACTTGGAGGAGAATAAATGTAGAGAATCCTTGCTTTCTTAATATTACCATAGTTTATGCTGCAACTCTATTTAAAATTAGCCAGAATGACGCATCTCTAACTACCTGGCAGGTTGTTCCAGTGCAGAACTCAACAGGCACCAATAGCACCAGGTAATATACACCTGACAGTGGGTATAAAGGCCATATCCCTCTACACTGCCAGGCCTGCCCTGACTGGAAATACCAACCCATTCCTCTTTTCTACTGGTGGTAGGAGAGAGAGAAGATAAGGGGAGCTGCACAATACATAGGGTATGTCCACTGTGACAAAGTTCCTCCTCTATCTTGGTGGGTCCTGCACTTATTGGCAGATTTTCTTGCCTCAGAGATTCACCATGTGGGTTAGGGAACAGCCCAGAGACCTTCCCCTCTGGAAGAACCCACAGTCCAGGTCAGTTGGGAGGTTTGGGGGAACTCAGGCCCACCCTCTACTCCAGGTTCCAGCCCAGGGCCCTGTGGACTGCAGCTGTCTATAGTGCCTCCTGTAACAGCTACATGACAGCTACAACTCCCTGGGCTACTTCCCCATGGCCTCCTTCAAACACCTTCCTTATTCTCACCACAGGACCTTCCTCCTGGTGTCTGATAACACTTGTGCTCCTCAATCCTCCAGCAGCATACTCTCTCCCTCTCAGCTCCTTGCACCTCTTGCTTCCAGCTTCTCACACTCCCACCACAAACTGAAGTGAGCTCCTTTTAAAACCCAGGTGCCCTGATTAGCCTGCCTTAATTGATTCTAGCAGCTTCTTCTTAATTGGCTCCAGGTGTCTTAATTAGCCTGCCTGCCTTAACTGGTTCTAGCAGGTTCCTGATTACTCTAGTGCAGCCCCTGCTCTGGTCACTCAGGGAACAGAAAACTACCCATCCAGTGACCAGTATATTTGCCCTCTACCAGACTCCTGTACCCCACTGGTCTGGGTCTGTCACACCACACAGCGAGCTGGCCCATGGCAGCAAGTCTCAGAGACAGACTTGGGCATATGGGGCTCTCACTATAGTGCCAAAAATAGTGAACACCCCCCCTCACTTCAGAGCCCAAGCTCCAGCCTGAGCTACATTGGCTACACAGTTATTTTTAGTGCCAGAGTGCAAGCCCCCCAAGTCCCAGTCTGTTGACCAGGGCTCTGACTTGCTGCTGCTTGCTATATGTTGTGTAGTTTGTGGCTCATAAAGCTACCACACCTAAGCAACAAACAGTAGCAAAATCTGATCGAGCTCTGCTAGCACCTCCAGCCAATCACCTGGCCCCAGCCAGGGCCGGTGCAACCATTTAGGCAAACTAGGCGGCGGCCTAGGGCGCCTAGTGGTTGGGGGTGCCTAAAAGCCCGCTCAGGCGAGGAGGTGGAGTGGAGGTGAGCTGGCGGGGAGGGCCGCCCGCAGTAATGGGGGGGGGCACACAGGGGAACCGCTCCCCGCCCCAGATCACCTCCACTCTGCCTCCTCTGCTGAGCACACAGCCCCCACTCTAAGTCTCCTCCAATCGGTGCCTCAAGCCTGGGAGGGGAGGAGAATTAGAGCAGCGCCGGCGTGCTCAGCGGAGGAGGCGGAGCCGAGGTGAGCTGGGGCTGGCTCCCCAGGCAGGGTTAGCTGCCGTGGCGGGGGTCTCCCCAGGTGGGGTTAGCTGCTGCAAAGGTGGGGGCTCTCTGGGCAGGGTTAGCTTCCGCGGGGGGAGTCTCCCTGGGTGGGGTTAGCTTCTGCGGGGGGGGGTCTCCCCGGGTGAGGTTAGCTGCCACAGAGGGGGGGTAGCTGCTGCGGGCGGGGGTAGCTGCTGCAGGGGGGGGTTAGCTGCTGCAGGGGGGAGGTAGCTGGGGGGTGCAAGGTGGAAGTTTCACCTAGGGCGCGAAAATTCCTTGCACCGGCCCTGGCCCCAGCACCACTCTTACCCCCACTGCCCAATGGCAGCAGTGATAAGTCAGACAGGCTCTGGAGCCCAGGTTCAGATGCAGCATGTGGAATGGCAGTAAGGGGAAAAAGAAAGAAGTAGCCCCCTTCACATGCTGAAGGCAAGTGGGAGAGGGAGGGGAAAGTAGAGAGATTATGTTTAGCACTGCCCTAATTGCTCTTGGTTGAGATCACTCCCTTCCCAGAGGATAGACACTGTCTCCACATCTCCCAGCTCCATCAGAGTTACACAGGGGGTAGCAAAGTGCCACAAGTACTCCTGTTCTTTTTGCGGATACAGAGTAACACGGCTGCTACTCTGAAACCAGTTTAAAAGTGGGTTTCACGTTGGTTTTCAATGTGGAACAATATAAGCTTCTTACAGCTGACTTCTCTAGTGCTCTGTAATGGACGGATCTTTGACAGATTGTCCTGCAGTTTGTTGAAGGGAAAAGGGATGCTAAATGGGTAAAGTCCTATGGAAATGTTGAGTGCCAACAAGTCCTACTGAAGTCAGGAAGTTCTGGGTTCCCGGCACTTGTCAAAGATGAGTGATTAATATCAAAACAATGGGCCTAATTCTGATTTCACTTAAGATGGGTTCAACAATACTGGGTCTGGTTCCCAACTGCATCACACCTGCATAATTGTGTACGCCAGTCAGACTGGTATTATCTCACACACATACAGGTATCAATGACTTCACAGGTGCAAGGTCGAGGAGAATCAGACCCACTGACTCCAGGTGTAACTCCTAATTTACACTGGTGTTCAGTGTAAAGCTAGATGGTTTCAAACTCATTATTGAAATAGAGATAGACAATGAATCTTGAGGTCATCTGTATTTACAAATCCAGCACTGCTTGTAAGTGTCCTTTGAGTAAAGAGGGAAATTGTTTTCCTTCAGAGATATAAGTCTGAGCTAAAATGACCATCAAATCCTTCACCTCCTTCCTGTGCTTTGCCTGCAGGGACCGCACCTTGCAATACCAACGATATAAAAGTGAACTGACAACCATGATTTGCAGTTTAAACCTTTCAGATGAAGAATGAGGACAGATATTAACACTTATTAATTGGGCTGCAAGAAATAACAGCTCCCAGGTGATACACTTTCCAATGTGTCCAATAAACTTTGTGCATGCTGATTTTGTACACGTGCCTTGCATTTTTAACAAGTAAGTATTATTTTAGGACTAAACTAATACTATCAGCATGAACAATGAGGAGTACTTGTGGCACCTTAGAGACTAACAAATTTATTTGGGCATAAGCTTTCGTGGGCTAAAACCCACTTCATCAGATGCATGGAGTGGAAAATACAGTAGGAAGATATATATACACAGTACATGAAAAGATGGGAGTTGCCTTACCAAGTGGGGGGTCAAACGAGACAATTCAATTAAAGTGGGATATTATCAACACGAGGAAAATCATTTTTGTAGTGGTAATCAGAATGGCCCATTTCAAACAGTTGACAAGAAGGTGTGAGTAACAGTAGGGGGAAATTAGCACGGGGAAATTAGTTTTTATAGTGACTATCAGCATGGACAACTTTGAAGAGGGTATGCAAATCTTTGCATATCATGTGAGTGTAAATCAGCACAACCCTATTTCAGCAACAGAAAAGTGAAATGGTTCAGGGGTAATGTGAATTAGCATCTGCATTTCACCTGAGTTACTAATACACTGGACCTACTGGGGAGACTAACACCTCCTTAGGGGAGGTGAGCCTGGGACACCAGTTAGTTCCCCCCAGAGAAAGCTGATTGAGGTAATTAGATAATCAGGCTGGTGAGCTGGGTGAGATAAAGAGCACATTAGTCCATCAGCCTAGTGGGATAAAGAGGCACAGGAACAAAGTGCTAGGGGGAGGGGAACAAAGCTAGCTAAGTGTAACCTCACAGAGGCCTCAGAGAAGGGAGATATTTGTTCCTCTCATATTCTGAGGAGATGGCCTAAACCATAGGGGATATTGTAAATAGATGTTTCACAGGCCTGTAAGCATGTTGAAGGATGGAACTCAAATACACTGCATAGTCCATATGCTATCAGTAGAGTCTGAGCCAGTTTCTGTGGTGCAGAGAGGCAGGAGCAGAGCCTGCCTTGCTGCAGTGCTTTCCATAGACACCAACTTACCTAAGACTTAAATCTCAGCCT
Organism: Emys orbicularis; assembly: GCF_028017835.1. NCBI lineage: Eukaryota > Metazoa > Chordata > Testudines > Emydidae > Emys > Emys orbicularis. Next base: position 76,303,819 of record NC_088688.1, on the reverse strand, counting down.
GTAAAGTCCTGGCTTTTGGCCATGGAACTTGTTGCAATTGCATTCACAAGACCATGATACCCCCTCTATCTTCCCCCCCCACACACACACACTGTTCCGTAGAAATGCAGAAGCAAAATAATATCTTTGCCCAGGGACATTTCACTCCAATTTCCTCCCAACTTTGTTCAGCCCCTCCTTAATTTCAAAATCTATATTTCTGAATGAGTGCAGAGTGTTTTGGTTTCCATGCACTTTTACGAGAGATTTTGTTGCATTTGAGGACACTAGTCTACACTCCTTACTCAGACAAAATTCCCTTGGGCCACATCATGGATTTTGCTGGAATAAGGAATGCTCAACTGTCAAAGTAGCCTCTATTTGGTAGTTGTTAGACTCTATTAACTGCCACATGGATGTTAATGCTTGAAAAGTGCCTGTGAAGGTCTTTTGTGCATGCTACAAACTACCTGTACAAATGGAAGCCAAATTAAGGCCCCTTTTTATATTTTGTCTTTAATAGAGTTGACTAAAAACTGGATTTCTGTTCCACAGTGTAACAGGGTGGCTTACTCCAGGGGCTGGAGGGCCTGGGGCTAAGCCAACCTGATTGAATGAGCCCCACCTGAGAGGGAATAGGAAATTCCCCAGAAAGAGCCCAGGTTTAAGAGGTGATAAAGCCAGCTGGGGAAAAAGCTAGCGTGAGAAATAGGCAGGAAGCTCAGAACAGTAAAGAAAGTTTTGTAGGTAAGGAGAGACTCTGTGCGTGGAGGGGTGAGTGGAAAAGCTTACCATGCAGGGAGGCCCCGGGAGAGACCTTGACTAGTCAAGGAAGTGACTTGGAGGCCCAGAGGGGAAACTTGAGACAAGGTAGAAAGTGGGCAAGGGAAAACCACAGCAAAGGTAAAGGAGCAGATATAGCAGTTCAGTACAGGGCCCTGGTCTGGAACCTGGAGTCAAAGGTGGGACTGAGTTCCCCTACTAGCTCCAAGGAAGGGGGGATTACATGCCTATAGAAAGGGTTACCATGCCTAGCAAGGTGGCTGCAGGCTCAGCTGAAGACAAGCCCCAGAGAGGGTGAAAGGACTTGTTTCTGTTGAAGACATTTTTGTACTCTTCGACTGGGACAGCTGGATCCCAGAAGAGATGGACTAAAGATGGTGACCCAGCTTGAAGGGCTGAATTACCGGGCAAAGAAACTGCCATGGTGCTGGATCAACTATCTGTGAGAGATCTGCGATGCCAAGCCTGGCCACAACGGGGCACCTAGTGGTGAGTAGACTTGTTTACATAAGAAATTCTGAAATTAAAAAACAAACAAACATTCAGAAATGGAATACCAAATGGAGTTTTCCAGTGAACTGGGAATTCCAGAAGTTTGTTTAGAAAAACTCTAAACAGCATTTTGCTCAGATCCTTTTGGAACATTTTTGAGGCTCCCTGAGCTGCTCAGTGCCTTGGTAACCTGGTTTCTCAGGGCTTCTGGGATGCTGAGGAAAGGGGAACCCTGTTCTGGTGGGTTGCCAGGGAGCCAGAAGCCTTAGTCTGGGGTATTGAGGACCCAGGAGCTTGGGAGTTCAGGCTCCCAAGGCTTTCCAGGCTCCCAGCTCCCTGTCAGCCGGCTAGGTGGGCTTGTGAGGATCTGGGTAGGTGAGCTGGAAACCAGGCAGGTATCAATGAAATCAACATGTTCCCACAGAACATTTTGGTTCTGTTGAATCAGCATTTTCCAATGGAAAAACATTTTGTCGGAAAATTTCTGCCCAGCTCTAATTCTTAGGAAGGTATTGGTTGGCCTGCAAGAGTTTTAGGATATGCGTAATTTAAGTCACTTGTTGTATAAAGAAGGGTTTTATTTTTTTTCATCAGCTATTAGAAAGGAGAAATAATGTCTCAAAAAATGAGGCTTGTTTTCTTTCAGCACTGTAAATTCATAACCACGAATGACACTGTGACACATTGTACATAGAATGCATTTGTGAATCAGATCAGAACAAATAATTTTTCAGGCTGGATTTTATGACTCATTAAATGTTATTAGTGTCAAAATAATCTGTGCTGTTTTTCCTTCATACTCTTTTAAATCTTTTAGACATGCCTGTCATCTTTATTGAATACCACTCGCTACTCCCTGTGTGCAAGGGTATTTATCAACATTGTTCTCTATAACTGTTCTATATAATTCATTCTGAAGACTCTAAACTGAGTAGTACCCATCTGTTTTGGCAGTTTCTCACTGCTGCAGGGAGTGTAACTATTTGGTAAGATGATACCACTTATTTTTCAAGGTACTTGTTAAACCAGGAAAGTAATGGTGACTTCGAATGAGTTGTGCTTCTTTCATATGCTCCACATGCCCTCAAAGCAATCTTGCTTAATTTGATTGGAGCCAATAAAATGTTCTGTTACTGAGGTTAATGCTCTTTAATAGTCAGTCTTTTAAACAATATATAATGCCATGAGATAGAGAGGTCAGATTGTATATTTTGTACACAACCCTCCCTGAGGTAGAAGATGGTATGGCACAACAGTATTCCAATGGATAATCTGAAGGCACAATCCCTTCTGGTGAACATGGGATGTGCTGCGCTATTGAATACGTATATAATGGGTGTGGGAACATAGTCCTGCCTCCTTAGATTCTCTTATGTCCTGAGGGCAGTAAGAGAAAGTAGATCCTGTGTTTCTTGAGCACAGAAACTTAATCCTCCATTGCACAGTCTGCTAAGGCCAGGCACAGGCTCATTAGATCGTCTCTATCAAGACATATACCTATGTCACTGGGTTAGTATAATCCAGTTTGCCTTTTACCTTGGTTCACAAAGAAGCCACGTCTATTCATTCATATTTTATGGAGTAAACAAGATGATCTTGAGGTACATTACTTCTGATTAATGCAGATTTTTCTTTTCTCCCAAGAATGACCTCCTTTCTTTTACTGTATATGCATTTCAGGCATGCATCAGTAACTTTTTTAACTCAGAAGCTTTTTGGTGGATGAGTGTATTGTTTGTTCAAAAGTTGCCATGCATTTCCATTTAGAGATATGCCAGTTGTTTCAGGAGTGGTTCAGGAGCTGGTCCGGTGCTGTATGGGCTTAATAGGTTGTATCTACTACATGTGACTATGTAACATTTAGAGTAAACTGAATGAGACCGAGATCCTGTGGGAAAAAAATAGTATGTGATCACACAGTTAAAGACTGTATCATAGGGTATACTCACAAGGGACTGAATTAAGGTTGAACGGGCAGCCTTAATTCTGACATTTCCTAACTTTTGAATACTTTGCAATCTTAATATCTTAAAATGTAATTTTTTTGTATGTAGTTTGATAGGTTTTTTTGTTTTTGTTTTTTGTTTTTAAAGCAACCTGAAAATAACAGGATGTCCATCATATGGAACCCTAGTAACTGCCACCTTATTCATCACCTGTGTTAGAAGCTTTAGTTTCACCACATACATCTGTCATTTGGGCTAATGGGACAACTGATAGCAGTTTTAGTTTCTCATCCTCCACATTGGCCAGCCACTAGAGGGAGATGAGGTACATATTTTGTCAGTGGGTTTCAAGCTTTTTTGCTGACAACAGAAGATTGCTGAGACTCTGGAATCCTGGGTTCTATTCTGGGCTCTGAGGAGAGCGTCCTCTAGTGATTGCATGCCCTTCTACTTCTGTCCCTCACAAAACCTGTTCCTTTTTGCTCCCTCCGTTCCAGCCTTTCCTTGTCCCAGACCACCTCTGCTCTTTGGCCTCCCTTGGCTCCATGTAATATAATTCACAAGGGCTGAATTTGTTTCAGAATGGCCAGTAAAAGTTGATGCTAAAGAAAATCTCTATTCTAATGCTGCAGAACATCTTCTGGATATCTCCTAAATCCCCCAAATTTCTCCACTCCCCAGTCTCATCCAATATACAGTCTGGATGTTTTGAACCTTCAATTTATTCTACTTATCATCCATTTTGTAACTTTAGAATTTGTCGCTGTAATTAGATCTTCTTGCCCTATAGCTTTTCTTTCTTAAGAGCCCAGTGTGATCAAAATTATATTTGGTCTTCCAGGCCATACAACCTTGACATCTTGTGGATGCTGGTTCTTTGGTATTGCAGAATGTTGAGATTCTCTAAATGGGGAGTAGAACTAAGAGAAATGTAAATGATGTTTACATTCAACCCCACCACCTCCTTCCCCCCCCCCGCCCCCCAATAAAACAAACCTTTCCCCTTGAAAACAGAGTCCAGAGGTCTTGGTTTCTGAATATGATTTGATTGATCAAAACTAAGCTATATGATAGTTATATGTATTTAAATCCTGATTTAGGTTGTCAGTGTACAGGAGGACTGCTGAATCCATGTGGAACCCCATTGGCTTAACTGTATCTCTGCAGGCACAGCAACCCATACACGGACTGACATGTTCAGTATCGGGTCTGTGACGGGTTGGATCACAGAAACCCCCTTGGGAGCTGCCACCTAATGTACCAAGACTACCTCTGCTCCTGTTTTCCCTGCCAGCTCAGGACTCCAGCACCCTGTCTTGCTGAGCCAGACACTTCCGTCTGCTCCAACACAGACCCAGGGTCTGAATTACTTGCCCCAAAGCTGCAGGTTTACCTGAAAACAGCTCACAGAAGTGTGCCTGTCTTTAGCACTCAGATGCCCAACTCCCAATGGGGTCTAAACCCAAATAAATCCGTTTTACCCTGTATAAAGCTTATACAGGGTAAACTCATAAATTGTTCGCCCTCTATAACACTGATAGAGAGATATGCACAGTTGTTTGCTCCCCCAGGTATTAACACATACTCTGAATTAATTAATAAGTAAAAAGTGATTTTATTAAATACAGAAAGTAGGATTTAAGTGGTTCCAAGTAGTAACAGACAGAACAAAGTAAGTCACCAAGCAAAATAAAATAAAATGTGTAAATCTATGTCTAATTAAGCTAAATACAGATAAGATCCTCACCAGTTCCAGAATGCTCCCTTTTACAGGCTAACCTTCTTTTAGCCTGGGTCCAGCAATTACTCACACCCCCTGTAGTTACTGTCCTTTGTTTCAGTTTCCTTTAAGTATCCTGGGGGGTGGAGAGGCTCCTTCTTTAGCCAGCTGAAGACCAAATGGAGGGGTCTTCCAGGGGTTTAAATAGACTTTCTCTTGTGGGTGGAGACCCCCTCCTCACCCTGTGTAGAATCCAGTCACAAAATGGAGATTCGGAATCACATGGGCAAGTCACATGCCCATGCATGACTCAGGACTTGCAAGTAGTAGCCATTACCCACGTGCTACCTTGAACGTCCTCAGGTAGACTTCTTATGTGGATTGGAGTCTTCCAAGCTCTTTTGTCTGTTAAGTGCTTCCTGATTGAGCACCTAATTTGCACATTCCTTTCCCAAGAAGTGACCAAATGTTCTAACTAAGGCTACTTAGAAATCAAGCAATTATACAGACAATGTTCATAACTTTGAACACACAAATGGTGCCTGCATACAACTAGGATGAACATAACCAGTAGATCATAACCTTTACATAGATATGTTACATGGCATATGTAGCAAAACCCTATTCCAGTTATATCATACATACATTTATGAGCACCCCCCCATGAAGCCTTATGGGGTACACTGTCATGGGGTCCTTAAACTCTAATGTAAGCATTAAACCTTAATTTTGCAAGTTGACATGAACAGCTACTGTACAGTTTTTGTGAAGTAGATTTCAAGGCAAGTAGCTTTGGAGTTTTATTGCTGGATTTATATGACTTGCTTCATCTTTAGATGGGATTGTTCTGCAGGTACAATACATACCAAGAAAGCCACCATGGTATCAATTCCATTGATACCATTCCAAATCATTGTTGTTCCTAATTCACGCATATTGGAGTTAATGTGTAAGTAAAAGATGTAGGATGGAATCCATGATTTTTATAATAGACCTAAGAATTCTTTTACAGCAGACTATGACTTTAAGTATATTTTCAGTGCCTTTGTGGTGGATGAAACATCACATTGAAAAGTTACACAAGTGGGTTGAAAGTACGATTTAGTTGGGGATTGGTCCTGCTTTGAGCAGGGGGTTGGACTAGATGACCTCCTGAGGTCCCTTCCAACCCTGATATTCTATGATTCTATTATTTATTTTTCCTTCTGAAGTGACTTCCAGTAAGGCAGAGATGGGCAGGTTTCCAAATACCAAAGCTGTGTTTGTGAATGGATAGCAAGAATCCCAGGTGCATCAGGGATTTTGTTTTTAATGTCTGCTTTCCTGCAGAAAAGACTCACTTTAAATAAATAATTCCATGCATTAGAGGCAGGAGGTGCTCAGTATGTCCTCAACTTCAGTTGATTCCGGTGAGACTCAGGGCACCTCGCAGGATCTGGCACTTTACAAATGTAGAAAAAAAGATGGAATGGATGCTCATGCTTCTCAAAAGCAGTTGTTTTTGCATAGATAAGAGTCACCAGCAAACTTAGGCTTTATGTCCACTATTTTAAAGTATATTTTTGACCAGCACCATATTTCCACTAATCAGGAGGTGAGATTTTTTTTTTAAGTGCTCAAACAGCAATGAGAAGGTGTACCTTGAAAGGTACCAGCAACAGTATGCTTTGGGATGTAATCCAAGGAGGAAAGGGGAAAGAAAGGGTGGAATGAAACCAGAGATAAGCAAGAAGAGGGTGAAAAAAGGAGATGGTAGTTGACAACAGAGGAGACAAGGGCTAAGGAAATGGAAGGGAAATACTGGTAGGTGTTAGCATCTAGTGTAGACAGATTTTAGCATCTTTAAAATGTGCTAGCTGGTCATAGTCTACCTTAGGAACTGCTTCAAAATATACCTCCCTTAGGGTTGACCATGACCAGAGAATATGTCTATAAAAATATTAAAGCTTGTCTACTCTAGATGGGAACACATTTAAATAGCTCTTAATTAAAACACATTAGCTAATTTTTTTTAAACAAAACCAGAAACCCCAGCAAAACTTTTTTATTTTTTTCCCTAGTCTAGACAAGGTCCAGTTGATATCAAACAACGTAATGCATCTGGTTTCTAACTGGTAACCAGCACAGAGTGGAGTGTACTGGTATGTTGTGATCATGTCAGTTTGCCTTATCTAGCAGGCAGGCATATTGTATGGTTTGTCGCAGATATAGCTTCTGGGTGTTCTGCAATAGTCCATCCAGTCTTTGACCCATGCTTTCATATATGTATACTGCAGCTAGGTCTATATCTACTACAACCTGTCCATGGAGCATGGATGCTTTGATTTCACTTACATCTATGTGGCCTTTCCCTTTCTTCCTGTAGAAGTACTTAGGCACCTAACTTCCATTGATTTCAAGGAGAGTTAGGCATCTACATATTTTAAAGGATCTGGGTCTAAGTAAAAACAGAGTAAGCACCTCAGTATGTGGCCCACAATACACAAACATTATACTCTAGTCAGTCACAGGAAACTGCCCATCATTATCACATGGTGTATGACTTTTATTTTGAAACCTAAAATCCAAATCATCTGGATAATGGGCGGGGGGAGAGCAGAAAGAGGAAGGGGGAGAGATGCAGGTCCAGCAAAATGTCACTGCTGACATATCCCATGACAAACCATTGATTAAAAATTGCTGATGAATTCATCAGCATTGTTCTTTTCTGTGCATGATGAAATTGTTCGATCCTCCATTGAATGTTTCCTAAGATCATTCATATCATGGGTTTATAACAAATATGTAATAGGAAGACAATAGCTGTTTTGTTTTAGTGCTGTGTATAACATTGGTTTTTAGGCTTTAACCAACTGGGATTATTCCAAAGCAATCTAAGTGTTTTGTTAAATTGTAATTCATGGCCAAAATTGCTGATTCAAGCTTACTGAAGCTTTTACATGTAAATGCTCTGATAAGCTTGAACTGTTCAAACTGATAATCATACCACTATCTAAATTTAATTCAGATACTTCACTCAGACTTTGAGCTGTAGTGAACCGTTCAAGTGTAGTATGAATTCTTGGGACATAATGTCATTCTCAGCAAGCTCATGAGCGCAGGTCAATAACTTCCATTCATCTCTGTAATTCTGTATGTCATTAACTCAGCAATAATGCAAACTCAGCAGTGGAGAGGAAAGAAGAATCCTTCATTGGACTATAGGTTACTGCTCTCTAAACTTTTCAGGAAAGACAAACTTTTATTCAAATATCACAATATCCATAGGGATGCAGTGTGGATTATTTCAGGAGTCTAATGATCAAATTCATTATGCGCTTTCTTGCATTTTTTGTTTTTGCTGTGCATGGGCAGCAAGGAGCCTGTCTTATGATGTAAGATTGAGATGTCTCTACCACTTCATCTTATTATTCCTTACTCCTTTTAGAAGAGATTTACTGTTGTGTTATAGCTTCATTTCCCTCATGGACTATAGAACCCAGAGTTCTAAATGTAAAATCTCTGTTAACATACTGCATCCTTCAACTTCTCATTATTAAAATGTAGTAGCCCGTTATAGTTAAGGTTGAGATGCTTTCCATTAGAAAATTGATTTTTGCCCTTTCTCCAGCCTCTCCCAGATTCTTCTAAAAATCATGTCAAATGTGTGTGTTTGCAGACACTTAGCTCAACTTTGAGGGTTCTAGCAACCCATTTTTGAGATACTGGGTTAAAACCAATAGGTGTTAGTCATGTTATGAAATTTCATTTAATGCTCTTTTGCCACTTGTCTGAAAAACAGTCCTAGAAACTTCTTTTTAATAAACTTCATTTGATCTTTGAGATTTAGTGTGAAAGCTCATTTTTGAGGTGTCGCATAGTATATTTGGGAAATTAATCTCTGGCAAATTAACAATAGGAGAATGGTCTGGGCTTCAGCAGATCCTAAGAGGCACCAAATGACTAGAGGGAGAAAACAATCTCCAATATGGGGACAGATGCCAGTGAAATCTTCATTTGCTGTACAGTTCCTTTAGATATCAGCTCTTGGCCTCAAGGCCTGTGCTAGTAATGCCACCAGGGAAACTGTCAAAATCTGAGCCAATGCAGCTTCCTTCTACACCTCACTGAGTAAATAAAGTCCAACTAAAAGGAATGCTGTAGGTGTGGAAAATACTCGAGGTGAGTCCCACCATGGATTTGGAAAAGGCTCTCCATCACCTCTATGCCCTTGAATATGAGACACCAGAACTCATGTTCCCAGGAGCATCTTTGTCTCACTGGGTCCCTAAGAAGCCGTAGGGCTCATAAACTGCTGTAACTTACTAGAGGTAGAATCTTTGACTCCATTAATACTGTTGGATCTATCTTCTGTCCAAGACTTTCAGATCTAACAGTGAAACCAGTACTGCCATCTGGGAAATTTTTAGGCTGTTGACAAAGATTGTTGTTGAAAGTGGCTTGCTGCTACCTTTTTGATAAACTTGAAATGGGGCACATGCCTGTCCCACTACCCTCTGTCTCGGTCTTTAGTGTTAGCTCCTAAAGGCAGTGATTTTTTGCCTTCTGATCTGAAAAGCACCAAGCACACCACAGGTACTACTGGAAATAATGATGACAACATCTCTAAAGTAAGTTAGTAGTAGTATCCCTCATGAATAAACTGAGAAATAGAGAGGTTAACTGAGTTGCTGAAAGTCACACAGCATGTGAATAGATGGGCCAGAAATAGAATGAGAGTCCTGTCCCCCAGTGCCCAGTTCTGAGCATTGGACCATACTCCCTACCAATTTTTCATGATTATATTTTCAGTGCATATCTGTGTGGGCTTCCTGAAATTCCCAGTGTTCTCTTTTGAAATACCATTAATGTTTTTCCTTATATTTTGAACACACAAACACTTTTACATAAATTGAAACTGTAACTTTACTGATGTAAGTAGATGGTGTAAAGCTCAAGTTGGTGTAGCCATGCCTCACTAATGAATTGTAAGTATGCCGTGTGCAGTTCTCCCACTGTTTCAGTAGTGTTTACATATTTTATAGCAAACCAACTTGCTCTGCCATTTTCAGAAATGCATTTCTTTTAACATTGGGCCCAGTTCATTGAGCAGTAGCTAATCAAACAAGTAACAGATTTCCACTTCTTACAGATTTAGAAGAAAATGCTAGTTTGCCAATCATGCTTTTTACCTTTTAAAAAGTTCACACCACACAAATGTGGGTTGAGTTTCAGGAATAATTTTGAAAGTCTCCTTTGCAGGGAGAAATTTGCTCATAAACAGGCCTCCAGGAACAGGGAAACATTCCTGAGTTTTAATGTGATGTTCCAGTTCTAGATTACAGTACGACAGACTTTGTTTTAATGAGATTTTGCTAATGCTTCAGAAAATGTTGATCAGCTATACACTGTGTGTGTTCCTGTTCTTATTTAAATTGCTATGGACAGGTTCAAAAGTTGTTGTTAGTACAGTCAGGACAATGTGCATTACATTGATTGTCTTCAAATTACTACTTTCAGTGATCTGCACTATAACTGACAATAAAGCATGGATGTTGGGAGGAATATCTCTGATGGTCAATCCTTTAGTTGTTCTACATTAAAGTTTTTATGACTTGGGGCAAATCTAGTTCCCATCCCCCAGCCTGAGTATCCCAAGCGGGCAATGGGAATTTCAGTTAGAGGTGTCACGCCGTCTGGATTGATTCATCTGTGAGTGCCCACCTCAGGGCAGCCTGTAAAAAAAACAGGCCAGACACTCCAGACCAGAGGAGTGTTCTATATTAGATTTCACCAAGCCAGTAACAAATGTGAACTCCTGGATCACTGTAATAGTCTTACCGTGGAGTAACAGACAGTCCCTTTAGACTCTCCAGTCTATCTCACCACCCAGACAAACTGGACTTAGTGATAAATGGTCACTTATACCAAAAATCACACCACATTCAGGTTGCTTCCAGTCCCAAGAGACCAGTCGTTTGCCCCAGATCAATTGGTCCCCTAGGTTTTACATCAAAGACAATGCCTGTAGCCAATCCTGTAATAAACTATCTAAAGGTTTATTAATTAGGAAAAAGAAATTATTTATTTATAGGTTAAAGCAAGCAAACATATGCACACACATGAGTCACCATCTAAATCCTAAGAGTGACAGAGTTGTAGTGATCTGTCAATTCAAAGTGTCTTTCAGGGCAGACCCAGGAGGCAACCCCGGGGGGAAGGTGTCTCCAGTCCTTCAGAGTTTGAACAGCCAAAAAGATGTAGCTTCTTCTATTCAGGGATTTTTGTTCCCTTCCCCCAGAGTTCAAGATGATGGGATGAGTTCATGTGCATGTCTCATCTTTTTGGGTAGGTGAAGAACCAACCAAAAAACTCTTTTGTCCTCTGATGTTCCACAATTATCTGTCTGGTGTCTATGGAGCTTTTTGTTGGGCAGGAGAGAATCTCCTGTGGCAAACTAGGACATAAGAACGGCCATACTGGGTCAGACCAAAGGTCCATCTAGCTCAGTATCCTGTCTTCCAACAGTGGCCAATGCCAGGTGCTTCAGAAGGAATGAACAAAACAGGTAATCATGAAGTGATCCACCCCCTGTCGCCCATTCCCAGCTTCTGGCAAACAGAGGCTAGGGACACCATCCCTGCCCATCCTGGCTAATAGCCATTGATGGACCTATCCTCCATGAATTTATCTAGTTCTTTTTAAAACCCTGTTATAGTCTTGGCCTTCACAACATCCTCTGGCAAGGAGTTCCACAGGTTGACTGCATTGTGTGAAAAAATACTTCCTAGTATTTCACACTTGGTAATGCTTCTCTCCTAGGGGGTTTACAGTTACAGAGCAAACACTCTGTTACCTTATAACATGGGATATAGATATTAGATTAATGCATGTGGAATTTCATGGAGTTTAAACACTGAATACCTTCTTATAAGACTAATATCTATTTTGAGCAAAACTAACATACAGGTGACTTGGTCAGGTCTCCAGCTGTGAGGTTGTCACTTCTTAGCTAATGCCTGCAGCCTGGGCAAGAACTGGCATATGGCCTGCCAGTGTCACAAGAGGAAGGTGGAGGAATGTCCAAGGCCATGAACCAGCAACAGCACAATCACTACCATAGAGTAGCATGCCCCCTCCACATGAAGGCAGGATCTGAATATCCATGCAATAGCAAATCCTCAGGCCTGCCCATTCCTTGGTTTGCTCCTCAGAACTGCTGTACAGGGAGCCCTTGGGGAGCTGGGTTTCAGGTTGTACCAAGAACACACAGTGTCCCAAGATCTTGCCTCACTCCATTCCCCTACACAGTGGGAATGCATGAGTTTCACCTTAGGGGCAGGATTTGCCCATTAATGCTCATGAGAGAGATTGAGAGAATAAAACCACTCATTCTTGAGCACTGCTGTATAATCTATCCTGGACCTGAAACTTCTATCCTGATATAGGTGCATGATGATCACTTAAGACTTCAGTAAACTTAATCTGGATTTGCATATAAGCCTTCATATGTCTAAAGGTAGATCAAGAAATGGTTGAGCCACCTCTTTTAGTTCCCCTGACAGTCATACTCCATTTATTTTACTGAATGCCACACTTATTCGTAAAATCCTATGGATTATTCAGAACTGGAGCAAAAATATACTATTTAGGTTTCTTTAACACAATGTTAACATGTTTTGTTCATTCTCTTAGGACGTTCTAGCGGTCTTGCTGATCTGCTGTATTGTAAACCCTCTTTAGACAAATCCGTCTTTGTAACAGACTGTTCAGTCTCATAGTCAATAACAGGATCAGTTTGTAAGTTTTTGGTTTTTTTCCCCAACTTGTGTGTCTGCTCTGACTTCATTTATGTCAGCCCAGTCGTCCTGTATCTTGAGCAAATGCTTACGATTTCTTTGTGAAATTTTTGCCTTCACTTATGATAACTGAGTATGAATGAGGTGACTCCTATTTCATCACTGTAGCTTTGATTGGCCAGTGCCTATCTTGTCAAATTCTCAATGAGTCTGGTTTTTAACTGAGAAAGAGGTCCTTTATTGTAATATTTTTTCTGATTGTACTTTCCCCGTCTTTTCCCCATTCTCCTTAGTCATCATTTGTGTTTTGTCCCATATTGTAATTGAGCACTTATACGTCTGTTGTAAAGAAGTTCAGTGGGTGACTTTCCACTGCAGCGGTGTAGCTCTATATCTGACAAGTGCTAAGTATGGATCTTCTCTTGCATTCATTGGTTTTTCAAGCAAGTTCTTCAGGGTAAGTACTCCATATTCAGTTAATCTGTTGACTTGAGGATATCTGGGACTAAATGTCTCATGATGAAAGTTGTCCATTTTAGCGAACTCCAGGATCCGTTATTACAGTCCTTGGAATTCCATGACATGCAAATGCAGATTTAATGTGCCTGATAACTGTTGCTGCTGTGGTATCTTTAAGTGTGACTGCTTATGGGAAAGTAGTCCATTATTGCCAGGTAGGTGATCATGTCTTCCCGAGCTGAACATGTCATTTCCAACTTTGTACCATAGAGTTGTGAGTTATTTGCGTGGTAGCACTGCTGGGAATCTCTGTGCTACTTGTATGGTCCACACCTGTTTAATTTCTTTGATATTACTATTCATCTGTGGCCATAATAAAACTTCTCGAGTTCTCCTTTTTGAATTGGTCATTCCTAGAGGCCCTCAATGTTCATTCCAATATTTTCTTTCTTCTCACTGTGGGAGCCATAAGCTGTGTTCCCTTTAAAGCACTCCTGAGATGACTGAAAGCTCATTTCTATAGTGGGAATATGCAAGTGGGAAGTGTTGGGGTGTTTTTTTCCTTCCTTTACTTATCTCTTGTACCAATTCATCTTTAGCTGTTTCTGTCACCAATTCATCCTATGTTCCTGGAGATGCAGTATATGATGCTTTTATCATGTTCACATGTATGTTTGTTGCTTGTTCTTGATCATCAGGCTGTGTATTGAGTGTTCTGCTAATATTAAACAGGCCCAGGTTGGAACTCCAGGATCATGTCATACATTTTTGTATTTTCAAAAGTAGTCACTGCATCATTGGTGGTGCTTCTCCAATTCTCTTTTTGTGTATAGCAATCAGTAGTTTGTGATCAGTTTCTGCTTTGAAGCTAGGACCATTTTAAAAAAAAGTCTTGAAAACTTTTACAGCTGTGTGCCAGACCTAGTGTTCCTTTTTCAATTTGTGCCTAGATCTTCTCGGCGACTTTCATAGTCTCATGCATGTGAGACTGGCAACCAATCAGTTCCATGATACTGTAATAGTACCACCTCCAGACCTCCTTACAAAGCATCTGTGAAGAGTTTAATATCTGTTTAGTGAGTCAAAAAATTGCAGCACTGGAGCTGAAGTCAGAATGTGCTTTTAAACTATTGTACTTTCTTGCTTTGGTATCCAAGTCCATGCTCTTGTGGACAGTGGAGGCAATAGCTCTACAGCTTGCACAGCTCACCTAAGATAAGTATGAATTTACTGATGTGATTCACACGCCTAGCAGCTTTCGAATTCCCTTTTTATCTTCAGGCCTCGGCATGTTCAGTATTGCCTGAATATTTGATTAATCAAGCAAGACTCCCTTGGAGGTCAGTGTCTCTCCCAAGTAAGACAACTCCCACCTTTTCATGCTCTCTGTATGTGTATATATATCTCCTCAATATATGTTCCAGTCTATGCATCCGATGAAGTGGGCTGTAGCCCACGAAAGCTTATGCTCAGATAAATTTGTTAGTCTCTAAAGTGCCACAAGTACTCCTGTTCTTTCTCCCAAGTATGTTATTTCCACTGTTTGAAATTGAATTTGGCCTTATTCAGTTTAGGGTTATTAGCTCTCACAATTTTCATACACTTCAGTTATTCCTGAACTCAGTGGAAGTGCTGCCCCAAATCATTGTCTTCAATTTACATTTTCACACCTGCTAGACCCTATAGCGTCTTCAAATGATGTATTAATACTTTGATATCTGGCTCTAAGTTGTCTTTCTGACTCTGATATACATCTTAACGAGACCAAGCACCTCACATGTGTAGGCCCAAGACTTGTTGCCAGTCTCTGTGTAGCATCCCAGGCGCTCTTGTTTTATCATTTCACATTTTGTATTAAATGTCAGTGTGCAGTCTCTTGACACTGGAATTCTTCTTCCTCCATTATTGTCTTTCATAGAAAGTTTTGACTCCTCTCCTTTTAGGAGCTCTTTACATCTCTCTGTTTCAGTCACTGTTATTACATTTACTTGTGTCAAGTTCCGTTTGTGTACATTTAAATTAGCTCCTCTTTGAGTTTTCAGCCTCCTCCCTTATTGTGCTTTAGAACAGCTCTTCCTCTCCAATGCACTACAAACACACACTTTCCTGCTGTTCTCTGCATAGTGGTTTGGTTTATTACAGTTTCTATGTATGTGCCCAAATGCTGGTAGTTTCCTATACTCATGCTGGTTGTCACATTGCCGGCATTGTTTCCTGCATTCCATGTTTCTGTCCTCAGGCAATTTAATTTCTGTGAACTTTTCCCTTGCTGGTTTAGAGGAAGTCATGTGCTCTGTGCATTTCGCTAGGTGTTTTGATGCTTGGTGTCTATGTTTTGCCCTTTCTCACTTAGTCATCCATCTCACTTAGTAACTCTTGTTGTTGTTGTTACACCACAGGAGAATCTGATTTTAATGAGAGCATCTTTCAATATTCCACATTCACTGAATTTTCAGTTTTAAGTCTGTGATTCCTTCATTTATGGTTTCCCCTTCATTCTGTGTTCTCATCCTGAACACACATCTATCATGAGTAACACCTTTGTTTCCCCTCTTCCTAAGGAGACAATAGCCTCAAACATTTTAAATTATTCCTGCAAAGCCTTCCCCTCTCTCCCCACCAGCACCACCCATCTAGAATGCATTGTGTACATCAAGGGCTTCTGTGCCTGCTACTGTTAAGAGCAGAGCAATCTTTTGCTCATCCTCCAGTTTATTTGCTCCTGTGGCTTTCATATACAGCTCAAATTGCTGTTTGAACTGTTTCCCGGCATAGTCAGCCTTTCCTCTGATTTTCAGGGCTAGTGGGGAAGTTACTTGAAGTTACACAGGCCCTGTAATAGCTATTTTGATGTTACCTCTCTCACTGGCTCTTCCAGAACGCTGTCCCTTCCACTCCTGGTATCCTGTAATATCTCACTGAGAAATGTGTCGCAGGTAACCAAAGACTACCTGGAGTGCACAGGAAGTGTGGCATCACTACACTTCTTGAAGAACTTTATAACACAGTGGATGGAAATAATTGTGGATGGAAAGTGTGGCTGAAATTATTTGCAGCCATGCAAACTGAGGCTTTGTTAATACTAGGCAGAGCACTTTCCCCCTTAGTGCCAGAGCCAGTGTAGCTCCTTGTGCAAGGAGGGATGGGATTTGAGGAGACTGCACATAGCCTATGTGTGCTTTGCATGGGGCAGAGTCCGTATTTTGGGATGAGTGGGCATTTAGAGAATTCTCCATTGCAGGGTATGTTCCTTGTTAAGGCCATTAAGGCTCTGGGCTATTGGACTGAATTAGCCTTATGGGGAGCAGCTGAAACGGTGATGTGAGCCTAGTTAAAGATATAACAGCTGTGCATCTGTTCTGTGGCCCCAGAAGGGAGGATTAGATTTCCCTTCAGACCACACAGAGATAACCAATGCACAGCCCTTTGCTTGAGCTCAGCACTGGTTCCTGGATTTCACCCTTAGTGCATGATATTTTGTGACCCAAAGGCATGATTTACCCAATAAGCATTGATAATAGGATTTAAACTTTTATTTACTCTAATCTTCCTTTCTGATAAGCTACTTGTGGCCAACATGTAGCAGCAAGACAGCATGCCTTTTTCTGTGACTCCTAATTCCTTGGTATTTGAGGATTATGTGCCATTTTTATCGTAGTTTCCATTATCAAGGCAATTTATTTACCACTAAACTTTATGTAGTAGATAGTGGGATGTCAAAGCCTTACAAATCACTTACATGGTCAAGCTGCAGTTTTCATGGTGAATTCTGGAGGGCTGGGATGTAATAATGAGAATCCAATTACATAACACAGTGTCTTTTATTGCTTTTCAGTAGAGCAAAAGCTCTTGGACCCCGAGTCGACTGGCAAACCAAGGAATAGTATTGCTGTAGTTAAACTGTAAACAATTATAGTGTTTAAGATTTCTGTGGCTGAGACAAAAATAATGCATTTGGCCCAGATCCTCAAAGGCATTAAGATGTCTAACGTCCATTAATTTCACTTGAAGTTTCACTCATGTCTTCAATGTTCTCTAACCAGCTATTGTAAGTCCCACATCATTTGGTTTGGTGGCTAGATCTCCTAAACTACCAGGTCCCTCTAATTCTATTTATGACTTTAACAAAAGAAGGGTGGGGGAATATGCAAGACTTTGTGATAATGTGAGAACAGCTGCAAATCCTTCCACTGCAGAATTGTTCTTATTGTCTGGAATAGGAAGAGAAGCAGCCAGAGCCTTAGAAACTAGTCATCTGTTTTTCTGCATTCTCACCTGCCTTACCTCCCACTGTAGTTCTTGATGTACTCTGCTCTTCCTTGGGAGTAAATCATGCAACCACTAGCAGATGGGTGACCCATCTACTGGTTGGTGAGAGACAGGGCAGCCAGCAGGTTGTGTGGGCAAGGTAGTGCATGAATGATGTTACCTTTTAGTAACTGGCCCACAGATAGGATATGGAACGTACTACTACTACTATCAACAAAGGGGGATCCCGTTAAGCTGTTTTTTGGAGCTGAATAGGCAGGGTTGCAGTTGCAGTTTCCTGTGTGAGAGATTGATTTATATAATAATTGTATGTTGCTTGCGGCATATATTTTTGTTACTGTATAGGGAGTCAGTGTGTGTAAGGTAGGTAAGTAATGTGGAGAAAACCACCAGAAATGGATGGTGGCATGCTTTAAATGTATACATTCAAGTTGTATAGTGCCATATGTTAACTTTTGGTTTGGAGAAGTATCCAAATAATGTTATGCCTCTGAACTAGTTTTACGAGAGAGAGAGAGAGAAACATTGGAACTTGCAAATGTCCAACCCTAGCCAGAGGATGAGTTCCTGTAGCTATTTCTTCCTCTTGTCATTCCAATCATAATAGCAGTGAATCACAGGCTACCAGTTCGGCTTTATAATCCTGTTTTCACAGTTGACAGGAGGTTGGGCCTCTGATAAGAGATCAGTCTAGCAACATATTCAGCTTTCTTTGAAAAAGTGTGAGGTGAAAGGGATTATCCAAAGCACTTTTACTAGTATCGTTACTGTCATGGTCTCAGTGTTTATCTTTGCTTGCCCACTCACTGCAGTGGAACTAGTAGTGTGCAAGGATAGCCATGAATGTTCATGTGTTTCAGAAAATAACACCATTATGCCTAAAATCAGCAAAACAGGCAGTCCATTTCAATTCCTCAAAGTCGTAAGGGCAGGGGGAGTGGAACTCCTTGTGAAGTATGGAAGGTAGATTGTTTACAAGATATGGTTCTTAAATATGTGGCGATGTCCTTGATGTTAGTGACAAACTGAGATGGTTCAAGGACTCCTATGAAGATTTGAAAGTAAACATTGGCTAATCCCTAAATCTGGACACCACAGGCAAGTTTCCCATCCTCACTCCAGTCCCTGAAAAGGGTCAGAGCAGGGTGAGGAATCTCTAAAAACCTCAGATTTAGGCAGGGGATAATTCCCTTGGTGCTGTAGGAACTGAGAAAACTAGCTGAAGACTGTCATTCTGAGTACTCCCTTGCAAACTTCAGTGTAGGCATAGGCTAGGGGTGAAGCTGTGGAGTAGGAGAGGTGGGTCAGAGCAACGGGCTGGAGCAGAGCCAGGCTGCTGTAACTTAGGCAACTTTCGGCTTTCAGTTGTTCTCTAAATTGTGCCGGTTGCCATATTGGCCTTATAGCAGCCCAGAAACATGACAGTGCAAAGGTGGCTTAAAGTCATCTTAGCGCCCTCCCACCCATGGCTGCGAGTTCTGTGTGGAGAGCTTCATGGCAGTTTGGAATGGACTCTAGGTTCAACTTTGTGGCTAATTCTTTTCTGTAATGGGCCAAATCAAACACTGATATGAACATACTTGAACTTTGCAGTTCAGGCACATCTTAATCAAATAAAACTCCTCCTGTAAAGAATAATTAAAGGAGCTGTGGGCAGCTCACTGGCTGTAGAAGCACCTCATGTTACTGGTAAGTGATGTCTCATAAATAAAACCCTGATTCAACAAGCCACATAGGCACATGTAACTTTCAGCACATGAATAGCCTCATTGATTTCAGTGGCTCTATTCATATCCCTATTTTTGGTTTTAAAAAAAATTCAGATGCCTAATTAAAATACTCATATGATTATTTTAATTAGGCATCTGATTTTTTTGTTTTAACCAAAATAGTTACACTGGTACAATGCTCCCATACTGTGCAGTTATGCCAGTAGTAAGCTGCCTTAATATATTAGTATAGTTTATTCCCCTTCACATACTGGAAAAAGCTACATCAACAATAAGCACTCTTGTACCAATAGTGTTACAGTGGTACAACTTTTTTGTTTAGACAAGTCCTTAATGGCAAGAAATGATGGTATGGCCTCATCCATCATGGTACTGGGTGGTTAATGTTTTGCGTGGTAGGTTTTTTTTTTTTTTTTTTTTTTTAAATCAAGATAGTTATATTGGTGCAAAATCTGTATGAAAACCTGATCTAACTCTCCAAATAACTTGATGAAGTTCAGTGAAGTTTTTAACCCCTTTGTTTTTATATTTTCTCTGGCAATTCATGAATTGCTAATGTCAATTATAAAGCACTTTGATATGTTCAACAAATCAAATTGCTGGATCCTTCCTAGTGATAGAAATGTGTCTTAGGCTCATTTTTATGCATGCTCTATCATCCCATTGTTTTGGGAGGGGGACATTAAACCACTTGACTACGGAGGGGAAAAAACATTTCAGTGTTGCACTTATTTATTTGCTTTTAGTGATTAAAGACACAGTGATGCACCTTACTTGGTAATCATTGATTTAATGGCCTCTTAAGTGCTTACAAATGTCTCCCTATAGTTTTCTCTTTTGCAATTTTGGGAGCGGGGGGGATCTTTGTCTATAATGGAACACAAGCAAATATAGCCTGAGTTCATGTACTGTGATGGGGCAAGGCCAGATGGCTACAGTAAAGTAGTGAGGAACAGGTATGTTAGCCCCAGGCTAAACAAATCCCTGGTACCATGGTAGCCAAATGGCAGTTGCTCCAGGTTAATCAAGACACCTGGGGCCAATTAAGATCCTTCTAGAAGGCAGTGGAGATAGATTGATTGGCTTCAGGTGTCCCAATCAATCAAGGACTGGCTGGAACTAGTTAAAAGCCTCCCAGTTAGTCAGTGAGGTGTGGGTGTCAGGAGCTATAGGAGGGAGCTGTGCTGTGCTGTTGGAGGAATGAAGCAGTACAAATCTATATCAGGTGCAAGGAAGGAGGCCCTGAGGTAATTGTGAAGAAGATATTGAGTGGGGGCTGCTGTGGGGAAGTGGCCCAGGGAATTGTATATGTCCTATTTCCAAAAAGTCAGTTTCTATAGCTGCTAATTTTAGGGTCCCTGGGCTGGAGCCTGGAGTAGAGGGCGGGCCCGGGCTCCCCCCTCCCTTCCCTGATTAATCACTGATACTGGGAGACAACAGAGACTGTGCGAGGTAGGGTTGCTTCTCCACACCTCCCTTGCTGACTTATGATGAAAATGGCTCAGTAGACTGTGACCCTTGTCTCTAGAGAGAGAAGGGCTATGTGGAGGGTCACAGTGAGCCTCTGAGGTTAGCAAAATCTGTCAGGAAATGCAGGACCCACGGAGTCAAGGACAGAACTTTGTCACAGTATCCTCATCCTCAATGTTGTTAGTACAGCCTAGCCCCTCCATTACAGAAACAGAGATTAGCAAGACTAGATACATGTAGTGTGGCATAGGGGCATGAAACAAAAATTGGCTCCTGGGCACTTCCCCTAATTCCAAGCCTCAATGTGGTTTTCTGCTCCATGGGGTCAGAGGTCATTTGCCCTCTGCAGTACAGTCCCTTCCTCCAAAACTCATGGGTTTTCCTTACATAAAACAATGCTGACTCTGTGAGACAGTGACCCACCTCTCTTGAAATTGGTTTTAGGGAGCCCATTGGTGAAGACTACAAGGGAGCATGATTCCTGAGACAGCTGTGCAGCTCTGGGTGTGGGAACCTGGGGTACTAACACTGTGCCTTTGTATGGATGTCCAGGGCCTTCAAAATGCTCTGAGATGTATGAGATTTCCCATAGATCTCTGGGCATCCATGAATTTAGAGGTCTGAACCCCCTGTCTCTTCTTCCTACCCACTTCCAACAGGCCAATTCACAGGAAACTCTATGAACCAAATGGCACTTCCAGTGGCATTTCTTTTTTTGCAGGCTGTCTCATGCAGGTGACAACGTATCCCATGATTTGTGAAATAACTTTTGGTTCTTGTGCTAGCTGAATGACTGCTACTGAATGTAGTGTCTGAATGTTTTCAGCTTTATTGATAAACTGTGGCTATTTTTCTCCTGTGGCTTATAAAATCATAAAAGTTGAATATAGAAAAGTCATATTAAGTTATATGTAGTCCATTTTTTTTGGAACCATGGTTATTTTGTAAAAGCAGTCATATAGAATCCAAGACATTTCTCATATGATTATAAATATCTGGTGCCTGAAATGGCAGTGACCATTTAAAGTATTTTATTATAATGTATTTCATCCCCATGTATCCAAAAAATCCCTCTTTACTTATTTATAAGGTTTCTGTGTGAAGTTTGGGCATCACGTTCCTTCAGCTCAAGAATCTCACTCAAATTCAGAAAGTAGTACCCTGAGGGTAAAATATACATTTACATTAAAATTACTTGATTCCTGTGGATATCTAATTCACAAGTGTTATATATTCTGTAAAGCAAGTACTATTAGCAGTGAACTAATTAGACACCTCGTTTTACTAAAATCTTTGTAACGTATGTACCATCTGTTCACATTTCTCTAAGAAAAACAGACTGTAATTCAGCTCTTTAATTACAGCACTAATCATTTTGAATAGTTCCTAGTTCTTTTATCTATGCAAAATCGCTTTAAATTAAAAGGACACTATCAAGGTTGTTGGATCAACCCTTGTTTCCCTCCTCCCCCTCTCTGGTAAAACCCAACCTTGACAGTGGTCCTAGCTGAATGCATCTGTGTTTTGCTGCTTTTGTGGGTGGGTTGGTTGGTTGGTTGGTTTTTTGGGGGTGTGTGTGTGTGGGTGGGTGTGTGTTTTCCCCCCAAGTGATAGCTTCTCCATCAACTGAGGGTAAGGAATTTTTTGGTTGGGCAATCTACCTTCTTATCAAGATAAGGCAGTCTCAGACTCCTTGTGTACTAATCCTGAATACTGATATAGTTCCAACAGACACAAATGTATTTTTCAATCTTCAGTTAGTTTGGAGGTTATGTCCATTCCTGTGGGATGTGGACCCGGACACACTATTTATCACGTCCAGGGTTGATTACTGCAATGCACTGTACAAGGGGCTAACTCTGCATACCATGAAGAAGTCCCAGATAGCACAATATGAGGCAGACCACTTTCTAACCAACTCAGGAGAGGAGAACACATTACCCCAGTGCTCTGTGCTATATACTTGCTCCTGGGTTCAAATTGAGGTCCTTGTTTTGATCTTCAGGGCCCTTGGAGCTAGTCTACGCTGGCAACACTAAAGGGCTGCCGTGCAGCACTTTAACGTGGCTTTTGTAGTCGCGGCAGAGCACTGGGAAAGAGCTCTCCCAGTGCACTAAAAAACCCACCTCCACGAGAGGCATAGCTACCAGCGCTGATACACTGGCACTTTACAGCGCTGAAACTTGCTGCGCTTGGGGGGTGTGGGGGTTCCCACCCATGAGCAAGAAAGTTGCAGTGCTGTAAATTGCCAGTGTAGACAAGCCCTTAGTAGGCTGGGCCAGAGATACCTCTTAAACAATGTCTCTCACCATCATCATAATCTTCATGACCAAGACAGCTGTGCTCTTCAAGGGCATTTGAATTGACAGTACTTAACCTGGTCTCCTGCACATCACCTTTTTCTTAGGTTAGCTCCCATTGCAGCAGGCCTATTTGTTATCAGTCAAGCTTTCAGCCACAGGTTGAATTAAAATGCATTAGCACACCACTTTAAAGACAAAAGGCTAAATGAGAACTGCTGTCAACTAAAGTACTGAACTAAAACGTGTTCACATCCAAAGAGTAAGGGGACAATCCAGTCACAATTCAAATGCTTCATTAAGGGCCCAATTCTGCAGGAATTTCAATATGCCAAGGGTTGACAATACCACAAATCCTGTTTGATTTAAATAGGAACTGAGGCTGCTCAGTATTGCAGAATTGGATCCCAAATCTGTAGCTACATAACACTTTTAGCTGAAATCCGACCATGCCTATGACGGCAGTTAAATTATGGTTTACCACTGATGCTTTAGCTGGGAGGTACCATGCGTCTTGGTCTGAATTCCACATCCATTCACAGGACACTATTTTAACATATGAGTGTAAAAGAGTCTCAACTGTTTTTGGTTTGCAGACTCAACGGTATTAAGATTGTGAGGAGAAGCTTCAGTTACGAGATCTTTCAGAAGACTAGTGTCTTTTATTCTGGCATGTTTGTATTTCCAGTGCATTGCTACTCCTTGTGAACATCTCTTTAATACCAAATTGTCAGTCATCGGATTCATTTTTAAAATACTTTTTTTTTTTTTTTTTAGAAATGTTGACATCTTTTCCTCTATTCTTAATCCATCTGTTTTCCCCACATTGAATGGGGTGGCACCCTCCTCTCGTGAACACCTCCTGGTCACACGTGTGTGTGTGTGTGTGTGTGCCTGCAGTTTCTCAATTTCCTCCACTCATAGTGCCTCTTGTTGGCCACTGTGCTCGTCAGGCAGGTCTCCAGTGACTCAGCCCTCTGGCTGAGTCACACTCTGTTCATGTGCACAACAAACAAACAAGCTTCTTCCAGGGTATACTGCCCAATCAGGCCTATCACAATGCCCTCAATGTTCTGTAGCTCAATCCTTTAGCAGTCCAACGGGGCCCATCACAGCCTCCCAGGCTCAGTCCTCATTCTGACCAACAGGGCCTATCTCAGTACCCCTAGTTGGCCAGCTTGCGTGCAAAGGTTCCTGCTCTGGGATGGAGTCACACCCCCAGGGCTTCCTCCCTGGAGGTTCTTTGCTGCCCTTTAGTCCTCTGACCCCAGCTCTCCAGCTGGTCAGCCTCAGTTCGGCCCCCTTTCTGGGGGGGTTAACACTTTCACATATAGTCCCTTCCCTGGGCCTGTCTAAATTCCCTTCTCTCAGGGCATAGCCACTTCCGCAGTGACTGTTGGGGGTGGGGGCAGGACTTGAGCCCACCTTATTCCAGGCCCCACCCAGGAACCCTCTAAGTAGCAGCCACATCCCTTTAACTAACTGTGTTTCCCTGGGCCACTTCTCTGCAGGCCTTATTGTCAAGTCCCTTCCTTGCTCCCCCGGTCCCTGCCAGCAACTACCTGCCTTGGTCCTTGCAGCTCCTGCAGCCAGCCAGGAGCACCTCTTGCTCCCCTGGTCCCTGTAAGCAGACTGAACTCACTTTAGCCCTCCAACTTCTTTTATATGGGCCTGTGGGACCCTGATTGGCTGTGTCTCACGCAGTCTCTCTAGGCAGCTTGGGGCCTTAGGGCCTATTTCACGCCATCACACTATATTAAACCCCTTTTATAATTTGTTCTTTATGGCAGTAGTATAACTGATAGCATCAAGTTATGTTGTATTTATTTATGCTCTGAAATACAGCTCTGAGGATGTTGATGGGAAGGCAATATAAAAATAAAACTATTTCATTTCAATGTGCTATCCTTGTTCATAGTGTGTTGTCATGAGAACTGAGTGAATAATTTGCCATTAGCAATTTATTCAGCGAGTTTAGCCTTTCTTGCAACTCATAGAATATCTACAAACGTATTGAAATTTGCTCAAACTTATTTAAATGACACCTTTGAGAATATTTTTACTTTATAGTTTGATCATGACTATTCAAAATTTAAGCTGCATAGCTTACTTGTGATAGGTCAGATACATTGGACAAAATTTTGCTGTTTGGATGAACGCACAAGCTCTTCTGGTGCTAATACTTACATTTGTAATTTAAAATTTGGCATCTGTTAATTCTTGTATATGCACCTTTAAAATTTGCTCCCTATGGGTATTTTTGGTGGCTCACACTTTGAAGTAATATTAATGGAATGTAACCACAAAAGAGGCAAGAAAGTAGTTTCAGTGAATTCATATGGGGCCAGTCCAATATATGAAAAATGGAAGGACTCTGATTTCCAAGGATATTATGATGTCAGGACCTTAAAAGCTCTAATGAATATTCATTGAAATGTAACTGCTTTTTTTGCCCAGTTCTTGTCATTGATAACTTTGCCTCTAGGTTGGATGCAGAATTACTGCCATTACCTTTTTTTTTTATGTTCCACATAACATTTCTCAACATTGTATTTTTAATTGATGCTCATAGTCTCAATCCTATTTACATCTCAGTGCTTTCAGAGTACTCTCTTTGTGGACGGATTCATATGTTTGTTAAATGAAGCAGTTGATTTGCTTGTGTCAAGAATATGTATATAAGAAACAGAAACAGATAAAGTTACAATTATTAAAGAATGTAAAAATTATGTTGTACCTTGTAGATCCTGAGTTCAATGAAGCTGTCATTTAACATAGCCCCATAGAGGTACCTGAGGGTGGGGAAGAAGGGCTTAACAAGGCATATGAAAACCAGCCAACAAACATTAACTAAACTTCAGTAACACAAATAGCTATTTTTAAGCAAAATGTCTTATTGATCAGTACCTTTTCTGGAGGGGTAAGTTATGTCATGTAAAATAAAAGGTGACTTCACAGATTTTCTTCAGAAATGTTTTACTCTGTTCTAATTTTCTGATAAGAACTCCTCTCTCCTTTTTTGGAGGAAGAGAGAAATCTAGGAAAGAATGAAAATGCTCCTTCCACACTTCTAATCAAAACATACTGTAATGTATATACTGTGTGACCTTACATAATTTGAAAATTTTTAAAGGTTCCAGAGAAAACGAATGACTTGTGCGAGCATCAGAACATTTCCCCCCCCCCCTCCCCCCAGTTCTGGGTTATGTACATGACCTGAAATTGTGGCTGGTGACACATAATAGTGTTGAAATGGGGATGTCTGCAACGGTCTTGGGATTTCTATAGTTAGTCTGCATGTAGTTGTATTAGGCCTCTCTAATGTGCCTACTAGAATTTAACTGTTTATTACAGTTGATTCAGTGATTTTTGTTGTTGTAGTTGTTTCCACTACAAAATTAACCATGAGGAAAATAACAACGAATGCTAGAGACAATGTGCTGCTGAGAACTGGTTCCTTTGCTGGGGCTTGCCTCTGTAACCATATTCTTAGTTCCTTTTTTAATAGATCATTGGAAAAACAACTATGTTGCTTTTCATGTCAGTGAGCAGTACCCAGGGTTGTAACATTGCTGTTCTCCAGTTCCCTTTTGGTTTTTAGGTATGGGCCTATATCTGATCTGACTATGCACATTTTGAATTGGCACCACACAATTTACTTTAGTGCAATTAATCCTGATGTACAAGGGTTTAAGTAAGATTGGAATCCAGATCATCCTTTCATTTTTTCTTCAGTTACACATTAACTGTGCATTCAAATGCATTCCCTTGATAAAGAAAGTCCGCCCCCTTCCCCTTAGGCTAGGATGTTGTCTAAATTTACATATATATGGTTCTTTACTCCAATCTCTTTTAAACAGGATCTTTTGATTTTCAGGCATTCTGGCAAACTCAACCTACAATCTCCTTTTCTTTCCTCAGTTGGTAAATAGGTTTCCCTGCATATTTTTCAATTACTTCTCTCCTATTGCCAAAGGAGTCCAGATAATATAAAGAGTTTCATTAAAATGCTAATAGCAGTTCTTACTTGTGTTCAATGATGGGTATAGATTTTAGTTTAGAGATGACAGTAAATACAAAATTTGAAAATCATAAATGAAAATACACCCAATTTTAATAGACTCAACAAAGGCAAGGACAAGAAGCTATACTGGGGCAGTACACTAGAGCTGGGCAATTGCTTCTAATAGAGAAAAAGTGCTGTGCACATAGACTAGTCTTCTATAAGAATAATTAATTGTATAAGAACTCCAGGCAAAGGGAAAAGGTTACTTTTTTTCTAGCATCTACGCTGATTTCAAAAATTAATACAGTATATTAGAGCAACATTTATAATTGTTGTACAGTGTTGGGGGGGAAATCTTCTGGATTCTATTTCTTCTAATATTCATCATTTTGTCACTGAGACTACTTTGAACAAGTAGGTGCTTTGGCCAAAATATTTTAACTTGACTGCCCACCTTTAGGCACCTAAATTCATATCTAGGTACATAAATGAATTATGAGCATTTAGCATCTCTGAAAAATCATATCTCCCTTTTGCAGACACACCTGTATCAGGTAGCCATTCGGATATTTGAATTTTTTTTTCTGAACTGGACCTTTGAACTTCTGTCTCTCTCTAATTTTGCTATTTTATGAATAATGCCAATAATGTAGAGGGGAAATGTCTTGAAACCCAAGTATTGTGAAGGTTTTGTGGCTGCTCAGAATGCATGGCAGCTTGCATTTCTTGTGCAGGGTGTAATTGCTCTTCAATTTTTATAGAATGTTTAATGATCTTGTTCAGCGCTATCAAACATTAGCTCAGAGGAAAGGACAAATGACCTTGATTAGACTGGCTATTTTACATAATAAGAATAGTTGATGCATATTCCATGTTTTGAAGATGAGGATTAAATATACATGGGCTCTTTTTATTACTTTAAGACTATCCATTTTATAACCAAAATAATTGATTTCAGTTCATTGACTCCCCTGATGTAAATCACATACCGCCAAAATCCTTGTCAATGATTTTGTTTTTTTTAAAAAAAAAAAAATCTTTCAGGGCAAACTTTTCAAGAAAGCCTCTGTCTGACCAACCATGTTGCATCCACAATCACTTGAGTTTACAGAAGCTAGAATATGTGTACACAACTTGAACCTACAAACTAGATATTTAGCTTTGTAACCTGCAGAAGTAAATGCTCTTTCAATTTTGTCCCATGTGAGGGCAAGTGACCATGCATCTAAAATCATGGGTGCAGATGAGTCCCCTTGAAAATGTAAGCTGTCTAACTTGTAAAGGAACATGCTGCCATTCCACCAAATTTGGGAAACAACTGCCTTGCCTTTTTGTAGACCATCCAGATATTTTCAGTCAACCTGTATAAGAACATTCTTCCCTGGCAATCTTTCATTTGCTTAACCAGTATTGCCAAAAATTCTGGGTCACTCTAAAGAGCACCTGTAAGAGAGCTGCTAGGATTAGCGTTAAAAAGTTTAAAAACAAACAAAACAAAAGTACACTGGCTTAATAGACGTGACTCAAATTTAAATACAGATCTAACACCCTGAGTAATCTATACATGGTGCATCTGCTGCATTTCTAGAAGTAGTATGTTCTGTGACATCTCTACACACAGGTTTACTAAATACTCAGGTGCTGAAAATACAAACTTATGTTTATAGCTTTACATTAAATAAACTTCTGCTCAATTTATATACTTCATATGACCACTCTTTAATACTTTTCTGATTTCTCTTTACCGGACATTGAGATGTGTAGAAGGGATTATCCAGAATGAATATAAATTAATGGTTTACATTTCTTGTTATGGTTATATTTGCAGATGTTTAAATTTGTGTTTCTGACAGGACTAGTGAACATGAGGTTGTGACCTTTTATGGCTAGGGGAATGCTTGTAAAAACTAGAGGGCTAATAGGAAAGCCAGTAAACTATAATCCTGTCCATGTATGTCACAAGATAAGGAAGCCAACCATTGCTGCATAACCCATAACAGCTCAAATATCTCTAATTCATATATATAAGAATAGCGATGAATTAGAATTCATAGTCTAAAATGAGTTCATGTGAGAATAGAATTTCCTTTTAACCTCCTGCATTCTAAAGGCAGCTTGCAATCCCAGACTTAAAGGAGCAATACAGGGCTGGAGTCAGAAAGAGTAGCAATGTTTTTCACTCCTACTGCTAATAAAAAAGCTGTCTGCTCCCAAAAACTAATGAAGAAAGGATAATGGGAAGAGAGTATCTTACCTTGCTGCTCTCTGAGGCTGCAGGACGTGGGGGAGTGGACCAATTGGCTTACCCCAGAAGATGCAGGATGGAGCAACTCAGCTGGCTTCAAATATATTGGAAGTGGGGTTAAGTAAAATGCCATTAGGCCAGCCCCTAGGTAAGTGAGTGATCTCCCAGGTCACTTGTGGGAGAGAGATCTAGGGTCTGATATTTGGAGGCACAATTATTAATAGCCTATTCACTCACCACTTCGTCACTAATGATACTAAAGTTCATCCGTTCTTAAAATTACAGAATAAACTTCTAGCAATAGCTGACTTGCAATGATAATTATGGTAATATATAACAGCTTTGTTTTCTTAAGAATTATATCATGATATGATTTCAGTATGTAAGACCAGGTGTATAAGCAATAGTTCTATTTTCAGTCCTCTATAATGAACTGCATTACACTAAGCATGAATCTTCATCCCACTGAAGAGCTGTATGATGGACCTAATGGAAGAAAATGTTATATGGGGTTTCTCCTACTTATCTCCATAAACTGATCACTCACTCACTATATATGTTGTCTCTGTTTCACAAATTGAGTTTACCATAGGCATACACCATAATACACAAGTGAAAAGAGAATGTTTGCTAGTGACTTAACTGTAGGTAGCATGTAACTAAGTACATAGACTAGTCCACATTTTAGTAATTAAAGAATATCTAACTTACAGCTCTTTTGGATATCTCATGAGTAAGATTCCTGGAACCATGGCTTTGATTCCTGCATTCTTTGCTGCAGAATACTTTGGTAATCATGTGTGCTTCAATGCTATATGACATCTTACAACGGTTGACAGAGTGTATAAACATGCAGTGAACACACTAGATCAGAAGTATCCAATTTGTGGCCTGCAGGGGTTGCTTGTGGTCCTGGAGGCTCTAAATTGTAGTCCTTGATGGTAGCTGTGACAAGAATATTTGTACTTGATTATGAATTCAGAACATGTTCCAGGAGCTGTCCCCTGTGACTTTAAACTGAAGTGTTTGAATCATGTAAAGGAGGTATGGGGTGCAATGTCCCCAGTTGCTTCCCTCCCCTTCCCCAGGGTCACCTGGAATTGCTCTGCTCATCTGCTGTCCCTTCTCTGCTGCAGCGGCTCAGAAATTCCCTCTCTGAACACCGCTGCAAGCAATCGCAGGGGAGCGAGAAGAGAGATCTCCATTGCCTTCCAGTTGGGTTCTAGGAGCTTCAGAGGAAACAGAATAGGCATTTGACCTAAGCCTATAGGAGCATCTAGCAAAGAATGCCTCCTCACCTCTACATAGTCACCAAAGGAAGCCCAGGGGAGAGGAAAAGAGAAACTAAGAAGTAACACCCGGCTTCTGTGTTAGCAAAGGCACACCAGACACTCCTCCTTCCCCCTTCCCCTCCCCCCCCCCCCCACACACTCTGACGTGGGCCCTGCACTAGTGGCTACTACAAGATGAGTAGTATAGGCACCAAATACACTGGCTCTGGGCCCACTGAGAAATGCCACACATTGGAGGGGTCCCCCGCAGGAAACTTGCAGGCAGCTTCTTCTTCCTGTGTGACACCTGAACTGTACAAAGGGAGCAGAATAGCCCAGACAATCTGCTCCAATGTACTGTTTGTGGCCCATTGACTTTTTTGAAATATGTCTTTGGCCCCTGGGCTGAAAAGGGTGGATACAAGACCACTGTAATAACTGCACTACCATATTAATCTCAATTTTGAGTCTGGAAGAAAAAGAACGGGCTTTTTTACAGTGAATATGATCGCTCTCTGCAATATTTGTTCCTACTGATGGTTTTATTTGTAATCTGATGCACAGTGTGATGTTTAGAGACATTAACTACAGTAAGTTGCTCTGTGCTACATTTGATTTTCCTAGCAGGATAGGAAATTAGTGAGACTCTTCAGGGAAAATCAGTATTGTTTCTAGGTTTTACTCATTAGTGTATGAAATGGAGGTGAGTTTAATGAGTCAAATCATTGAGATAACAACTTCCCTAAAATTGAATACAGTCTCTAATGTTAAGTTATAATCAATTTAGCATAAAATAAATGTAGTATTCTCCTTGCCAATTAAAAAAAAACACACACACACACAAATGTTATGACTTCTGAGCGTTCTGAAAAGAGATTCGCACTCGCATATTAATAGCACTACTCTCTGAAATGAAAAGGCATGTTGGAAGACAAACAGAGCCTATCTAAACCTGGAAAAGCAAACTGAAAATTCAGTAAAATGAGCTGATGAAGATTTTAGATAAGGTGTCGAAGGACCTATTTATGTCAGTGGCAGAAGTCTTACTGACATCAAAGGGAGTAGAATCATGATCATCAAAATGTCCAGAAGAACTAAGATCTACACAAAAATAAAGGCAAAAACATTCAGCTACTAAGTGTACCTTATCTTAATCATATATTATATACTTATTACACATTTAACTACATTAAAATAACATTTGGTTGCAAAGTCAAGCACTCAAAAGTTAGGACATACCATAACTGAGGTGGTTGTTTACAACCCTTATGCATGTGCATTTTGATAGTCCTTGGTTACATGATCACATACTATTTTCCTCTTTCCCCACCCCGGAACCCTACCTTATTCCGTGCACTAGAGGGGAAGAGAGAGACACTTTGCTAGTGGGTTTCACAGATATTTGCTGAGAGTAGAGGAATGCTGAGTCTCAGGAAACTTGGATACCGTTCCAAGCACTGGATGGGGAAGTGTGCTTTAGTCAGCACAAATGCTTCTGCATCCCTCCCCGCCACCAAATCTTGATCTCTTCTGGTCTGCCCCATCTAACCTGCTCTAGTCCTGTCTCTTCCCCACTGCTGACTTCTTGTTCCAGTCCCATTCTCCTAGCTACAGACTCCCAGGCTTGTCAAACCAGTCTTAGTCCCCTTGCCCATCCAGTCCCAGCCTCTCTCCCCCCCCGACAGAGTCAGTTTCTCTCCTCCACCCCCTCCAATCCCAGTCTCACCAGCGTCTTTGTCCCATCTACTATTTTCCTTCTCTCCCCCCCCCCCCACCCCAAATTGGTCTGCAGCTTTTGTCCTCTCTGTATTCATAGATTCATAAGCCAGAAGGAACCATTGTGATCATCTAATCTGACCTCCTCTAGAAGTTCCCCCAAATAATTCCTAGAGCATATCTTTTAGAAATACATCCAACCTTGATTTCAGAATTGTCAGTGATGGAAAATCCACCATGATCCTTAGTAAATTGTTTTAATGGTTAATTACTCACTGTTAAATTTATACCTTATTTCCAGTCTGAATTTTTCTAGCTTCAACTTCCAGCCATTGGATTGTTACACCTTTCTCTGCTTGATTGAAAAGCCCATGATTAAATAGTTGTTCCCCATGTAGATACTTACACACTGCAATCAACTCATCCCTTAACCCTCTCTTTTGCTCAGCTAAATAGATTGAGTTCTGTGTCTGTCACTATAAGGCATGTTTTCTAATCCTTTAAGCATTCTCATAGATCTTTGCTGAATCCTTTTCCTCTTCCACAGGTGGGTCACAGTGCACAGGAGAGACCAGTTCCTTGTTCTTAGTTCCAGTTCCTGTCCCCACCTTGGCCTGGAACAGCATTACAGGGAAAGTACTTCTTGGCCGCTGTAGCTCTGAGCTCCAGCATGCTGAGTTGCTCTGTGAGGATGGCATATGCACAGTCTGCTCACATGTTGGATTGTGAGGGTACAGACTGGAGCATGCTCAATCTATCTATGGGGACTGTGTGTGTGTGTGTGTGTGTGTGTGTGTATAATATATAAAATAAATAATCTGGTCAGCACTAGGAGCTGAGAGAGGTTTGAGCATGCTCATTGAGATGGGATCTTAGGAGAGCATAACAGTTAAATTTAAGGAAGTCTCTTTACTGAGCATGTGCAAACATTTCCCTCAAGCTTTATAATGTGGCCAAATTTGTGTGAACTTTTATGGCAAAAGGCAAATCCCTGATACAAAAGTCACCCCATTACCAAATTTCAAGAGTCTGTTCCAAAGCATACGGTTAAAAAAAAATGGCTGGAACAACCTTGAACAATGTACATGAACAATGTAGTAATAAAATTATGAATTATTACTATTTAAGAATTGCCCAGGCATCATGGTCTTTTTATTCTCACCCCCCCGTCCTAGTTTTTCTAAGAACAAATTTTCAAAGTCTAATGGAAAGTTTCTTCAGATTTTCCAAATAGTCCAAAAAAAGTCATCTTCAGCTTTCACAAGGGTATACTGTTGATGCAGCTGAAGAGACTTCCCTTTTTAGGTGTCTGTGAATCAATGAATTAAAAAAGTTTATATCTAATATTAAGATACTATATTACATTGCCAGATACAGTAGTGAAAAATAAGGAACCAGACTGAGTCAATGATTGTGATTTAAATGAATTTTGGCAAAATATTGTAAACTTTAGTGACAGGGTTTATTGATGGGCAATACCATTAGGGGATAGAATGGGGGTTGCAGTAACTTTTTTTGTGTGTGTGTGTGTTTAATGATAAAGTGAAGAAATACTGCTAATATTTGCAATCGAGTATACTTATGCTATCAAGTTAGGGAAATACACCTGTGCTGAAAGAGGTAGTAAATAAAATGAACTAAAACCAAATAGTAAGTTGTAAGGACACATGACCAGAGTGGAATAATCAGAAAAGTAGCTAATCAATAAT
Organism: Emys orbicularis; assembly: GCF_028017835.1. NCBI lineage: Eukaryota > Metazoa > Chordata > Testudines > Emydidae > Emys > Emys orbicularis. Next base: position 76,269,946 of record NC_088688.1, on the reverse strand, counting down.
GCTGTACAAGACACAGTTCAGCCATAAATACAAAGGTCCCCCGCCTTGTTGTTAAAACAAGGGGAACATAAATGGAAGACTTATTCTGGCCTGCTGGAGAACAATAGTTCTTGAAGTGACTTTGCATTGTACAATGGACTGGTAAAACGAGTTCAAGAGCATTAAAAAATGCGGAGGGACTTTGTCTAAACTATATGAACATTAGGCTGGATTTTTTTAGTGGCTAGCAGAGTTTTGATGATGGAATTGCAACATGAGCAAGCATAATGTGCAAAATTGGCTAAATGACACACCGCAGAAGCATCCATGGAAAGTGACTTGTGGAGGTAAGTTGCTGATTGGAACAAACCAGCCAGTGTTAATTGTATTTCCGAAGATGGTGGTGCCAACAGCTACGGCCTAACTTGTCTTACACAAGCTGGCATGACAGGATGTGTTGCACAACGAGACTGGAAAATTCTGGCCCCAGTTTGCAAGAACCCAAGAATTTTCTGATTAGAATGGACAACTCTATTTGGCTGGATATTTTGAATTTTTGATTGGTTCATGACAGCATCTCCAAGAATAGGAACCACGTTGGACAACCCAGCAGAAATGGGATAAAATGGCCTGTGTCCTGCAGCACTTCACTTCCTGAAAGCAAAAGACATATGGAAGTGAGACGACTGAGATTGTGGTTCATCTACCTGGGAGTCATCCTGGTGACATCAAATAAGTGCCTATTTTCCAGCAATTCAGGTTGCCTGCTAGTGTAACACCGACAGACCCTGATTGCCAGCGGGCAGGAACCAGGGACCTCTGGAGCTTGGTGCATGAGCCTCTACTGCATGAGCTAAAAGCCAACTGGCTGTTAGCTCAGGCTGTAGAGCAGGCTCATTTCTCTCTCTCTCTCTCCCTCCCCTTGGTGCCACTAGATGGGACAGAACATCACACCCACAAGGTGTGTGGGTTACACTAGTACACCAGAAAAGTTTTAGCCATGTCTGTCCTTTGCTTCAGATGTGTTTGCAATGTCAACTGCTGTGAAGAGTAACTGAGCCAAAAGTTACCAGAGCTTTACTTAGCTGTTGATGAGTAACACACAGACACTCTTGGGTGATGACCCAAATCAGTCAGATGACTACTTCCTGAAACTCAGTACCTCATTAGTAAGGAAGTGTACATGCTTGTGTATGTGCTTTAAAGATTAACAGTGTCCTTGTCCTGTAACAGGTTCCAGTCAAGATCATTATAAAGTAGCTTTGAAACTGAACAAGTTACCCTTGTTAACTACGATTATAAACACTGTACATGTTTACCATAGCAAATGGCTTCATGCTGCCTTTAAAAGGTGTACAGAGACATAAAATGAGATCAAATGTGCAAGCCTCTTGAACTGCACTCAGTGTATACAGTTCGTCATAAAGGTAGGAGTTGGGAGTGCTAATCAGATCCTATGGCTAATATAATTATTTGGGAAATAGGTTAAAAGTATCAGTTGGGAAGGAAATATGGTTGAATTAGCATGTAATTAACCAAATTGTCTTGAGCTTTGGTTTGTTTTTCCTCAAAGTTGAAAACGAATGGCCCTTAACAAAATCACCTTCCCAGAGCAGTAGTAAAGTACAACTGTTTTCTATTGTGGTTTTGTTACTTGATTCTGAAAACCAGAATGGTTTTTGTATCAACCAATTTTCTAGTTGATTAGCAAATTCATAATCTGACACAACTTTTGTTGCCTTGTATCCTATACTATTAGTTGCTGTTGTTAAGGATAGCTAATGAAACTCTGTAACATTATATTCAATGATTGAGTCCTTCTCCTTTAGTTATGCAATTGATATTCAAGGAACCCTAAGAAAGGTGGTGCAGTTTGCTTAACTCAGGTTTATTTTACACCTTATCTTTGTTGCAACAAAATACATTTTTTCCTAACCTGTGTTTTGGACATGACTGAGCTATTTTGGCTGAATTTATATATAAAAATCATCATGAGGCAGATACCGACTTGTAATATTTCAGCCCAAATAATTATAGTTTGACAAAATTATAAGTAACTGAAAGGGGGTTCTTATAATGGGATATGTCAGGCGACCTTAATTACATATGATGCTACCAGCCTCACTTACCCTAGTGACTGGGCCATTATATCAGGGTGCTAACAGTGGAACCTGCTTACAGGGCCAAATTCTTGTTCATGTGTATAGCTGAATGCCCAGAAAGTGGACAGGAGATCCAGTGGAGGCAATGGCCCCTCCCCTCTAGGCATGGAGAGGCAGCAGAACTACTCTGTGGCTGACAGACTAGCAGTGATACTGCAGTATCCCTGGCTGCTGTTGCACTCCTATGCTATAATTCTATGAAAAAAGGCTTTTTTTTTTTTTTGACTAACTAGAAATTTTTGTTAAACTGAAAACCCAACACCAATTTTTTCAGTTCAGGGGGTGTGGTTTGGTTTTGGACAAAAATCCAAAAATTTGTGATAAATTTGTACAAACTTTTATCCCCATCAAAATTTTCTATGAGGGTGAAGAAGTCATTCCTTGCCCAGCTCTACTTGTTTTTGTAGATCCCATGCAGGCAGAGCCATCCACAGCTGCAAAGTAGTGGCAGCAATGTAATTGTTCATCACACTTATTCTGTTCTAATTTATGCTGGTTTTATATCCGTGCAACCCCATTGAATTCAGTGGAATTACTTTGGATTTATAGCAGTATAACATCATGACTCATGCTCAAGCACTTCACGTTCTAGCAAATTCTACACTTTCAGAGTCTGTGTTTTACCGGTATAGCTTATATCATAGGAGGAGGTGATTTAACTATATTGACAAAATAACTCCTTTTGCTGAAATAAACTGCATCTTCACTACAGGTATACTGACAAAACCTTTGAAATGTAGACTAGCCCTCGCTCTTTTATAGACTTTAAGGCCAGAAGGGATCATTGTGATCATCTAGTCGGACCTCCTGCACATCACAGGCAACAGAACCTCCCCCATCCACTCCTGTAATAGAGCCATAAACTCTGGCTGAATTACTGAAGTCCTCAAATCCTGATTTAAAGTTAAATTCTAGTTCACACCAGCAAGTGACCCATGCCCCATGCTGCAGAGGAAGGGAAAAATCCCTAGGATCTCTGCCGATCTGATCTGGAGGAAAAGTCCTTCCTGACCTCAAGTATGATGGTCAATTAGACCTAAGCATGTCTGTGGCACCCATTAGCCAGATGCTGGGAGAAGAATTCACTGTAGTAACTCAGAACCTTTCCCATCTAGAGTCCTATCTCTGGCAATTGGAGATATTTGCTATTCGAAGTCAGATTGCCTACAACAGCATGTGGCCCATTTCATCATACCATCCCCTCCATATATTTATCATGCTCAGTCTTGAAACCAGTTAAGGGTTTTGCCCCCTTGGCTCCCCTTGGGAGGCTGTTGGACTCTGAACCATTTCTTCTCTACAGATCTTGGGCCAGATTCTGTTCTTTAAGGGTGTGTCTACACTTTGAGCTGGAGATGCAATTTCTAGCATGGGTAGACGTACACATGTAAGCTTTGATCAAGCTAGCACCATAAAAACAGAAGCGTAGCCACGGTGGAGCAGGTTGTGGGTTAAGCTAACCACCGCAAAGTGTAGACTTAATCCGATATAGACAGGTGTGTATATGGAGTAACTCCACTGAAGTCAGATTAGACTGTGTACCTAAAAGCAGAATTGGGCCACTTATGTCCTCTAGAACTTCTTACATAAGAAGGTTAGAATACATTTCTTCCTCTAACCTTAAGGAACCCGCCTATCACTTGCTGGTACAGTATAGGTTGATGGACCTGATGACCCTTTGAGATGATCTCAGCAGAGATAGGAGAGAATTGGGGAATGATGAGTTCATAGACGCTGACTTCCCCTCTAGCTGGGGGGTGCCTAAGGCGCCCCCCCTTCCCAGGCCCCGCCCCTCTCCTGCCTCTTCCCCAACGCTTTCTGCCCCCTGCCCCCGAGTGCACCCTGTCCCCGATCCTCCCCCACCCTTCTGGAGCCAACATGCATGCTGTGAAACCACTGTTCGCAGTGGGCGGGAGGTGCTGGGAGGGAGGGGGAGGAGTGATCAGCGGGGCTGATGGCGGGGGAGAGGTGCTGGGGGATGGGTGAGAGGGGAGAGTTTGGCTGCCGGTGGGTGCTAAGCACCTGCTAATTTTTCTCAGCCCTGGAGCACCCACAGAGTCGGCACCTATGAGTGAGTGTATTAAATCTAACATTTTTTGTGGTCTTTTATTTATTTTATTTTTTTATATATGTATATGTGCAGGATGGTTCTTTCCCTTAGTCAATTCATCCATTCTTGACACAGACTATAAATACACAATCCTCTCCTGCAGCTCATTAAAAGAATTCTTATTTTATTCTGCTTCTTACAGATGTCTTAGAACTGTGGAAGAAAGGAAATTTGGAGATTGATCCAAAGGCTCTTGAAGTCACTATTGACTTCAGTGGACTTTGAATCAGAACCTTGTGAATTTCATTACACTCTATAAAATAAAGGGAGAGTTTTCATGTGTCTTGTTTTCATTCTAGCTTATTCTAAAGTAATTTGTGTTTTTTTAATTTTGTTTTGTTTATATCAGTGTTTTCAGTTTATCTCCCATTTTGAATTTTATACTTGTAATTTTTTCCCCCCAAGCTGTTACTGACTGAGAATAGTTCTGGAGAAAAAGCCATAGAGACACCAGCAATTAATATCCTTCAGAAAGCTAACAGTTGAGATCAAATGTATTCTGTAGGGGTTTTTACTGATTACTCTGGGACTGATCCTCTCTTGAGTGTTTCTACTGATTTCAGTTCTCTGTCCTTTTTCCATAACTTGAGAGAGGATTGTAACCATTCTGTTTCCTGTGTTTGGCTTTGCTGTAACACAGACTTTATTTACTTACAACAACAACAACAACAACAACCAAAAAAAACGATAGCTGTAGCCCTTTGCTTCTAGGCAACTATATTGAGAAGAGAAGCTCTTTAAAAATATTTGTAAGATCATTATTTTTATTCCTCAGGGTAGCCTTATTACTTCCTACCCCTCCCACCAAGTCCCATGGGTTATTCCCATGGCTGTATGATAAATCGTTACAATAGATCGTTTGGCAAAATCTGATTTTTATCTGCTGATCCAGGACAATAGGTGAACATGTAATTCTCAGTAGGTTCTTTTGATATTTTCAGTTTTTCCGCTTTCTTCTCTAGAAAAGGATAACCTTTCCACTGCTGCCTTGGGGTGATGTGGATTATGAAATACAAGCTTTCAATAAATGACCTACTTAGCCTATTTTAGGCTTCAAATAATCAGAATAGTGATGGGGAGAGCTTGAAGACTTATTAACATACATATTATTATAGTGGCACTGTCATAACTGTAAAGGGTTAAGAAGCTCGGGTAACCTGGCTGACACCTGACCCAAAGGACCAATAAGGGGACAAGATACTTTCAAATCTTGGGGGGGGGGGGGAAGGCTTTTGTTTGTGCTCTTTGTTTAAGGGGTTGTTCGCTCTTGGGACTGAGAGGGACCAGACATCAATCCAGGTTCTCCCCATCTTTCTAAACAAGTCTCTCATATTTCAAACTTGTAAGTAAAAAGCCAGGCAAGGCGTCTTAGTTTTACTTTGTTTTCTCAACTTGTAAATGTACCTTTTACTAGAGTGTTTATCTTTGTTTGCTATACTTTGAACCTGGGCTAGACGGGGGTCCTCTGAGCTCTTTAAGTTTGATTACCCTGTAAGGTTATTTTCCATGCTGATTTTACAGAGATGATTTTTACCTTTTTCTTTAATTAAAAGCCTTCTTTTTAAGAACCTGATTGATTTTTCCTTGTTTTTAGATCCAAGGAAGTTGGATCTGTATTCACCAGGAGTTGGTGAAAGGAAGGAGGGGGGGAAGGGTCAATTTCTCCTTGTTTTAAGATCCAAGGAGTTTGGATCTGTATTCACCAGGGAATTGGTGAAAGGTTTCTCAAAGCTTCCCAGGGAAGGGAATGGTGGCAGCGGACCAGAACTAAGGTGGTAGTTAAGCTTAGAAGTCCTCATGCAGGCCCCCACACTTGTATCCCCACTTTGAACTTTAGGGTACAGCCTTGACAGGCACCCCGACTCCTCAGTCAGGATGGACACCTTGTTCCAAGCACTGAACAAACTGAAGTGATCCATAGTGATACAAATAGGTCAATTGTTGTAATGCAGAGTGATCATGGTCAGGATGAGGTAGAATTAAAATAGTTTGTCTACATTGTTCGAAAAGTGGTACCTCAGCTCTGTATTTCCTGCATTTCTAAATTTCTTGTTGTTTTTTTCTGTTTTCTTCTATATCTAACATTCTTGAAAGGGAATGTACACTCACACCCAAACCTCTGGTGTACATGCAACCTTAATTTCACCTTAATAAGGTAGGGGTGTGTGTGTGTGAGTGAGAGAGAATCATCTAATTGAAGTAAACATCCACCATTTTCACTGATTCCTGGGGAAATGAACATTCCAGCATACTTTGGCCATGTCTACACCACCCACAGAAGTGAGATTTCCAGTGCTGGTTGACAGACTTGGGCTTGCACTAGCACTCTAAAAATAGTTGTGTACATAACTTTTTGAAGCTGCAACTCAGGCTCAAGTTTCAGCTCTGAAGCTAGCCTCGGCTTCAACTTCAAAGTGATGTCTACACAGCTATTTTTAAGAGTGCTAGGTTGAGCCGTGCTAAACCAAGTCTGTTGACCTGGGCTGGGAGGCTCACTTCCACAGGCTGTGTAGACGTACCTTTATCCAATACTGTACTTGTTGTCTTCCTTGAATGCTTCCTGATTCCCCAAAGCAAGACAGCAGTGGGCCAATCCTGCTGTTTTGTTTTTTCACTGCCACAGATACCCTTTTAGAAATAGAGTTAATAGGATTGATCATTTCATTGTGAATAAGTTGCAGTTCATTGGCAGACTTACCTTTACTGCTGTGTCTAGCCAGTGAGAAAAAAGTAAAGTTTGTAATTTGGGTTGAAATGTTTCTCATTACACCTAGTAATATGAAATCTCTGGAAAAACCTGCACTACTTTGCTTGTCATTTGCATTGTTTTTGCTATTGAAATTTATTCCGTGTCCCTACAGCAGATAGTTAATCTAGAGAAACATCTGAAAAGACAACACTTAATTAAACAAACAGCAGTACATAAATCCTTTGACATTGTTTCAATTTTGCTTGTTCCCCAAGTATAGTAACACTTCCTCAGCCAGATTATATTTGTTTTCCTGCAGCAAATTAATTAAATTTTGTGAACTTTACCTGCTTCTTTGTCAGTGCTTCTAACAGACTGGTTTAAGGAAGGTACAAGAACTAAACTTCATTGTTCAGTCAAACCATTGACACAACTAGAACTCCTTCTTTGCCATTTCAGTTTTCAATTGCTATATACTACATCTTTTCTCTGCACCTGTCGTTACTGTCATTGCTTTTCTGTTCAGTTTAGTTAGTGCTTGCTTTAAATTATGTTATTGACAATATATGTCAACACTTTCCAATCTACTCTTACCATTGTGTTTCATTTTCTTTTCAAAATGACTTGAATCCACACAAAAGAACACTGGAGAGAGCAAAATCGCACCCATATGTCGATCTGACAAACTTCAAATTGCATGTAAATCAGCTGTGCTAAAGGAGGAGTGCACAGACCACAGGCTTCCCTGAATATATTGGAAGCTCCAATATCTTGTTAAAAAAACTTGAGAGAGAGGTGAGTGTTTTTTCCCCCCATGTACTAAATTCTTGAAGAACATTATGCATTTCATACTACCTCACAAGGCCAGTAAAATAGGTGAGGAAGACCTAAAAATGTCAAAAGGAAATGGAGTACTATTCATGCTTTAGTAAATCTTTGCAACCTCATTGGCTGCTAGTTTGCTTGAGATATTTTATGGTCAATGCTCCTTTGGTTCATCTTCTGATCAGGATATGTATGCAGCTTCCATAAACTTCAGTAAGAGTTCTAGTATGGATCAAAGGCAGTATTTATATGAGGTATTCAGGCACTTATTCTTTAGGTGCCTTTCCATAGAAAGTAAGGATAATCTAAAAAATGAAATGACTATACATATCCTTACCACTTCGGTCTGTATTTGAAACATACAAGTAAAACAGGACCAATTACAAGACTGCAGCAAAGAGTAAACAATAAATCCTAATAAACAACATAGCTCAGGCTGCAGTAATTATGAATCAGATGGATTGTTTCAGTAGTCTGAACTTTACAATGAATGAGAGAGCTTTCAATTCCTAAAAGATCTGTGGGCATCCGATAGTTCAGTCAATCTGCGACATAACTGGTAAGGATTAGAGCAATTCAGAGAATATATAGCAGCTTCTTTCAACTTTAGTTTGGAGCCCAGCCAAGAATGAGTTCTGAGCTACTGCCTGCAATATTTTGATAGGTGCAAGGTAGAGAACCAGAACTCCATATGTGGACCTGAGAAAAAGTTAATGGAGCAAAATCACCAAGTGAATGTTATGTTTTTCATACACACGAGCAAATGCATACTTTTACTCAGAACAAATTTTAAATTAAAAACTCATTAAAAACTAAAGGAAACTCTTCACCAGAGAGCACAGGGTGTGTAATTACACCATATATAAAATGTGTGTATGTGTATTTAGTCATATATTAGTCTGTTTTTTGGTTTGGTTTGGTTTGGTTTGGTTTTTTCCCTAGAACTGAATTCACAACTCATTGCTGCTGCACGTTTAATGTCCTGTTGATAAATGAATATCAATCATTTGTATGTATTGCAGCTTTCTAGAGCCAAGGGCAGTCTTCTATTCTGAAGAGCAGTTTCAATACAAGATGTAAGTTGTTACGAACTAATTTGTGTACATATTTATGTATAAGTTAGCTTGTAACATCTTATATCTTGTATTGAAACTGCTCTTCAAAACAGAAGGCTGCCCTTGGCTCTAGAAAGCTGCAATACATACAAATGATTGATATTCATTTTCAACAGGACATTAAACATATGCAGCAGCATTGAGCCGTAAATTCAGTTTTAGGTCAGGAAAATAGATTAATGGATATCATTTTCCTATTGCGTGGAGTGTTTAGAATTTGCATTCAGCAGGTATTGGCAGTCCTAATGAGAATTCAGTGATGGTGCTACAAAGGTGTTGTCTGCAATAGTCACATGGCTCTCAATCTGATTTGAAAGACATTTCAGAAAGGAGTTAAGAAAATGCTTATTAGTATATTAAAACTTAATATGTCTTACAAAAAGATCCATTATAATGGAAAACAAATTGCTTTTGTTTCCTGCCATGCAGAACAAAACTTCCCTGTGGTATCAATCATACAGTGATAGCACAAGTTAATAAAAATTACCTGAATGGGCTGCCAGTGTATCAGGCCCCTCCTTATCTTATCAGGAGAGAAGTCTGGTCAGACCAGCACAGGGATGGACATTTGTTAGGAAGGGAAGCGGAGAGGTGTGAGCTTGCACACAGACATGCTGGAGCTGAACCCCTTGCACCTGAAAGAACATGTGGAGTGTGCCTGGGGAAGTGGTTTCTCTGCCTCCCATTTACTAGCCAGGAGAAGATGAGGGGATTGGCTCTCTCAGGCCCTCCTTTCTCAATGTAAAGCTTCCCCAGGAATGGCATCCAAGGACCATCTTGCCATAATTGCAACAACTTAGCTACAGGGGTCAGCACCACCATGTTACGTGACAGACATTTGACAAAATTACCATACTTAGTGACGGACATGGGGTGGATGGGGTATTTCATTCAGTCATTCAATTTTTTGAAAAATTACCACAGACCTCAAAATTTTTACCACAGACACATTGCTGATCCCTGCTTAGCTACTAACTCTCTTAATTACAGTATGAAGTCACAGAGGAAGATGTTCAGGTTCCTCCTTAATGATGCTTTTGTGTCCAATATGTTCAGGAGTAAGAGACAGAAGGGAGATGGAAGGAAGTAGGGATGGGCCAGAGGAAAGAGATGGAATTTACTGCTGAGAGATGCAGTTTGGGATGTACCACAAGAAATTCCAACGTGCCATTTTTCTACCTTCAAGGGTCATATAATATAACAGTATATTTAAAATGATTTGTTCAGCTTATTTTCTCTCTTGTAAAATACATTTTTCCATTCACTTGAATTACACAACAATAATTCTATTTAGATATTACTGAGTGAACAAAGGAGAAGATTGCTGGTTTCTCCTTAGATTTGGTTTTAAGCTTCTTCCATCCCTGTTATTCAGTATGCAGGCGATAGAGCACAGATTCAGGTTCAAAAGGAAGGTGAGCTGCCAGTCCTTGCTTAAGAAACTATCTCTGAATACCTCATTAGCTATCACCTGATGTCGAGCAAATAGAGCTGGCCAGAAAATGACAATTCTGTTTCATGACAAATTTCAAGGTTTCAAAAATTGTTTCCACTTATCATTGGAACAAAACCAAAATGTTTGGAACATTTTTGCAAAACAGTATTCTGTCAAAACAACTGTTTTTAGATAAGAAAGCTCAGGTTTTTGATTTGGGTGTCTCTCTCTTTCTCTAGCTCATCAAAAGTGACCAGAGAACCCTGGACCTCAAACCTTCTCAACAACATTGTCAAAACTAATATAGCTCTGTGAAATGTTTTGGCTTTGACAGAATTACATTTTGACAAAAATGTTCTGACTCCCTATCATCCTTGGTTACTCTATAATTCTACTTCATAACTGGCTGTAGCTTGGTTTACGCTGCCGCAATCTGTCTTCTTGCTACTTTCTTTTTAGTAAAGAATAAACCACTGTGCACTCCTTGCTCTCTCATATTCCACTTGTCTGTAACTAGGAAAAAAAGCACCTGTAAACAGCTCCTGTAAGTAACTTGAACGTTATTTGCAAATGTCCTTCACACATGGATTTAAATTTTGGAAACGGTAAATTTTTTTCCAAATTCATTAACATTCTTGAATTTCTGTACTTTAGTTGTGCACATTCAGTGAAAAGATAATTGTAAGCTTTTGCCCACTGTGCTTGAGAGGAGAGTTTGGCTGGGTGACCATGCAGGAAATTCACCCATCCCTACTCAAAGCCTGAGAAACTGAGAAAGGGTGAGTGGGTAGAGAATGGGATTAAATCTATTCTCTCTACCAACAGGCAGGCAGTGGGTCTGAAATGCTGCCTACTTTACTAATCTATGCACTGGACTACTGGCAGCTCCCTGCCACAATACAGGGTTTGGGGGCCATTGTCTGTTATCACATATCCAGAAACCTCTCTCTCCTGGCCCATGCCTATCTGTCTTCATGATAGCCTAACCCGGGGCTAATATGGAGTTCTCATCTATAGCATGCTAGGGGTGCAGTTGCTCACCCATATCCCATCCTGAGAGAGGACTAAAGCAGTATGTCTATGGTGGTTAGAGACCTCTGAGAATGAAGGCTAATTGAAAGCTCAGTTCATTGATGGCAAAAAATTGTCCAACTGGTATTCATTTAATTCTGAATTCATTCTACTCAGGTGACTAAGAAACCCTCAAACAAATTAATAAATAGCAATACATAAAACTGTATGATCTGATATCAGTGTAAATGTCTGATTCTCATGTCTCTTACATTGATTTTACAATGGGATAACTCCATCGACTTTAGTAGTTATTCCTGACTTGCACCTGAACACGTGAGAGGCGAATCAGGCTCTCAATGCACAAATGAATCCTCTCACTCACTCACCTTATTTAAAGGCAGTAATATTTGGCACACCAATTACTGTGGACCTGCATATACTAGAAAAGCAGTATGTCTGACTCTTCAGTTAATGACTTTTGTAACATGTTTCTTAACTCAAACTGGCAGGATGCTTTGCATCTAATTTTGAAAGACTGAAGATTTGCCATTTCACTAATGAAGCTGAAAAGAAAGCAATTAAAAGTTTGAGTGTTTGAAAAATGATATTCATTAAGCCTGCACCGTATTGTTTAAAACATGGAACATAACTTCATAGCGGAGATGACTGTAATTTTACATTCAAATGTACTTTTGATTGTTTTACTCTGAGCATGCATGCTTTCTATAAACTGGTACCTTTCTTTCTACAAACTCATTTTTTATCAGTATGAGGAGTCCAATAAGTGACATGCTTCATTTTCTCATGTAAGTCAATCATTCACTACTATTCTAGAAGTGCTTCCAAATTTGACTTTACCCAGCTATTTTCCCCCAGTGAATAACTGTGCTAAAGAAAGCATGAGCAAGTTATTTCAGTTATCAAAATTCACCTCCCCGTGCAGCATTTAAATCCCCAAATTTCAAATTGTGTGGTGAAGCCTTTATATTTAAATAAGGCAGCATCTAGCACTCTTGCAAGTATCATGGTCTCTGCCATGCTTGATAACCCCAGCCTGCTCCTGCTTCCATGCCCCGACCTCCATGCATTCATCTGGAGGAAACCCATAACCCCAATTACATTTGTCTCCTGCTCCCCAAAACTGGCACTGCTCTGGGTTCCTCTTTCTTGACACACTGAACTCTTTTCCCTGGCAATAATTGAGCATGTGGTGGAGGGAATTCCTCCCAACTCTCTTATAGTGTTGGAGGAGCATCCCTCTCCCTTTCAAATGCCTCTGTCTGGGGAGGAAAGGACATCTCACTACCTCTCACCTCTGGGGTGAGAGAAAAACATTCATGGGGAAACATTGACTGCCCACTACAACTGCTTGCTGTCCATGCTGTTAAGGCGTCTGATGTTTCTGCTCTCACTGTCCAGAGTGAACTAACTTGTCACATTTCTTCATCAAATTATCTATGATCCACTTTTTAAAAATGATTTCACCAATTCTATTAGGCCCTAATAAATATAAAATGGGATTTTCAAATGTGCTGAGTGTTGGCTTAACTCTGCCTCTGCTGAAGTTCATGTCAAAATTCATATTGACACCAATGGGGGCAGAGTTAAGTAAACACTGATTGTTTTTGAAATCTCACCCATAAATACTTGCATTAAAAAAAAACGCAACCCAAATCAAACAAAAAAACCCAGACTTTATGGGTGGACAAAACCAAGCAGCAATATATTATTGCTATAAAGCAAGTTTATTTTTCATTTGGTCTCTCTCATTCTGTCCTATTCTTGTTAGTGTAACCAAATGCCATATCTAGTGTAGAGAAGGCATGACATTGCAACTGGGATTTTGAGTGGAGGTACCTAAGGAAGGATTCCACAAGAAGTGGTCCATAGTATGAAAAGTGTAAGTATCACTGATGTACACAAGTATGTCTAAGTACTTGATTAGGTAATTAGCTTTCAGCACTAAAAAAAAAAAAAATCTTACGAAGAACTATTTTCCAATTATTGCAGAGTTTAACTAGATAAAACATACAGAAAGAATTACTATTCTAGGCTTGATGATGTAATTGTTCTACATGTGGAACTTTCATTGAAGGATATCCCATACAAAGGGATTGCAGACAAGGGACTGTGAAGGTTTAATCAGTGTATTGGTTTTGGCACTAGAATGATATGTTAATGTGATGGAAATGAATGAAAGTATTGACATGTTGGATGGTAAAATAAAATGGCTTAAATTCTTCTTTCATTAACATTGTGTTAATAACTGGAATAACTCCTCCGACGACATTGGACTTAGTCTGGATTTACAGCACATAAATGAGAGCAGAATTTGTATTCCTTTTTTTCTTTGCTTTTATAGGGGTCAGCTCTTTAGTTGTGTCAGAGCTCTGTGTAAAGGGTGGCTCTGGTTATCTAGACTCCAAGGCACTTAGAAGCTGGTTCTGTCTGTGGTGTAACTCTAGGTTGTCTTAAGTAATGGCTTCCAAGAGGCCATTGTGCAGCCCGAAATCACCAGCGCTTCCGCACTTCCTCTCTGCCAGGAGATCAAAGAGCGGGTGAAATAGAACTTACGTCAGCCAACTATTTCCCCTCACCAGTGAAATTCTCAGCTGCAGATTTAGGTGTGGTGCAAAGGGGCCATATTTCAAGTCAAGATTTGTCCTTAATTGTTTGAATTAACTTCTCTAATTTCACCTAATTATATGAGAAACCTATTATGATGGCCAGCCACAATATTAGTATAGGCTTCTTTTACAGTGGTAGTGTCTGCCATATCAAATTATAAAAATTGTGAGGTAAAGAGTTATCACCACAATTTTTCCTTTTCTGACATAAAACAAATTACCATAGAACGTTGAACACTGATGCAAGGCATGTGCAGAATTGGAACAAATATTACATCAGAGAAAATACGAAAATATCTGTCTGGTGCAATATTTTTGCAGTAATCATCCCTCAGGCTGATAGTTTGCACTCTCTTCTGCAGATGAATCTCATATACATTTGCCTAGTTCCTAAAGAACTGGTGCATTTACTATTCACATACAACTATGGACTGTATAACCAATTATTTTGATGTATATGTGTGAGCTGTTTCACTATTAATTCAAGAGATATTGAAATGAACTCTTATGTTAGAGCAATTTGCAAGCCCTTAGAGCAAATCTGAATGTCAATACTGTTGTAATATTCTGCAGGGGCTTTAACTGGCCCTAAGAAATTAGCCTCCATGGCTGATGGCTCTTCGAAGCTCTGGCAGACTGCTCCTTTTTTTCCCTGAGAGCGGTACTTCCCCCGCACCAGAGAGATTTTACCTATTAAAAAGTGGCATATGCCAACCACAGACAAACAGAGACTAGAAAGAAACTATCCTTATGATTTAGTTTTTTCCATGATTGTCCACTGTGGGACTTTTTGCACCTTCCTATGAAGCACTGAGTACTGGGTATTGTCAGATGCAGGATATTGGACTAGATGGTTAGTTGGATATAACCAGTGTGTTTACAAAATGTACGTACACAGTTTCAGAGTCTAATATTAGCCCTTTTTTTAATATGTAATCGGGACAGTGAGTTCAACTCTATTTTTGATTTTTTTTTTTGTAATGTGTAACTGGGGTGGTAACTGATGCCTAAATGTTACTAATAATGAGTATCATACTTGTGTACTCTTTTAATATTGCTACAGCTACCAAACAAAGGCAGCTTTTATTAAATACTGCATGGTAAAGATATGGCTAATAGGTATGGGTGGTTACTAGTTAAGGACACTTTTAAGCCAAGTGAATACAGTAAACTATGGTGGTTCTTAATACACTGGCTTGATTTAGCTCTGGTGGTGGTGTGTCCAGGACTGGTCATACTAGGTTTATTTTTCAGGTCAATAGGTGTAAAATAAACCTTTTTATTTAAGAAAACATATTTCTAGACCACTCTGAGTAGGTTTCATGTTTTCTCTTTCTTCCTCTGCTTGTTTGTTTTGCAAAGCAATACATTTTAAAAAGTGTTTAAAAAAAAAAAAAAAAGTGATAACATCTTGCCCCATCTAAGTCAATAGGAGTTTAGCTATTGAATTTCTTGGGGCCAGGATTTCATCTTTGAAACCTTTTCAGATAATCCCATTTCTATTGTTAAATTAGCACCAGCTAATAGTGTTAGTTTTAGATTGCGCTAAACATCACAAAGTGGGTGTCTCCTTTTAATAACAAAGATAATTAGAACAGAAAAAAGACACCACATGAATGTAGTCTCATGGAAATGATTATAATGAGAACAAGTGGCACAACATGAATACATTCTTGTAGCAATAAAACAAAATTTATAGAAAATGATAGATACTTACAATTTTGTTTTTAAATGTTTTAAGCTTCCTCCCCCTCCACCCCCCCCCCCATACACTAGCTAGCATATAGGCTATTTTGAGGCAAGTTGGAAGTGGGTGATCCAAATGCATAGGGTTTGTAGATCCAATAAGGGTCAATATATCAAATTAGGCATATATGATGCAAACAGGTTCCAGAGGTCTGACCCCACTCCCACTAAAGCCAATGGCATAGCTCCTATTACTGTGGGAGTACAGAGAGGTAACTGCGTATGAAGAACATGCACCTGCATGTTCAAAACAGATGATTGCATAAACATGATTGCATAAACATGATTGCAACTGCATATTTGTTCCCACAAACATCTGTGCTCTCACACACCTAATTTGCTTGCACAACTTGGGTGACTACTACTGAAAATTTCATCCATGTGATAGTGTGACAGATTTCTGTTACCAATCTGCCTGAGCTCCAGGGACATGCAGCTCTGCTCTCCCGTCCTTGTCATCTTGCCTGTGTTTTCCATCTTTGCAGCCCTGGTTTAGTGTACTTTTTTTTGTTTATGGCTGTCTGTGGCTGAGTGAGATAAGCGCTGCAGATTTCTTGTCTGGTGCCGTGACCTTGGCCTGGGGCCAGCGTAGCGTCTTATTATTGGACTGAGCTAGCTAGCTACAGTGTTGAGTTAACCCATTCTCTGCTCTTTTCCTTTTCCCCCCTTTGCCCTTTCGTGACCTGCAAAGGAATTTTTCATTCCACACTCACTTACACCTTTGACCCTCCCCCGAAATGCCTTGCAATGCTTGCAACTGCATTAGGAACATACAGTGCTGATCTGCCTCCCCATGGGACCCCCTGAAGGAGGGAGTCCTTGGGCCTGTGACAGCCCCCCCCCCCTTGACCCCAAATAAACATTTTGTTGTGAGGGGTCACCATTTCAGTTTCCACCCTTCCTCTGACACGGTGGCTAGGGTTACTATTGGCCTTGTACACACACAGCAATATAGCACGCACATGCTACAGACTTGTTGGGTTAAAAGTTGTTGGAGCTGGGAACATACCGAATTCAATGTCGGTTGGTTCCCGGCCTCCATTATGTTCTTAATCAGTCCCTGCAAGGTATTTCGCATGTGGAGGGCCAATTTGGCAGTCTGTTTGAGGGTGGTGGTGGCCACTGACAGGTGGGTGAGATTTGCACTTATGATCAGTCCCATGGCCATTTTTAATCATTTTAACTGCTTGTTTCTCATGGCCCACTGCACAAGGAGCCCACTATGGTCCGCCTTTTCCAGGGGGGACAAAGACACCGTATGCCTGAGGAGAGTGAGTTGGAGGGTGCTTCCCTCCCCCCCCCTCGGTACAATTGGGAAGGAAGGCTGGGACCTGAGAGCGTGTCAGGGGCAGGTAAATATTTAAAGCTCCCAAGGTGGCATTTAGGAGGGTCCAGTGTTGAGTGGCTGCCTCCCATTTAGTGGCGGGTAACATCTGCCACCACCGCTGGTGGGGGAAGATGTGGAGGTGCTTTCCAAGAACTGTTTCCTGGAGACTAGGGGCTAAATGGAGAAGGCTACAATTTAGAAGGGGTGCTGGAAATCGTATGGGGCATGTAATATTTACCTTCCCACACTGGTGGATCGCGTGTGCGGATAGGTGAGTGATATGCATGATATACCAACATTTGGGACTGTGGGGGTTAGGTTGAACTGTACACCACTTGGGAGCTAACATTGCAATTACCTTTTGATGCCAGCTGTCAATGTGGAGCATTGACTCGGATGGCATGTTAAATTTTTCTGTGATCTTGAATACCTTTCCGTGTACCCTCCCATTGGTTGTCCACTCGAGTCACCTTTTCCAGATTTTTCTCTCCCAGTGGAACCGTAAACTTTGGCAGTATGGATGGAGGTCTTCCTTCTCCAAAGGTAGGGGCCACTGTTCCCAGGTGGATACAAACTCTTTTGGAAGGGGGATTTAGGTGGCAATGGGATGTACTGTTATCCCACAGGGTGTTGCCTGGGGAGGTGCGGGGCCCTTCTGGGTTGATCCTGTCTGGGATCCAGTTGGGGAGGGACACGCAAGACTGGGGGACCTGAGGCTCTTGGCAGCCCGCCCCCCCCCCCGGAAAACACCCAGGTAATACGTGATGCCACATTTTTAGGATGCTAAGCCACACTTGCCTCCCTGCCAATGAATAATCAACCTTTTTTTTTTACTATGGCCAGTTCTGAACAGTGGTAAAATTAACAAAGGAGGACAAAAGCATCGGACACCCAAGGATTCCCATAGACATGTGCCACCATACATACATTGCATTACACTAATGAATTTTGCAGGCCTGAAGCAGCAAGAGCAGTCCCACCACTCCTGTTTAGGGTGTCCCTGGGCTCTCGTTATTACTGCCTGGTTCTGTTAACAAAGCAGAAGAAGAAAAAGAAAGAAAGAACAGTGTAAATGTTTCTATTGGGGAAACTGAGGCACAGAGAATAAATTTTGTACATTATTAGTTTTTTCGCTCCTGCCCTTCCTGGCTTTCATTATGGATGTTGTTTTCTTGGTTTAAGAGGTCACAACAACAATATTGCATCCGGGGATCAGGGGCTGCTATTGCTCACCAAAGGACCTTCCATTTCCTTTCAGGCCACCACATGAGGAACAGGGTCTGCCCCTTTGGGATCCATGGGAGGTCCGGGGCCACCCACCAGGTATTTTGCTGTGGCCCTTCTGTGTTTATTCGGACTATGTATTGCCTCCGTGGCTCCTCCCCTCTAGCCTTGCGCCATACTGTGGCTCGAACCCCATCGGTGGCTCGAACCATGGAGAGCCTTTGGAGGTACTTTTTCTTCTTATAATTGTAATTATTTAGATAATCCCATGGATAGCTGGAAACCTGGATGGTCCGGGCAGGTGCCTGGTTCACAGCCGAGGCCAGAAATCTAGGGAGAAATATATTTTGAGCTAATTGGCATGCGCCCAATTTAGTTTGCCTGGTAGCTGAAGCTGGTACACTGTTGGGGAGATGCGATTTACAATGGAGTACGGACCCACCCACTGGACGTCCAGAATAAATCCTTTTCAAAGATTACCCCACATCATTGGATGACTAAAAGGATGTGGTAGGGGAATTATTCTTGGCCAGGGGAGAGATGGCAGTGGGCTTCCCCAAGATATCTTCCCCAAATTATTCTTATACTGAGGTTTTATGGGTTTTGAGGTAGTAGTAGTTAAGCAGCATTTTATGTTTTGAATTCCAGGAGTCCTTTTCTGTAAAAAATTAATTTGTGAAACATGTACCCATTTTAATTTTTTATTCTTTTTACTATGGTATACCAGTGGGCTGAGGAGGTCCATTATGGCATAGGGTCCTGTCCATTTTGATTCCGGGGAGTGGCCCCT
Source organism: Emys orbicularis (assembly GCF_028017835.1). Lineage (NCBI taxonomy): Eukaryota > Metazoa > Chordata > Testudines > Emydidae > Emys > Emys orbicularis. The sequence continues at coordinate 76,250,903 of NC_088688.1, read as the reverse complement.
TTTTTTCCAATTTGTTTTTGTATTAGGCTGTCCTGTAGCTGGGACAGAGACCTTAATTTATTTTTAATTACCTCCAGGTCTACAATATGTATAATCCCTGCTCCAAAACCAATTTTTCCGAATATGTTGTTTGTCACCTGAGGATGTTTCCCTGCAGCATTTACTACACAACGGTGCTAGCAACAAGACAAACAACACAAGACAAAACATAGAACACACAACACAATTTCTTTTGTGACAGTAAATTCATGGTATTTTGGGTTGCTCTTCAGCTGGTATTAGCTTTTTCTGATTATCTGAAAGACAAAAAGAACATGTTTCTACCCCTTTTGGGGTGGCAGATTCTTGCTTAAAATATATATATATTTTATTACAAATACCCTTGCTGATTGCAGGCAAAACAGAGGAATTACCCCCATAGTTTCCTGTGTTTGTTCCATAGGCAGACCAGGTTTTAATGGCTTTTACCTTTATTAGTTAGGTAATTTGCATTAACACAGATGCCTTTTGGCTTGCTTGCAGCTTAGAGACTTTGTCTTAAAAGGGACACAATTAACTTTTACCAGAGTTCTGATTACTTTTAACTTTTAAGTCCTGCTTCCAAAACTCTCAGTGATTTGAAAAGGAGAAAACAACCTTTTGTGGCTCCCTTTGGAGCCCTCAGAGGATTTTAATTAAGTAGCATGGTAGCTTTGCATTTCTTTTACCCCTTTTACAACATACACTGCAAATGTTCTGGGAAAATGCACATTTTTTTTATAATTTAATTTTTATAACATTAGCCATATTAATTTTTACATAAGGTTTAACTCTTTTTTTGTGCTTATAGAATTTTTATGTACCCCTGGCAAAGTGACAGTTTGATTACCCAGAGCCACTTTAAGGCTCAGTGTGGGGCACTGTTTTTTTTTTTTAATTTTTACCACAGCTTTTATTTGCTACTTTGTTACCAAAAAACAAATTGAAAATCTTTTTCCATTTTTCTGGCTTTGACTGCCCTGCTGCAGCCATCACTTTGGTCTTTATTTAAAAACATTTTAAATTTTGTAAAGCATCGAGTTACACCTTAAGGGTTAAATGCCAAATACCAAAGCCAAACAACACTCTAGTTAACTGAGTTCGGCAAAAAACATTTTTTGGTTTTGCAACTTTGAATGAAATATTTAAGTGGATTTTAGTGGTATTATTTAAAAACAAAACCAATTTATTTTGTTCGGGTTTTTTTAACACCCCTTACACTGCTTTAATTTTTACACAGATGTACATAGATTACATTTATATTCATTTTGGGGCAGTTAAGTTTCAATAGACACCCCTTATGTTTTTTTAGCAAATTTGACTAAATTGTTTATAGTCAAATGATTTAAATCAGATTGTTTGTTTGTTTTTGTTTTTGCCTGGCTTATTTACAGACATTTCTTTGGAAAAGAGCCCATTTTTCCTTCAGAATGGGTGCAAAGAAACCAAGCATTTTTTTTTAAACATTTTTACAATCTTTAACTGCTTAGTTTCCTCCAGCATTTACAGAGTTAACTTTTTACTTCCTTTCCTTAAATTACTTGCTTATTTTCCAAAATGACACCTTAATTAACTCAGATTTTACCATTTCAAGTACTATTTTAGGGATTTAAATTCCCCATGTCTGCACTTACTACTTTCTTACTCCTGCCACTATGCCCTTAGGGCTTCCAACCCGGTTTTTTTATTTCTTTGTCTGCTGCCTGCCTGTTTGGCTGGGCCCGATCCTGCTTTTTTGTTGAACTGTTCCTTTTCATGGGCTTTGTTCCATTACCAACTTAGCAAGGAGGGTGGGCTCCTTAACTAGCCCCCCTCCTGGTCCCTTTTTTTTCATAATCACCCCACAGGGTGCTCTCTTTGTAGTTGGGGGAGCTGTACATACGACCTTCTCCCCCTTTACCCGCTGGACCTCTTCTCAGCCTTAATGAGGGCCGCTATGGGGTGCAACAAGGTTCCGCCCAAAATTGAGGATCCTCACAAAGGGAGAGATCAAAGCCCTCACAACGGTCATCCAAATAATCCCCGTGAGGTAGAGTCAGAAATGTTCATTTTGTGCAGATTTTGCTTGAGGAATTTCATCTACCCTCCATGCTTATGATTGGCAGAGCTTGATTTGCTATATACCTTGTTTTGATAAACAGGTCCCAGGTATACAAATTATGTGGCCAGGCCATCACAACTAGGCACCGATCAAATGAGCCTGGATGCTGACCAAACCAGCTTTCACCAGGACTTCTGTGTTAGAAACATGCTTCTGCCATTTGATGCCCAGAAATCATCGTAGGTGTCGCAAATGGAAACTGACAAGCTTTTTAATGTGCCAGTGATAACAGATCCATGTTTTGCACTATAGAGCAATGTCATGAGGACAACAGCATTACAGACTTTGATTTTTGTCTGTAGACCAATTCCCTTTGTTTCCCTATTTGTGATAGAGGTGACCATGTGTGGTGCTGGCTTTTTTAATTCGCATATCCACTTTGCGGTCGATTTGTCACTTTCTTGCTCAACATGTTGCCAAGATAAGTAAACTGGTTTGATGGCTTCGAGTGCGATACCTTCCAAACTTATTGAAGGATCTTGGTAAGGTTGTTGAGGAGCTGGCTCATATGTAACTTCAGTTTTTGTTTGACTGATGGTAAGGCCAAAATTATGAGCTGCCACAGCAAAGCAGTTTGTAAGATCTTGTAGCGCTGCTTCAGAGTGCGCTGTCAAGGCATAATAATCAGCATGGAGTAGTTCCTGGATCGATGCTTCTATCCCCTTGGTGTTCACATTCAAATGGGAAAACTTGAAAAACTTTCTAGTGTGGAGGCATATAAAGAGACCTTTGGAAGAGCCACAAAGGACCACCTCTAGTGTCGCAGGACAGGATATACTAAAAAGGCTAAGAGCAAGGACACATCCTATCTTCACCTCATTTTGATTGGAAATTGGTCTGCTAGATCACCATCAACACTAACTGTTCCAGCCATGCCTTCATGGAATTGCCAAATTACGTTAATAAATTTTGTCTGGATATCCAAATTTAGCAAGAATTTTTTGGAGGATGGTGCAGTTGACCAAATGCTTTGGTTAGATCAAGAAACACGATGTACAAAGGTTGGTGCTGTTTGTGACATTTTTCCTGTAATTGATAAATGATGAAAATCATATAAACAGTGTTCCACTGAACATTGTGACTTGGATAGAACCTTGTCAATGACTTGGGTCAGGAGTTGGGCCAGGAGGATCTGTGCACGAATCTTGCTGGCTACAGAGAGAAAAGAAACACCACAGTCTTTATTACAGTTGCTCTTTGAGACTTCTAGATAGTGGTGGTGGCGTCTTTCAGTAGTTGTCTGGATTCAAGAAATTATACAGCATGTAAGAAAAAATCAAAATCTTGTCAAGGAGAAGATTTCCTCCATGTTTTAAAACTTCAGCTGGAATGACATCAGGACCAGAAGACTTACTATTTTTTCATTACTTGAACAGCCTTCAATACCTCAGTTCATTTGGGTGGATTGGCAAGTGCATATGTGGGGAATTTGCAGACATACTCCAACAACTCATCAGAAACAGTAGATAAATGACTAAGTAGTTCACTAAAATGTTCAGGCCGCTGTTGGTGGATGGCAGTGTGATCTGTGATGAGAGATTCACTATCAGCACTTGTAAGTGATGCCATGATAGAGAGGGTAGAGCCATACACGGCTTTGACCGCATCGTAGAAACCTTTGGAGTCATGTTTATCAGCAAGGGCCTATAGGTCATTTGCTTCACAGTCGAACCATATATTTTGCATTTGGTGGAGTTTGTACTGGGGCATAGTGCAAGCTGCCCTATAGCTGGCCTTTTTCAACTCAGAAAGTGAGTCATCTAAGAGTGTAGTATGTGCTTGTTGACTGGCATCAAGAAGATTCAGTATTTCAGGATTATTATTGTTGAACCAGTCTGCAAGATCACATTTTGTACATGCAACACAATCCACAACAATTTTATAGATTTGTGTCTCATAAGGATACCCATTTGGCAGATAAATCATCACTGATTATTGGAAGAATTTCTAAAATAGTAGTTAGCTATGTTGAAAATTGTTCAGCAATTGACACATCTTTCAGCCAGAGAATATTTACATGCTTAACTGATAGGCTTGTATGCATTTTCAGCCAAATAGAAAGGGAAAGTTTTGAGCAAACATAATGGTGGTCAGTCCAATAATCAGTTCTGCAAAATACCTAAATTATGCACACATCTCATAGGTCCCGCGCTCTGACCAACATATAGCTGATCAGATGCCAGTGTCATGAGTGAGGGTACATCCAGGTTGTTTTATATTTGTCATGGAGTCAGAAGACAGTGTCTGTAATAACTCGAAGGTGCTGGACACGTGCCATCAACAAAAGTAGGCCATTGTTCATCTTACCATTTTTTGCCAAGTACATTATACCATATAGAAGCATCATGACAAACATAAGCATTAAAGTCACCAAAGTAATCAAAATCCTGTCCATACCATGGCTGATTATACACTGATATAACAGCATTCCTTCATTGGTATTAATTGATCCATAAATCTTTCACTTAAATGATGCTGAATTATATCATAAAAGTGCATATGTACAGGAATTTATTTAAAATAAAATTTGTACATTGCCAGCTTTAACAGGAACCTTAAATAAATGGGATTTTAATTAAATATAGTACACACTAAAATTCTTGATTGTATCTAAGCTTACAAGCATACTTTATTCCAGATTCAGCATGAGTTTAAACCGTAACCAATGAATGACCCTCTGTCACTCCTTTGCAGAGCCATAGATGATTTACAGTTTGTGTTTTGGGGATGCACAGTCTCCCTGTTTTCTCAGCAGCAACATGAGAGCAAGAACCCCTTTGTATGCCAAAGTCTCATCACCAGGTCAGGCAGGGGGACCAAACAGTGATATCCTAAAGGAATGGGTCTTTATTAAGCTCTGATAACATTTTAGCGGATGCTACTGAGCTTGCTCTGTTTTTCAATGGCTTGTAACTTTTAAATTTTTAAATTATTCCACTCATCTGCCCCCCAAATATTCAAAGGTACTGTTCCTCAGTTTGGTTTGTGGCTTAGATCTAACTCATATACAAGTCAATGGACTTGTGGGAGTTGTTCTTTCAATACCTTTAAAACCATGGCAGTAGCTTTAATGGGAGATGGATTATGCCTTACCTCCATATCAAGTTTTAAACTTCAGCCATTTTCATCCTCATCTCTGTAATGTTCCTTCTCCTCCTCCTATAAACATAATGCTACTTGTAAAGAAGTACTTCTCCTATGCCTTCTAACATTCCTTTTTTTCAAGTTTTTTGTCTCTGCTCAAGGCACACCATTTTATTTTGGATAGATCCAAGTTCAAGGGTGTTGAGATCTTGGCATTTCTTTGTGAAGTTCAGATCTGGATCTAGATGGAAACGTTTCCAAAGTTCAGGGTGTATTGCTCTGTTTTTACATGGGCAAAATGGCATACCAGGCTTTGAAAAATATGTTGCTTTAAAGCTAAAAGCAACATGAGTTCAAATAGTAGTGCTAATGCCCTCTAGTTAGCATGATTCATTTACAAATGAACACAGGTAGGTTTGAAGCTTTGGCTTCATTTTTCTTTCAGTTACAAAATGTCATAATATTAATCACAAATGTGGGTCACAATAATAAATCTCAATAGAGAATGTAAGTGGGGTACAAAGGTGTCTACTGTTGCTCTTCTGATCCTATGTCTGCTCTGCACCAGACTGGTCCCCTGGAGCTTAAAGGCTGCCCTAATCTGTGCCAGTTGCCAAGCAGCCAGGAATCCTAGGACACACAGAAGCCCCGGCCATGTGCTTCCCTGTAATATCACTCCCTATGCTTTCATCCACAAATAGAAGACACAGCAGCAACTATGGTGGCTCTACACCTCTAGAGGACCCTCCGTGCACAGTAGAGTTCTTCCAGGGGCCAGAACAGTTAGGTTTAAGACTGGTTTGCTACATACATATACATATACATATATATTCGGCCACAGAAAATTAGGTTTAGTCTAAGGCATGCTTAATGTAGCCCCTACCTATTTTGAGGAGAGTTGAAAATTGCTACAATATAATCTTAGAGGGAAAAAAAATGTTAGGATAAATAATGAGAATATATGGTCCTTTAAAAGAATGACAATAAAACAAAAAAAATTGTTTAAAACCCTCTATAGATGCTAAAACTCAAGGAATTCTTAGTTATGGTTCTGACACCATCTGAATTTAGCAGTAATCTCCCTATGGGTTGGGAACTTTAACCTGCTGCCATATTCAATTTATATTTGTTCTGTGGAATAAAATAGTTAAATAATGTGTTCTATAGTTGTATGATGATATCACCTGCCCTCACCCTGCTACTCTATACTAGTTATTGGAGTTTGAAGAGCAGGGTCTCGGTTAAGTATCATGGAACATTAAGGGCCAATCCATGCATCATTGTCATTTGATGCTTTTAACATTGCCTCACCACATAGGGCAGTCGGGGGCAGATACAGAGTGAAATTCTGTTCGGTGCATCTTCAATCCCAGGGTGCTCTGAGGGCTAGAGAGGCCCCTGGTGTAACTTAGATAACTATGGGAGCCTGTGTAAAAAGTTTTGTCAACCTTCCTAAGATTTCCTATGTCAGCCTGCCCAGAGTGCTGTGTGTTGTCCCCTCCCCTGACACGTTCCCTATGCCATGGTTTGTGAGGGGGTCCTCAGAAGCCTTACTCTCTTGTGCTCTTGCTGGAACTGAGACTTTCCTCTCCTTTGACCAGTGGAAAGGGAAAGATTTGGATTGAGGGTGAGGAGCTCCCCCTCAATCCAAATCTTTTACCCCAGTACCATTTCTAAAGACTGCTGGTTATGCATTAGATTTTTACTCAGTGAAGTGCTTTTGTTTTCCTTTCTAATTTGGCAAATAACAAAACGAGTCATGTGAAAGAAAAGAAAATGATCCTCTCCCTATTGGTCAGGGTCAGATTCTGATCTCATTTATATGTGCCAAAGAAAAGTCAGCAGAATTTGGTTTATACCCCCTTCCCAGTTGCTGGACCATGAAACCTACAGAGCTGGCACCTGTGAAATCCTATTTCTGCTGACTAGAGTTCTAAACTATCAATCATTTTTCAAAATGGAGGGAAAATGACAGTGCTTTGAGCTAAGGCAGTGATATTGGGCAACTCAGTTGTCTGGGGATCTCAATTAATGAAGCCGCCACTGTCTTAACACTGCCAGATTGCACCTGAATTAATTATTTTCAGTTTTTCTCCTACTATTAGATGACATTACAAACAGGCTGCCTATTTTCCATAATGCTACATTAAGCTACCTAAACCACAGTGAATGTACCACTGCATATGGTCAGTCCTTTAAGAGTGCACCCAACTTTTGCATAAAGCACTTAAGAATTCAGATGTCATACTTGTGGGACTCACTTAATATTTTGGGGTGTGTCATCTGTGTGGGGGTATATCTACAGAGCCTTGATTATGCTGTCAGCAATACTATTTGCATCTTTGATAACTATGAAAGCTGTAAAAACTGGCAATTATCTTATTGCGATACTGGCATGTACATTACCACAATAAGATGTAGTACTGTCATGCAACATAACCTCATGGGGCAGCTGGCAGAGTGGTCTCTGAGAGGGCTCCAGGATTCTAGAACTTGCTCCCTGCTTGGTCCAAAATACCCTTGATATGGTGACTTTCCTGACACGCTGCAAAATAAATCTGTTTGCTTGCGTCTTTGGAGAAGGCTGGGGGTATGCTTCCCAGATTATGGGGGTAGGTGGCTAGCTGGATGGCCAAGTTTGTGTGGAGCTGATTTCAATGCTCTTGAGGTTTAATTTAATTGTATTTATTGTGTGGTTTTAATTATGTTAAGGTGCCCGGGGCCAGATTTTTAAAGATATATTTAGGTTGTATTTTAAAGGTATGGGAATTAGGCACCTAAATACCTTTAAAAATCTGGTTTGTGGAACCTTGGATAAGCATTTTGATTCTTAAAAAATACAAAAATAAATAGTGACCTTAATCACAGCCTGTGTAAGGGGTGGTGCATAAACTGAAGCACTCGAGTAGCCATAGGAGATACTGAGTCATAAAGACATCCCTTCAAAGCACAGTTCCCTTCCTGCTTTTGCCTTACTTGAGGGAGTTAATATTTGCTTTGGGTCTACACCGGCAGCAAATTGACACCCTGTTCATTGACTCAGCTGTAGTGCTTACTGCATTGCAGGAGCCAGAATTAAGATTCTACTCATTCTCTGCCACTCTCTGGCCATGTGCGTGCATGGCACCCCTTTACTCTTGTGACCGGGACCTAAGGTGCAGGTAGCCCACATGGGCTCAAAGGGCAGATTCTTACTCCCCATTACTCCCCTGTGCAGGTATGTCCAAAGTCACAATCTGGCTCATGGTGAACAGATCTTATCATAATAATATAAATATCAACTATTTAGGATCAAGTTCAACCTGACATAAGCGCAGTCAATGGGAGTTGTATCTGCTTATTCCAGGGTTGAATTAGACTCTTAACTTCCACTGTTTTTGCTATAATAAATCAAGTGGCTTTTCTTTCTGCATTAAAGGAAATGTAAAGTTTGGGATTCAAGCCACCAGAGTATTCCTGCCCTTTTTCTGTTAGTGTGTTACTCACTGGGGATTCTGTAATGATGACAAACTTTTTAACGCCTTAAAAATGATCTTTAAGTAAGGAATAATTTGTGCCTTGGCACCACCACCACCACTATTCACTAGCCTGTAAGCTAAGCCATCGCTGGGGGGAATAATTTACAACTGGTATAGAACTCGCAGGAGTTAGGCGGAATCAGGGGAGGCATTGTGACTTAGAGTGGTGACTCCATGACACAATGCCCATCAGGGCTACTACTGGGGTGGTACAAAGCTCTGCCTAAAGACACAGGCTAGCCCCTAAAGGAAAAATGGAATGAATTTCTGCTCTTATTTTTTTTTAAGTATTGCCTATGGCTCCAGTCCTGCAGCCCTTACTTTGGCAGAATTGCCTCTGGGTTTGCTAACATGGCCTGACCACTATCTTCTCACAAAATGTTAAAATAATTTCCTTCAACTTGTTGTCAAATATCTGATGGAATTTAGCTTGAGTTAAAACTACAAGACTTGGTTCACAGGAAGCAGTTAAAAGACTGTTTTAAACCACTAGAGGCAACAATAAGAAATACATTGTATCTGTATTTATGCTTTTAGTGTCTAGACAGTAATGTGCTAATTAAATGTCACTTGTGCAAAATACTGTGGCTACTATGAATTATGATAACACACACAAATCTAAATTAACATAATTTCAAGTAAATTTTGCATTTGGAAAAACTGAAGATCTTTCCTATTCCCTAGTGGGGCAATAGGGTTTCGTACTTGTTAGTCTTGCCAGATTGATAGGTGGGTAGAGTCCATAAGTTATTGGTTTGCGTTGTAAAATTTCTTAACGTACAGGTAGGCAAGATGAAAGGATAAATGCATTATTTTAGAAATCTAAATGCTCTTATTAAAGGTGTGTGAGAGCAAAGCCAGCAGACCTGAGCCCTGTATAAAATTATTTGATCTAACATGCTTTGTTGTGCCTTTCCTGGGCTGAAGTTTGTCCTATAGTGTTGTGATTGGTAGTAGCCTTCTTCAAATAGCCTGGTTGCTCTCTTTGTTTCATAAAGCTTTGAGATAAAAATTCTCCTTTCTGAGTCACTCTGTGATTCTCTTATTCTCAGTGAATAATCTGTACTTGGTCCATGCTCAGAGCTTCCACTCATATGAGTGAATACTGTGCATGGAAGAGCGGAGAATATGCATTACTGGGCCTCTGTGGGAACTGGAAAGGTGAATTTTGCTCCTACTTCTCTAATCACTATAAATCCCTGAGATCTTTGGATCCTTGTATTACTTGGCTTTCCCATTATTACACTATTCTTTTTCTTTAGTACAGTAAAACGTGAAGCATGTACAGACCAACAAAATCAGTTGTCTAACAGAAAATGGCGTTTAAGAGGTTGATGCAATGTTTACTGGAAACTCGTAGGTGTTTCAGAAGATTGTATAAGCTAGTGAGCTGCCTAGTGGAGGTGATGGTCCGAAGTGCAAGTTTCCATCTTGTAATAAACAGATTACAAGGATGCACAATGCTGAAAATGTTGCCTGACTGCTAGTCTCTGACTAGTCATTTATGCAGTAGTTAATGCTCCCTTAATTCCATACAGAGCAATGTAATATTGGCTCTGGAGTCTCCTTTCACTTACACCTGTTTTTATACATGGTAAGATTGCATTGACTTCCATGCAGTAATTAACCTCTGGTTTGCACTGTCAGACGTGAAAAGAGAACCAGGCTCATTGTTCTGAATACCTAATTTCCACTTCTGAACTAAAATAATGGGCTTAATTCTGATGCTCTTTCATCTTTAGTACCTGACAGCATGAGTAGTCCCACTGAAATGAATGGGATTATTTGCAGAGAGAAGTACTAACCAGTGTTGTTAAGGGTGTCAAAATTGGGCTTCAAGTGATTAGAACTATTTGTTTTTTTTCCAGTAAAAAATGTTTTACTTGGTTCAATCTTGTTCACATAAATGCATTTCAAACCTCTTTACCTGATTGTCAGTGAGTGAATTTTGTGATTCTAAATACAGTTACTGATTATTAGAGTTGGTTGAATTTTTTCAAATGTTAAAATCTCAGTGCCCATAAATAAATAAAAAGGAAAATATTTAGTGATTCTCTCCCCGTCCCCCTTTTTCAACCAGTTGTCACTTTTTCTAAGCATGTTCTCATTTACCAGTTGCAAAAGATTATTCAATACAAAGAAAGTACTACTGAAGCTAAGGAACTGGGTAGAAGAATGTAAGTGCCAAGATGTATTTACAGAGGATTAGACTTGATCTTAAAGGATCACTCTGTGTAAGGAATGGAGTGTAGTTGTGCTTCCACAATAGGAGTTCTGGAAACTGTTCTGGGGGTGGGTGAAGACAAGTAAGTTACTGCAGCCCTTTACAGCGTGCACCCTGCTTCCCCATATTGTGCCGGTCCAGCTGTCCTGGCTGGCATGGATGTGTGGGGTCTCTTCTCTTCCAATTACTTTTTCACAGGAAATGTGACTCAAACGTACATCTCTGCCCTCCCTCTCCCCATATTCAGAGACAAGATCCATGAAGCTCAAAAATAGCCACACGGCATGTAGGGGGTGTGTAGGCTTATTAATCCCTCTACCTCCTTGCACAGCAACTTTAGGGTACTCATGATGTAGCTCAGAATTCATGGTTTTACAGAATATTACATCCAAAAAAATCTGTTACAAGAATGTTAAGGTTGCAAAGTGAAATACTAAAAAGTTAGCAAATGCCAGAAAGACAATTCTTTGCAGTAGCTCTGCCTCTTGTGTATACCTGAGTACAAAATTAGTAATTTCCTCATGGAAATTTCTATAGTGCTTCACAAATATTAATATTATCTTCATAACGACCTTGCTCTGAAAACAGCATTCTTAATTTCCTTGTGTTTTCTACTAATAAATTAATCTTCACAATACCCCTCTGAGGTGAGAGAGTATTATTATACACATTCTACATCAGGGGAACTGAAGCACACAGAAATTAAGGCCAAACGTGTCCAAAGTCTACTAATTTGGGTGTCCAACTTGAGACACCAAGGACCTGATTTTTTTTCTGAGTAATTTGTATTTTTATAGCACTTTTATAGTTCAAATCACAGCTCAGTTGACCTCAGTTGCAGTTGTGATTAGCACTTCTGCAAGTCTGGCCCCAAATGTTTCACATTGGAAATGTGCAACACATGAAAACGAGGAACACATCAGTAATGAGCACCTGTGAAAATTTTAGTTAAACACCTGCCTAGTATCACACAGGAACTCTGTGGCAGAGGTAGGGATCGAAACCAGTCCCCTGAAGCCGCATTCATAGATTGGACCATCAGAAGGGACCATTGTGATAATCTAGTCTGACCTGCATAACACAGGCCATAGAACTTCCCCCAAAATAGCTCCTGTTTGAATTAGAGCATATTTTATAGGGGGAGGGATAATCCAGTCTTGATTTAAAAATTGCCAGTGCTGGGAAATTCACCACAACCCTTGGTAAATTGTTCCAGTGGTTAATTATCCTCAATGTTAAAAATATACTCCTTATTTCCTATTTGAATTTGTCGAGTTTTAACTTCCAGCCATTGAATCTCATTATACCTTTGTCTGCTATATTGAAGAGCCCCATTATCAAATATTTCTTCCCCATATAGGTATTTATAAACTGATCAAGTCACACTTAATGTCCTCTTTGTTAAGCTAAATAACTTTCTTAACCATCAGATCACATTTTCTTTTCCTGCAATCCCTTGCTTCGTTCACTGCAACCTTCCAATTTCTGCAACAAATGAAGCAGGGGTCCTACAAACAGCCTCACTCAATACACAACCCTGCTTCATCCCCAAAGCTGGTCCATTCTATGCACTGAACAAGGCAGGAGTCCTGTGGGGGTGGAAAATAGTATATAACCACGTAGTTAAAGACTGTGTCAACCTTGGTATGATATATAGCTGAATCATATCTTTCTTCAAATGTATTCCTTCCTTCCTTGGCTGTTATCTCTCCCAGTACACTGTCTTGGCATGATCAGTTTAGATTGTAATTTCTTTGAAGCAGAGACTATAGGGGATATCTTGTCCACATTCCCATTGACTTCAGTGTACTCGGGAGTTCACTATGTTTTTATTTGCTATTTAAAGCACCCTACACACAGGTTAAGTAATTATAATAATAACTTCCAGAAGATGAAATAAGATCGGGGGAAGGATAGCTCAGTGGTTTGAGCATTGGCCTGCTAAACCCAGGGTTGTGAGTTCAATCCTTAAGGGGGCCATTTAGGGACAAAAAAAAATATCTGTCTGGGGATTGGTCCTGCTTTGAGCAGGTGGTTGGACTAGATGACCTCCTGAGGTCCTTCCAACCCTGACATTCTATGTCTGATAGATAGAAGGCAGATATTGTTCAAATCAAGTTCCTCCAAGGGTTGAGCCACAAATTGGAGACCTCCTGCTTGATTTTATGTTTGTGTAAAATGCAGCATAACAATATAAAGAGAAATAATTATTGATTAGATGTTATATAGGTTGTCAAGGTACCACAAGAAAAGTTACTTCCCAAGATTCAAATACTCTCTGCACAGTTTCTCTGTGTTCCTCTCTTCATCCATCAGTAGTTTTACAGACCACCTCTTTGCTCACATCACCAAACATTGATCTTATTTCTTCAGGTTTGCTTTTGTCATTACCTTATCTCACTATGTTTAGCCAGGTAGAAGTAACATCAATTCATAGATATGTGCATTAGCCTCCATACTAAAGCCCAAAGAAGTTGAGCTGGCTTCACAATTGAGGATGCAGAGAGAGAAATGACACACACTTAAAGCAGCACTTTTACAGTGGCCACTATTAAAAACTGAACATTTATAAACTGTTATCACACCACAGGATTTGAGGTGACTCAATATTATCCTGTGCATACTGAAAAAGAAATAATTATGGCATTGCACAATCTATGGTATAGCAACTATTTTGTTTGGACCCCATAAACTAAGGACAATACATTGTTTTTCTTCACCCAGAAAGCATCCCAAGAGATCTAGCTTTCCATTAGTGCATTGATGGATAATAGGGGTGGATGAGTGTATGCATTTTATTCATAGGCTGATAAATCCGTAAAAGAAGGAAGAATCTCAAATCAATAATTTTTAAGTTCTGGGGAGTTTAATTTTTGTTCCAAAAGCAATAGAACTTCAACGGCAGCAAATTGGGCTAGTGTTGATCCCTCTTGCAAATCCTACCACGTTGTTTGTAAAAGAACCTCATTGGTAGAGCTCTGCAAATGTGCGGATATCCATGGACCATATTTGCAGATCACAGATTGGATGAGGATACACATTTTGTATCTGCGTAGGATTCTAATCACTGGAGTACTATATGATCTGCTGCTGCCACCTCCTGCATTCCTCTTTTGGAAGCTGCTGATACTCAAAATTAAAAGAGATTTCTTTTTAACTTCTATATAAAGGTTGTAGCTTTTTTTTCTGAGTGCTTTTATGTTTGTTTTTTCTTTATGCTTCCTTCTTACAGTATAAGTGACAATCACCTTTTTTGGTATAAAAGAGCTGTTTTGTTATTTTTGGAAAAAATAGCCTCAAGTATACATTCCACTAAAATGTTTTATTGATTTCTTTTCATCTTCAGCATTCGTTATAAACCATACTACAGTATTCTACACCAATAGCCCTTAATGCTGTAGGATCACTATTGTCAGCATTTCTGTTAGACCATTGCTGTAAAAAGTGCTTTCTTTTTATAGTGATTATATTTTCATACTTTCAAATGAGAAAATGTTACCTATTTAGTTCCTAGACTTTGTTCTTGAACGATCACAATAATTATTTTGTTTCAGACAACATCTGTTGAAAGATGAATTTATAATGGTGTTTCTCATTTACCACCTATAGTGGCTTAACAAAAAAAATATAACTAGAATAGGCCACTGGATCTGTTTTTTAAAAGAAGCTCATCTTGTTTTTCTTTCTAAACAGTGTCCGTCTCGCTCGCGCTCGCTCTCTCTCTCTCTCTCTCTCTCTCTCTCTCTCTCTCACACACACAGCTGTTTCAGACATACTACATTAACTTTTAGTATTGTTGGCTTTTTTTCTTAAAACATTTTCTGCTCTATATTGGCTTTTGTATTAACTGTTTTTTAATTTTGCATGCAATAAGTAGCATGTGATTTTTTTTTTTTTTTTAAGGGCTAGGAGGCCCGCTCATGAAATTACTTGGGTGCCCAACATTTCCACTGAAGATGATTCAAGTTTTGAGTGGGCAAGAAATGCAGGATCTGGCCCTTATTTAGTAAGCTAAAGGGTAGCTGTTAAAGTTCATATGTAAACTATTTTTTATTTATCCATTTGTAATATTCCCCGCCCCCCCCCTTTTTTTTTGGTCTATTTGTAAAGTCCTTTCAAATTTTAGGGTAAAGAGGGGGAGGATCTCCAAAATCAGCTGCCTCAATGCTCTTTTATTATAAAATAAAACAATTTATAATCTGTCCACCCCGAAAAACCTTTGACATTCAGATTGTGGAATTTAATTTTCACATGGCTCACAGATGTGAAGGAAGAACATGCCAATTGCACGTATCCTTAAGAAGGTGCAGCACACGGTCCTCTCAGCTGGTGGGCAGCTGTGCTGTGCTGATAGGAAACAGGGTAATGCAGGGGTCTGAAACTGGCCGGCTCCTGTGCAGGATACCTCCCTCCCTCAGAGAAACCTGGTGCTTTCAGGCAAGGACCTGCCAAAATCGATCCTTAATTTGTAGTTCTCTAAAGAATATGCATAATCAAAATGTATTTAAAAGTTATTGAAATGCCTGTAACGTCTGCAGAAGAATAACTTCCACAGAGACAAGTCACCTTTACAAAGACTTTTAGGCCATCAGTAAATAGTAGTTGTGAACACCTAAGATTACCTCTACCTAGAATAGTTGATCCCTTTCCTTGACTAGCTGTCGGAAGTTACATTTGTGATACCTGACCTACCTTTCAATATTTTCTCCAAAGTAACACAAAAATCCTCTCAAACTTCCTAACCAGTGACAACCAGTAACCAGTTCTTATTATTTAACATTGAACAATGTTAAATCTTGCAGGTATGATTCCATACTCAGTTCCACTAACCTATTGCTCTGGATTTATGCTAGTATGACTGAGATCAGAATGTGGTCTGCATAGTCCATTTCTGCATTTATCTACAACTATGCAGCTTCCATTGATGTCATGTATTCTTAGTGTATCTCAGAAAGCTGAACTGGGCTCAGTGAAAAATATACATTGTACATTAGATCCTCTAAACTATCCTTCCTTCCCTCCCCTTTACATTAGATTTATCTTTAATTTTATATTTCATTCCTTCAATCATTTTTTTTCTTGTTGATAAGAACCTGAGTTGTTTTTGGTTGGTTTGTTTTACATCAAAAGTTCTGGGGCGGGGGGAATGCCTGACCTCAGCTGTTTGAAGTCCCTGTTCATGATGGACACTGCTAGCAGTGCCATCTATTGGAGAGTTTATTGCATCATTATGATTTGTGCCCCTTTAAAAATGACAAACTCACTTTTTATAGACTCTCATTGTTTCAGAAATATGTCTGAAATCTGTATCTGGTGCCCTGCTGCTTAGAATATGCTTTCTGGAATGAGAAAACCAGATGTCTGTTCTTTGTATGGCAAATGCTTTTAGTTTCTGTGCCCCGGGGTCAAAATAATCAGTGTAAAGGAAGCATCAGCTATTAACTGCATCCCATTTCCCCTCACCTTTTACATCCACTCCCTGAAGTTGTGATGGGGGAATGCAGCATATCAATAATTCTTCCTTCATTTAATAAAATGCTAATTAGAACAAACCGGTTTCATTATCATTTGTTCTGCAGGTAAATGTATTTTAATTATGTGGAAAGGGAATGATGATTGTTTGGAGCTTCTGTACTGGTTTTGAAGTAGTCAAACTGTTTAGGTATTAAAGCAAAGCAGATGTATCAAAGATGCGGGGGGGGGGGGGGGTTGGAATTTAAATTAGTAGTTTTAGCTTTGCAATCACATAGCACCATTAAGGACTATTGGGAGATGTGGTGTACTGTCATTTATAGCATCTAAAGCTTTGCTTCCTTGCATATGATAGTAAGATAATAGAAGTATGTACAGAGCTAGAATGAAAGCTCAAATACAAACCCCAGCAAAGTTCAGAGGGGGGCTTGGATCAGATGTAATTCACCAGATCCTAACTTGCCACTAATGGGTTTTTTTCTGAATCATATCCAAAACTAGTTAGTTGTATTTTGGTTCTCATTTTGATATGGGGGGGGGGGAAACCCTCTCTCTCAAATACAGTCTTGCAGATTTCAGTTTGAGATGGCAGATATCCCAAGAATAGCTGATTGCCTGAGATTTTCACCATGTTGATTTGAAATCTCTTGAACAGCTTATGAGATTTTGGTGTGTTGAGTTGTAAATACTTTTTGTTGTCCTCGCTTAATGATTTAGCCTCAGACTAGAACACTGATCTAAATATAACTTGGTCCTTGTTATAAGCACCACTTATTTAGATGTATAATGTATACTAAAATCAAAAGACAGTAGTTGCAACTGCTACTGTAGTTACCTGTTTAAAAAAAAACAACAACAAAAACCCAACAACTTTGCTTAGTCATTTGCATAACTGGTACACTAGATTTACCTGCAATGGTCAGCTCAAATGCTTTACACCCAAATTCACTACTTAAAAAGGATACACTAAATACTATGCCATCATAATCCAGTGACATTGCTACACGAGGAAGAAGAAAAGCACAGAAACATAAATTGTTTGCAATCTTATTTCCCTTTGGAGTCTTTGAATAAACTGGATTGGCCCTTACTTTGCCTTTTCCATGCAACTTATCTTAGTTTCTTCTGCATCATTCTTATTTCTGTTCTCTCTCTTTCTTAAAAGTAAGTAGTAAGGGGATGGGGGTATGGAGAGAGAAGAAGAAGAAAAATAGGAGTCAGTTTCTGTTCTCTGTCACTCCAGTGCAAATCTAACACCAGTTTAAATTATTTTGGATTTACATAAGAGTAAATAAGAGCAGAATTTGGCCTGAGGTTTCTAAAATGGCACATGGACAGTATTCAAAACATGGCCTTACTTGTTCAATTATTCTTTGTTCAATTATTCTGCTGTAAGATCTCCCATGTAGCTGCTCTATGCTGACGGGAGAGACATATCCTGAGTCCAAAGTTTAGATCCTCAAAACCCCTGCGCAGCTGCCATCTAACCCTTTAGGTGCCTAAATTCCCATGACATTTAACTTTCCAGTACTAAAGTTCCCTAGGTGCCTTAGTCTGCCAGTGGCCATCTAAGTCCTGAAGCCTAGTGCCTAACTCACGCCTAACCCCCATGAGATCTTCAGACCTGGCATTCCCCTACCTATCTTACCTGCAGGGCCCAATCTGTAGGCATTCTCAGAAGAATCTGAGGTCAAATCTCTCTGATTTGGAGGAAGGATTTGAACCCACATCTCCCACCTCTCAGAAGAGTACCCTAGCCCCACTGGATGATGGGATATTCTAAGATGGGGCTTTCTCATTGGCTCCTGTTGAAGCCATTCCACTTCATGTAGATAAATAGTCATTAGGTCAGGGAATTAAACTTGGAGTCCTACATCCCAGGTATAGGCCCTAACCACTCAGCTATAGACTCAATCACACACTTTTTCTGGCCCAATGAACATGAAAAATTTTACTTTTTTGTTCCATTACAAAAGAGAATTTTAGTTGCTATAAATACAGAAAAAGCCTAATTTCCTATTTTCCCTCCCCTCTTTCTCCCCCCCCCCCCCATCCCAGTTACTCAGCCTCTCGCTAGGCATTTCTTTTGAATGTCACTTTGTATTTATAACTTTCATTTGGAATACATATGCTGTTCACGTAAAAAAGCTTTACTCCTGTCTCTTGTACCATTTTCAATTTCATTGGTACTTTGCTGCAGTTAAAGAAGTTTTCCCATTTCAAATAAATATTTTGATCATTGAGCTGGTTTAGCTGGATACATAAATAGACAGGAATATTTCTCTATTAACAAGGAGGTGGAAATAAAAAAGTTCTTTATATAAAAGTTGTCTTTGTTGCTGACCTAAACTTTGCCTTTAATATACACTGAGAAAAACTTCAGACTTCCTTATTTTCCTTTTTAAACTTACCATCAATTAATATGCCTGGCCCTGAATGCCCCACCTCTCTATTTTGTTAAAGAAAGCAAAGAATGAAAAAGAAATGCTGTACATGCTTTTACAACCCTGTTTTTATCATGTTCTTGCTACTTCTCCTGCCCCAAGGATTTCATGTTAATGAGGGTTGCTGTGTACATTGAATTTTATTGTCCTCTTTCAGTAGTAGCAAGTATTTTTGTTTGTTTGTTTAAACAAAAAGTCAAGCATAATGGATTGCCAGAGTATTAGTAGCACTATATTTGCTTTATGCATGGGTTGGTGATAAATGGCTGCATTTCTATTTAACATTTCTATTTAACTTTTCTTGATCTGTTCATGATTGGTTTACTAGATCAAGAATTAGTAGCGTTATGTTATGTGATCAGATGTCCTTTCATAGCAGGGACTGCCCTGGGTTTTAATGGATTGTTGCGGTAATCCAATAACTGATTAACCCTGGTGATATGACAGAGGGGGAGGAAGTGGGACATGCAGAAGTAGCTACAATGACTGAAGATCATTAAAAGAGTGAATATCTCTAGTTCTATGAGATTCTGTAGGAATTTAAGGACATCTGCATTATAAAAATACCATGTAGATCTAAGCCTGTTCCCATTGATGTTAACCAGGGTTATGTCATTGACTTCAGTGGGAGCAGGACTGGGGCCTGTAATGTTTCCTAAAATTTCCTGCAGATTAGGATCTTAGTGAACTCTGAGGGGAAAATGCATTATTGAGCAGTCACTTCTCTTCTAAATAAGAAAGGGGCCTAAAAACAATATTCCATTTCCTGAATTCTCTTCTGAATATAAAATTCATTCTGGGATCACACCTCCTTTCTCAATATCAATCTGCAATTTGAGAATAAGGTTATGACTCTGGCATAGAAGAGGTCTAATGAATACTACTACTGTACATCAGTGGGAGAGAAGATAGGCCATGGATATTGGAGATCCATCTGTGTGCCTCTATTGAACTTCATGAAGATCACTACAGGAACAAGTTGCACATTAAAAAGTCAAGAAATGCAAGACATGTTTTTACTTAAACCCAGTTGGGGCCTGATCATGTCATGTGTTGTTTGCTCCCAGTTTGCTTTGATTTCACTGGAAGGTAAGGGCCTGGGACACCTGTTCCATAGGGGAATTCAAGAAAGAGGATGCTTATTTTCATTGGCTGGCTAGTAGAGCCCTGCAGTGAGACTGGGATCTCACAGGTCCTCAGGAACCCGCTGCCAAAATAGTGTGAGTGGGATCCAACAATAGTCCTAATGCAGGGCTCTACTGGCTAGTTCCAGTTATCAGGTAGTCGATTTTCTTTTGTCAATCTTAATTTGGACATTGCTTCCCACTAAGTACGTGAAGTGCTTGAGAGACATCAGTGTGTCATTGTAAAGGAGTAAGAGATTATGAAATAAACTCTGGTAAACCAGGTAATTTTAAAATCAAAGAAATTTTTTTTACCAAGCCCACAAGGGAAAAATAAAAATGGCTAAGAAGGCAGGGGAGCCATACAAGGGGTTTCCTGGCTGGCGTCCCCAAGGCAGAGACCAAGGGCTAGAGAGGGCTGCAGGCAGGAGGAGCAGCAGCAGAGAGGGAGATACTTACCAGCTTTAAGCCAGAGAGCTGGAATCAAGGGCCGGAGATGGCAGAAAGAAGGGATAGCAGTGGAGGGCCTTACGCATTGATGTCTCCTTGCTAGAGACCCAGACCCAGAGAAACAGTCAGAGGGCCAGGATAGTGGGGGATGCTCCCCTATCAAGGATGATCCCAACACAGAGGCAGTGGAGTTCCTGATGGGAAGAGCAGGGTGGCACCCCAGAAGGACTGTCAGGGCCATCCTGGCAGAGGGACAGGGTGGAGGACAGATAAGGAGCCTAGCTTTGATGGAAGCTAGGCTGGGATATGGTGAGAACAAGGACTATATACATTGGAGTGATATGGACTAGGTTCTGGGACTTTTGTGTTAGACTATTTGCATTAGGTTTTTGCAATAAAGTGGCCCCAGCAGGGATCTCGTTTAATTAGTGTCCTTTGGGTAACCCATGAGGGACCACTTTCAGGGCTACCACAAGGGGGCGTCTGGGAGGAGGCCACTTGTTTACAAGGTCCATTACAGAACTGGCACCCCACGTTTAAACAGGACTGGAGCATGCTCCCCTTCCATGCCCTGGGCCCTCCCTCTTGAGTCCCAAACCAGGAGACTGACTTGCTTCCAGCAGCTGAGCCTCAGACACCCCTGTTACTCCTCCGCAGTCCTTTGTCCCTTTCCCAGGCAAAAGGGTTACCTAGTCTGCACCTTTCTCTTTGTTCTCCAGCATCTCCTGCTGATTCTTGCAGGAGATGGGCCCCAGATATCAGTTGCCAAGATACAGACGGTCAGCAATTCTCTGTGCCCAAGCAGTCAGTTGGCAGTCACACCTGCCCTCTAGGGGTCTCTGCAATGATCACACACCCTTTCCCTCATCACCTAGATACCTGAATAAGTTACACATAGGGAAAACTGAGGTACACACAGAGAAAATATTAAGAACATTCACACTTTGCTACAACTTCATAGAAAAATTGTTTCAGTACCCAAAGGAAACAGAAATAATAACCAGAGACACCTATTGTACCACCATCAACACAAAACACCACTGTGACATTAGTCAGCTATTAAGCAGATGGATAGCGTATGTATTTTTGCAAGCAGTTGGGAGAGAAGCAACATAATTGAGACAAATTCAGTCTGTAACGATAATAGTAAACATTTGCATAATGACACATTTATTAACCACATTTTGAAAAGCATGCAAGCAACATGTGCACTAAAATAGCTTGGTAGTGACAAATCAATGTACTGGGAAGCACTCAGTGAACTGGAGGAATAAGTATTTTTCAGTGTTCCATTTTCTTTATTTTTCTTTTCCTGTACAAAATTAAACACAATCATGAGTGGAATTTGGGCAAATCACTATATATAAGACCCATTTCAGCCAAAAATCTGTTGAACCTGTGCATTTCAAAAGACTGATGCATTTGTTTGCTGATTTAGGCTTCATCAGTTCAAAAGCATATATATGCAAACATACTTCTGAAAATTTAGAAAAATTAAGGAGCCTAAATATGTTGTCATCCCTTTTATGTCCTTTTAGGTATTTGATAATACAAGAGCCGGGGGGAGGGATAACTCAGTGGTTTGAGCATTGGCCTACTAAACCCAGGGTTGTGAGTTCAATCCTTGAGGGGGCCACTTAGGGATGTGCGGCAAAATCAGTACTTGGTCCTGCTAGTGAAGGCAGGGGGCTGGACTTGATGACCTTTCAAGGTCCCTTCCAGTTCTAGGAGATAGGTTAGGATAGGACTATTCAATAGAAATAATTGGTAGCATCAGATGTACTTTTCTTGAACTCACAGACACACATGCCAAAAATATTAATTTGATAAACTATTTTAAATCACTGTGAAGAGCTTAAAAGGTCAATCTCAGAAGAACTCTGCATTACCCATAGTGCTTAAGTTACTTGTGCAGAAGACTTTTAATACATTGCACATTCCTGGGAGCTTTTAATACATTTAGACTTTAAAAAAAATAACAGATTTGTAATACTGATGTATACTTTTACAGCAACTTAATTCTTAGGACTCTCAAACAACTGACAAACAACTAAGGGCCGGATGTGCACTGGAGAGGAAATCAAAGGGCCCCTTGTGCCCCATGTAAAGTAGCTGGGCAAAATTCCAGGTCCTGCTTACTCTAAGCATCGGAGCTACATGTGCCCTGCATATCCAGTTGCCAGACACTCACAAAGTGGGTAGGGAGAGGTACATCACTACCTCGATATAACGTGACCTAATATAACATGAATTCGGATATAACGCGGTAAAGCAGTGCTCCAGGGGGGTAGGGCTGCGCACTCTGGTGGATCAAAGCAAGTTCAATATAACGCAGTTTCACCTATAACGCGGTAAGATTTTTTGGCTCCCAAGGACAGCGTTATATCCAGGTAGAGGTGTAGTTAAAAGGTGTGCCCATGCTCCCACTTCATTGGCTAGCACATTTGGCTGGCCACAGAGAAGCAAGCATGAACACTTATCATAAGGTGTACTTCCAAGTCCTCCGTCACCTACAGAATTTTTATTTTTTTTATTATGATAGCTCCAAGAGGTCCCAGTGAAGATCAAGACCCCACTAGGCCATACAAACTGAGTGAAAACAACCCCTGTACCAAAAAACTTGGAATCTAAATAGAGAAGACAGATAAAAAGATAAAGGTCTCTCTACCTAATAGAAAAAGCACAAGGCACATTGAAAATAACCTCATAGGCCTGATTATCTCCTCAGTGGCATGCACACAACTGCCATTGGAAGCCAATGGGAGTTTTGCATGTGCAGTTGATAGGATATGGGGCTCCAGATTACGTGCGGTAGCATACCTTGAAAATATACTATGTGCAATTGTAAACACTGTGGCATGTTTTTGGTTTGGTTCTCCACTCTCCCATTTCCCCCTCCCCCCCCCCTTCTTAAAAGATACTCAGCATGGCATATTCTGTGTCTTAGATTAAAATCTGGACTGATGATATTCAGCTAAATCTGATGGTTTTTATTGAACTTCAGGGGTTGGATTTTCCAAAGTATCTGGTATCAGCCCTAACATGGCTCCTGTTTGAAGTCAATAGAAACCAACGCTAAGCACTTTTGAAACTCCTACTGCTAAATTGCACAAGCTCTTCTGTGCTGTATTCTGCTAGTTTAACCATTGACTCTAGGTTATCCTTGGCTAAGTCAATCAGACAACTATACAGAACTAAAAGACTGAATTACTTCATATTCTGATGGGTTCTAGTCTTCCATCAGCAAGGGTTCCCCATAGCTTCAATAAGGGTTGTGATAATTTCCAGGAAGGATAAGACAGCTGTATCTTTCATAACCTCTATATTCACAAAAGGCTTAAAACCAACCAACCAAGCAACTCATCCACATATTAACAGCTCAGTAATATTAATAATTTATTTAAGGAAAAATATTCATAATAACAATCCCCAAAAAAGACTAATAATCCATTAATGATTTTATTTAGTGTTTAGTAATTTTAAGAGATTCATGAGCTAATGTCTTTGCATTTCTCAGTAAGTTAATTCATTAATATCATTACTTTCCAGTGACATTTTCTGTTCTGGTAAATTTTTGCTTAATTGAATGTTTTCATTAAGTGTAATAGAGAAAGCATCAACATTAAAAGAAGTAAAATATACGAGTCCTTATTATGTCTTTTGGAGTTGTATTTAAATTCCATTCAAGATAGCCAGTATGACTGATACGTTGTGATCTTGAAAATTAACTAATGGGTATTGTTTATGAATATAAAATATTATAAAAATTACAAGTTATTTCATAATATGTTAATGCTAAACCTAATGAAATCTGTTTACTGGTTATGACATTAATGGTTTAAAACCTCACTAAAATAATAAACTTGATACAAATGTACGTTAATTTGTTTTGTAGGTTTTATTTATTAGAATAATTGTATTGCTTTGCTTCTCTTCTCTTGTTATTTCACCCCGAAAGAGTGGTCTTCCACATTCCCATGAAAGTCCATTATTTTGCAACAATTGGTGTTATGTTTCATGACATACAAAGGGAGAAGTTAGATAAAAAACATAAAATGCTCTTGCTGGAAGATTGCAACATGACATTTCTCTGTTTCTTAGAATGCAGAATACCACACAAGAACAGAGAGAACAAAGCAAAATGCCCCCTTTAAAACAGAGAGGCACAAGTCACCTAACTTTGCTGTAGGTTGGCTCTTTGCAGGCTGACTCTGATTACACTCTTCCCTACAGAACTTCCTGGCCTGCAAGCAGGACTAGGAAACCCCTTAAGGTTTAAAAGAGAGCTTGAAATTGTAACAGTTTTCAATATACCACATCACCAGTGGAGGCTTCTGTACTTGCTGCCGAGGATCTTCATTTCAGAGCTCATCAGTACTGCGTAGTATTTAGCTGAAGGACTCAGTGTTGCTATCACCTTCATTTAGCTGCAGCCTTCAGAACAGCTGAGATTGTATCTTCCAATGGAGGATAGATCCATCTTATGGATTACAGGTCAATCAGTGGCTGTTAGCCAAGATGGTTAGGGATGCAACCCCTGCTCTGGGTGTCCCTAAGCCTCTGACTGCCAGATGCTGGGACTGAACAACAAGGAATGGATCACTTGATAATTGTCCTGTTTTGTTCATTCCATCTGAAGCATCTGGCATTGGCCACTGTCAGAAGACCTGATGATGGGCTAGCTGAACAGTTGGTCTGACCCAGTATGGCTGTTCTTATGTGCTTCCACCCTATGGCGCGGTAGACCAAGAATTAAATAATCCTTTCCTTATCTTTTGTTCTATAAATACCCAAAATAAATAAAATTTTGGAGATGAACTGTCTTTCAGTACCATGTATAGGGGCCTATGACATATGATGATACCCTAAGACATCAGTGAAAACTCTTGGATAAGTCTCTGTTCATTGTGCTAAAAAGATATAGTTTCTTTGATTAAGAAAACAAAGAAGCTCGTTTCTTGCTGGCAACTTGGTGAGTGTCTTTGTTGGACAAGTGACTAGTATAGCAAATAGTGAACCATGCCTTTACGAATTCCTAACTATTTAAATATCTTTCTAAGAGTTCTTACTTTTAGTACCCTTGGATAGCAGCAGACTTTGGGCCTGTCAACTATAGTAACTAGTATATAACTGACATAAGAGAGAGGAAACCAACCTGATTGACTTCAGCTCCTGCATACTCCCAAGTAGAAGCAATCCTTCTGCAGTAGTAAGAGTTTCTTGTAACCCTGCTGCCTGCCAGTTTCTCTAGCTACCTATGCTAAATTTGCTTTAGTTTCTAAACACCACTACTTGATATTTGGCTTTAAAGTCTTTCTGTACTATATCGGTGGTTATACTGCATTCATCACAAAATTTCAAGTCCTCTTCTAAGTGGACTAAAGTCTTATGTGTAAGCAAGTGTGGAGGATAATATATTAAAGTTATCACATTGTAAATTGGCCAGTTTACAATTTATCCTATATTTAATACCTCACTGGTTGCTGTTGATCGTGTAATTATTTTATTTGTACTGGGAAATGTTCCTTTGTGATCAAACACAATTATTTTCCTTCTTACCATTTAAGTAGTGCTATCAGAAAACAAATGTGTTACTTATTCATACTGTTTTTCCATTAGGATTTCATAATGAATGATACATTAATCTGGATTCTGGCTCAAATCACAAGATTTAGCTTAAGTCTTCCATTAGGAAATCTTGAAAGCTTTAATACTGGATGCTAGAAAAAACGAGATACATGTAAATAGCATTAAGACAAAATGACAATCTTAGGGAAAAAATAGCTGTATTAGGACTGAACCTTAATTCTCAAAATATAGATAATTATTTGAAAACAATTTTATTTTCTCGCCCTCCCACTATAAAGTCTAAATTACAAAGCGATTAACATGTAATGTTAGTAATAGTATCACTTTTCACCTGATTTTCAGAGGTGATGAGCCCTCGGAACTTCCACTGACTTCAATGGCAGATTAGTACTCTTAGCTGAAGTTAGCACCTTGAAAATCAGGTCCTCTTTTTAAAATGTTGTAGCTGGCTTTTCAAAGCAGTCTAGGTGATTTAGGCTGTGTCTACACTGGAGACCTGCCAGCGGCACAGCTGTACCGATGCAGCTGCACCGCTGTTAGAGCTCTCATGTTGCCGCTCTATCCCAACACGATAGAGCAATCCTGTCGACATAATTAAACCACCTCCAATGAGCTCTCCTGCCAACATAGCGCCGTGTACACTACCACTTATGCTGGTGAAACTTACGTTGCTCAGGAGGGTGTTTTTTTCATACCCCTGAGTGACATAAGATTTGTCAACATAAGTGGTAGTGTAGACATGGCCTTAGACACATCTTTAAAATAACATAAAAAAGGGAAAGAGAAATGTAAAACACTAGCATCCTCCTACAAGCTGTGAAGGAAGGAAGAGAGAAACAAAGATATTATTACTATTTCTGTTTTTAACTATTTTGGATATGCTCAAATGCTATGTAAATACCTGAACAGACAGGATGGACATTAAGGTTGGCCTATCAAGTACATTAAAGTCCAAAAATTGCAGAGGATAATGGTGTTTCCACTCTGATAAGTTGGCAATCTTATAAATATGTAGTATTTTCTATTTTCATTTTTTGGGGTTGCCTTAAATTTTAATTTGTTCATTAATTCTATTATATGCTTATGGGTAACATCAAAAATACTGAATAGTTTAGAAATTCCTTGACTTAGTAACATTCAATTTTAATATATTCGCTTTTATGTTTGTAATGTATACAGGTAGCATCAAAAGTACAAAATGTACAACATGGCTGAGATACCAGTGAGTTATGGCAAATGAGGTAGCTGTCTTAACGTTTGTGTTAAAACTAGTGTGTTGGATTTAGTTTTTAACTTGATGATTCCAATATAGACCTTCAAAAATAGCAGCAGCAACAGCAGCAACAACGAGTAGAATGGTTTTATCACTTGTTTGCTGGACTCAAATCATATCCTTCCTGCCTGCCATCCTCCCCATCAAGTTCAGATCAATTCTGTAATCAGTCCAGTTACAAAACTTTTGGAGAGTAAGACAAAGATATGAGACAACAGGTGTTAAAATTCCACCAAGACTCATTGTGATTTGGAAAAAAACACTTACAAAAGTATCGTCAGTGGCTGCAATACATCAGTTTTTGTGTCTGTTTGCAATATTCAGATTGCAATGAGAAAACAGACTGCTTTGAAAATGGAAAATGATACAAAATAACTCACCCTCAAGTTAGTTTTGACAATGAAATTTCTTTGCCTATAAAATTTTCCTTCTACCCTGTCAATGACTATAACTTGAGATGCGGGGAAATTTAATGAGTGGCTCTGCTGATAAAAAAAAAAAAATCAGTCTGGATCTACTTCTTCCGCCCCGCCCAACTCTTCTGTGTCTGGGGGTCAATATGGGAATGAGTAGTTTTAAGGAGATGGCAAGGAAAAGATAAGCTGTTCTGTTCTTTCTTAGCAGCATATCATTGTTATAGTAAGTTAGAAGTTGTGTGCATCTCAAAGCACCTCTGAGAGTTTTGTAAATTATTCACTCATTCCCCTTATTTAAGGAAATGAAAATATGAAAATGTAGCAAATATTTATTTAAGGTAATCTTTTAAAAAGTTCTTTCTCTCTGATAGTAACGAGGAAGAGGGATGGGAAAACCAGCTCAGACTGAACAAGAAGAGATCCAAGCCTTTACTCTTCCCCTAATCACTTTTAGATTTGATATAACTTTGCACAAGTTCACATCCCCTCCTTCTCCACTGCAAGGTCATACAGTCTGACTGCCAGGCCTATTTCTGCTCATTTACCTCTAGAGAGTTGCTCATTAGTGGCCCCAGGCATGCCCTTTCCCTTAAAGTATTTGTAGTCCCAAGATGTGCCATGAACTTAGCAGTGCCTCTAACAGGAAAGCTCCAGAGCTGCATAAAATTTAAGTGAAGACATAGCCGCAGTCAACAAGGAGGGTGCAGGACTCCACACTGCATTAGCTTCTGCCTGCTGCTATTTGTGAGGAGGTTACAGGTCCTTCCCATGAGAGGAGTCTGCTTCCTACTGCTAGGAAGAGGCTTGTGGAGCCCAGCTCGCAGAGTCTGTAATTGATAAGGTGAGAGAGGAGGCTTAAAAGCTACCCCTAAAAAAGGATCCTCTTGCTCGGAAAGACTTCAGGGTCATATTGTAATCTGATTCTGCTTGGCTAGTATTACACTCCTCCTTAGCAAGCAAGCAAAGCTTCTCTCGTCCTTCTGATACTATGCCTCATGCTGCTTCTCCTCTCCTCTCCTTTTACTCTGCCATTGCCTCTCTAGCTGCCACTCTTTCTCTCCCCTCAATAGACTTTCATCTTCAGCAGGAGGAAATTGTGAGCTTCTTGCAACACACCATTTTTATTTTTAGATGTATATATTTTTCTTTTGTGGGGGAAGAGATTTGTCATGTAAATACTGTGAACAGCAAATTGACAAAAGTCATTGGGGGGTTACCATGATATTCACACTAAAATGTGTAGCTGTGAACACATTTGAGTTGTTTTAGCCTTTGCCTCCTGAATTTCGACGTACATATGCCATACACTACCACCCCCATCAATGCTGTCTTTTTGGAAAGAAACCAAAACATGACTATATTGATTTGATAGTCCAACGTAAATTTAAAAGGATCCTAACTTGATATCTTGTATAAGGTGTGCAGGTCAAAGCTGCTTAGTCTCAACCCTATTTCACATTGTGCTTATTAACCGAGGTAATCTGTGACTATTTACTTTGCATTGCAAAAATAAATAAATAAATGGGGAGAGAGAAACAGAGGATGACTTAAATAAATGAGTAAATAAAATGAGTATTTATTATAGCAACCACTGAAACATGTGACAAATGCTATCTCTTGAGACTCAGAAGAGAGAGCATCCTGAAAGTACTACATTCACTCAAATAAAATGTGATTCCCAATTTTCAGAATGTTTAAAGGGGAAAAATTACTCAAAATGTTAGGTGACAAATGCAAATTATTGATTTAATATCATATGTCCTTCACACAGCCCCTTGTTTCTCTTGATTGCCTTATTGACAAATGGTGGCATGTTAGAAAACAAGTTGTGTGGACTGTGAGAATGTTTCAAAAACCAGCACCAGTTTTATGTTGTTAAATAATAATACTTAGCTCTTATATAGATTTTCTTCAGTAGATCTCAAAGCACTTTACAGGGGGGATTAGAATCCTTATGCTGATTTTATAGATGGGGAAACTGAGGAATGGGAAATGACTTGTTCAAAGTCACCCAGCAGGCCAGTGGCAGAGCCAGGAATAGGGGCCAGATCTCCATAGTCCCAGTCCAGTGTTCTGTCTGCCAGGAATAGGACACATTTCCTTAACCTCCATCTTTCCATAAAATCACACTGTCTCTTTCTTATCCATATTCCAGTTCCATTGCAGGCTGCTCATCTAAACAAACTACCATATGTGAGTTAGCTACTAAAAGCCTCTCACCATGTACACCCACAAACAAAAGAGACACTGACACTATGGCAAGCAGGCCATTGTTTTGCTACATCTCCTTTACACTGGCTTTGCTGATGTCAAAAGAAAGTAAAGCCCATGGCTCAAACCACCGGGGAATTCCTCTTGGATATGTGATGGTTTGAGGAATCTGTACAGTTTATAAAATTCATGAAAGGTTATGAATTGCCTGTGTCTTTACTAAGCTACAAACTCTATTTTGAAGATGCAGCTTTTCACCTTCTCTGTTGTCTGTTTGCCTCCATACTGGGTTGAAATGCCAAAGGCTGGTGGCAAAAGAATAAAGAAAGAGGGTTGTTGACATTGTGTTCTCCCAGCAAAATGGCATAGTTATTAACAATAGATTGGCTCCTGTGAAAAATGAAGTGGGGGGATAGCTCCCTTTTATGGACACCCAGCCAGCCAGTTAGCTATAACATCCCTTTTGGTAGCTGTTCTCTACTTGCTTTACCTGTAAAGGGTTAAAAAGTCTCACTGCTATGCATAGGTAAAAGGAAGTGAGTAGGTACCTGACCAAAACTGTCAATGGGAGGTCTAGAACTTTTTAATACTGAGAAAAAAAACTTCTCCTTTGTCTGTCTGTCTGGCGGTTCTCCCGGGAAGAGGGGGACAGAGCAGCAATGGTGAAAAACTTGCACCAGGTATGAAAAAGTCATCAGTCTCATACCTACTCATTTAAAACCCCAGGTATGTAAGTAGATTAGGAAACGTCTAGGAAGACGCGATTAGGTTTATCCCTTTTATTTCTTTATGGTTTGTGGATTCCTTTATGCTAACCCAGGTGCTTTTGTTTTACTTGTAACCTTTAAGCTGGACCTTAAGAAAGTTATTTTTGGTGCTTAATCCTTGTAATTGTGCCTTTAAAATCTAGCAATAGCCTGAGTTTCCAGATTATTTTCTTTCTTTTTTTCTTTTAATAAAATTTACCTTTTTAAGAACAGGATTGGAGTTCTGTGTCTTAACAGGTTTGTTCACATGTTTTTTTTAATTAGCTGGTGGCAACAGCTGATTTCTTTTTCTTTTCTTTCTCAGCTCTTCTCCGAAGAGGGGAGTGAAAGGGCTTGAGGATACCCCACAAGAAGGAATTCCCAAGTGAACCTTCCTTGTCTCTCAAGGGGGTTTTGCACTTTGGTGGTGGCAGCATCTATCAATCCAAGGTCAGAAAAAAGCTGTAACCTTGGGAGTTTAATACAAGCCTGGAGTGGCAAGTATTAATTTTTAGAGTCCTTGTGGTCCCCCACCTTCTGCACTCGAAGTGCCAGAGTGGGGACTCAGCCTTGACAGCTCCCAACCTGGAGAACTGGTTCAGCTGGGGAGAGATCACCTCGGCACCAGAATCACCTGTGATCGCTCGAGAAAGCTTAGCAGGATGTCACCTGCCAAAGGAGGCAAAAAGTTATAAACAGGACAGGAACTGTTCTTTTAGGGACCGTTTTTCTCCAAGCTCAGGAGGAGAGAGTAGCAACCCAATATGTTGGGGTCTGCATGAGGCAGGGGACCCACCTGGACACAGATGGTCTCCAAGGTTTCCCAAGTGAAGGATGAGCTAGTGAGGGGCTCTGAGGTTAGGATGTTTGCTGTGTTCTGTGATGTGGAGTGTCTCGTGTTTTATATGTTGAGTGAAAGCAATAATGTGTTAGATTTTGGGTAAAGTTTCTGTTTTGTCTTATAGGCTTTACAAATACTTTGGGTCTTCTGAGAGAGTTAACTGGTAAACCAGAAGGCTCACACTTGTGGTGCAGTTCTGGAAGAGTGTTTGTTCAATCTTCTGGAGATCTTGGGAGTCAGTACTGATGTTGGTGGCCTAAGACATTGGTTCTCAACCAGGGGTATGTGTACACCTGGGGGTACAAAAAGGTCTTCCGGGAGTACATCAACTCATCTAGATATTTGCCTAGATATTTACAACAGACTTCATAAAAAGCACTAGCGAAGTCCATACAAACTAAAATTTCATACAGACAATGATGTGTTTATGCTGTTCTATGTACTATACACTGAAATGTGAGTACAATATTTAGATTCCAATTGATGTATTTTATAATGATATGGTAAAAATGAAAATGTAAGCAATTTTTCAGTAATAGTGTGTTGTGACCCCTTTGTAAGCAAGTAGTTTTGACGTGAGGTGAAACTTGGGGGTATGCAAGACCAATCAGACTCCTGAAAGAGATACAGTAGTCTGGAAAGGCTGAGAGACACTGGCGTAAGGCGGGAGGACTGAGGGGTGCTCAGGAAAAGATAGGTGGCAGAGTCAGTGCCCAGGAAATATGCCAGAGAAGCCAAGGGATGAAAAAGTGCAGCAGCCTTCTAAGGCCTGGTCTACACTACGAGTTTAGGTTGAATTTAGCAGTGTTAAATCGAATTAAGCCTGGACACGTCCACACGACGAAGCCCTTTTTTTCGACTTAAAGGGCCCTTTAAACCGATTTCTTTACTCCACCTCCGACGAGGGGATTAGCGCTGAAATCGGCCTTTCCGGGTCGGATTTGGGGTAGTGTGGATGGAATTCGACGGTATTGGCCTCCGGGAGCTATCCCAGAGTGCTTCATTGTGACCGCTCTGGACAGCACTCTCAACTCAGATGCACTGACCAGGTAGACAGGAAAAGCCCCGTGAACTTTTGAATTTCATTTCCTGTTTGCTCAGCGTGGAGAGCACAGGTAATGACCACGCAGAGCTCATCAGCACAGGTAACCATGATGGAGTCCCAGGATCGCAAAAGAGCTCCAGCATGGACCGAACGGGAGGTATAGGATCTGCTCGCCATATGGGGAGACAAATCAGTGCTAGCTGAACTCCGTTGCAGTAAACGAAATGCCAAAACATTAGAAAAAGTCTCAAAGGGCATGAAGGACAGAGGCCATAACAGGGACGCACAGCAGTGCCGCACAACAGTGCTGCATGAAAATTAAGGAGCTACGGCAAGCCTACCACAAAGCCAGAGAGGCAAACGGAAGGTCCGGGGCAGAGCCGCAGACATGCTGGTTCTACGCGGAGCTGCATGCCATGCTAGGGGGTGCAGCCACCACCACCCGAATCCTGTGCTTTGACTCCATCAATGGAGAATCACGCAACACGGAAGCGGGTTTGGGGGGACGAGGAAGATGATGATGATGAAGACAATGAAGATAGCTCACAGCAAGGAAGCGGAGAAACGGGTTTCCCCAACAGCCAGGATATGTTTATCACCCTGGACCTGGAACCAGTAACCCCCGAACTCACCCAAGGTGTGCTCCAATACCCTGAGGGCACACAAGGGACCTCTGGTGAGTGTACCTTTGTAAATATTACATATGGTTTAAAAGCAAGCGTGTTTAATGATTAATGATTAATTTGCCCTGGCAATCGCGGCCAGTACAGCTACTGGAAAAGTCTGTTAACGAGTATGGGGATGGAGCGGAAATCCTCCAGGGACATCTCCAGAAAGCTCTCCTTCATGTACTCCCAAAGCCTTTGCAAAAGGTTTCTGGGGAGGGCTGCCTTATCCCATCCGCCATGGTAGGACACTTTACCACGCCAGGCCAGTAGCACGTAGTCTGGAATCATTGCATAACAAAGCAGGGCAGTGTATGGTCCCGGTGTTTGCTGGCATGCAGACAACATCCATTCCTTATCTCTCTTTGTTATCCTCAGGAGAGTGATATCATTCACGGTCACCTGGTTGAAATGGGGTGATTTTATTAAGGGGACAATCAGATGTGCCCGTTCCTGCTCGGCTGAACAGAAATATTCCCCGCTGTTAGCCACGCGGTGGGGGGGAGGGGTGAAGTGATCATCCCAGAGAATTGGGTGTGGGGGGGAAGGGGGGGCTTAGTTGGGTTTGTGTATGTTATGAAGGTTAAAAAAGCCAAAAGACTGTGGCTTACCATGGCTGCCTGCAAGCCGAAATCTGTTGCCTGGCACTGCGTGAGTGATCTCTCTCACCAAACCGGCAGGCCCTCAATATAAGAGGAAAAATGCGACCTTGTAACGAAAGCACATGTGCTGTGTAATGTGAACAGCAAAATTTAACGTGAAAGAGTGTACCCATTGTTCTCTAAAATGTATCTTTTTAATCACCTCTCCCTTTTCCTCCACCGGCTGCAAATGTTTCTCCTTCACAGAGGCTAGTGAAGATTAGAAGGAGAAAATGGCGGACTCGGGATGATATGTTCTCAGCGCTCCAGATGTCCTTCCACGCTGACAGAGCACAGCAGAATGTGTGGAGGCAGACAATGTCAGAGTGCAAAAAAGCACAATATGAACGAGAGGAGAGGTGGCGGGCTGAATTGCGGGCTGAAGAGAGCAAGTGGCGGGCTGAAGAGGATAGGTGGCATCAGCTTGCTGACAGAAGGCAAGAGTCGATGCTCCGGCTGCTGGAGCATCAAACTGATATGCTCCAGCATATGGTTGAGCTGCAGGAAAGGCAGCAGGAGCAGAGACCGCCACTACAGCCCCTGTGTAACCAACAGCCCTCCTCCCCAAGTTCTGCAGCCTCCTCACCCAGATGCCCAAGAACGTGGTGGGGAGGCCTCCGGCCACCCAGCCACTCCACCCCGGAGGATTGCCTAAGCATCAGAAGGCTGGCCTTCAATAAGTGTTAAAGTTTTAAAGTGCAGTGTGTCCTTGTCCTTCCCTCCTCCCCCATCCCTCCCGGGCTACCTTGGCAGTTATCCCCCTATTTGTGTGATGAATTAATAAAGAATGCATGAATGTGAAGTAACAATGACTTTATTGCCTCTGCAAGCGGTGCTAGAAGGGGGGAGGGGAGGGTGGTTAGCTTACAGGGAAGTAGAGTGAACCGGGGGGGAGGGGCTCATCAAGGAGAAACAAACAGAAGTTTCACACCGTAGCCTGGCCACTCACAAAACTGGTTTCCAAAGCTTCTCTGATGCGCACCGAGCCCTGCTGTACTCTTCTAATCGCCCTGGTGTCTGGCTGCGCGTAATCAGCAGCCAGGCGATTTGCCTCAACCTCCCACCCCACCATAAATGTCTCCCCCTTACTCTCACAGATATTGTGGAGCGCACAGCAAGCAGCAATAACAATGGGGATATTGGTTTCGCTGAGGTCTATCTGAGTCAGTAAACTGCGCCAGCGTGCTTTTAAACGTCCAAATGCACATTCCACCACCATTCTGCATTTGCTCAGCCTATAGTTGAACAGGTCCTGACTACTGTCCAGGCTGCCTGTGTACGGCTTCATGAGCCATGGCATTAAGAGGTAGGCTGGATCCCCAAGGATAACTATAGGCATTTCAACATCCCCAACGGTTATTTTCTGGTCCGGGAAGAAAGTCCCTTCCTCCAGCTTTTGAAACAGACCAGAGTTCCTGAAGACGCGAGCATCATGTACCTTTCCCGGCCATCCCACGTTGATGTTAATGAAACATCTCTTGTGATCCACCAGGGTTTGCAGCACCATTGAAAAGTACCCTTTTCGGTTTATGTACTCACTGGCTTGGTGCTCCGGTGACAAGATAGGGATATGGGTTCCGTCTATCGCCCCAACATAGTTAGTGGATGGCTTTGCTGCAATGGGATTCCCTATGACCTGCACGTTTCCCAGAGTCACTACCCTTGATATCAGCAGGTCTTTGATTGCGTTGGCTACTTGGATCACAGCAGCCCCCACAGTAGATTTGCCCACTCCAAATTGATTCCCGACTGACTGGTAGCTGTCTGGTGTTGCAAGCTTCCACAGGGCTATCGCCACTCGCTTCTCAACTGTGAGGGCTGCTCTCATCCTGGTATTCTGGTGCATCAGGGCAGGGGAAAGCAAGTCACAAAGTTCCATGAAAGTGCCCTTACGCATGCGAAAGTTTCGCAGCCACAGGGAATCGTCCCACACCCGCAACACTATGCGGTCCCACCAGTCTGTGCTTGTTTCCCAGGCCCAGAATCGGTGTTCCACGGCATGAACCTGCCCCATTAACACCATGATTTGCACATTGCTGGGTCCCGTACTTTGTGAGAGGTCTATGTCTATTTCTTCATCACTCTCGTTGCCGCACTGCAGTCGCCTCCTGGCAGGTTCTGGCTCTGCATATACTCCAGGATAATGCGCGTGGTGATCATAGTGCTCATAATTGCTGCAGTGAGCTGAGCAGGCTCCATGATCCCAGTGCTATGGCGTCTGGGCTCAAAAAAGCCGCGAAACGGAGGGAGGGAGGGGCGAGTGATGACATGGCTTACAGGGAATTAAAATCAACAAAGGTAGCTGTGCATCAGGGAGAAACACAAACAACTGTCTCACAGAATGGCCCCCGCAAAGATTGAACTCAAAACCCTGGGTTTAGCAGGCTGTTGATTTCACGGAGGGCGGGGGAAGCAAATGAATACAGAACAAATCTGGTCCATCTATCTTTTACATCTTAGGCTGGCAGCAGACGGTACAGCATGACTGATAGCCATTGGCATCTTCTGGGTGCTTGGCAGAAAATGCTGCATTACGATTGCTAGCCATCATCGTCAAGACTGTGCAATAGGACTGCCGGCAGGACTGAGTCTCCAGGAGACAAAACATGTCTGCCCAGGCGCCTCTGACTGAACTCACTGAGGAGTACGATGACGACGGATACCAATTGTAATACTGCATCTGCTGCCAAAAGGCAAGGAGCTGCTGCTATATAGCAATGCAGTCCCACATCTGCCAGCACCCAGATAGCTGATGACGGCTACCAGTCATACTGCACTGTCTACTGCCAAAAGGCAATTAGCTGCTGCTGTGTAGCAATGCAGTACCACGTCTGCCGGCACCCAGATGACATATAGTGACGGTGAGCTGAGCTGAGCGGGCTCCATGCTTGCCGTGGTATGTCGTCTGCACAGGGAACCCAGGAAAAAAGGCGTGAAACGATTGTCTGCCGTTGCTCTCACGGGGGGGCTGACGACATGTACCCAGAATCCCCCGTGACACTGTTTTTGCCTCATCAGGCATTGGGATCTCATCCCAGAATTCCAATGGGTGGCGGAGACTGCGGGAACTGTGGGACAGCTACCCACAGTGCAACGCTCCGGAAGTCGATGCTAGCCTCGGTACTGTGGACAGAGTCCGCCGACTTAATGCACTTAGAGCATTTATGTGGGGAGACACACAATTGACTGCATAAAAACGATTTCTAAACAACCGACTTCTATAAATTCGACCTAATTTCGTAGTGTAGACATACCCTAAGACCCAGTGCAGCTTAAAACATCTAGACCCAGTGGCTGGATCCCCTCACAGTAATCTGGTGGGTTGCCAGCAGGGGGAACCCAACTGGATCTCTGACAAAACACAGGCTCTAAAAACCACACCCACTCACAGCCCTTGTGTAGAGGCTGGGGACATGTAAGGCATATGGTCAGTGGAAAGGGAATGTAGCCCTAGTGCCAGTGAGCTGCAGGTATTCCTGGCTGCTATGATGGTCCATTGGGACCATAAGCAGCTGGCAGTGAGCATAAGTAAGGGCAGCCCTGAGACAAAATTAGAAAGGCTAAGGCACAAAATGAGATTAAACTAGCTAGAGACATAAAGGGTAACACGAAAATATCCTACAAATACATAAACAATCATCATCATTCCAAAGCATCTATATAGGAAAGACTCGCTATTCCACAAAACATTCACCTTTTTGTCATGCTCACTGGAGCTAAAGTTATTTGAAAGCTACTTACTGCATCAAACTGATAAATTATATTATTGTTTTGTTAATGAATTACTTGAGTAGATAACAGTAAAATGAGGTAGTGAGGTGCAGGAAGGAGCATCATGTGCCCTGCACTTCAGCCAAAGCAATTAAAGCACCGGAGTGATCTCTGAACTGAAATGTGCTTCCGATTCTTCTGTCATAGTTAGGGTCGTATTAATTGCACCAATATATATTAACCATGTTCAGACAATGCCCCCATAAAGCTATCATTTGAAGAGTTAGCTAAGAGTACTGATGAGCGTGAGCAGGGTAAGAGAGATCCTTCTCTGGTTTACTTTTCTGAAAGTTGTGCATTAGTGAATGGTTTATCCTGGATGTATTAATTTATGACTTTCCAACAGACATTCATAATATAGACAAGGAAATTATAGAAAGCAGAAAGATTGGTTAGAACCCTAATTAAAGTTTTAAGCATCATTAAATCATTCTTGTTCATTGGGCTCAGCATAAACTAGCATGAACAGCCAGAGATCTCTGAACCAGAGCTGTCACTTTTCCACTAAATGTACTATTCTAAATAGCTTTCAGCTCACACTGCTAGCACAAAACATCATCCACACAGGAGAAAGCACTAAATATTTTGCATAGAAAATACAGGCTATACATTCATGTTAGTCCAGTACAAGAGACGAAGATACATACGGATGTGCTCAAATGCTACGCAGTCATGGCTTCCACTGATTTCAATTGGAGCTGCAGGTGCTCAGCAGTTCTGCAAATCAGAACTACAGGATGCTTCAAATTGATCTTCCACACAGAGGCATCCAAAATCAGTGACCACTTTAAAAAAAAATGGCCACAGTGGTCAAAATTTTCATCTGTGTGCCTAAAGCTAAACTCATAAGTCCGTGTTTGGGCCCCTAAAAAATGATAGTATGGCTGAAACAGAAACCCGCAGCCTCGTTAGCTAGCAGGGAATACACTCTGTATTCCATGCCTAACTCCAGCCTTCACTCCTATCTGGCAATGAATTTGCTGAGCATAGATCTGATAATTATATATACGACAAGAGTCCCATCATTGTACAGCTGGGTTTGATCCCTTTAGAGTCTGTGATGGAGCTCTTTCAAACATTTCTTGGAATCTCAAGAATTTCTGATTTAAATATATCATTTTTTTATCAGAAAATTAGAGGTAAAGAAAGTGATCTATGGTCATGTGCCTTTGTCTGCAACAAAGCAGATGGAAAGTAAAATAAGGTATTGCTCCTTATGCTGAGTCCATCAGGGATGCAGGAAACTTACCTGGAAAAACATACAGAGACCCATCCTGCCCCAAAACCAACCCAATATCATCTAATAAAACTCACATTACTTCCATTAACCTTTTTTAAAACAACCTTCAGTTAGCAAGACATACAATCACACGAGTGGTGTTGACTGTTGACCCCTGACCTGATTTTAGCAGGTCTATACTTTTGGGTAAATTTATAATCTATCTGCTGAGCATGCTTATAGAAATAACAATGGAAGTTATTGAAGCTGTAACAGCAAGCAGAAGAACCAAATATGTATGAAAATAGGCTTGGCTATAGGTCTTAAGCATTAATTGTTAAGGGCTTAGAGTGAGGCCTTGACTGAAGGTTATAAAATGTTAAGTGCTTGAGATGCTTTATAAGATTATAACATTTAGCAATGCATCTTGTAATAACCAGGTGAACCACAAACAAACAGATGGTAGCATCTGAGGGGCTTTTTGCAATAAGAGCTACCTGCACTGATGTATCAAAACTATTGGGAAAGGGACTGATACGAATGGTTGGGTTATCTCTCAGAAATGTAATTATGGTCAACTGAAACCCTAAAATTGGTCTCCCAGAATCTGAAATAGGAATGTGTTGAGACATCAGATATGGTTCCAGATGTACTTAGGTGGAATGGAAAAAGGTGTATAAAAGGTTTTCAAACCCATCCCTAGTTGGCACACCAGATGACGATGATATGGGGCAAATGGGTTGGAAGTCTGGCCCAGCACCTATCTTTTGTAGTCTGCTCCTCTGACTGTTTCTTCCCTCTTTGTTTCTAATGGTCTCTATAACGTTGTAAGTATTCAGGTCCAGATCCTCAAAGGTATTTAGGCTCCTAACTTCCATTGCTTGGGCTTTGAAAATCTAGCTGAATGAAGACAAACAATTTACAAAGACAGATTGAATGGCCACTATCTTGGGGACCGAAGTGGGGACCTCCAGACCTAAAAGCATAAGCTAGTACAGCTTGAGCCGAGCATCTGTAGCTGCTCACTGTAGCAACTCATATCCTTTGTGGCTTGGCACTGAGGGGGAACTTGTCAGAGACACACTCTCTGGTGGGTTACACATAGATATGCATTTTTTTATTGTTATAACAGAGAGTGAACTAACCCCATCTACCCTTCATTAAACGTAATTATCAGCCATAAAAAAAAATACAGTAAAGTTTAAAGGTATGCTATTCATTGTCAAAAAAATACATATTAAGAATGACATTTCTTGAACTTGCTGCATTTTTAACATTTTAGCAATTATTCCTAATAAAATGATGCCATTAGCTGTGACAATACAGAATACATTGTCTTCTGGGTTTACTACACAATTTGGAATGGTGTAAAATCAGTATTTTGTTCTAATTAGTAAAATTAAAAATTACAAACCCATATTATGCCATTTTCAAGGATACAAACACTACAGGTTCTTGTGAAGAAATATCTGTTCCACCCGCATCCATTTTGTAATAGCCAATGTCCATGTCAAGACTCCATAGCACATCAGAAGTGTTCTGAAATTGCTGATAAAGTTAATTTAATTAATCTGGCAGTATCTACCCACGTATTCAAGATGCAACTGAAACTTTGGATGCAATTACTTAAAATCAAAAACTGATTCCCATTTCTGCTTATGGTTCAGACAATATTAGTATAAACTATCAAAATGGTCATGTCCCGGCAGCTTTGAAAAGTGATGATGAACATCATATTCCTTCTCATTGTTCAGACAGCATTTCTCAACCTTGTGAAGTTTGAAATCGGATGCATTGGAATCGATGTAAAGGGCTAGTTTTGAAATTTGCAGCCATTTTTAATATCTGCCAAGAATATAACTTCCTTAAGAGGAATGTGGTATTTATTGAAACTGAACAGACTGCTTTGTCACTTTCTAATTAGCTGGCTTTCACATCTCCGTTATTTATAGATTGCTTTAATGTGTTAACATTCAATTCTTGGATAACCACTCTGCCCATTCCATTAGCTACAAGGTGTGATAAAACACAGTGAGACAAATTCTGGGCATTTTACCATAAATTCTAGGAAGTGTATATATGCACTTCTATAGCATCAAGGTAGGATCATTCAAAAGCCCCATCAGTATCTCTCTAACTGCACTCTAGGGTGCTTTACTACTTTCAGGTAAAAGACAAGTCAAGATTTCTGGGAGTCTAAATTAAACTTGAGCATCTGGATGATGGCTAACTTGAACTGAAATACTCTGTTATATAGCCTTCCTTATCCTGATGCCAGGACTCTGGTTTACTTCTTTCTAGGTTCTTTTCAACCTAATATTTATAGCAAGGTCTTGTACAAGGCCTATGGACCACTTAAGTTCTATTTAATACTTATTCTGAAAGTTTAAGTGGGACATAAGCCTTGTAGGGTTCATCCACCCAGAGGTGAATTTTATCCTAACTGAACATTTTGGTATGAATCTTGACTTGCTGAAGCAAGGAAATGTTCTGCAGGTAGCAATTAGGGTTGCCACCTGTCCAGGCTTCCACATGATCAGCACATACTGCCAGCTGTCTAGTTTTACAGGCTCAGGAAGATCCCAGATATGCTGTTTTTGTTGAATATCAGACGTGGGAACTCTAGGTATGGAGTAATTGAGGAAATACTTGTGGAAAATGACATTGAAGAGTTGTTGCAAACTTTTTTGTTTTGTTTTGGCAAAGTCTGACATACTGCAGGATAATGGCAAAGAAGTGGGAGAACTAGAGATGCAATTTTACCTGAACTGAGCAGAGCAGGACAGTATCTTGAAAATTCTAATTCCTGGCTCAACCACAAGAACGTGTGATGTCAGGCTGAGATTTTGGAACTAGGCCACAATGATATTTTCCAAAATCCTGATGTGTCTAGGAGTCTAGCAAAGAAGCAGATTGATTAGCTGAGCTGTTCAGAACATGCTTCTCAGAGAAATGAATGGGAGTCCACAAAAATCCCTATTGTGAGCAATGCAGACCGATACTGACTAGCTAGTCATGCATTAGCTGTGCTGCAGATCCAGATGGAATATTTGGTTTTGACGAGGCCAACAAGCCAGATTTAGCACAGTGGAGGTTGGAAGATAGCACAGTATAAATCATTACCAAAGTTAACTTTGTTCACATGGAAAAATGCTTTGAATTAGCATGCACTGCATATAGCTGCACAAAGAAATTTGGTCTATAGTGACTCACTCCAATGTGTGACTAAGATGATAAATAAGTCTGATGAAAGCAAGAACTATTGACAGAATCTGTAAAAACAAAGAAAAACATTGTTATGCCAGAGGCTTTATAACGAACATGCTAGTAAATTATAATTAATCAATTAACATGTGCATAGGGTATGTGAAGAAAAGAAAAAATATTAGATCACAAAATAATCATATTCATGTGATTGGAAGCATATCAAAAGGATCATCCCCTTGAAATCTTTTCTGTGGTTATTTCCGCTTAGTTTGGTATTGAAGTTGTTCACTTCTAGAACTGCTCTCAACTCTAATTTAAAAATATTCACTCTTAAATATTAGTGATTTCCTTTCTAGTTGGAAAATTGTTAACCATCCTAATATTTCCAGTGTTTCATTCTGTTTCCAGTATATTAACTACTAGTAGTTGAAAGCCCTTGCTGTTGCACAGATGTTATTCATAAAGTCATGTGTCCAGTTTTGGGCCCCCCCACTAAAGAAAGAATGTGGAAAAATTGGAAAGAGTCCAGCAGAGAGCAACAAAAATCATCAGGCGGCTG
Source organism: Emys orbicularis (assembly GCF_028017835.1). Lineage (NCBI taxonomy): Eukaryota > Metazoa > Chordata > Testudines > Emydidae > Emys > Emys orbicularis. Next base: position 76,208,285 of record NC_088688.1, on the reverse strand, counting down.
GGGCAGATGACTTATGAGGAGAGTCTGAGGGAACTGGGCTTATTTAGTCTGCAGAAGAGAAGAGTGACGGGGGATTTGTTAGCCGCCTTCAACTACCTGAAGGGGGGTTCCAAAGAGGATGGATCTAGGCTGTTCTCAGTGGTGGCAGATGACAGAACAAGGAGCAATGGTCTCAAATTGCAGTGGGGGAGGTCTAGGTTGAATATTAGGAAAAAGTATTTCACTAGGAGGGTGGTGAAGCACTGGAATGGGTTACCTAGGGAGGTGGTGGAATCTCCATCCTTAGAGGTTTTTAAGGCCCAGCTTGATAAAGCCCTGGCTGGGATGATTTAGTATGGTGTTGGTCCTGCTTTGAGCAGGGGGTTGGACTAGATGACCTCCTGAGGTCTCTTCCAACCCTAATCTTCTATGATTGAGTGTGTGTAAAAAAAGCCAAAAATAGCTTAAAAATTGGATGGTAACACCACAAATCTGTGATGATTGAACCTGGTGGCATTTGAAACAAAAAGCTCTCAGCCATGCTTGTTGCTCTTTTCATTGCTTCACCCTGACTCAATAGACATTCTAAGCTTCAGAGTGATGTTTGGAATTATTGTGCATGCTGTATGTGGTGTTGTGTGGGTGATTGTGTTGATACATGTGGTTTTTTGTTGTGCTGGGAGAGTTGTTGTGTGGGTTTGTGCAAATGAGGAGGGTGTGCTGCTGTGAGGGGCTATGTATGTTTATTGTCATTGTGTTTGCTGGTTGTGATGTTGTTTGGATGGTTGTATTGATTTGTGTCTTGCGGGAGTAGGACTGGGAGATTTGTGGTGATTTGTGCCGATAGCAGTTGTGCATGTAGGTGTAGCAGCTGGGCTAAGTGATCTACCATCTGTTCAATCACCCGCATATAACCAATTTAATTCTATCACTTCACTTGAATTCAACAGACATTTTAGACTTCAGAGTGACAGTCCTGGAATCTTAGTGTATACATTACTTATGTACAATTTATTGTTGTTAAACATGCAGTAAATACTTTAGAAAACATGATCAGGATCAAAGTAGTCAGAATAACCTTGCCTTATGGAGATGTCACTTAACCTGGATTTAAGCTACTGTTCTTTAAACAGAAATATATGGATGTCTACTGCCAATTTCCAGAATTTGCACCTCAAACACTAAACAGTTTGTCTATAATATAGAGCCTAATAAACAAAGAATCATAAAGGACTTTCCAAACTGCACCATGTGTAATTGAATTTGGTTATTTTATAGCATGCTACAGGGCTCAAAATTGCTGAGAGAGGGAATCTGAAAACATATGGGCTGGATTCTGCCACTGTTTTTCACATTAGGGTGAAATTCAGCCATGTACAGAGGGCCGGTACAAGGACTATGCACCAATTAACAACTACTTAGTGACTTTAAGTGGTGCATAGGCATCGTGATGGCCCTTTATAAATGGGTGGGTTTACAGAGGGATAGTAATTTACTCCTTGGTAGGGATGGCAGAATCTGACCCTACAGGAAAAAGATATTCTGCCTTTAAAAAAAAAAAAAGACAATAGTTACTAAGAGCCTAAATATCTTTGAGGATCTGGGCATTTATGGATATTTAAATTCATGGAAGATCTGGGCCTAAGACCATAGGTACAAATCCCAGAAAGTACAAGTGGTAGAAACGAACAAACAAAAATAAATGTAATATCTTCCTTTTGCCTGACTTTTTGTCAAAATCAAATACAAGAGATATCATCTGGTATGTACATTTAAAACTAATTCTAGTCATAGTTGCATTAACATTTTGTATATATGTATTTTAAAGAATAATCACTCTTAAATATACCATTGTATATTTATAAACTGACCTGTGAACCAAATTATCTGTTACAAAAATAAAATTCTTTTACTTGTACATTTTTTCATGATTAATATTCCCACAGAGTTTCTCAATTCCCTCTGAACTGGTTATTCTTTCCCAATAGAGCAATAGAAAAGACTAGTTGTCTTTGTAGTATAATAACCGATTAATGGTATTATTGGTACAAGATCTCTCACAGCTCTTTACTAAACATAAATAAAACTGTAGAAGATGGAAATTGAATGTGCAGGCAAAAGCCAAGCTGAAATGATGGGAGAATGATTCTCCTTTCATTCTCACACACTGGTGTAAAACAAGGACCACTCCACTGAATTTATTGCAAATCAACTGGTGTGAAACTGACACAGATGAAATTAGGCGGGGTTTCACTCTTCTGTTAAAACATGATTAGTGAATCAGAGTACATAAAATGTTCCACTAGCAAATTGTGCATTGGAGAAAGGCCTTATTGGAAGGAGATAAATTTTAAAGGATAGCAGATGAAATATATATCGATTCTTGATACAGAGATCACAAGGAAGAAGGGGAATGTGGTATTAGCAGATTAACATTATAAAATGAGCCTAATTCTTGAAGGATGTTTAATAGTTCCTAGCAAATAATTCATAGTGAAGAATATATTCAGTGAATGTTCACTCTTTTTCTTCCCACAGTTGGAAACTAGCCAACAACAATTTTGTATTAACAGCTCATGCCCATTGTGTGTACTATTTTAGGGCTGGATTGAGCCCTGAGAAAGGAGCAGTGCATAGTTTTGCTTTCCCAGCAGCCAGCAGATGAGTGACCAAATTGTAATTTAGCGTCATACTTTGGTCCTGTTTCCCCACCCTTACTCCAGGGGTGGAAATAAAGTACATCCACTGTTTCCAATCAGGCAGCCTATTTTCCCCCCGTGCTGGCTCAGCTGGACTAGCCGGTGGATGGAGGGATCTGCTCCTACTCACCTACTCCATGTGCACATGTATGGGAGGTAAAGTAGTGATGTCTTCCCCGTGCTGTGCGTGTAATGTAACTAGCCCCTGCAGAGGAAGAAGGTTGCACGACCATGATTTGGCCCCTAATGAAGAAAGCATGTAAGTTACCAGAGATCTTTAACCGCTCTTTGCAGCACAGCATCAATCACATTATTTTAATTTTAAATACAATTAATGTTTAAATACAAATTTCAGCAATCTCTTTTATTACTCATCCAATTTACTTTTAAACAGTCTATTTCACTGTCTGATAGAGATCATCATATCAGTTGGGGAGAAAATTATATATTCAATTTAGTTTTACTTAGCAAGAATATATTATTTATCCACATTTGCCACTGAATAAAATGGAACATTTACATTTATTCTGTAAATTAAATGTGCAGTCTAAGATAAGGTATCATCTAAGTCATCATTAGTAGAACATAGAGGGACTTAGAGTCTGAGTCATCTGCAACATTGGCAAAACTTCTACAAAAAAGTTAACCCTTTACTGTTAATTATAAAACAAACACACTGGTGTGGTATGTATTAATTCTGCTTAGGTAACTAGCCTATTTCTGGAGACTGGTTAATTCCTAAGGTTTTGAGGGAGCCACTGACTGCTCTGTACCAGAGAATATGGAGGCTTTCTGTCCACTGAGCGACAGGCCAGGTGAGGATTCTTGAATAGAATGTATTTGAACCAACTCCTTCCCTCTTCATGTAACCTCCCTTTTCTCTCAGGTTCCACTGGAGCCCAGGTGCAGTCTAAAGGCTCTACATTAAAACAATAAAAGTAAGGAAATTCCATCTTAAATCTGAAAGTCTGTCCATAATGTATTCGGTGGTGTATATGTATGTATTGTAGCATGTGTAGGATGTTCACTTAGGACTAGAAGGAGTCTGGTGGCACCTTAAAGACTAACAGATTTATTTGGGCATAAGCTTTCGTGGGTAAAAACCTCACTTCTTCGGATGCATAGAGTGAAAGTTACAGGGTGGATGTAGAATAAATGGACACAAATCGGATATCAGGAATGGTAACATACAAAAGCCAGTAAGTGAACACATCAATCTCCCTGGTCATTCTATTACAGATTTAAAAGTCACTATCACTGAACAAAAAAACTTCAGAAACAGACTTCAAAGAGAAACAGCAGAACTAAAATTCATTTGCAAATTTAACACCATTAATCTGGGTTTGAATAGGGACTGGGAGTGGCTGGCTCATTACAGAAGCAGCTTTTCCTCTCCTGGAATTGACACCTCCTCATCTGTTATTGGGAGTGGACTACATCCACCCTGATTGAATTGGCCCTGTCAATACTGGTTCTCCACTTGCGAAGTAACTCCCTGCTCTCCATGTGTCAGTATATAATGCCTGCATCTGTAACTTTCACTCTATGCATCCGAAGAAGTGAGGTTTTTACCCACGAAAGCTTATGCCCAAATAAATCTGTTAGTCTTTAAGGTGCCACCAGACTCCTTGTTGTGTTTGTGGATACAGACTAGCACAGCTACCCCCTGATACTTAGGACTAGATTAGAGTATTTCTCTACTGGCCTGTGGTGACGGTGACATGGAACTGCTCTGCCTCAGTGGGAGCTATGAGAGGCACAATCTCTGTGGGCCAGTGCAGAGGACGTGTGGCCATGGCTCTGCCTCCTCCCCATCCCCTCTAGGTTATATAGGGTTCCCAAAGGAAAATACAGGGAGTGGTTCCTGCACCCTTTCCCCCACTAGGCATACCCATAAGCGTCAAGGAAAACATTCCTCTTAATGCCAGGTGCCAACTGAATGCAACAGATTGAATGGGGGCTGGAGTTTCTACTCTAGAATTCCTTAATTTATGGATGTAAACCTTTATTCTCTGAAAGAAGCTATGTGATTTTGTTTCTGCTGAGTTCTAACTGGCAACTTTTCAGCTCAGTGGTAACTGCCATCATGTTTTGAAGTGAGTGTTAATGTTACTTTCCTCAAAAGTGATACGATAAATGATACTGTAGTAACTGGAATACTGATAGCTAATGCTGTGATTTTATTTCTAGTTATCGAGCTTCAGCTTCTGAAAGGGGCTCATGACTGTTCCTTTTTCACACACCTGATTTTCAGGCATTGTTGAGGTGCTAGCATTATCATTAAATAGTTTCAAAGGCATGCTGAATGGGTGTAATCATTGGGAAAATGGCTGTATTTGCTAGAGCTGATTTTAAGAGTTCAAAACCTCTTCTGAGTGCTAATATAGTCATATGTTTCCTGGAATAGGGAAAGAGTGGAAAATTACTTGAAAGATGTGCCAGAGCAAATTAATGGCCTCCGAATGAAGATATATGGCAGAAGAATGCTAGAGAGGACACTGAATTTTTCATCTGCAAATTACCCAATACAATACAAAATTGAACCACAGTTTAAGGAGTCTGGCCCTAATTCTTAATATATGCTGTGGAAAGGTGCAAATATTTTGGCATACACAAGTTTCTCTCTCACAATTTAAGATGCACATGTGTAGTTTGGGGATATGCATGTGTAGAACTCTGACTAAGTTCTGAATTACACCAGGATTACTAGAGGTATATTTTCACTGAAGTCAATGGAGTATTAGTATAAAACTGAAGTAACATATCCGTGGATCAGGAGCACAAAAGAGCTTGTATTTGCAATTTGTGTGCACAGACGGTTATAAAATATGGAGCCTCTGTGTCAAGAAGCAACAACATGTTTGCACATTAATGGCCCAGATCCTCAGCTGGTGTAAATTGTTGTAGCTCCATTGAAGTCATCAGCTATGGAGCTGATATACTTAAAATTAGAGCAGGTCAGAAAAACTTTGATGGAACCACTTTCCACTGGAAAATGCAGTTCTGTCAAAATTTAAACACTTCATAAAACTGTGTCGTCTGCTGAAATTTTGTTTCAGAGGAAAAAAAATTGACGATGTTAGAACATCTTATTTTGACATTTTCAGAATGGAATGTTTCAATATTTTGTTTTGAAATGACAATTTAAAATTCTTTAAAAAATTGTATTATAATATAAAGAAGTCAAAATCCAAACAAAACACTTCAACTGTGTCAAAAGAAAACATTTCAATCAATCTGAAGGATTTTTTTTTTTTCAGAATTTTCCTTCAGAGAATTTTGAAATGTTGGGGTTTTCTTCCCATTTGAAACAAAGCCAAATTTCAAAATGCTGAGATCCTTGGCTAAACAGAATTTCTGTACTCCATTATCTCTCCTTAAAATCTTGGCACCAAGATTAAATATTCTAGATGTGCCATCTTATTTTGAGCATGTTTCCTAGGGAACAAAAATGTATTTGTTACAACTTCATGGTAAATTCTTACCAAAAAAAAAAAAGTACAAAGCCTGGGAATGGCTCTCTCTTGCTCTATGTGTGATTAATCTGTGTAAATTCTAATTAGATGACTTAATTTTCTTTAATGAAATCAATATTCTTCCAACTAAATCTAGGGCAGAAGTAGTACATGAATTAAAGGAAGAAACAGAAGGTTGCATTTTAGCTAATGAACAGATAGGACACATGTAGGGGCATCATAATATGAGCGTGCTGGATTATTAATTAATGTATAAAAGCCTAGTATAGTCAAGACTTGTCTTTCATTCTGCTGTTTATAAGACGCAAAGTCTGCTTTCTCTTCCATAGGGTGGCTGTTTCCATATGCAGTGGGATCAGTGCAGTTCGATTGTACAAGGGATCTAATTTTGGAGGAACTATATAGAGGAAGTGCATGCACTGCCTGGCATGGAGATAAGCTCTGTAGGGATGCACTGCACAGCTTTGTGCATGAGTCTTGGTACAGCAGGCTGAGAGAGTGACAGGGCGGGACTTGTGCCTCTACCTCTACATGGGTCCAAAGGGCAATGCACCCCACAAAGCATAGGCATAGGCAGCACAGGCTTATGGTAGCTCTAGTGCTATAATAGCAGCTGTTGATTGGCCTGAGGGAGGAGTATATTCCCTTGTCCCTTGTGATCACCAGCTCAGTGCTCACTGTTTGAGCTGTGTACTGAATCTCAGGACTGGGCCTAATAGACATTTTTCTTCGTGCGCTTCCAATCATTTTATAAAATTAGTGTGAACTAAAGCAGTATTCTCTACATTTTGCAGCTGAGGATTAAGTATTTTACCCATGGTCATAGAGGGGATCTGTGGTGGAACTGGCAGAGCCGTAACTAGGCATTTTAGCGCCAAGGGCAAGCAAGGGTATTGGCACCCTCTACCATTTTTCTGCCCCATTTTTTCTGCCCCCACAGCTTAGCACTCTGGGCAGATTCCCCGCTTTCCCTGCCCTGGTGATGGCCCTGGGAACTGAGCCCTAATCTCCCAAGTCCCAGTCCACATAGATACCAATGATCCATTTGTTAAATTAGCTCAAACAGCTGCATTTGGACAATTGTATCAATAGTGAATGTAAGTGAGGAGAAAATGGATTGTGTATTGTCTTGCTTGTGTCCTGTATACAGTGCATGTTGTGGTGTATTAAACTGCTTTATAAACAAGCAAAAGGCCTGATTCACATTTTCACTAGTGCACTGCAACTTTACACTCCTCTGACAGTTTAAAAGGACCTTAAAGTGGATGTAAATGTAAGGCCCCTTTACATTACCACTGTTGTGTAAAGAGACCTTACTGTAAATGAGAATCAGACCCTGATATATGCTGCATGCATGAGAAACATTTAAATGCACATGATTTCAAAACTGATAATTCAACTTCCTTCAAATGTGGCTTGTTCCTTTGATTTTACTCACATCTACAAAACAAGCCAAGTCTGAACAAAATTAGTTTAATACTCACCGAGTTAGGTATGCTCAAAATGTCTGATTAGAATATATAGAACAAGCCTCTCTGAGGGCTCTTTATACTCACATACAGAATTCAGAAATGACTTCACTGTCTGAAACTTCCCAAAGAAATTGACTTCTGCAATAAATTCAAACATGGACAATTTCAGCTGAAAAAAACATTTCTGTTTGCATATGTTATTAGCAATCTGAAAGGTAGAGTTTAATGAGAGGTGCGTTTTGATGTTAATTATAGTAGGAATTATAACTGTACTTGCTGTGCATACTGAATATTCCTTCAGATACATATTTTGACAGCTCTTGGAGATAATAACACAAGCACAGAATTTGGTTTAATAGAATGCAAAATGCACTAAGTTACACCATTAACATACATGTATCTTAATACACTTGATAAATTATTTTCTAGTGGAAACTCCCCAATGTAATACAATTCAAACAGTTGCTATTGCATGTCAGTTTTAAAATTAAGGTTTCAGCCAAAATTTTGCCATTAGTCATTATCAGAATTTTACTCTATTCGTTCAAATGTAAGTTAGCAAATAGTTTGCAAGAAGCAAATGTTTATTTTTCTATTATGTGTGGGACAGAATTGTTTGCATCATATTATCATCCTCAATCATTTGAGTTACTATAATAAGGTTTGTAACCTTTGGCCCTCCATTCTTGTCACTCCATTCTTAAAGATTTCTCATAAAATCTCTATTCTACTAAATATTTCTAAAATCCATCCATGATTGTGTTTGTTGCTTTGGATATCCATCATGAATTCCTATATTTGCTGACTCTTTATTCATATATGGCTAAATATAAATGTATACATCTAGGAACAAAGAATGCAGGCCATAGTTACACTGTGTGGAACTCTATCCTGAGAAGCAGACTCTGAAAAAGATTTGGGAGTCATGGTAGATAAACAGCTGAACATGAGCTCCCAGTGCACCTCTGTGGCCAAAAGGCTTACTGTAGTCCTTAGATGCATGAACAGGGGAATCTCAAGTAGGAGTACAGAGGTTATTTCACCTCTGTATTTGGCATTGGTGCAGCCGCTGCTGAAATACTGTGTCCAGTTCTGGTGCCCACAGTTGAAGAAGGATGTTGAATTGGAGGGAGTTCAGAGAAGAGCCACAGGAATGATTAAAGGATTAGAAAACATGCCTTGTAGTCAGGGCCGTCCCTAGGGAGGTGTGGGGCCCAGAACAGAGGCGCTGAATTTCTATCTGCCGGGGGGTGCTCCCCCGGCTTCATCGCCCCCCCTGCCTCATCTCCCCGCCCACCTCATGAAGCACAGGGCCCCCCAAAATGAGAGGCCGTGGCCAGTTGCCCCAATTTACCGTACCCTAGGGACAGGTCTGCTTGTAGTGATAGACTCAAGGAGCTCAATCCATTTAGTTTAAAGAGAAGGTTAAGTGGTAACTTGATTATAGTCTGTAAGAATGGACAAATATTGAATAATGGGCTCTTCAATCTAGCAGAAAAAGATATAACATGATCCAGTGGCTGGAAGTTGAAGCTAGACAAATTCAGACTGGAAATAAGGCGTAAATTTTTAACAGTGAGAGTAATTAACCACTGGAACAATTCAACAAGTGTTGTGGTGGATTCTCCATCACTGACCATTTTAAAATCAAGATTGGATGTTTTTCCTCAAATCTGCTCTAGGAATTATTTTGGGGAATTTTCATGATAAGTGCTATACAGGAGGTAAGAACAGATAATCACTATGGTCCCTTTTGGCCTTGGAATCTATGAATCTTAGAGTTTTATACTCCCTCATATCACTATAGTTTATGAAAGTCTTCGATGTAAAATGGATAGTAATAGTAAAGGCCCTAGTGGACTTCATTGACTTTTGGGCAGTTCTCCCTTTTGGGGGTAAAAACTCTGCTTGGGGTAGGGCTTTTGTTTTTCATTTTTTAGATTTGATTAATTTACTTTATTTCCTTGCTCTATTTGTTTCAGATGTATTTGGGAGCAGGTTTATTAATTGGTTGAGCGGTTTTGTGTATAAGGGAGTATCAGTGTTCTGATAGAGGAAGGTTTTGCAGTGTTTTCTAAATTGGTCAGACTCTGGATTCATCTGTTCTCCTTTGCAATTTGGTTCATAGCTGGATCCCCTGGACTGGGAATGTTTTGTCCCCAGCTCCAACATTCTTTGTTCTGGGCTTTGTGATCTGCATAGTCCCAGAGGAGTGCAGCTGTCCTGTGGTTCATAGATTAAAATTTGGTCTCACGGCTGGGGCTTCACTCATTAATTGCTTTGAAGATTAGGACTCAGGCCTTAAACTGGCTTTGGAAGCTGACTGGGAGCCAATACAGGGACTTGAGCATAAACCTAATGTGCTTACGACAGCCGAAGTCATGGAGAAGGCAGACAGCCACAATCTGTATCCACTGGAGCCTGTGCAATGTCTTCACATACAGCTTCAGTTACAGTGAATTACAACCAGTAATCCAGCCTAGAGGTGAATATTGCAGGGATTCCTGTGGCCAGGTCCTCATCTGGGAAGATGGGACAATGTTTCCTAGCAAGCTGGAGGTGAAAGAAGGCATTTTTAGATACTGACACCAGGTCATCTAAGCTTAGTGAGGAGTTTAACAGGATCCTGAGGCTTTGCACCACTTTGATGAATGGGATTTACATGCCTTCAGTGGAAGGTGGAGAGTCCATCTCAGCTAGTTTTTCCACAGTAGTTCCCCTTTCTGACCAGCATCACTTTGCCATGTCGGGATTCACCTTAAGCCAGTTCTCCTCCTCCAAGAGCTGCTTTGTTGTTGGCATTCTGACATCTGAGTAGTGGCATTGGTTGCATCAGTTGAGAATTTTAGAGAGAGAGAGAGAGAGAAGTGTGTTGACTGTCATCAGCATATTGTTGGCAGATGAGCCCAGGGCATTTCACTGTGTGTGCCAGTGGTCTCATGTAGCTATTGAACAGGATAAGGGACAGTATGAGGCCTTGTAACTTGCTGGTTACTACTTTCTCAATTATTTTGCACAGGAATGGAAGGTTGGAAATGGGACAGTGGTTGAAGAAGTCTTCATGGTAGAGTAGTGGCTTCTTCAGGATTGGGAGAACTATTGTGTTTTTCAAAGAGTTTGGTAGGTGTGCTTCACTGTTGGAGACACTGAGTATTTCCATTAACACTGCACATGCAAATACAAAGGTTCAGTTTTATCACACAGTGGGAGTGTGGGATTTGGCCTTTAATACATAGATTTACAAAATCATTATCTTTCCCTCCCCTTGATAACTTAAGAAGTAAAGATGTATAGGCAGTTATAGTGCATATACATATCAGCTTCACCTTCACATCTTATTTCCTAATAAACATCTCCCACTCTACAAGTGTCTATTCTGTGTTGTAATTTAATGACCATGCTACAGCAGGTTAATTGTCTTGGCTGGAGATGTGAACTTGAATCCCACTCACTGTCAGCCTTTAAAGAGACAGAGTTCATATTTTCATATAAATCCCTCTAAAATGTATATATACTCTATATCAAATGTGAATTATTGACAGGTTAAAGATGCTCTGTCACAGAACTATTAAATCATTAACATTTTATATTCAGGGATCGTTGTTTAAATGGAGTAAATTTCAATGATTTGGGTGTCTGAACAAGAAAGGAGAGAGCAATATTTCTTTTCTGGTTGCCACATGATTTCTATCATTTCAAATACTATACTGAAAGAAATAGGTCACACACGTCTCCAACTGATTCTATCCCATTTGGGCTGACTGCAGCAGCAGTGAACAGTTAGTCAGGAAACATGCTTCTGTAGGCTCAAATGAATGATATGGGCTTTAAATCTCTGCTCTCACACTTTGGTCCTTTGCTCTGAGTTTGTCTGATGGCTTTTGCCCAGTCTTATTCAGAGATGGTCGAGATCACTGCTGTTCATTCTGGAGTGGGCTGGCTTTGAATCGCTCAGATAAAACTCTGTAAAGCATCAGCATTCAATTTGTGAATAACATTGAGAATAAGTGTGTTTTCTATTGGAAATATGGATTGCGTTGGGAAGCTCTCTTGAAAATGGAAGCTGTGATGGAAAGATTGTAAATTTGTTCACTTAAGGCCAAATCCTGCCCCCATTCTCACTGAGTCTGGATGGCTCTTGATACAACTGAGACTCTGTATTTCCAAAGTGCAGTGTTAATCAATAGCCCATGCTAGAATCCACCTCTATACGTATCACAGCTCTGTGACTGTCCTGGTGTAGCCAGGCTCAATGGTTCTTTGAGACAGTGTTGAGATGGAAAGAAATACTGCTTTGTGGGTCAAACAGCTCCCTTTTGTGGCACAAGTAAAGCAGAGGTTGGAATATCAGCCATGGAGCAGCTCAACCTCTGCTCAGTGGCTGGAAGGTGAGGGCAGCTCCACACTTCTTGCCTCCTCTAAGTTATCTGGAGCCTAGCCACATTGGGAAAGGTGGTGAGGATTAAGGGCTAAATCTTGATTCATACTGAGGTATTAGATTAGGAAGCTACTGTATTAGGGAGGGAAGCAAAGTGAAGCCAATATTTCTCCTGTAGTGTCATATATTTTATATTTTGTGTTTGCAGTGTTACTGTAGTGTGTTAAAGCTAGGATATGAGAGAGACGAGTTGAGAGAGGTAATATCTTTTATTGGACCAACTTCTGTTGGTGAAAGAGACAAGCTTTCAAGCTCCCCAGAGATCTTCTTCATATTTTGTATAGCATTTGTGTGTAGCATAGTCATATTGTTCCTGGGACCAAATCAAGAGTGAGATTAGAGTCTGCAGTTGAGATAATGCAACAAAAGAACAATTTTCTATGCAGGTTTCACTTTGAAATAGACTAATATCCATATCCGCTAAGACAGCATCAAGGAATGAGCCGGCTAAAGCAAAGTCAGGCATCGTAAATAGCTTTTTAATGGAGATCTGCTTTAGCTCATGGGTATGAAGAACTACTTGAATTACAAGACACACACAAAATAAACTCAGTGTAATTCCACCTACTTGCTTGCACTAATACAGGCTAGTAGACTTAGTTACAGATATTTAAGTATGGTAGTTGTAAACTTTATATGACACAAGAAGTCAATAGCTCTCAGGCCCATGAGACAAGGGCCACCTTTCACAAAGTCCCAATTAATGTGTCATTCCGTAGCTCAGAGGTCAATGAGCTCTCCAAAATCCACAGCTACTTTCTCTGGGTTTATTGCGACTGTTTTATACAGGACTTTGTTCTTGTCAAAGTGAGGTTCACTTAATTTTCTGTGACAAGTATAACTGAGAACTTCATTTGAAGATGATATGGGGTTGCACGAGTAGCAGGGCCGGCTCCAGCATTTCTGCTGCCCCAAGCAAAAAAAAAAAAAAAAAAAAAAAAAAAGCCGCGATCGCGACCGGCAGCGGCAATTGGGGAAAAAAAAAAAAAAAGCCGCAATCGGCGGCAGCAGTTCAGCTGCAGGTCCTTCGCTCCTAGAGGGAGTGAGGGACCTGCCGCCCCCGAATTGCCGCAGGTGCCGCCCCAAGCACCTGCTTGTTAAGCTGGTGCCTGGAGCCGGCCCTGACGAGTAAAATAAGAGTATCATTTGATTTGCATCGTCCTTATTACTGGTGATGGTGACTGAGAGGAAAGATCCCATCTTGACACTCAGTCTAGAGTGAGTTTTCAGGACTGGTAATTGGAGAAGGAATTTGGAGGGATAGCTCAGGGATCTGGGGCAAAATCAGTACTTGGTCCTGCTAGTAAAGGCAGGGGGCTGGACTCGATGACCTTTCAGGGTCCCTTCCAGTTCTATGAGATAGGTATATCTCTATATATTTTATATGGCACTTGGAGATTCAATATATATGGAACCTCATGATGCCCTGTTTAGGAATTCACTGTTCCAAGAAGAACCACACTTCAATACATAATCATATTTCTACCCACACATGTAGATGCAGACATGTCCATCCTAGAGAAACATTGCTTTAGCAAGCTAACAATTTCCCCATTGCATTCTTCCTGTATATGATGTTCAGGGTTCTCCCTGCAAAGAGACACAAAAGACTAGAGCTGGGCAAATTTTTTCAGCTGAAATTTTTTTTTGGTGAAAAATGTAGATTCGGCAACACCAAAACATTCTTTGAATTCATGTGAGCTTTGCTGAATTGTCTGTGTTGAAAAGAGAAACATTCCAAAAAAGTCAACATGTTGTGTTTAAAAACGAAATGTTTCAATTGTTCAGTTCAAAATGTCTTTTTGCTTAGAAATTTCCTTTAAATTAATTTTAAAAATGTAAAAAATGCTCTAAATTGAAACACTTTGATCCAAAATTATTTTATTCAATTTGCTGGATTTTTTGAAAAATGTTGTTTTCCATTCAACCCAAAATGAATTTTCCTCCCCCCCCCCCCACAAATTACGAGGGAACCAAAACATCCATTATTTATGCTTCAACATAATTCATAATATTTAAAACAAAAAAAACTTTAATTCACAAAATAGGCACTGTCTCATAACATTTCATAGTCAGCTGATAATTCTGTACATCATGTGGGCTGATGTCCATTAACACAAACCCCACCCATTTCAGTTCTCACAGTTTCTGCAAATGAACAGTTCTGGTTCCTCTGGGTTTGTGATCCCCATGTTACATTCAAAGCTCCTGGCTACCTGAACATGCACCCTCCAAAGACTGAAAAGCTTCCTTGGGTGTACACACATCAGCTTCAGACCTCAAAGCTCACACAGATTTATCTTTTCTTGTTGAAAGATGTTGCTTTTCTGCATTAAGACAAGCCTGACAGATTTTGAGTTATGTGTGCAGAACTTGGAGCAATTGCGGGCCTGTTTTATAATGGCTAATCTCTTTGCACCTGTGACAACTAGACACTGATTATATCCCCAGAAAGACACTGAGTATATCACTTGAAAAGGCTGCTCTGCTTAGTGGCAGGTCTTAGCCTTGCCAAATGATAAAACACAAGATTGAAATTTCAAGCATTAAGAAGTGCTTGTTAATAACACAGTTTAATTTAGAAAGCATAACAAATGTGAAATCAATAAAGCAAAAAACACTCAGCAATTACTCTGATATACAATTTAACACATTTGTAAGGAATATTGTTCACTGTATTGGCAATTATAAGATCCTTAATAAGTGGCAATAAGTGTCTTGGTAAAAAAAAAAAAAAGGATATTTAGAATAACCACATTATAATTTTTGGAGCGGTGTCAAACATGCTTGTGTTAATCCCTGCTACAACAATGTCTTAGGCCAGGTCTACACTAACCCCCTAATTCGAACTAAGGTACGCAACTTCAGCTACGTGAATAACGTAGCTGAAGTTCGAAGTACCTTAGTTCGAACTTACCTCGGTCCACACGCAGCAGGCAGGCTCCCCCGTCGACTCCGCGGTACTCCTCTCGTCTAGCTGGAGTACCGCAGTCGACGGCGAGCACTTCCTGGTTCGACTTATCGCGTCCAGACAAGACGCGATAAGTCGAACCCAGAAGTTCGATCGCTCGCCGCCGAACTACCGGGTAAGTGTAGACCTACCCTTAGAAATTAATAAATCCCCTATTCCTGGGTACTGTTACTGAAAAACATACTCTAACACTGATGATCTGTGTTTGTTCACAGCATTCGGTAGCCCTATATACTTTCTAGTGATGGACCAACAATAAAAGATACGAGGAGTCTGTCGTGCTTGGATAAGCACCAAAAGCCTTTGTGCCAGATTTTCCAAAGCACTCAGTATTAGCCTAACTCTGGTCCCATTGAGGGCAGTGGGAGTTTTATCATTGACTTCAATGATGATAGAGTTGCACCAACCCAGAAGTGCTTTGGAAAATGCCACCCTTAATGCTTATCTTACCACAGTGTATCCAAACCTCATAGATGTGCAAATTTCCTCTGGAAAGTAGGTTAACAGGTTTGTGAAAGCTGTGGGCCTTCTCTTTCAGGTCAGGCTGGAAATATTGTAAGGGCATCCTCTCTCGTGTTTTCGCATTTGGCCAAAACCTGGAAATGTAGAAATGCACTGAAATGAAAACTTAACAAAACAAATATTAACTGAACAAATTCAAATCCTCCCCTCCCCCAAAAGTTAGTCATGTGTGAAGTTTTTAGCTGGTTTCTTTATCCAAATCAGTTTGCCCATTCCTAACTTCACCCTCCATTTCTTACTGTGCACTGGTGGTATAGCTCAATCTCAGCACCTTAGACCATGGAGTAAACAAAGTATCCAATCACTTGGTATATTTTTAACCAGGATGTAATTATCTAACTTTTTGATTTGATCCTTTGGTCTCCATAATGTTTCTCTGCTTTTTTAAAGTGATGATGGTGGTTGACATTATAAAGATAATCATAGACAGTCCAAGTTCATCTGCTTCGGATGCTCCCATCCGTACATACAGAATTGTAGGTACAGACAGATTTGTACCCTGTTTGGTATCACAGGAAAGGAGAGTCTATGACCCTATTGGAAGGTAACTGGAAAACTGATAAGGAGGAGATGAGTCTTGTGAAGGAAGAACGCCTGCAAAGGAGGCCATGGGGAAAAAATAAAGGGATATTTTTTTGAAGAAGCATCTGAATTTGTGGATGTCTATTTAAACCTAATCCTTTGAAATTCACCTATCACAAATATAGACTATATTCTGCTTTCTTGGGTCAATTTGATATCTAGCAGACTATCAATTTGTTGGACTTCAGAGATTCGAGTGCATTGGAGCAGGATGACCGGTGAATCCAATTGACTTTACAGCTTGCAATTTTTCTCTATTTTTCATCTTTGTTTAGACAAGTTTGCAATAGAAACATTTGATTCAAACTGACTCAAACTCTTGGGAAATCAGAATCGTGTTCATACAGATAATCTTGTTTTTTCTAGGATATTGGACTTTACGCATTTCTCTTTTGTGTTATCTCTCTATAGTAATTTGCCTCATCTGTTAACTTTCAAAAGTGTTATACTACTCTTGGCTTGGGATTGTCAGTAATATCTGGGCATATAGCACTTGGGGTTACTTGTGTGCTGTATGTACTGTACCATGGTACTATTGGGGAAAGACACAACAAATGATTGATTTTGGGGATCCAATTTTAACTTTTTCATCAATCATAAATTTGGATCAAATTATTAACCACTCTCTTGAGCATTAGATTTGGTCATCAGCCAAAAGAGAACATTATTTTTTTATTCTATGACTCATGGACAGAAGCTGCATGCAGATGACTTACTACTGTTTCTCGCTGGTCCCAAGTTTTTTAAAAGGGACCATTCTGTTGTTGAGTGCTAACTATCATCTAACTATGGTTTCCATGTTTGGATTGTTTAGCAATGTTGCCATTTCCACTGATGCAAATCTTGGTATGCTGTACACCAAAATCAAGGGGGGCAAGGATCTCCAATAAAGGCATTTAAGCCTCGTGCAAAAAAACACCCTATAGCTGCGTGGTGGGAACAAAAGCTCAAAACAGTTGGATGTCATTAGTGGTAACCCTTCAGAGCTCATAAGATATGAATAGTGTGGTTCTTCAATGGGAGTCTGGGTGTCCAGGACCCAAATAACATGTAGTTGATACTCTGATTTTAAAAGAGAATACAACTGGCAGCCTTCCCAGCACAACATTCCTGGACTGACTGACAATTGTCATATGTGTTTGAAAGTCTTACCACTGTGGGTATGACCTGCAATAGATGATTATTTTTACTTGTTACTTCCTGAGAGACTGGGACATCCAAGCTTCCATTTGAAATTCATCTTCAGTTAATATGTGCATTAGCACAACATACTCTGCAATTTAAATAAAAGACTTTGTGTGTATACATTTTTGAGTGTGCATTTCCTGTAGCTGTGAGTGAAATGTGGGGATTCGCACACACAAATGGCTAGACAGATACCTAACTGTGAATTTGCATGCACAAATACTCAGTTTACTCTTGTAGTTACAATAATTGTATTTGCAAACACAGAGAAATCTGGAACACTTTTTTCCCCTTTTTTAGCAGTCCTGTTCATAAAGTCACACAGAAGTTTGGACATGTGAAATAAACAGCTGTCTCTCTGAAGGTTTGAACACAGCAGCTTTTGCATTATGAGTTGCAAAGCTGTGCTGCTGCTTTTACTGTTTAACATCATAATCGTGCTGTGAAAGTTATTAAATAGTTTTAAGTGTAAGATTATTTTAATATTTAGAATATGTTCTGGAATATGTAAGCTTCATTTGCTTCTGCTTTACCATAATTGATATTGTTGATGTATGAGGAAAGCCTACCAGTATTTCATTTGCTTATTATGAAGTGTGTTCTCCTTTGTTTTTTACATTAGAAATTCAGGTCCTCTGAAGCCCACAACAGTTTGAATCCCAGGCAACATAGCATGAGACTCTACAGCTCGAGCTAAACAGCCAGGCTCTTCAATTCAGGGCTATAATACTCACATACTCTGTTGATCAGACACAGGAGACCTGTAACAGACACTAACCAATGGTGTACACTTACAAACTTGCAGCTCCACCCTCAGTGAAAAAGGAGTACTAATTTTCTGAAGGCTTGTGTGTTGAAAGGATTTTAACAGAGACTATTATGTGCAAGCATAAAGCTACTACAATGAAGACAAGGTGAGATGTGGAGTGTGCAGGAACCGGGCAGTATCTCTTTCAATCGACTGTGATCCCTCTTGTGGTACTCATTGTATTCTATGTTTTGGAAGCCACCTGAAAATGCAAAGAGCAGCAGTATGTATATAGAAAGGCCTTGCATGTTTGTGTATAATTAGCGAACACAATTATTTGGGACCCCGTGTGCTCTGCGGATTCTTCATATTGTTGATCACTGTGTAAAGAGGAAAAGAAACCACGTCACTCGAGATCTAGTATCAACACTGAAATAGTGTTGGAAATGGAATATTAAAAGCTGAAGTCATACAGTTGTTACCAATTCACCCAGGCAGTAAGAGCATAAGGGAATATGTCTGTGAACAGCAGGATCTGCTGGTGGGCTCTTTCACCACTCTTAGTAATTTGCGCACCATCTGGCTGGCTGGTTATTTTTATATCAGCCTTAAATACATGGGGATGAGGACAGCATGGAATGGAGGTATCTCAAGTATGGGGTTGGTAGGTGGTGACTGGGACATCTGGCATGACAGTAAGAGAGGAGTAAACCAGGGTGAGACAATTATTTTTAAATGACAGGAACTAACAATAGCTAGGTAATGCAGTTGAGGGGAGTTTTAAAAAGATGCATGTAAGTATTCATCATGATATATTTGCTTGTGTGTTGTATCTAATCTTCATTTTTTTCATCTATTTACATTGTAAATTCCTTGGGGGCAAAGACTGTTTCCTATATCTTTGTACCCTGTCCAGAACTTTTTAGATGATATTGTGATGTAAGTAATGAATCTGAGATCAGCATGCTATTATGACGATTCACTTCCGACTTCTGATTGACGTTCTCTTTTCTTGCAACTGTCATATGCCTTTTCTGGGTTTTGACTAGAAACAATCTCATTTGAAAATATGAAAGGCCTCTGAGTTTATCAAAACGCTCAGTGATGAATCTTAACATATGAGGATCAGACATTTCTGAGGGCGTTGAGAATGAATTTTAAAAAGGTTCAGATGGCAGAGATTTCTACTTCCAAACTGAGGAGCACAGCTGACAGTTCTAATTTTAAAGTTCTCCACATGCCAGTGACGAATCTTAGCTCTCAACTGCTATTCTTAGGGTGTGTGTGTGGGGGGGGAGAACAAGTTTACATGTCTTTTTGTAAAGGAACTTACTGTTACTGTTTTAGCCAGGCTATAGTTACAGAGGGATGTGCCTTTACAACAGCAGGCAGCATTCCAATATATGTGCAGGAATTTGATGCAACTGAGAGAATTGCTTCAACTTAGGAAAAAATACCAAAAACAGACTAGGAATTCAATAAATACTCATTTTAAAAATGCACCATTCCTCACAATGGCCTTCTTTATAGGACAGCCTACTCTATTTTACTGTACTCAGAAGAATAGTTGGTGTCACTCTAGTATGATACTTTCAGCACGTTTGGAAGGGAGCATGTTTTAGACCCTAATCCTACAGGCATTACACACATGCTCAACTTCATGCATGAGTCATCCCCTTGATTTCAAAGTTTGAGTCAGTTGGACTAATATTTTTAAAGCTATTTAGGCATTGCTCCACTCAGTGTTGCAAGGCCTAAGGCCTAGATCCTCAAAGGTATTATGGTACCTAACTCATTTTGAAATCAATGGGAGTTAGGCAACTAAATACTTTGAAGATCTGGCTTAAGTGACTTAGCCATGTAAGTCGCTTAGGCCTTGCGATGCCTAAATACTTAAAAAATATGGGTTTAGGAACCTAACTCCCATTGACTTTCAATGACACTTAGATTCCTAAATGTCTATAGGCCAGATTATTAAAGGTATTTCTAGGTACCTAAGGCTGTAGGTAGATGTCTAGTGGGATAGTTAAGTTCCTAAGTGATTTTGAAAAACCCACTAGACACTTATCTGCATCTTTTGATGCCTCAATGCCTTTAAACATTTGACCCTTTTTGCTTGTGTTAATTTGCCTACCCACAGTCAGTATCATTAGCTACCAGAGGATAATCTCTGGTAAAAGAATCTATCAAACTACCATATGTGTAATTACATCAGGGCTATGGGATGAAGAGAGAGATATTGGAAAGATGAGAGTGAAAAGGCTCTGTTGTACCTCTGCCTCCAACTTCTATTCCCTGTGCCTCTATCTGTGGTGAGATTCCCCAGGTCAGATCTTCAAGAACTGAGGATCTAGAAATGACTCCCAGAACATGCCTCCCCTCTCATCAGCTCCTGCACTGAACGGAGTTCTTGTGTAGAAGAGACTTTGCCTCTGAGTGACCTAAGATAAAATTGATTTTATTTGGTTTGCTTGGATTCAATCTAAAAGCCTACTCATGTGATCAGAAGGGCTCATAAGAGACTGGGATGGAGCAATGCTTGAGGATCCAAGCTGCAAACAGTTGCATCATTTCTTAGTTTAAAAAAAAAAAAAGAAATTAATTATTCATATAGACAAAATATTGTGTATTGTATTTCACACTGAACCTATCTTTGTGAATCCACATTGTATCATTTTACAGTATTAAAAATAGCTTTAAAATATAAAATTACTGAATATTTTCTCTTCTGGTCAACTTCAAGACTGCTCTGGTGATGGGGATCACCTTTAGAAATTTTTTTTGAGTGGTGCAGTGTGGGAGTTAATATTGCTGTTGGTTGTTCTGACTTGGTTGCCTTTTAAAAGTTCTTTGCTCCACAGCTAAATAATTAATAGCATATGCCCTCTGAGCTTGTAGATCTCCTACACACCTCATCTTCTTTTCAACAGTCAAAGACAGAAAGTAAAATCAAATTGGTTGTACAAATCATATATTTAATTTAATTTTGGCCATTTAACCCAATTAAAACAGTGGAGGTTCTCCTGTTACTAGTTAAATACAGTAAAGCAGAAAATATTGCTCCATTTTTCAGCAGTGATCAGTTAGCAAAAAACTGGCTAAATATTAAGAAATGTATCCAATTAAATAATTCCTGTAGGCTAGAACACATTAGAGGTGAACAATATTTCTCTCTTTTAGAAAGCAGGTATTTATCATATTAAATAGGAATGAAACATTGAAGATCCTTCATAATAACAAAATAATAATATATTTTGCGAATTGCATAGTTTTGAATTACCCTGGAAGGGTGATCGGTAAATACTTTTCAATCTCACCATGTCAGAATGCAGAAAAAAATCCTAAATCAAATTGTTTTGTCAGAATTCACCTAGGAGGTAAGGTCAAACCTCCATCAAATCAGCATGAAGGAGTTAGAAGAGATGGAAGAATGGCAGAAAGGCTTTGAAAGTCAACAGAACAAAAAAGGCTGTGTTTTCTTATAATGAAACATGGTATTAAAAAAAGAAGTTATTAGCTAATCCGTGGAATTTACTAATAGCCAAATTTGAAGATAATGTGATGTTTGGAGACAATGGGTCTGATACATCCCAAATCAGAAGATATTTCCACTGTCCTCTTATCTCTAGGATTATTCTGGGGAGGCCAGCTTTTGTTTCCACTAATGCTCCAGATGAGCCCTAAGGACAGAGACTGTCACTGTCCCAGCCCCATTCCTGGCTCATATCATTTATTGTTTGTGCTATGTTTCCATTATGGGAACCCCAGATTTTCTGAAGTGCAAGTTACAGCTGCCTTGTTGGTGATGTAAACTTTCCTTGCAAAAATTTCTGCTTTGGAGGACCTTATGCCTTGGTTTACGCTGGCAGCTAATGGTTTGCTCTATCTGTGTCTTAGCAGGACGCTGTAATTACTACAGCTCCTTGACCATCAACATGAGACATAGTATGCTCTTCCATATACCACCTTCATAAATCACCTTGGTATACAGATGACCTCTGACAGATTACACAGGAAACAGAATTTAGATTCTTGTGGCATACAGAACTTTTGAAATCTTGTACCATAGCTGAGACTAGGGAACAGAAAAGTTTCTTTTCCTCAACCACAATGTGCACACAGCCCCAACTAGAAAAATCCTTTCCTGGATATGTAACAGCTTGGTGCATCTGGGCTGCGTGCAGTTGAAAACAGAATTAAATATTTCTCGAATATTTCAAGCTTTAGAAACCATCTCTTGCTGCTGAGATCCTTACCAATTTTTTGCTATATCTAATCTGCTATTGGTGAGTTAGTGAAAAGGAGGTGGTTCATTTATATAGTCCATTGATTTCCTTGACCCTTTTAAATCTCATCTGAAATATGGAACCTGTACTGGTTTCCATGGGTTTTTGATCAGTAGTCAGGTGATTTATTTAGATCTTTCAACAGTTTTGATAAAAATGGCCATGAGGATTTGTGACTTTCTGGAGTGGATTAGATTGCCCATGGCTGCTTCCATTGACAAGCAGCTTGCAATGATACAATTAAAAGATGTATCATAAAAGGAGTAGAGTGAATGTTGTACATCTAGCTTCGGCATTTACTGTTTTTGGAGGGCTCATCCATTAATAGTCTCTTAACACATTGATTTTTATAGACTTTTCTCTAACTGGAATAACACACCTATAACAAAAATAGGATTTTTAAATTCATAGTATAGATTTTTTTGGGAAGAGTTTAAGAACATTACGTTACAGATCAAAAAGTGTTGAAGCTATTGATAAATCAATATCATCCTCCGAGGTATTAAAATTGCCTGTAAAAGTCATGGTTAATATATATTTGCAGTAGGCATGAAAAAATGAAGAATACTTGTATCCCCCCCAAAAAAGCTTTTCAATTCCAGTGAGTTCACTCATCAACTTTAGATTCCCAAAGGAAAAAGGTAAAAACTTTTTTTTAAAATGTCTTTAAATGCATTTTATAAGGAGGAAATAACTGTTCCCAAATGTATGTAAAAGCCATATTTTTATCAAAAAATTCGGATGACAATGTCAATTATGAAAGTAGAGTTTGAGATAACTTCTATTGTTTAATTCACTAGAAAACTAAGAGAAAAATGTAGTTTTGTATAGACCTTAATCCTGCATTGGGATATGCTAGTAAAGACCTCTATACCCATGCCTGGACTCACTGAAGTTAATGAGTTAAACCGATGCCTGAGTCCATGCTAGGAGATCCTGGTGAAGAACTGGGGCTATAATCTACAATGTTGGTGTATTTTATTACCATAGTGCTTAAAACCCACAGAAATCAAGTGTAAAATTCACATTTTTATTCATCACTTGCTGTGTTTATTAATAGCTTTATTTGGTCTTTCACAATTTGTTCTCACTATTTCATAATGAAAAGATAAATCTAGACTAGCTTGCTTTTGCTGCAGTGTAATTACTGTAGTTCTTTTAAAACATCTATAGTTCTAAGTATTGTATCCTCTTCTATAATAATATATTATCATTACATTTTGTGATATTACACTATAAAATGCAGGGGTATAAAAGGTGATATGGTTGAACCAATGTATTGTAAAATTATAAATTGCAGTATTAGGCATTAGCATTTTTACTATTCCCTTCATTGCTATGTCATGCAATACTCCATAAACTTTGTTCACATATAAGAACATGCTAGGGATAAGCCTGATGTTCAAGCGTTTATTTTAAGAGAGCATGAAGGTTGCCTAGAACTTCGGATGGATGCTCATTTGCTGTAGAAACTACAAATCAATACAAATAAATAGCCAACCCAATCCAAGCAAATTAAATCACAACAAATCCTCTTTAGGCCCCTGATTCTGCTCCTCTTGTAATTAATGGGAATTTTACCACTTACTTCAATGGCAGGGTCCATATTCATGACACTTTGTCATCATAAAGCAGGGGTTCTTAGATTTCATAATGTGCATCACATATTAATAGAGAGGTTGTGTTGAATTGTTTTTGTATAACATCTCTGCAGCAATGATAGGACCTGTTTTTGTAATAAAACAGTATTTAGAAAGCATGTGCATTTTTAGCTGTCATTAAAGCAGACCTTAAAAGTTCATTGTAGTCAATGAAAAACTCATGTTGACTTCAATGGGCTTTGGAACAACTTCTTAGTGCACTTTAGGAGCTAGATAGGGGGAGGAGTCAGTGCATGTGACTAGGCAGCTATTCACTGACCTGCAGACCACAGCTTGAGGAAAAAAGTGTGGTATGCATCAAGTTCCATTGAACTACACTTACACTCACTGAATAACCACAAACAAAGCAATAGTGAATCAAGAAATTTCCATTCATAAGCCTCTGCTGTTCCAGCAATATTTGATTTTTTTTTTAAATTGAAGTGGCAGAATAATAGGTTAGTCCTATCAAAACCCTTTATTAATATTAATTGTAATCCACGGATGTTGCTTCAGTGACTGGAATAGAGACCTATTGTGCTTCACTTAAAAGGGGGAAATGAACTTGTCCATTTAAAGGCATATACAAAGATTTGTAAATGTTTTTCAACTGTGCTGTACAGTGAAGTAAAACACACTATATCACCACAGTATGGTACTTACTTCAAAATACATTGTGCATTTTTAGGGCTTTTTATTATAAAATTGTCTGACAGTGGACTCTGTATTCTGGCTCTCAGCATTAAACTATTCATAATCACTTTTGTAACAACATTTCATCATATTAAAATGCAAATCTTAATGGGATGTTATTATAGAAATGGAATGTATATCTATTGTGACAGACCCAGACCAGTGGGGTACAGGAGTCTGGTAGAGGGCAAATATACTGGTCACTGGATGAGTAGTTTTCTGTTCCCTGAGTGACCAGAGCAGGAGCTGCACTAGAGTAATCAGGAACCTGCTAGAACCAGTTAAGGCAGGCATGCTAATTAGGACACCTGGAGCCAATTAAGAAGAAGCTGCTAGAATCAATTAAGGCAGGCTAATCAGGGCACCTGGGTTTTAAAAAGGAGCTCACTTCAGTTTGTGGTGCGAGTGTGAGGAGCTGGGAGCAAGAGGTGCAAGGAGCTGAGAGTCAGAGGGTGTGCTGCTGGAGGACTGAGGAGCACAAGCATTATCAGACACCAGGAGGAAGGTCCTGTGGTGAGAATAAGGAAGGTGTTTGGAGGAGGCCATGGGGAAGTAGCCCAGGGAGTTGTAGCTGTCATGCAACTGTTACAGGAGGCACTATAGACAGCTGCAGTCCACAGGGCCCTGGGCTGGAACCCGGAGTAGAGGGTGGGCCGGCCCAGGTTCCCCCCAAACCTCCCAATTGACCTGGACTGTGGGTTCTTCCAGAGGGGAAGGTCTCTGGGCTGTTCCCCAACCCACATGGTGAATCTCTGAGGCAAGAAAATCCGCCAATAAGCGTAGGACCCACCAAGATAGAGGAGGAACTTTGTCACACTATGTATACACAACCATGCATCCAGAGATAAAATGACAGATACACAATAACAATACTTAAGCTCTTATATTAGCACTTTTCATCTGTACTGGTACATTTCAAAACACTTCACTAAAGGTGGACAAATATCAATATTCCCATTTTACAGATGGGGAAATCAAAGCATAGAGATTAAATAACTCGCCAAAGGTCAGTGTCAAAACCACAACTAGAGACCATGATTGAAATTTCCAAAGTGTTTAGACATATCTCCTATTAATTTCAGTGAAAGATATATATTTAAATCCCTACACTGCTTTGAAAATCTCAACCCACGTGTCCTAACTCTCAATATAGTGACTTACACACCTGACTGTGCTGCCTCCTAGATGCATTAGAGACCGCTCCAAAAAATAATAAATAAAAATGTGATTTATAACAGAAAAGGAGAATCAGAACTTGACAAATCAAACCTACTATTCAATGTCTTTAAGTCTATTACTCCCTATTACTTTCTCTCCATTAGCTTTACTTTTTGTTTGTTTTTACTGCATTGTCAACTCAAGACATAACTCAAGTCTTGTCCCTAACCCGACTTCTACACACCCACAAAAAATCTCTAGTGTGAGTTAAGTGTGTTGAAGCTTAAGTGCTGTTGAAGTTGGAGCTAGTAATGCAGTGGGGTACTGCTACTCTGTGCTGCTTACCCAAACACTCTGTGCTGCTCAAGTGTTATTTCACAGTATGGCTGCTCACACTCAAGCGAGGCCAGCTTGAGAGGAGTTAATTCAAGTGTAGATAACTCAAGCTAACTCTGTAGTGAAGGCAAACCCCATGAGATGGCCACTATAGACCAAACACAAAACCCACCATTATGTCAGATGTATAAATGTGGTTGTGAGGAATGTGAAGAGAATTGTTGGTCTCGACACACTCTTCCCGTATTCATGAATCATAATGTTAGGGTTTTTTCCACTAGCAGTTTTAGATATAATTAAGATCAATATATGTACCTTAAAGACCACAGTTAAAAATGGCCTGTGAAGTTGCAAGTGTGACAGAGTATGCTAACAAGTGTGTTAACCCTTACTTTAAGAGAATATATGGTGATCATAGTATGCCTCTTGAGCTATAGAGTTACAGCACGGGTTTGGAGGAGTGGGGGCAGAGTTCTCCCAGACTTCCTTTTACAGAAGAAATGATCCTACTGACTATACACAATGGTCCATATTGAAGTGTGGAAAATATTGGCAGAAGGCCAAGCCTTCAAGGGGTCTGATCTGGGAACCTGTAAATACAGCATTGCCCTTAAGGCTTCAGTCTTTGAGGAAGGAAGAGAAGAGCTCTGAGATCCCAGTTTAGTGCAATCCCAAAAAATTGACTGTATAACATTCTTGCTGTGTGATGCCTGCTTTGTATACATTTCTTTGTATTTTCTTTTCAGTTATCTTTATTTTTTTATCACTAAAATGGTGGCACTTACAAGCTTGCCAATTTCCCTACATAAGTGAATAAGCTTTGCAGTCAGCTAAACTCAGCTTTTGCCATATTCAAAATGTTCCTAGAAATAAATGGGAATGCAAGGGAATACAGCAAATGCTAAGGTAAGTTTACCTATCTTAAATTGACATTTCTCATTACTATCACTCTATACTGTTGTACTCATTAACTTTATTTTTGTAGACCCTTGTGAATAAGTAAAAGCCTGATCTGAAGCCCACTGACATTAATGAGTGATGTTTGGATTAGTCTGTTAGTCTCTGGGTCAGATTTTCTAATGAACTCATGACCAATTTATGCTGTGCATGTAGTGTAATGGGGCGATAATCTGGCCACTAATATCCAGCAGAGAATTCCAGTGAGGTAGAGGAACTCTCTCCAGGGTATAAGTGGGTCTCTGCCTTCAACACCAGTATAAGGGAATACGGAGTGGTCTGCTCCCCTATGCTTGTCCTCCTCTGGTCTATAGTGAATTAAAAATCCTACGTTAGTTTTGGAACTTTGGTTAGCAGGAACTGGCTAATTGGGGCTGGCCTTGAAAATCAGGCAGGCCTAACCAGCTATCAGATGTTATTTTACTACTCACTTGTGCTGAACAGAGCTTTGGCACAGGAGAGAATTTTGTCCACCGTGTCTCCCCTAGTGTGCTTTCCCCCCTTCTGTGTGTGGGTTTTGCATGTGTGAGCAGTAGATTTGGCACTTAAACACCCACCTGATGCTTTCCTCCAGACCTGTTTGGACATTCAGTCTCTCACACCCCAGTTGTCTATGGCTGCCAGGGGCTATTTCTGGCAGCTGGGAATCAGTCAAGTGCAGCAGTCCTTGACCCTACATCCCTTATGCCAGAGGAGGAGCTACGCCTGCCCTCAGCCCCCTCTGAATTTCTCCATTCCAGGGAACCCTCAAGCAGAGGGATCACTGGCTTTATGACTGCTTTGTGCCAGGTGACCAGCACAAAGCAGCTGCAACAGGCATTAGGATCTGGCTCTGCACTGAGCCAGTGGTATCTACCCTATGGAAAAGCATTATAGAATCGTGTTTTGAACTATCCCATAAAACTTAAGACAGCAAGGATATAATGAAGGTTTAAAAAAAAAAAAAAAAAAAAAACAGAGAGAACCTGATTTTCTGTTAAAATTGTATCCATTTTTAGAGTAATTTTGCTAAAGCCATCTTAGATTTCTATAGAATCCTATTGGTTTCATCTTTATTAAATTCTATGGCACTTCCCTATGGGGATTAAAAATAATTTTTAATCACACATCTCAATCACAACATTTTTATAGTTTTTTCAAAACATAACTGATAGAATATACGTTGGCTGCTGCACTGCTTTGTTTTTCACTTGTCATAATTTATTATACGTATAACTTACTCTTAATGCCGTGCTGCTCTTTAGGTGTACTACTGCTGTAAATATTGCAAATCATGATGATATCTTACAATGAAAGAGGGACTAGCTAATGATGAACCTAAACAAACCATGTAAGAGCTCATTGCCTGTAGGTAAGAGAATGCAAATCTGTCGCTGGATTTGTTCATTTTGTAAATACCACCTTCATATTATCCATATTATAATTACTTTTTAAATTTAGGAATAATTGTTCTTTATATTTCACTGATAAATTCTTTGGAGGCTGCTTTTTACTGACATTCAGAATCTGGCATTCAAACAGCAAATTATTACTACAGCATAAAGCTATTTTACTGCTCTGCATCATGAGATGGAAAGTGAAAAATAGCTGATCATCTGGATAGGTTTTGAGTATCCACTAGGGAAAAAAATGTAATCACTGTAGGGTGCTTATGTGAGAGACTTTTGTCAGACAATGTATGCTTTTGTAATGGAAATACTAGAGAAAACTGACAACCTACTCCTCAGCTTTGCTTTTGAACTAATAATTCTGAACAGTCTGTACAGACTGAAAAGTGCATGTCCCAATACTGTGTGTGTACAGTGTCATCATGGCATTAGGTTTCCCTATGGCAAGCGATCCATATGATTTTGGGTCAAGTCAACCCGAAGCAAAACATTTCTATTTGCTTAAATGAACCCAAACATTTTGTTTTGAGTTAGATTGACATTAATGTCTGTTTGCCGGAGCTGTCACAGTGCCTCATAGAAGCTGTGGTTACATCAGACCCTATTATTCCCAAGAGTCAAGCTTCTTAGCTGGACTACATGTCCCATAGTACACTGTGGTCTCCCCTTGTTGAACCAATATAGGGGGAAATCTCATGATCATTATTCATCATGGAAGATGTAGTACAACCTGGAAGCCCAGCCCTTACTGGAGGATAGGCACATGGGAGTTGTAATTCAGGTGCTTCATGAGGCACCATGGCAACTCAGGGGGGCACAGTTTAATGTCAAACTAAGCCAAAATGATATGTTTCAGTTTAGTTCAACAAACCACAATAACATTTTTAAATTAATTAATGTTGAAGTATTTTATTTCACTCAAAAATATATCAACATTTATAAACTTTCCACTCCATAAAAAAATGTTGATATTTTGACTTTTCATCCCAGTTTGAGACAAAAACCAATTCTGAAATATCAGAATTTCCCATGAGATGGAAATTCCAATTTTCAACCACCTCTACTGGTACATCAAGGATTTTCCACCCTACAGGTCAAAAGATTATTTCACAGAAACAATGTAGTGAAAAAAAGATTTAGCCCTCTCCTCAGGAAGTGATGTAAAGTACAAGCTGGGAGAATGAATTCCGGCTGACATCTTGTTCTCCCTTTTTTTCCCCAGGAGTCCAGCAATTATCTGACCCTCCCACACTCTATTATCCCCCCGTCCCTCTCTCCAAAGAGTTCTACAGCATTATGGCATGTCTTTTCAGGCGATTTTGGCATGAAGGGGACTGGTAATAATTTAAAATCCACTTAGAAAATAAGAAGAACCTAAGGAGTGCTTCCTCCTATGTGCAGTCTCTCTTTACAAATACATACAAAGACCCTGCCCCAGAGAGCTTGCAATCTAACTATGAGGTTTTTCTAAAGCCTAATACTACGCATATTACAGTTAATGTGAATTTTGGCATGGACTGCAATGAGAGCAGGGTTAGGTCATTGATGAGCACTTTTGAAAATGTCACCTTAACTGTCTACAATCGCAGTTGCCCCAATTCCAGCAATTAACTACCAATCACCAACGTAGCTGCCCCAGTGCAAACTGAAAGTGTAGACACTTTGATTTGATGCTTAAGGCCTCTTGGAAACTTGACCCTCGACCCCCCCTATCTGTCACAGTTTCTTCTGGATCCTCCACCATCAGGCACTAAATACTTTCATGTGACCAAACTTTCCTCCTACCAGCCTTCTTCGCTGCATTTCTGGGTAGATTAGAAGCTGTTTTGCTCCAACCAATAACTATTCTTCCTGGGGAAGCTCTCCTCCTTCGTGGTATCTTGTTTTCTGGGGGACAATATGCTACTAATAAATAATAGTGCTTTTCATTTGTAGCTCTGAGTATCATTGTCCCACAGGCCCAAGTCCCCACTTTCAGCCAAATATATTATAGAAACAGCCTGATTCTCTCTTGCTCTATTCTGGCAGCAGCACCAGTGAAGTGGCACAGCCTAGCATATCCCATATGCCATGGAATGCATAAGCATTAGCTGAGTGTTGGGCAGGGGCTCAGGAGAGAGAGTGTGAAAGTGCTGTGCCCAACAATCAGATTTTGTGTAAGGTAAGTGGTTCTGAAAGAAGGATGGATCTACTTGACATTCCAGGGGAGAGCTTTTGGGAGTTAATGGATTTGGTGAGCAGGAACAGTGGCCACGGTGGGCCTCGCTTATCTCCTGGGAGAAGATTTGGGCAGCAGTCATGTTCATAATGAAACTTTTATGGATCTTAATGCTCTGTCTGCAATGAGAATTGAATATTTGTTTAGCATCTTTCTAGATTAAATAGATTTAAGTTGGTGCTCTAGAAAGGGACTAACAGTGCTTCAAATCTCACCATATGCAGGACAAAAGAAAGCTTTGATTTCTGGGAGTTTCTGATGACTCAGGTTGGGTTTTCATTTTTTTAACCAAACCAGTTTGCTCATCCTTAGTTATCTATTTTGAAATCTGTTTTCCTATCTGAGATATGGAGTTAGGAGGCTCAACCTTAAGGGAAACTAACCTAAAACACTGTAAATACAGCTATTTTCTCTCCAGACATCAGTCTTGGAGTGAGGAGGAAAACATTTCATGGTCTCGGCTCTGCTTTTTGAGTTCTCTTAGCTCATGTTTTCATGTGATGCTTGTAAAATAGAGTAAATCCATGTATTATACCATAAGTTAAAGAATTAAAACCAAAACAAAAGCTTTCCTTTGGGACTCAGTTCCTGTCTAGAAAGGGTGAGGAATCCATCCCAATTCATTGCTGAAATAATTGAGGCGCCACCGACTGCATACATTGTTTAGATAGTTTGGTAAACAGCTGGTGTCATAGCAACAGGAAAAAGAACTATTATTTTATGCCTGGAGTGTGAAGAAAACTGACCAAATGATCTTGCTGACTAAATAAGAAATTAAGCAGTTATCTAAATTCTGCAAAGAAGAAAGGTTTAAAAAAAACCTATTAGATGAGTCACATCACCTGCCATTATCCGATTATATACAGTAACTTGACACACGAGGTTGCTTTAGTTCCTATTGGTAAAAAGGCAGCCTCTCTAAAATGGATGCCTGTGTTACCCTGACTGATTAAAAGGGCTGTCTGGAAGTGTAAGACAAATGGAAAGTAAAACAAATTTCTAGAGGACATTAGGTACCCTACAGCACAGAACCATGTTTTAAGATCAGTGCAAGGGAGAAGGTTTTATCTTTATATATCAGTGGCCTCACTTCAGTGCCTTTGTGCTGTTAAAAGTGTCATCTTAAGTAATGCTGAAGGGTTTTAGAACTAAAAGACATGCAAGGTAACAAGGAACATTGGCCACAGGCATATTAAAATGGTTAAAATATGAAATACTTATTTCTATATTTTATATATATATATATATATATATATATATATATATATATATATATATATATATATATATATATATATATATTCTTACTGTATGTGTCACTTGTTTATAAATGTTTTGTATGTGACACTTGGGAGAGGGGGGAAAACAAGAGCACTTTACCAACTCCTACAGTAGCAGAGATGAATAAAATGATTTATAATACATGTGTAGTGCTGAGAACAAACAGTTGATGTATTCAATAACTCAGTTAAGGGGAAAGGCTGTATTTGTAATAGAATGAGAAGAGAGCATAAACAAGGCAAAAAATTGATTAGATGGGAGTCAGATGTAGTTCAAAGAGGCTTAATTAAATAAGAGTTAGATGTTCATTGTCTAAATGGGATGGTGTTCAGAAAGATTAAAGAAGAATACAACTGGGCAGGCTGAGACAAGACATCAAATAGACCTCTAAGTTTCAGTGCAAGAGTACACATTTTGTTATCTTGCAGCAATGTAGATTTTGTACTACTATTCATTCTACAAAGGAAGAATATTGAATGAATATACAGAGATGTAGAGAGGTCTAGTGGTTAGAGTATTCAATTGGAAGCTAGGAACTCCTAAATTCACCAACTCTGTATGGATGTGTGCAAATCATTTTAAATCACTGTATCTCATTTGTGTTTCTGTAAAATGAGCGTAGTAAAATTTACAGTAGTTTCCTGCCTCACAACAAAATGTAATATTTGCATAGTGCTTTGAAAATATAAAGTACTATGTAGGCATTCAGTATTGTTATAATGCAGATATAGATTCAGTTTATGGCCTAGGAACTAGGATGATAACCTTGGGCAAGTCACTCAGTCTCTGTGCCTCATCAATAAAATGGGGATGTGAGAATAAATACATTCTAAGGTACTGTGTAATGGGGTGTGGGGGCACATAAGTACCTGAAATAGATTTCAAAGTGCCTCTAAGAGGTGACCATTCAGTAAGTCTTACAGCCCACTGTTACAGTGAAACTATTCTGGAAGACATCTATATTACTTACGACAATGTAAGTTTTCCCATAAGTACCAGCACTAGAAGATATTTTGATACTCATCCCATTTCTTTATTTTTCTAGTGCCTTGTTTTCCTCTTATAAAGCCAGGCAGGGTGAATGCATTATTAGAACAGCCATCATGATCAGTTATACATTTGTGTATCTCCTAAAACAGCTAGCACTCTGTTATATTTTAGACAACAAAACTCTTGGTACAATTTATGGTTGAGGCATCTTCTTTGGATATCACAAATCTTTATTTAAAAATATGTAGTGATAGGCTGAGATGGACTTCATGGATGCAGTTGGCACTTGTAGACTTAGGGTGTTTGTTGTCAGTTAATAAACACATTATTAAGATTTACTGCTGCAAAAACAAAGAAGCAGCTCAACAGAGAGTCTTATTTGATACTCAAACCCCTGTAGCAGAGTACTTGTTACAGTTAGTTAACATATACTTCCTTGGGAACAGGATTGTAAAATTCCAATGAGCCTTTAAGACTGAGGGCATGTCTACACTGGAGCTGGAGGCACAATTTCCAGCTCGGGAAGACATTCTGTGCACTAGCTAGCACGCTAAAAATAGTAGTGTAGCCAAGGCATCACATGTGACAGGGCCCAAATAAGAACCTAAGGTTTTGGATGGGATATACATAGGCAGATAGCCCATCCTGCTGCAGCTACTGATATTTTTAGCTATCTAGCATCTTCAAAGCTAGCGCAGGTACAGCTATCCCAGCTGGAAATATGACTCCCAGCTCCAGTATAGATGTACCCTACAGATACTACTTGAAATTTATTTTGCATCTTTGCTGTTAAGATGCATGTTATTTTTAAACCCAATATTTATCAATTTTATGGAAAAAATTGTACTTATAAACAAGGGCTAGTTTCCATTTTCAGTTCTAGTCTATGTTATCCTTCCCCCCCCCCCTTTTCCCCAACAGTTGAAGATTTTGCTAACATGCTGCTACACAAGTAACTTTATTTTAAGACCATACATGCCTGTTATGGTGCTCTGTGACATCAGGCTAACCATTGGTATGAAACACATGATTTGTGATGTTAACAGAACCCCAAATTACCTGTTAAACCTTTGGCTCAGATTTTCTGAGTTTGTGTGTTATAAGTTTCAAAGTCACCTCAAGATTTTAACAAGGAACCATGTTTTTATTAGCACTGTGTATGAAATATTTTGTTTTTCTGCATTCTTATACAGTTTGTTTTTTGTTATGGTTTGATTTTTTTTTTTGTCAGTGTCTGTTTGCTAGAGAAAAACAGGAACAAACTGTTTTTATAAGAATTCTAAACTTTAGCTTAAAGTTATAGGACTGAGCCCCCAAACAAACCCTATTCACTTGGTAGGTCTTCCTTGTGTTACCAGTCCAATTAAAGTAAATGCACCGTCTCCTCCTCTGCAGACAAAGCAGAGCCCATTTTATGGAATGCAGCCGCTCACCTGTGAGCTCACGAACGTCTCTCTCGGACGACCAGGAGCCGGTATCCTCCGGTACCTCCTGCCGCGGCTGCCACCGTCTCTCTCGGAAGACCAGGAGCCGGTATCCTCCGGTACCTCCTGCCGCGGCTGCCATCGAATGCAGCCGCTCACCTGTGAGCTCACGAACGTCTCTCTCGGACGACCAGGAGCCGGTATCCTCCGGTACCTCCTGCCGCGGCTGTCATCGAATGCAGCCGCTCACCTGTGAGCTCACGAACGTCTCTCTCGGACGACCAGGAGCCGGTATCCTCCGGTACCTCCTGCCGCGGCTGCCACCTCCGCCTTTTCTCACCGAACGCTTCAGTCGGCTGTGTTTGCATACGTGATAGGAGAATTTGGACAGTCTTTATCTGCATCCCCAATTTCTTCAGTTTCCATGGCTGCATCCTCACTTTTCAGATGTTTTTATATATTTCATTCTTTTTGTTCTGGTGTAAGGTTCTTCTGTATGTTTACGTTTTTGTTTCTTTATATGTGTTTGTTTTTCTTCTTCATTATGATTACCATTTCCATTTCTTTCCACCCGAGCTGTATTATTCCTCTCATGCTTTTTCTTTTTCCTCTCTGCATTATTGCTTTTGGAAGTTTCCTCATTTTCATCTTCAGTACCTTCCTTTTCTTTCTTAGGCTTTAATCGGCTGCCTCGATGTCCAAGCCGAATCACGTCGGGGTCACCATTTGTGGGGAACGGATAAAGCACACGACCAATGTGGTTGCAAGCTGAACTCTGAATCTGTTTATTACAAGCTTTCTTTTATAGTCTTTCTAAACATTACACAACACAATTAGGCTACAATCACCCATCCACCGATTGGACAAGAAGGAGAATCATGTGCTCACCACATGTATAGCCCCACACCGATTGGTTCAATTGTTCCTTACATAAGGCCTCATCTTATATAACCACCAGGGGGCCTTACATAAGGCCTTATCTTATATAACCATCAGGGGGCTTTACATAAGGCCTTATCTTATATAACCACCAC
Source organism: Emys orbicularis (assembly GCF_028017835.1). Taxonomy (NCBI): domain Eukaryota; kingdom Metazoa; phylum Chordata; order Testudines; family Emydidae; genus Emys; species Emys orbicularis. The sequence goes on along the minus strand of NC_088688.1, from coordinate 76,172,808 downwards.
GGGGCCTTACATAAGGCCATGATTTATTGCCAGGCAAGTGTCCCATCGTGACCCTTACCCTCTCATGGAACTTTACATCCCCACAGTACTCTTAAATGCATCAGTTACATGAAATAATAGCATTTTTGAGCCAGGAACCCCTGCTTTATGACCTCAAAATATAGGTGTCCAATCTAATTGTGTCAATGGATAACTGCAAGTTACTTGGGGGAGAGGGGGAGTTTGTGCCCCCCTTAATCCGAATATGCACAGAAGGAGGTTCTCCACTCCAGCCCCCACACAGATCCAGTTGGCAAAGGGAGTGCAGAAAGGATGGGATAGGTGGAGGAAGTGATGAATCAGAGAAACGTACATCATCTTCCCCACCCCTGCCCCAGACTCTTGGAGCTCTGTCTAGAAAGTAATACAGTCCCTTTCACACATAGGTTCTTGGAGCTGGCAAGGACAAGGGGAATCTTTGCTAACATGGCTCCAATGGAGCAGTGTGAGGTGTCCCATTGATAAAGGCTTTTATGGGGAGAGAAGCACAAGGCTTCCATATGGATTTCCTGCTTTCATGAGGCGCCATCAGGTTGTGGGGAGGACAGGCCCCCAACTCATTTCTATGGTAGACAACTCACTCACCCCAAGAGGACAACTTGGAGACCTGATTTTAAAAAGAGTTTTCCACTCGTTCTGTGGATTTTAGGGCCTGATCCAAAGACTGCTGAAATCAATAGCAATTTTTTCACTCACCTCATTGGGCCTTTGATCGGGCTATTAATGCATTAATGAGTGAACAGGGTGGCACTGCGCCTGGAGGAAATTTTATTGCTCTAAGTAAAGCTTTCAATTGAACTGATGGTAAAATTATATATAGCCCCTTCTCCAAAGCATGGCTCAATCCTCCTTTCTGGTGCTTGCTAATCAGAGTGGTTTCTTCCTTCTCCTCACATAAGTTGAATTCTGGATTCTTTATTTTAGCACCCAGTGTCTCGAGCCAAGATGACTCCTCTGTGCCTGGGTCAGAAGGGATGTGAATCCTTGGGAAAATGACTAATACTATTCTATTAACAACTAATATAACCCAGTACATAAACACCACACTATATTAATACAAGCCCCACCCCTGAAATGTAACATCCCAAAAGAACAAAATAACACTAGGGACTCTATTGGGGACAGAAGACAAATGCTCTAAAGAAAAAAAGGGTTGAAGTAAAATACTAACAAAATCAACAATATAACAAATTCCTTGCCTCCCACCATTCACAATCCCCAGCTCCCTCCCTGGCACCTTACCAGGTAGATGGAATGCCTAGGATGAGTCCAGAGATAGGTGTAGCAGCACTGCAAATGTTGGCCAGTTTAAAGAAAATGAAAGGGGCCCTTTAAAAGTGTTTTCAACTTTCGGTGGGGGCAGGCTCCTCTCCTGGCATTCTGTGGAGATCTTGGCTGGCTGTAGGTAGCCTGCATAGGAGTGGTTCTCTGGATCCCTGATCGCAGGTCACTGCAAGGTTGGCACTCCTCATTCACATATTAAATCCCACAGTAGTTCAGTCTCCCTTGGTGTGGTGAGCAGGAGTTGATTAGGGACGCACCAGGCTATGCTGCCCTTCTCAGCTCCAAACTCTCACAGCCCAAAACTTGGAACCAAAACTAGTCCCTGTTTCTCTGAGTCAGGCTGTCCCCTCCCACTGGGGAATGAGCACTCCTGGCTTGTCACTGGCCCAGCAAAATATCTATATAAATCACTCCATCTGAAGCTCTCCATTGGCTTTTGTAGATGCCTGCCCCAGGCCCTAAGCAGGCTGAGAAATGGTGTCTGGAGGTTCTGAAGCCAGAGGGTAGGACCCTTAGAGGCTCAGTTCAGTGTTCCAGGAGGTAGCAAACTCCAAAGGGAGTTGCATGTAATAAAAAAGAATTGTCATGCATTAGTTCCAGTGGGTGAGTGTTTACTTGTTAAATCACTGTTAAATAATATGTAAATAGCCACAATCTGAGTCTTCATTACTGCCAGTCTCTAAGATTTAGCACTTAGCCTGTTATTGACTTTAATTACATATTGATGTTATTGATTTAATTCTTTTAAAACTTCACACTCTAATTTCAATTCTGAGAGAGTAACATTATTATTAGGTCAGAGAAGTATTATGTAACATTCAATCTAGTCTCTGGCATGATTCTGATAAATTGCAAGCCTGATTTAAAATGAAAGAGCTAATTTTCCAAATTAATAAAAAATCATAATTCTGGGAACTAGTTCAAATCCTAGGCTGAAATCTTTGGATTCCAGGTTGCACATTACTTGTTTTGATAAATCCTATCCTGAATTTGTAATGCATTTTACATGTCCTGGGATATGGTTAGAGTAGAGTTTGAAATTGAATTGAATGAAATTGTACGTGTGGCTGGGATTACTTTACAGGAACAGTAATTGTTTTAATTCCACAAGCAGAAAATATATAGCATCCCAGACTTTATTGCCTATTCAAGACGACTGATGACATATTACACTAAGAAATTCTTCTGCGTTCATACTGTGTAAATCCAAAATTGTTTACAGTGTTTCCAAATGTGTTTTAGACAACTCCTTTCTGGAAGCACGTTGATCATTGCATAACGAATTAGAGCGGTTATCAGTTAAAAGCAGAGGAGACTTTCATCATTTATTTACCAATGACAGTGATGCCTTCATCTGCACTGAAAGAGCTTTTGTCCTGGAAGAAACATGTTTTGAGACTCAACCTAGTAAGTTCAAATTTGTTTGTTCTTAATGTAATCCTGATCTCTATAGGTTTTTCTCTCCTTTGCTGTTGCAGCTTTTTGGAACTTTTCAGATCTAATTTTACACCATCTTTTTAATTCTCTGTTTTAAAGAGAAACTTGTATCCTTTTATTTTTGCAACTGATAGCACTAAGTACATTTCAGCACTATATCTCTTCAAGTAGGAGGAGTTGATTACATGTTGTGTCACTATATAAGTGAAGATTATTGTATATTATTATTTTATTATTCTTCAAAGGTCTCCAGGATTTCCCAGCCTCTTGCACATGTATCAGCTTTGTAGCATTATAGGTCTATACTACCAGGTTACTGACTTCCACATACTCTGATTTTTTTAGCAAGTATTTCTTTCTCAAGCTCCTATATCATTTCCCATCACTTTGAGCATGTCACCCCATCTCTTTACATGGATGAGGCTTTTTATAAACAGCTACCAAAATCATCCAAAGCACAGGACTTGGTGGTGATGGGAGGCTTGATGGGAGACCCAGACATCTGTTGGGAAAATAACACAGCAGGACACAGATTATCCAACAAGTTCTTGGAATGCATTGGAGACCATTTTTTATTTCAGAAGGCGAAGAAAGCCACTAGGGGACAGGCTGGTCTAGCTTTGATTTTGACAAATAGAGAGAAACTGGTTGAGAATTTGAAAGTGGAAAGCAGCTTAGGTGAAAGTGATCATGAAATGGTAGAGTTCATGATTCTAAAGAATGGTAGGAGGGAAAACAGCACAATAAAGAAAATGGATTTCAAGAAGTCAGACTCCAGCAAACTCAGAGAGTCTGTAGGTAAGATTCATTGGGAAGCAAGTCTAAGGAAAAAACAGTTCAAGAGAGTTGGCAGTTTTTCAAAGAGATATTATCAAAGGCACAAGAGCAAATTATCCTACTGTGTAGGAAAGATAGGAAGTATGGCTAGAGACCACCCTGGCTTAACCAGGAGATCTTCAATGATCTGAAACTCAAAAAGAATCCTACAAAAAGTGGAAACTAGGTCAAATTACAAAGGATGAATATAAACAATTAACACAAGTATGTAGGGACACATTAAAAAAGGCCAAGGCACAAGACGAGATTAAACTAGCTAGAGACATAAAGGGTAACAAGAAAACATTCTACAAGTACATTAGCAATAAGAGGAAGACCAAGAATATGGTAGGCCCATTACTCAATGAGGAGGGAAAGACAATAACAGAATATGGAAATGGCAGAAATGGTAAATAACCTTTTTGTTTGTTTTCACTAGAAAGTTCCGTAGCAATTGGACTTCTAACATAATGAATGCTGGTGAAAATTAGGTAGGATCAGAGGCTAAAATAGGGAAAGAACAAGTTAAATATTACTTAGACAAGTTAGATGTTTTCAAGTCACCAGGGCCTGATGTAATGCATCCTAAAATACTCAAGGAGCTAACTGAATAGATATTTGAGCCATTAGCAATTATCTTTGAAAAGTCATGGAAGATAGGTGAGATTACAGAGGACTGGAAATGGGCAAATATAGTGCCAATGTATAAAAAGGGGAATAAGGACAACCCAGGGAATTACAGACCAGTCAGCTTAACTTCAGTACCCAGAAAGATAATAGAGTAAATAATCAAGCAATCAATTTACAAACACCTAGAAGATAATAAGGTGATAAGTAACAGTCAGCATATGATTTGTTCTTGACCAATCTGTGAAACCAACCTAATAACTTTCTTTGACAGCATATCAAGACTTGTGGATGGGGAGAAGGGTTGATGTGGTATAGCTTGACTTTAGTAAGGCTTTTGATACTATCTAGTATGACCTTCTCATAAAGAAACTAGGGAAATGCAACCTAGATGGAGCTACTACAAGATGGGTGCATAAGTGGTTGGAAAACCATTCCCAGAGAGTAGTTATCAGTGGTTCACAGTTAAGTTGGAAGGGCATATCAAACGGGGCCCCACTGGAATCAGTTGTGGGTCCAATTCTGTTCAAGATCTTAATCAATGATTTAGATAATGCACAGAGAATGCACTTATAAAGTTTGCAGATGATACCAAGGTGGATAGGGTTGCAAGTGCTTTGGAGGATATGATTAAATTTCAAAATGATCTGGACAAACTGGAGAAATGGTCTGAAGTAAATAGGATGAAATTCAATAAGGACAAATGCAAAGTATTCCATTTAGGAAGGAACAATCAGTTGCACACATACAAAATGGGAAATGAATGCCTAGGAAGGAGTACTGCGGAAAGAGATCTGGGGGTCATAGTGGCTCACTAGCTAAATATGAGTCAACAGTGTTACAAAGAAAGCAAACATAATTCTGGGATGTATTAGCAGAAGTGTTGTAAGCAAGACACAAGATGTAATTCTTCTGCTCTACTCCATGCTAAATAGGCCTCAGCTAGAGTATTGTGTCCAGCTCTGGATGCCACATTTCAGGAAAGATGTGGACAAATTGGAGAAAGTCCAGGAGAAGAGCAACAAAAATGATTAAAGGTTTAGAAAACATGACCTAAGAGGGAAGATTGAAAAAATTGGGTTTGTTTAGTCTGGAGAGGAGAAGACTGAGAGGGGACATAACAGTTTTCAAGTACATAAAAGGTTGTTACAAGGAGGAGGGAGAAAAAATGTTGTTCTTAACCTCTGAGGATAGGGCAAGAAGCAATGGGTTTGAATTGCAACCAGGGCAGTTTAGGAAAAACTTCCTAACTGGCAGAGTGGTTAAGCACTGGAATAAATTGCTTAAGGAAGTTGTGGAGTGTCCATCATTGGAGATTTTTAAGAGCAGGTTAGACAAACACCTGTCAGGGATAGTTTATATAATACTTAGTCCTGCCTTGAGTGTAGAGGACTGGGAATAGAAGACCTCTCGAGGTCCTGCCAGTGCTATGGTGCTATGAGTCTCTCCACTGGCTCCCCCTTCTGTGTTGCATCAAACATAAACTGCTTGTCTTTACTATCATGGGATACCCCACTCTATCATTTTTCATTCATTGTTGGGATGTCAACGCCCATCTCTGATCAGCCAACAATGCCAGCCTCAATTGCCCACTTGTTAAAATTTCAAACAAGCACCTTTGTGTTTCTTCCATGCTGCCTTTCACTCTTGAGAGGAACACCCCATGAGCAGCCACAAAATTGCCTCCTTATCTTTCTTCAAAACCCTCCTTTGCCATGATGCCCGTAAAAAACCTTTAAAACAGTGAAGCTGCTGGTGTACTGTCTCCAGTCTAGCATGCTGGCCAATATAGTCTCACTGTTTCCTTCTACTCCTCCAGTCCCCATCTGTTGTCTTTGTCTAATACTTAGATTGCAACCTCCTTGGGGCAGAGAGCATCTTTTTGTTCTATGTTTGTACAACATCTAGCACAAAGAGGTTCTGGTCCATGACTAGGGCTTATAGAAATTTTGCTAATACAAAAAATAAATAATATATTTTTCTAAGTCCTATAGTCTACATCTCCAGACTTGTTTCCTCTCCTCATGATCTAACATTTGATCTTTGCTTAACTATATGGTACAGTGTATATGATGGTCGACTAGTTAACTTCCTTCTGCCTTGGTAGCCCTGATCCTGCAACTGGATTCATGCAGATTCATGCCTGCATGGAGCCATATTATGCACAATGTTTGCTTGACATTTGTTGATAACTCCAGTAGAATATTTTGAGCTGATATAGTTATACTGTTGTTAAGGGCCAAAAATGAAAAACTTAATTTGAGCCATCTTGCCTGCACACCACACTGCTCTGGAATGCACCTTATTACTGCTACAAAGGAGAAGCAAATGCTTCCCCCAGTGCATCCTGCTAATTGTAACATGTCTATAAGGTTGCAAGAGGCCTGGTCACATACCCAAACCAACTAGCTATCACCTCCTCTGGATTGGCTAGTGCTCCCACTAATGTGCAAGGGAGCTCTAGGTCCTCATTCTGTTCTCAGCTGAGCAAGTCCATTCTGGGGAATTAGATTCCATGTTCTCTCTCTTCCAGTATATTCAAACAAGATAGGCCAGAAGTTTGTCTTTAGAATCAAATCCAGTCTCCTCTTCTGTGGGCCTGGAAATCTCCTGGTGGCCAAACTGGTGCACTCCTACTGCATAAGCTGAGGGCTGGGTGCAGAGAAGTTGTGCAGGGGGTGCAAACTCATTGCAAGGCCTGGTACCTAGCTTTGCATGGGCTTTCTCAAAGGGTCTTTAACAAATGTGAACAAGAATAAATTGTACTGTATTATACAATAATAAAAATGAATACAAATTGATTCAATTTTGACCATTTACACACAAGCTGAATTCATGTTTTAACTCAAAAACACCTAAGCAACTCAAAGTCCAGAAATGATTTTATTTTAAAATCCATATTTCAGTATACTTCTGTGACAGAATGTATCAACAAAATCAACATGATTTGAAATCCTCACAGTGCCACTATATTAATATTCATGAAGATGTCATTAAGATGCAGGTTTTATTCAAAGTGCCAATAGTTCTTTAAAAAGTTTCAAGCAAAAGATGCAATAATGAAGAGGTTATCACTCAGATTCCTACAAGGTTCAAATAAGAACTATGTGATTATTCAAATCAGTGTGATTCAGTAAGGGATGCTCAGGTCTTCCCCAGAGACTATCAAATAATTATAAAAGTTGTAAAAATGCAATTATGTTCATTTCAAAAACTATATTAATGGAGGGTTAAAATTGAGACCTGAAAGCCCAAATGTCAGGAAATTCAAAGTTAAGGTTACCACAGCCATGTCTGTATTAGAGAGCTACCACTGAGTTGCATTATTGTAAAGCATTGTTTCCAGTTGGAAATGCCACAGGAATTCAGAGGTGGTGTATCGTCAGATGCAGTTGGACAACATCACCAATAATGATGCAATTAACTCCTGATACTATTGTCTCTTTCCTTTCCATGTAGTTCCTTGATAAAGTAAGACCATCCTGCTGCTGTTTGGCACAATTAAATGTTTCCTTTACCATCAGTTTTTCTCTTTCTTTCTTTCCTGTGTTTTATTTTTTTGTATTCCTGTAGTACATTCTTTCTTTACCTGCACAGTGCAGCATAGTCCACATAAATCCCCGTGGAGCAGCCTGACAAATCCATCTACTATGTCATTAGTTTAACTGCCAGAAAGTCAGCTTAAATAATGGCTTGAAGATGGAAGTTAAAAAGTTGTTTAGCCACAGAGAGTAGCCATCTCATGCTCAGACATTCTCTATGAAATTTCTCTATAAAAAGCAGAGCAGTGTGGAAGGATCAGGTAAGAGATTAGTTTATACAGGACTCTCTAGTGCGAAAGTGGTGGGTCAGCTTGGAAATTCAGGCCCAGCTTCAGCAGAGCAATTCAGCACATACTTTTAAACATGTTAGTATTCCCATTGCAATCAATGGCTCTAATTACCTACTCAAGTGTGCTGCTAAATCGGGACCTCATTCTTGCAGTCAGAGATCTGAAGCTGAGAACAGTTTTGCTCTAATCAGTCATTAGAGTGGGATGATGAGCAAATATGTAGCTATGTAGTTTATATAATCCCCTTTGGGGTTTGTCTCCTTGTGGAATGCTGGACTGAACCTTTAGGGGACCTACCCTTGTGGACTACAATAACAAAAGTTCCACTGCCTCTGAACACCATTTCCAAGGTTGTTTAGAATAAAACTCAGGGCAGAATAGACTGGAAACTCCTGCAAAATCCAAAAGGGAGGCTTCTGATGGAGTGATTTATATAGAGAGTTGTTTGGGAGGAGACGGGGTGCTCAGTCTCAGAGCCAGGGGTGCTCAGCATCCTGACTCAGAGAAACAGGGACTAGTTTTAGTTTCACTTTGGGGGATTTTGAGTTTGGAGCTGAGAAGCAAAACAGCTTGGGAAGTCTCTGCTTAGCTCCCCATCCACACAATCACAATGGGAGACTTTGAACTGCTTTGGGATCTAGTTTCACCCCCACTGAAACCAGTGTCCAGGGTGACAGAGAACCAACCAGTGCTGACTACCTTGAGCCAGACAGAACCTTCACAGGACTCCAGAACAGGAAGCCAAGAGAGGAGCCTGCCCCACCCACGATTGAAAACACTGTAAGAGGGTCCCTTTCATTTTCTTTAACCTGGCCAACATTTGCAGTGCTCCTACACCCATCTCTGGACTCATCCTAGGCATTCCATCTACCTGGGAAGGTGCCAGGGAGGGAGCTGGGGTGTGTGGTATAGTTGTGAATGGTGGGATGTGGAGAATTGTTATATTGTTGAGGTTTTAGCATTTATTAGTTGACCTTACTCCTTTCCTTCCCTAGAGCCTCTGGTTCCTGTCCCCAGTAAAGTCTCCTTTGTTATAGTTTTGGGTGTAGCACTTCATTTGCTGGAATTTGAATTACTGCATTTTGTTTATTGTGTATTGGGTTATACTCCTTGTGAGGAGGAGGAGGAGTATTCATTTTCCCAAGGGATACACCCCTTGTGTCCCAGGCTCAGAGAGGAGTCACCTTGGGTGAAGGCCCCAGGCATCACAATGAAGAACCTAGGATCCATCCCATGCAAGGAGTGTAGGGAAGCCACTCCAATTAGCAAGCACCAGAAAGGCTTGAACATGCCTCAGGGAAGGGGCTAAACTCATAAAACACTTCATGGCCGGTAAATACAATTGGAGTGATATAGCTTTGAAGTCCTCTGAAAGAAGAGTTGTTCATTTCCAGTTCAGGCCAGAGGGAGGCAAATGTCAGTTTCAAGGAGACAAAGAACAAAGGGGAGGGGAAGTACAAAAAAGGGGGAAATTATTAAGCTAACACATAAAATTTAAGTTCTGATTCTTCTTTGAGTGGCTCTGCATGTTCCCACTCAAGAGTGTTGCACCTGCTAGTGGTACCTAACAGTAGAATCTTCTCCAAGCAGTGTCTGGTTAATGTGTGCCCCACCCTTACCCCTCCCTTCAGCCTCCCTGAACATTCTGCGGACAAGGCTATATAACAACGCTCTCTACCACCTCAGTTCCTTCCACCTGCTTTGCCAGACAGACATGAATAAACTGATCTGTTCTGATTCGGGGTTTTCTCCATTCTTAGTGTCCTGATTATTCTTTAGCATAACTAAATTATTACTATCACTATAGATAGTTAAATTAGCTAGTATCTCAGTTCCAGGGTAGGGTGGAACTGAATAAAAAGAAGTGCTTCATGTCCAGCTGTCTTCCAGGCTTTGGACAGCCATGTTAGGTGCCTGAAGTGCATGGAAGAGGGCCACTCTCCTTCTGGGTGTTCCATCTGTTGGACTTTCACCCTCAGAGCTTGCAAGAAGAGGCATAACAGATTGCAGGTGCTTTTCTTTAAGGAGACCTTTGAGGCTAAACCCTCGAGACCCAGGCATTCATTGGGTCTAAGATCTTCCTCCAGCAAGTCAAAGCAGCTTAAAGGTTCCAGGAAATCAGAACCTTTGTTGGGTATGACTATGGATCCTGCTGTTTAGGCAGTCAGGAGTTGGAGAAAGGCAGACCGCCTGCTACAGAACCAAGAGACATGTTATTGGCTCTCGGTGTGTTGGTTCCAAAGAAAACGATAAAGGAGAAGATGGCCATTGTTAGCAGTGCCAGATCCCACATGGCAGATTTTTCAGATCCATCAGATTCTGACAGGGTCCCTATGGTTCCAGGACTAAACCCAGGTTGTTTCCAGCTTCAAAATGTGGCAAAGCATGCTCTCAGGGCTTATTTGACCAGGGCCTTCTTCTGACAGAGTGTTGACTTCTGCAGTTAATCTGAGGAGACATGCTTGGCTTCATTCCCCTTTTCTGGCTCTGGATACTAGAATTAAGGTGGAAGATCTCCCCTTCAAAGGGGATGGTCTTTTCAGTAAAAAAATGAATGAGTTGTAGAAAAGCTTAAGGAGAAAAGCTTGATGTCTTGCTCTTTGGGCTTGATTTTCTTCTGCTGGGTGAGATCTATTCCTTCTCTCCATTGAGACAGTATTATCCACAGTCTTTCTTGGCTTATTTCTTATCAAATCAAAGATGTAAGTAACAAAGTCAGCAGACAACATCTTTCCAGAGAAAACACAGGACAATGTCTTTCAAATTGTGGCCTAAATATAAACAATCTGCTTCCTCCCTATTGTCTTTATTGAACACCAGGCCTCAGATTCGACATGAGGATTCATAGTCAAGAACCAATAAGCAAGGGTTCTTCCCTTCCTCTGTTTGGAGACAGGCTAGTCCATTTTAATCAGCAAGTGGAGGCTTATTACACTGGCCAAATGGTCCTCGAAATTATAGAAAAGGGTGATGCCATTCAGTTTGAGAAACTAGCCCCTTTCAATTCCCTCAACCTTCCTTTTTCAGGGAACCATTTCATGAGGCTATTCTACTTTCAGATATGCAGCAATTGCTTCTGATAGGGGCTATCGGGGAGGTAACCACATACTAAAGAGATCAGGGGGTTATTAGAGATACTTTCTGGTCTGAAAAAAGGATGGGGGAATTTATCCAATTTTAGATTTAAGGAACTTGAATGAATGCATTCAGTAGTTTCGGTTCCATACTTTAACATGACCTTGGCCTCCATAATCTCTTTGCCTTCAAACTAGGGATTGGTTCATGACTCATTTAATGGATGCATATTTTCCTATTTCTACCTGACATAGTCATCGAAAGTACCTTTGCTTCATGGGGATGGGACACCATTTCCAGTTAAAGGCATTCCCTTTAGCCTGTTCACAGCTCCAAGAGTATTTACAGAGTGCCTCTGTGGTAGTGGTTGAGAAAGCAGGGTCTTTTTTGGTTACTCACATTTGGATGTTAAAAGCTACTGTTCACAATGATCACTTATACAAGAACCCTTTTTGGCAACCTGGGGCTGCTTCTGAACATCAGAAAGTCAAGTCTCTGTCAAACTCAAATAATTTTATTCTTGATTCCTTATTGGATTTGATAGCGAACAGGACAGATTTTTAAAAATAATGCAATATGTTTTAAACATTCAAATATGTCAAACTCAGAAAGTGATTTTTCTTCCTGGGTCTCATAACAGCTACTACTTACATGACTCCCTTTGGGCATCTCAGAATGAGGCCAATGCAGTATTGGATGTCTCAGGTCGATCCTGGACAATCTTCAAATATTAGTCAACATGCCTCGAGACCTTGTGGACCCACTGACATGGTGGCAGTCAGACCAAATGTCCTCCGCATCATCCAGTTCAATCCCTCCTCACCATTTAACTTCACATGCATCAAACAATGGCTGGGGGGCATATCTGAGTCATCTTACAGTTCAAGGTCACCAGACTTCTCAGGAAAGAGGTTTGCACATAAACATGTTGGAGTTAAGAGCCATTCATTTTGGCCTCAGTTCCTCCCTCACATCCATGGGAAGATTGTTCAAGTAGTGATGGACAATACTTCTGCTAAATATATCAAAAAACATGGGGGTGATTGCTCAGCTCAGCTATGTGCAGAGGCAATCAGCTCATGGGACTGGTGTGAACTCCACAACACTCACCCAGTGGCCCTGCATTTAGCAGGAGAGAACAGTGCGACCGCAGATCTTCTCAGCAGGACAGTTCTCAAATGTACGAATAGTCCCTGAAGGATCTGGAGATTCGGAGCACCTTTTCCAGTTGAGGTTGACCAGATGTGCACCTGTTTGGTAAGAGGTTCAACAGAAAGTGTCACTACTTCTTCTAGAGAGCAGGAAGAGACAGTTAATCCATCTCAGATGCTTTCCTTCTGCTTGCGATAGGGGCCTTCTATATACTTTTCCCTTCACCTAAACAGCCTGGGCAATCAGACTTTGATTCTATCTACTCTTGAACACTCATGCTTCTCATTGGTGCAGAATGTACTGCTTAATTCTAGCAAACTGTCTGTGAGGAACTGCTGTTAGTGGAAATGGTCCAGAATTGTGGTTTGGAGGCAGGGAAAATCTGATTCTCCTGTCTCCGCTTCCATACCTTGTATTTTAGAATATGTAATGTACTTAAAAACTGAGACATTATCTAACCCATCTTTGAAAGTTCATTTGGCAGCCATTTCAGCTTACCATGTTTTGGCAGATTGCTGTTTGTGCATAATACAGTTAAACAGTTTCTGAAGGGATTACCTAATATGTATCCCCTTTTGAAGAACCCTGTGCCTTCTTGGGATCTTTATTTGGTCATAACTACACTCATGAAGCTACCTTTTGAACCGTTTAGTTGTGTTTTCTTTGTATTATTTCTCTCTCAAGATGGCATTCATTAATGCCATAATGTCAGATAGAACAGTGAGTGAATTAAATGCCTTGATAGCCAATCCACCATTTACACGTTTTCATAAAGATAAGATTGTTCTTATGCCTAATCCCAGGTTTTGCCAAAAGCAGTTTCTGAATTTTACATCACACAATTAATTTGCCAGTATTTTTTCCAAGGCTGCATACTAGAAAGAGGAAACCTTCTTTTACAGACTTTGGATGCAAGAAGAGCTCTTGCATATTATTTAAACATAAGTAATTTTTTTCTAAAATTATCTAGATTTGTATTTTATGCAAAAAATTACATGGGCCATACAATTTCTAGATAGATTAAACAATGTATAGTTGAATGCTGCATGTTAGCAGAAATTTCTGTACCTACAATGATCCAATCTCATTCCACCAGAACTGGGGCAGTGTCTTTAGCTTGCTGTGACAGACTATACCCCTCTGTTCACACCCCACACCATTGTTATGTTTGTAGAAGGTATGCCTTGTATGGTATCATTTGAAAACTCGTAATTTGCTGGTCAGTATTGTCCTAATAAAATATGTGTGGCAACATTGTATGTGAAGTTATGGTATTCTCCTGTATGATGTTAATACATGTTCCAAACCCCACCCCTCTGCCCAGAGAGAAGTTGGCAAGCAGGTCTATCCTAAACAAAGGAATGTGTGCTCTGCTTAATTTACATTTAAGCAGTAAACAGGGTCATCAAGCAGAAAGGGAAGATGCAGGAAGTTCAAACAGGTGGTGGTGGGGGGAGGGGGGAAGCAAGGAATATCTTTCCACATAAACTCTGGCTCCTGGTTCTCAGATAGAAATGTTTGTCAAGAGGGGGACTGAAACATAAAAAAGGAGGGACAAAAACCCCTACACACTCCCCCCCTCCATCTGCCTATTGCAGTCACTGCACCTTAAGAGACAAAGGAAGCAGGTAGACTCTGGTGGATAGTCTTGACCTACAGAGTTTGATCAGTAAAACTGCTGAAAGCATATGTTGAGAAAACTTTGCTTTGAATCTAATATAGTTAAGTTAAGCATCAGTAAGCATTTTATCTTTATTTTTCTTGTTACCATTTCTGACTTTTATGCCTCATTACTTGTTCTCACTTAAAATCTATCTCCTTGTCGTTAATACATTTGTTGTACTGTTTTGTCTAATCCAGTGTGTTCAAATTGAAGTGTCTGGGTAACTCCATTTGGAGTAACAAGTTGTGTGCATATTATTCCCTTAAAGGAATAACGGCCTTAATATAGTTGTACAGTACAGAGAGGGCTGGGCAATATAGGACACATGTTTCTAGGTGGAAATCTAGGACTGGGAGTCACCCTGGGGTAATTTTTAAGGCTGGTAAGAGCCAAGGTGTAGCTGGCTGGCTGCGGCACACGCACAGAGACATAACTGGGAGTGACTTACATGCTGGAGGCTCTTTGTAAGCAGCAAGGCATTGTAAAGGGCACCCCAGGTTACAGGGCAGGGATGACACAGCTACTCGTTAGTCTGGATTGTACCCTGGTTTGTCATATTTGCCTTAATCAAGTCCCTTTCCTGAGGTTTTCAGGGCTGTAATCTGGATTTCTGAGTACACTTCTACTAAACATTATGCTCTCAATTTGTCATCAAGGGCTGTTGGTAGATTTGGTATAGCCATGCTTCACTCTAGTCAATTAGGGCTGTTTCCTCCAGGTTATTTTCAGCACTGTCTATCAAACTCCCCATAAGTGGGAATATGCAGAGCCACTCAAAGATGAATTGAAGGTAACTGAAGTTCTTCTAGATGGCTCTTCACATTCACATTTCCAACTCACCTTCCATTCATTCTTAGAATTCTTTGTTCTGTGTTTGTGGGCTGGCAGTGGAAGGAACTGAGGTGGTAGAGGGTGCTTCGCTACCTTATATAGCCTCCCCAGAGTGTTCAGAGATGCCAAACAGAGGGGTCGGAGTGGGCATGCAAGCACTCTAAGGGAGGCTCCTGGCAGCACTAGGTGGTAGAATAGCGATAAGTATGAATATGCAGAGCCATGTCAAAGAACTCCAGTTATAAGTAAGCAACCTTCATATGCCAAAAAATAAAAAATAAAAATAAAAAAAATCAGGCATATATTCGAGAGCAGAAATGTATTTCAAAAAGAAATGGACCCAAGCTGGGACACTCAGAGCCTTATCAATTAGGGCACTCAAAAGTTCCTGAGCTAGGAGATGAAAAGATCGGTGCAGATGCTTTTTCCTTTGGTTTGTTATAGATGTAGGTACCATACACAAATTTCCAATATAGATTCAGCACCAGATCCTGAATCACTGTCATCTGAGAAGATTGGGGATAGCAGAAGTCCCAGATTTGAATAGAATATTTTGATGCTACAATGTTACAATATACATCGGAATAAACTTTTGAAGGAAGAGAGTCACAATTCCTTCCCTGCATCCATTTACTCCAAGGGGGAAATAATTTGGGACAGCCCCTTAACAGGGGCTGATTACTTCCTTCCCAAGCTGGCACCATTTACCAATGCATTGGTCTCCACCCCTTTCTGCCTTGCAAACCCTGTCATCGATTCCTCCCTTTATGGGATATTTTAATACTTGAAAATCCATTTTTTGATCTGTAGACTTCCCCTTTCAATATACATTCTTTTTAAACAAAACAGTTCTGTTAGTGTACTATACAAAGCTTAACCACTGGGCTCCAAATTTATGTTGTTTTTTTAAAAGGAGTGGGCCCAATCAGTTATTAGGCTGCAAACAGGGGAGCCTTGGGCAGCTAATTAGAGAGAAGCTCACCTGTGAGGCACAGGTGGGGCTTCAACAAAACACAGGAAATTGGAAGGGAAGGGGCGGGAGCTGCAGAGATGAGTTGTCTAAAGTTTGTTCTGGAGAGGAGGGAGTGACGAGACTGGTAAACCCAGAGGAGTAGGGAAGGCCAGGAGGTATGAAAGCAGCTCAGGGAAAGGCAGTAAGGTGCAGGGAACAAACCTTGGCTGCTGAGCTCAGCTGGGACATGGAGTAGAGCGTGGGCCTGGGTTCCCCTGCCAGTGATGGTGGAAGTGGCAGTGTGAGGCAGAAACTGATGGGGTGTACTGTTGGAAAGGTTTTCAGGTTGACTCAGCTAATCCCCAACTGCCAGAAGGCAGCACCATTTTAGCAGTGAGTGGCCCACCCCTTTGCATTAGGGTATTCACCTAGTATGTGGGAGACCCAGGTTCAAGTCCCTGTCTGAATCACAGTACATAATATTACTCCTATTTTTCTAACTGAAGCACTGCTTGGCAAAGTTCTCTTACTGTTTTGAATAGAATGTAAAACATTGGTAACCTTGTACCTGGCTTGGTTATTAAGCAAGGAAAGTTAATTCAGTATGGTCTGATATATATATATATATATATATATAGATATATATATATATATATATATATATATATATATATATATATATATATATATATATAATTTATTTATTTTTCAGGTCCTAAACTAGACCTATGTCTAGTTATCTTCCATTTATTCCCTTTTGTAGGAAAAGTGATTTATGACTTGAGATACTGGAGGTGAAGCAGGGCTAATGGAATAGTTGCTTAATGTTGCTCTTACCTGCTCTAATTTACAGCTGGCACATTTGGAAACATTTTTAGAATTTTCCCTTTGTGGGCATTATTACTTACTGAAGTGAAGTTCTTTTTAGCCAACTCTGCCTCGTTTTGTGGTTCATGTACCCTTGAGGTGCATATTAGATGAGGATTCATGTAGTGAGTGTGGAGTTTTTTATAGGCAAAGAGAGAAGATTTATACAGTTTGGATATACAAGTCACTTTGAGTGTATAAATTTCTTGTTATTTGAGTGTGAAGTTGCATAAAGGGTGTATTAAAATTTAGTGAATTGGACCCAGTGGTGTTATGTTGCTCTGCCATGCATAATGGTGCAAGATCGTTTATTTTGGTTGGCTTTTATCACAGAAGTCATGTATTTAGGGGACATATGGGTACTTGGGAAGAAGAGAAAATATTTTTACTTGAATTTGAGCAGTTGGGATTAAAATGAAAGGGACAGTATAAATAAATGAATGAAAGAACAGGTGAATTTACATGTCTGTTTAATGCAGAGAATATAATTTGTGCTGATGAAATCATTGAAAAAACATATTGGTCTAATTTTAAAAAAGCAATTGATATGTCTCTCTGTGACACCTGTAGTGATTGTATAAGTATAAATATTGATTAAGGCTTTTAGGCTCACCTAAGGAGAACATATTTTGTTGAAGGCTAGGTTGGAGAGGCTGCCATTAATGGTCCCATAATGTATAAGAAACTCTGCCATCAAAAATGTAACTTCCTTACAATGAATCAATAAGGAATGACTCAATGATTCATAAACTAAACAAGATGGGAGAGCTGGAGATCTTCAAATGTCAGCTACAAATGCAGGCAAAACTACTGATACTTGGACCTGAGAGCCTGAAGCCAAGTGTAGTGTAGCCATGCTTAACTGTTGGTACAAAATGGAAGGCCTGATGTATTATGTCTGTACAGCATTTCACACCTAGTATGATAAGGCCCTGATCCTGTTTGTGGTTTCTAGACACTACTGTAATAAATAAATTTAAATAATGTATAATGGTGAAGGTCATGCAAAAAAATGGACCAAATGGGCATTCTCCTTCAGGAGGCTGAAGGACACAATTGGACAGTAGTAGTAGTAAAAATATAGAGCTTTTATTCAGCAGTTGTAGCTGGAGATCTCACAGTCCTTTATGAACATAATATCCCCTTATAATACACAGAACCAGAAAAAAGGCAGATGAGATTTCTCAGACCAACATGAAAATGCATGTTAATGAAAATTTTTAATGGTAATTGAGAATTGCTATAACCAGGGGATCAATCAACCATCACCCTACTTTTCTAGAAAGGAGGTTGAAGCCATTTTCAGCAGAAGTGTGCAAAGCCTGCTGATTTCAGTGTGCACAGGCTAACTAGTAGTTTTGGTCATGTATTGCTGAGCCTCCAGTACTAAGTGAACTTTGACTAGCAATTTTTCATTGCACCTTTTCTCCATTTTATTTTTGCGCATCTCTAACCCATTGAAATTTAAATTAAATTAAATCAGTGTTTGTTGCCACTTTTTGTCATCCTACTCATTGGTCTAAAACCATGTAACTGCAATGACACCTTTAATAATAATAATAATTAATAATTAATTAATAATAATGCAACTAGAAGGATAGAACAGTGAAAATATAAAGGCTGCAAAAGACTCCTTGTATTAGGTGGCAAAATTTTAGAGTAACTGGGACTGTATTTTCAAGTTTGCTAACCCTCTAAGATAGATATTTGAAGTAATTTTGCTTTTATCATTTCATTATAGTTTTGAAGTCTTTTAAGCAGGCACCAAAGATGTCATAAGCTAACTATGTAAGTTTCCTCCTGGAGTACCCTGTCCAAAGCCTGGAGCTGAAATGCATACAGTATAGTCAAATAGCAGATTTATCAAGTGCATATGGTCTCACTTTTTCATTTTCATGCGTGTTATTCCACCACATTTTGTTTTACCCTAGATATACATAGTATACAATATTTTTCTGACAAATGTTTGTATTTCTGATAGTACATTTTTTAAAACAAAATATCCTTAATAATAAAAGGTCACTCTACCACATTAAAATACTTTCAGTGCATAATCAATCACTTTTAAAACATGTAGAAAATCACCACTAATCAGCTGTTTGCTATTGGTGCACCTGAGTCAATAAAGCATTTAAGTACATGTTTAACATTAAACACATGGAAAAATTCCATTGATATCAAAGTTATAAGCATCTGCTTACATGGTTTGCTGACTACAAATGGACTTATACATGTGTTTAAATGCTTTTCAGACCTGGGGCTTCTTTCACTATGCAGGTAAAATAAAATGTGTATTCCCTTGAATTAAAACAGTTAAGCACAATTAAATTCTCTACTGAAAAAGAGCAACATAGCTGTCTTTTGAAAGTTGCCATTTAACTTCCCCTCTCCCATTCTCCAAGACAACATGCTGAGAGCTATAAGAAAAACAAACTGGGAATTTCGATGTTAAGGGCCAGTGCCGCCCCTTTCCCCCCCCCCCCCCAAAAAGCACACCAGTGAGAAATTTAGAAGAAGACAAATTCTGCCTAGTCCTCTGCAAGTGTAGAAGGGGCCTGTTATGGGATCAGTTCAATTCCAACATGAGTGGAAAGGAGCAAGTTTTGGAGAGCCATTGCAAATCATGCCCACCAGTGTTGTACATGGAGCACAGCTCTGCAAGGGGCTTCTTTGCATGCTGTCACACAGCAAAATTTGGGGGCTGCGTGGGAGGGCATAGGGCTAGGTAATCTACCACTAGATTGTATCCACCTGCTATTCATCACTGCCTTAAGCAAATGCTCCATGGCCTAGAAGGAAGTATTTCTTCGCTCAACTGGGAAGCAGCTCTCCATTGCACAGTTGAGTGGATCAAGCTCAGGGGGCAGTGATTATGACTATGGTTTACTTGTAAATATTATTTAAGCACCAACCATGTACCTGGTATTATATAAAAGAGAAGGGAGAACATTATCACTGACCCAAACAGCTTACAGTCTAAACAGGCAAAACAATTCAGACACAAAAAGTTGTGTCAGGGGAAGACATAGGGGTGGCCAGGCATCTGGTTTTTGACTGGAACACTGGGTTAAAGGGACCCCAGTGCTGACTGAGCTGCTAAAAGACTGATCAGCAGCACAGCAGGGCTAAGGCAGGCTCCTTGCCTGCCCTGGCTCTGCGCGGTTCCTGGAAGCAGATGCCATGTTTGGCTCCTCAGCATAGGGGTGGCCAGGGGGTTCTGCATGCTGCCCCCACCCTGAGTGCCAGCTCCGCAGCCCCCATTGGCTGGAAACCACGGCCCTTGGGAGCTGCAGGGGTGGTGCCAGAAGGTCCTTCTGCCTAGGAGCTGGAGGTACATGCTGGCAGCTTGAGGGAGCTGCCTGAGGTAAGCACCACCTGGCTTGAGTCTGCACCTCCTCCCACACCCCAACCCCCTGCCCCAAGCCCCCTCTTGAACCTACACTCCATCCCAGAGCCCACATCCCAACTCCCTCCCATGCCCCAACCCCTTGCCCCAGCCCTGAGCCCCCTCCTTCACGCTGAATCCCTCTGCCCCAGACCTGAGCCTCCCCAAACCCTTCATCCCTAGCCCCTCCCCAGAGCCCACACCACCCCAGCCCTGAGCCCCATCCTGCACTCTGAACCCCTCAGCTCCAGCCCAGAGCCCCCTCCTGCATACCAAGCCCCTCATCCCTGGCCCCATCTGGGAGCCCGCACCCACTCCCACCCCAATCCCAAACCCAGAGTCCCCTCCCACACCCTGAACCTCTTATTTCTGGCCCCCACTCTGGAGCCTGTACCCCCAGCCGGAGCCCTCACCTCCTCCTGCATTCCAACCCCCCTGCCCAAGCCCGGTGAGGGAGAGTGAGCAACTGAGGAAGGGGGGATGGATGGAGTGAGTGGGGGCGGGGCCTCAGAGAAGGGATGGGTCAAAGGTGTTCAGTTTTGTGCAATTAGAAAGTTGGCAACGCTAGGAAGACAAGATGAAAGATTAAAAGGATGAAAGGAATTCTGACACCTCTAATGATACAATACATGAAGTGCAGTCCTAAACACTGAAGAAACCACATATAATCAAGAGCTGCAAAAACCGATGGGGAAACGATCTAACGTTCAGATAAAATGACAATGGTGGCGAAAGATGCGTTGGTGAAAGCAGAGTGACATCTCTGTAGCTCTGCTCTGTTATCCAGTTCATCCCAGTGATGTTTCAGATGTGCTGTTAAGCCATTAGTGGGACATGATGACTAAAGGAAAGGGAATGAGTTGCTTAGTTGTTGCCTAGAAACTGGGTAGCCAGAGGAAAATTATCAGCATCACCAAAGGATGATTGAACTTTGATTGAACTGCTAGTCCCAGAAGCTCCATTGTTATTAACCATTATCTGCAGTAACAAATCAGGAGGAAACATCCTATTGAAAGTTGCCTAATTACTGGATAGGAAGGCTTGCAACTGCTACATGCCACCTCAGTGTTTTAGGGAGACAGCTGAGTTTGTTACCACATCTTGAAAAAATAGGAATATCAACAAGAGAAAAGTGGAGGTCAGATGTTAATAGTCATGATCAGAGAGAATAACGATGATGCTGATCACACTGTGTTACTTAAAGGCTGTGATGAGAATAAAGTTAGCATCAAACACTGAGGGTATAAGTAAAGATTTTAAGTTCTTCAGAGCAGAGACTATTTTTTTTCTCTGCACAGCACCTGCCTACAATGGGTACACTAGGTATTACTGTAATAATGACAAAGAGAACATATTTAAATGATTGATTCCAAAGGTTGGTAAGTAAATGCAAGGCAATTATTTATGACAAAATGATATTAAAGTCTAAGAGTACAGTCCAAACAAGAAATGCATCCAAGATTATATTAACAAAATTAAAAGACATCTCGCACTCATTAGGAAGACAGCATCTGTGCCTTCTGGTCTAGACAAATCATTATCATAGATATGACCAACAAAGGCACCAGATTTTTTTTTAAAACACTTTTTACGACAACCCTAACCATGCCAGGTAGTGTGTGTGAGAGATCATCATTCATTTTCACTGTTTTTTAATGTTTGTAGAATAGCAGAAATGACACAATGTGACAGCTGCCAAGTCACCACCACCATTACATAGGTTTTTGAACCTGCTAGATCTATTTTTATGAAATACACACAATGGCTCAGTCAGTCACTTGTTCTTCATAATGTTATTTTGGCTCTAGTTAGAATGTAGACTACTGAGCAGACCTACAATATTTGGCAATTATTAAATAAACACCAGTAATACAAACAAGACTACTTAAATGAATTTACCTTGCCACGGTTGTTATGATAATGCCAGTGCATCACAATATAGATTCCACTCTCCTTGTGCCATGAAAGATCCATGGCAATTCTGACAAAGCTAATCTGTTAAGCAGCTTAAGAAAGTATAAGAAGCTGAGAAACATGTGGATGAGGCTGACATCACTGGCAAGGTGGAAGGGGCTGGGGAGACACAGCAAGAGGAAACACATGGGCACATATGGAAGTGCATAGCTGTGACAGATTAGGAAGGTAAGAACAAGAGGTTTAACAATGACATGGTGAAAAAGGGGGCACCTGACAGGCCTCAGGTTATGTACACGCCATTGGCTAAATCAACTATGGTGGAACTGTGCCAGTTTACACTAGCTGAGGTTCTGGCCCGTAATGTTCATTAGTTAAATATATTTGCACACATATGGAACAGCTGATTTTATAATATACTTGGCAATAAATGGTTGCCTATTGGAAGATTGGGTTAGTAAATTTTGAGTAAATGTAATCATTCAATCCTGAGAGGCAGTGTAGTTAGTGGTTAGCACATTGGCCTGGGGCTTGGGTGGCCTAGGGCAAGTTATTTTGCCCAACTGTGCCTCAATTTCCACATCTGTAAAATAGGGATAATGACACCTCCTTTTTAAAGCACTTTGAGGTCTATAGATGAAAAGTGCTAGGTATTATAATACCTAGCAATGTGACATTACACAAATCCAATTTGAAAAGTCTTGTTTCTATAAAGAAATCTGCTTACCACAACATATGTTGCTAGCTGACTGAATAATTCTATATTATGTTCAAGTATTTCCACAATTTATCAAAAATCCATGTCAACAATATTCTTTTAAAAAATTCTGACAAGTGGATTAATGAATCTGCAGTCTATCATAGTTAGAAACCAGCATGGAAGGGAAATTTACAATCTTTGATTTCTTTAGCAAATTATATATAAAATCTGAGGAATTTCATTATGTAAATTCAAGCAAATTGGAACTCTTAAATCATTTTACATCATTTTTATACTAATTTTCAGTCATCCCTTATTTATGTGTAGACATCCTTTAGCATCTATAAAGTAAGTTGTCCAATTAAGTGCAACTTACAATTGTAGTTGACATTTCTCAGAAAACAACAAAAACACCCATTCCAAGTTAAAATTCCTAAAGCATGCCATTTACAACTTCAAGAAAACAAAGCTGAGCATGCAAATATTTTTTTTACCAGAAAAGTTTTGGATACTATTAATCTTACTTTTGGGATAATCCTTCAGAGTTAGAAGGATGCTGCACAACTTCATATAGCCTATGTAATCCATTACATCCACTTGATTTATGAAGTGGAGAGATCTTGTGTTCTCAAGCATAAGACGACAATCATTCTTCAGCATGCCACTAAAAGCTTACAAATATTATCACACTAGTCACACCCTTCCCCTGTGGGCAAAACCATGAGATCTTTAATCTGACCTTACTCAAGGAAATGAAATTCCCAGTAAAAACAGTATGCATCTCACGATTTGATCCCACATTATCATGTGTTAGTGTTAACAGTGCACTCTACCACAAATAAATAAAAGATATAGTCCCTGGTCTGAGGAATTAACAATCTAAAGTCTCAATTCTGCAGATATGTATATACATTCTTACACTGGGATTTGTAATTGTTGCCGCATAATTTGCAGGATCAGGGCCTAAGACTCACACAAGGGTCAGATAAGAACACACTGAGAGATCCAGAGGATGGCAACAACTAGAAAGTGTTGTATTCAGTTATATAAATTGGGTGCTGTCTTGATACAGCAGGCAGGGACAAACACCCGCTGAATAAACTTTTCCTTTCAGTTTGTTACTTAGTTGCCAATCCCACAGTACTCCTGACACCTTTCTCATTGCCACCCATGCATATTGGCTTCTTCTTTTCAGTTCTCCAGACCTCTCTCCAATGGTACTAAGTGTACTTCCCAAGTGCACAAATTCTTTCCTTTGCTTCAGCTTCTCTCCTGAAACTTCAGTCAATATCTCTTCTTCTACCTTACCTGTTTGCATAACTTCAGTTGTCTTTGTGTTTACCTTTAAACCATGGCCTTCAAACACAGACGCCCAGTCTGAATCCATATTTACCAATTCCTCTTTTGTGTCAGCCAAAGGGGCTAGATTGTCAGTACACAGTTTTCTGTGTCTCCACAGATTTGATTCTCCTAATTTAACTCCATAACTAGATTGCAGAGAAGTTGATTTAGCGCACTGTATTGTCTCAATCCCAACGTCACCTCAAAACTCCAAAATTACATGAATTGTTACCATCTTAGCTCCTGGCTCTCAATATAGCTCCTCTATCATTTCTGCTTTCTGAAGTCCCCCTCCCATCCATCTCAGTACTCCAAACACCATCACCTGCAGAACCAAGTCATATGCTTTCTCAATATCAATAAATGCTACTTAGCAGTTATGCCCTCCACTTATCATTTTTTCAAACTTCTGTCTCATTGCAAATATTGCATCTATAGTACTCCTTCCCTTCATAAAACCATCTTGCTCTTCTCCTATATTTTCCTCCACCTTTCACCTCAACCTTGCCTCCAAAATTCTCTCAAGAACTTTGAGAGTCTTGCTTAACAGGATGATGATGCCCTGTTTGGTGTTTAGATCATTTTTCATCAGCCTTACCATTCCAAAGAGGCACCTGGTCAATCAATCCCCATCAATCTTGTTCTCTTATCATCTGGTATCCTTGTTTGATCCCAGCAAACATGTAGTAATCTCTGAAGCCACCTCCAGTAGCTCCAGCTGCCTTGATCATATCTCATCTTCATCAGCTGCTTTACCATTCTTCATCTTATTCGGTACTGCTTCTACCACCTCTCCAGAGATCTATACCTTTTGAGACTTCCCCAGAATTGCTGGGAGTGCTTGCACTTGAAATTCTCTCTTCTCATTTAACAGCCTTTGAAAATATTTTTTCCATAGCTCTACCATCTCTTTTTGGTTAGTCACCACACAGTTACCATCCTTCACACACAAAGATTTCTTCATCTGTGTTTCATTGCTCCTCTCTTTTGCCAACTCAAAACCAAGTTTCTGCCATCATCATCCCCCAGTTTTCTGTACAATTCCTCCTCAGCCTCCATTCTTGCCTTAGCAACTGTCTTTTAGCCTCCTTTTTGCCAGTTTGAATGCAATTTTTTAATATCTTATTATCACAACCTGCTTCCTCAAACTCTTTGAATGATTAATTCTTTCTTGTACATCAGACTTTCACCACCAGCTCGTTCTCTGAAAGCACCCCATCTTACCACCTGTAGTGCCACATGTTACCTCCACTACCTTAATGAAACATTCTTTAAATGTCCTCCATTCTTCTTCCACTGACTTTATTGTTGTTATCAAAGCCCCCTTTACCTTTTGGAAGAACTCTCCCCATCCCCTCCCCCATAATCACTAATGCAATTTCTTCCTCAATTTCATCTCCTTTCCTGTTTTCTCAGGTTACACTCTGATTTTAGCTGTTAATACCTGATGTTATTCTGCAACATATTCACTTATTACTTTTATCTTTCATCATTTTCATATGTTCTCTCCTTCTCAGGATTGTCCACCTGGGCTTTATTTTTTCTCCTGTAGTATGTCATAACGTGGGATTTTTTCAAACCACGTATTTACTGAAAACCCATTTAAAAACACCATTCAACCCACTTCTCTCCTTCAGCATATCTCATTGCTATGTTCCAGAAAACCCAGTATTGCATCATTACAGCTGGAGACCCAAGAATTCAGTAACATTCTCCCTTTGCACTGACTCTATGTGAAGGGGTTTGCATAAAAATGTCACCTGTTTTCATGCTTAGGCTCAGTAAACTTATTTTACATTTTCAAACAAGAAAAAACAAAAGATCAAAAAACAAAACAAAAAAAAACCCCTCATGTAACCTAGGTCATCTATCATATTCCAGATACTGTGCTTTAAATTTAGATTAATCTTTCCTATGCATACATTTATCATGTACTATACAAAAAGTGTCACATCTGTGGGCACTGGTTTGGATTATTTGTGATAAATCATTGCCTTGGTTTAACAGATTTCCCAACCCATTATTCAATGTGTAATGTTATATGTCATCTTCAGGTCTTTACAATTTTCAAAAGCATGGCAAACACCTTATTTTAGTAATTCACATATCTCATAAAATCTTCAGTATGATGTACTGAAAATCGAGAGGCAAATGCCCTGTGGCTAAAAAAGGATACACTAATTCAACTTCTGTGTTTACACAGACCAGGTTATGTTCAGAGTTTCCAGAACTGTAGATCTTCATAAAATAAAGCATCTTTAGTTCATTTTGCTGCATTAAGAAAATCTAGTACCATGCAGGTTCATTCCACTTGGAATACTGTGAGGGGAAAAAACAGTTTTTATTTTATAGCAATGGGCAACATCTGATTAATGTACATGAATCCCCCAGTTTTAAAAATGCCTGATTAACAGACCTACTTGCCAACAGATCCTGTATAGCATGGCAAGGTACTTCAATTTCAATTGCCTTTGAATGCTTGGCTTCTCTGCTGAGACTGTCAGTATGTAAGTTAATGGTACTAAAATGATAGTGCCTGACTGGGTCATTGAGCTACCCAATTCATATCACATGCTATAGCCCACTGAATAGACCCTCAGTGGTAACTTTTTTATGAGTCTTGATCTAAAGTGGGTTTTTTTTTATTGTTTTTAGTACTATAGGGCCTGTTTCTGACAGCACCTACAATTCCCATCAGTATGAGGACCTGCTAGTAGTTACAATGGTTAGGCAGTTGATGTACTCAGACTGTTATTTATCATCCCAAACTATCATTTCCCCTGTTACCTTGCCCTGACTTTGTGTGTTTATTTTCCCCCCACCTATTCTCTCATCAGAATCTAAATTAAAGGGTGGGATTTTCAAAGGAGCTTAAGGAAATTGGATGTCTCTTGGCTGAATGTGCCAGCCATAAATTCCTGGAGTCAGGGACTCTTTAATACATGTGTGCAGTGTGCCTAGTACAATGGGGTCTTTTACCTGACTGGGCCCCCATATGTATATTATTAAAAAAAAAAAAATTAGCCCTCCTTTATGAGGTATAGTACTATATACTTCCATAGGAATTCTGGCAGTCTTCAATTTTAACTTAAGCACTTAAATTTGAAGGGTAGAGGCAAGAAGTTTACATTCACTGAGCATGGTGAGGATAAGCATAATTGCATTCAAATCTGAGTAACTGTCTTTTTTCTCCTGGTAAAGAGTGCTCTGGGTTTTCCCCTCCTCTTCTGGCCATTCTTTGCTATCTGCCCTTGATCCTGAACCATGCTTTTTATTTTTATTTTTTTGGTACTAGCAATGCACTCATATTCACGTAATGAGGTTTCTCATACAATATCATTATATCCAATATTGCAATATTACAGTATGAATACTATACAAATATCATTTATTCTTTTCTAATTTCCATTATTTTAACCTAAAGAAAAGGTATTGCGAAAGAGCTAAACATATCTACATTAAGAATGTTCTAAATGTAAGATGTTTGGCTGTTCAAGCCAGTGTGAATACGCACTGGAAAGTTAGGAGGTTCAGATAATCCATCGTCTGCAATGTTGACTACATAACATTTTCTTGTAGATTTTTGGTCTTGAGAAGGGATTTCTGCCCTCCCACTTCTGCCAGGAACAATGGACAGTGGCTGGAAATTTTTACTCTTCTTCCCATGAGAT
The DNA here is from genome assembly GCF_028017835.1 of Emys orbicularis. NCBI lineage: Eukaryota > Metazoa > Chordata > Testudines > Emydidae > Emys > Emys orbicularis. Next base: position 76,145,222 of record NC_088688.1, on the reverse strand, counting down.
TCTGGGGAGGAGCTCAAGCAGACAAGAATAGAGGGTTGGGGGGAGGGGGTGTTGGAGTGCCATGTCTGACAAGCAGCTGATTGTAGCTCCCTGATTCTCAGCCACTCAGTCCTGGAATAAATTAAAACTATAGGGGGCAGGTTTACCTTGGGCACTGCTTATTATCATGTATTTTATAGGCAAATGAAAGATTTTAGTTTACAAAATAAGTTCCTATACAAAGACTGTAGGCACACTGACAGTTATATTCACAATATAATAATAGAGAGCTTTAACAAGCGAACATTCAGACAAGAACAATAACTCTGCCAGCCAGCTAGCTCCCAAAAGCTCCTTTCTACTCTCCCTTCATCCTGGGAATTTAACCTCAGTCCTGTCCAAAATCCATATCAAAGAGACCAGAAAGTCACTAAATTCAGGTTTTTTTAGAACAAAGGATCATTTAGAGTTTTATAGGCCATTTAGAGCTTTATAGGTCATAACCAGTACCTTAAACTCCACCCAGAGAACAACAGTGTAGATCCTGGAGCAATCGTGTCATGTTCCCAGCAAGCCATTCCTTTCAGCACCAGCTTTAATGTCCAAATGGTTTTAAGGGAATAGCCTTGTGTACAGCACAAATAGCAAACTTACAATATCATGGAAATGCTGAAAGGGACTGTGAAAAATCAAGTCCAGCCCCCTGAGCTGTGGCAGCACCAAGTAAACCTAAACCATCCCTGACAGGTGTTTATCCAACCTTTTCTTAAAAACCTTTAATGATGGGGATTTCACAACCTCCCTTGGAAATTTATTCCAAAGCTTAACTTCCCTTATAACTTCAGTCACTTAATATTATGAAGAAACTAGGGAAAGTATTGTCGGGGGGGAGGGGGAAATAGTTCTAAAGTTACAAATGCTTTAAATAATGTCTCTTGCATATTTAGTAGCTCTGGTCTAATGTTTCTTCATTTACTTTTAGATGAAAATTACAACAAACATCACACTGACGGACCTTGCCACCCTTAGTCCACATATCCAGTTTTTCAGACTAAAACACTTGACTTTAACAAAGTCCATTTCATTTGTTAGGAATAGTACTTAAAATATTTGACAGATTATCAATGAAGTTGTGTGCATTTGTAAAATTGATCTATTTGCATGTTTTTTTACTTAGTATGTATGTTATTTTTTATGTGGGGTGTTTTGCAATGACAAACAAAATTCTCATTTAAAGGAGCAGTTTTCTGTTGCACACCTATTAATCACACATATAGTATGTAGAATGACAAAATGTAGAATGACATATTAATAAATACTAAAGAAAAAATAACCTAAATCAATGCATTAAAAAATAAATATTTTTTAAAATAAATTTTTATAATGGAGTCCATTCATCAGAGTAACTGAAAAGTACATTTAATTAAAATGTTAGATTGGGGAAAAAAAAGAAAATTAAGGGACAGAAAATATACAATATGAGATATATATATACACATGTTTATCTATATCTCACAGATAAAAGAAAAGTGGAATTCGGGGTTAACAAATTATGAAGAACACAGAAATATGCAGGATATATTCGAAATAGGAAAGAAAGATTTATAGAAAGGGAAGTCAAGTAAAAAGGAACACAAAGGTGAAAAGAAAAATCATAATACATTTTTCAAAATTAGGAATTAGAATTTTCTATTGCTATATTCTCAAAGATAAGCAGTAATAGTCCTGTCCCTAGATTTCTGTTTATAACCTTAGTAGTTCTACAATATATTAGCTTCCTAAATAAATTCCTTTTGATTTTAATTCCCTTAAGTGTCATGTTATATCAGAATACTATGTTAGGTATACCATGTTAGAGAGCATTCAAAAATGAAATGATACATAATTTGACCATACATTTTGATAATTTACTGTGCAACAAATGTGTTCTTTTTCCAGTAGTTATTTCCCAATTTAATCAGTAAATCTCTTTGTTCGCTAAAAAATAATAAAATAATAGATGCAGGGAATTAAAGAATGTTCAAGTGGGGAACATGCTATTATAGTAATCTATGCTCTGCATAAATTTATTTTTATATAACTGTGTTTTTCCACAGAAAATCAAAAACCGAAGACCCCTGCATCTTCAGGGGAAATGGAAAAACAAAGGTTCTGACTGCAAAAAGTAAAGATCCTTTCAGAAAAGGTAGAGCTATTAGTGTCCTGACCAAATTCCAGTCTGAGTAATTGCATTCTGACGATCAGAACTATTCCAGTGTTGTAAGATCAAGTACTCTTCATTTCCTATTCTAAAAGATTATCTTATAGTAATAATTGTGTTATACACACTGTAGTGTAGTAATATTTTACTACGTTGCAGTAAAATGGCAGTTGCACCATTTTAGTTTTGTCCATAGAAGTGAGTGAAATAATTCTAAGATATAAAAAGCCTAATTCTTGCCCAGTATAAAATAATGGGGTTATCTGGATGTGACAGAGGACAGAATATGGTCCACAATCTAAAGTCTATGGGCATCTTGGGATCCTTTGGAGGGAAAAATGTGTGATTATATATCAGTAGGGCTGTCGATTCATCACAGTTAACTCACGCAATTAGCTCAAAAAAATTAATCACAATTAATCGGGGGAGGGATAGCTCAGTGGCTTGAGCATTGGCCTGCTAAACCCAGGGTTGTGAGTTCAATCCTTAAGAGGGCCACTGAGGGATCTGGGGCAAAATCAGTACTTGGTCCTGCTAATGAAGGCAGGGGGCTGGACTCACATGACCTTTCAGGGTCCCTTCCAGTTCTATGACATAGGTATATCTCCATATATTATAATCACATTGTTAAACAATAGAATACCAATTGAAATTTATTAAATATTGTGGATGTTTTTCTACATTTTCATATATGTTGTATTCTATGTTGCAATTGAAATCAAAGTGTATATTATTTTTGATTATAAATATTTGCACTGTAAAAATGATAAAAGAAATAGTATTTTTCAGTTCACCTCATATAAGTACTGTAGTGCAATCTCTTTGTCATGAAAGTGCAACTTAAAAATGTAGATTTATTTTTGTTACATAACTTCACTCAAAAACAAAACAATGTAAAACTTCAGAGCCTACAAGTCCATTCAGTCCTACTTCTTGTTCAACCAGTCACTAAGACAAACAAGTTTGTTTACATTTACAGGAGATAATGCTGTCCACTTCTTATTTACAATGTCACCAGAAAGTAAGAACAGACATTTGCATGGCACTTTTGTAGCCGGCATTGCAAGATATTTACATGCCAGATATGCTATACATTTATATGCCCCTTCATGCTTCAGCCACTATTACAGAGGACATGCTTCCATGCTGATGATGCTCGTTATAAAATAATGTGTTTAATTAAATTTGTGACTGAACTCTTTGGGGGAGAATTGTATGTCCCCTGTTCTGTGTTTTACCTGCATTCTGCCATATATTTCATGTTATAGCAGTCTCGGATGATGACCCTGCATATGTTGTTCATTTTAAGAACACTTTCACTGCAGATTTGACAAAACACAAAGAAGGTACCGATGTGAGATTTCTAAAGATAGCTACAGCACTCAACCCAAGGTTTAAGAATCTGAAGTGCCTTCAAAAATCTGAGAGGGATGAGGTGTGGAGCATGCTTTCAGAAGTCTTAAAAGAGCAACACTCCAATGCAGAAACTACAGAACCCAAACCACCAAAAAAAAAAATCAACCGTCTGCTGGTGGCATCTGATTCAGATAATGAAAATGAACATGCATCAGTCTGCACTGCTTTGAATTGTTATCAAGCAGAACCCGTCATCATCATGGATGCATGTCCCCTGGAATGGTGGTTGAAGCATGAAGAGACATATGAATCTTTAGCGCATCTGGCATGTAAATATCTTGCAAAGCTGGCTACAACATTACCATAAGTACACATATTCTCATTTTCAGGTGACATTGTAAATAAGAAGCAGGTAGCATTATCTCCTACAAATGTAAACAAACTTGTTTGTCTGAATGATTGGCTGAACAAGAAGTAGGACTGAGTGGACTTGTAGGCTCTAAAATCTTACATTGTTTTATTTTTGAATGCAGTTTTTTTGTACATAATTCTACCTTTGTAAGTTCAACTTTCATGATAAAGAGATTGCACTATAGTAATTGTATTAGGTGAATTGAAAAATACCATTTATTTTGTGTTTTGTGCAAATACTTGTAATCAAAAATAATTATAAAGTGAGCACTGTGCACTTTGTATTCTGTGTTGTAATTGAAATCAATATATTTGAAAAGGTAGAAAACATCCAAAATAGTTAAATAAATGGTATTCTATTATTGTTTAACAGTGCGATTAAGCACAATAAATTTTTTTAATCGCGCAATTAATTTTTTAATCGGTTGACAGCCCTATATAGTAGTCATTATATTGTACAGGAGGCCTAATCCTCATTCCAGTCTAAAAAATGCCAAGTTTATATGAAAGCTGTAATGTTATGTTGAAATATTCTCAAATGCATGATCCACGACTCTGGTTAATGGAGATGCTTGTCATTGTATGTTAACTAGAGATGCCCTGGTTACTCCCTACAGATTCAGGTATATTATCTCCAAACATAAGAATGCTCTCTGGCTTGTGAGAAGAGCAGGTCTTTTTGACATCCATTCTTTTGCTAAGATGAAGTAATGTAGTATTATGTTTTCCAGTGTCAAGGCTGAAAATTTTGCTTCTCATAAACAGGATCACTTCAGGGAATGGTGTTACAGGACACGAAAATCTGATTCAGAGGGTTTTAACATGTAATTGTGTCAGGGCACTTTTATTGAATAAACACCTTTAAGCAGATAAGAATAGAATGTATTGTAGTATCTGAATATCTTTAATTCTATCCGAAAGGAGGAGGTACTCTGCCTGATACATAAAACAATTTCTTTAAATATTGTATGTAGACAAGAGAGTTTGGCTTATTCCAGAGCACATTTTCTAATAGAAAAAAGTACAAACCCTTTATAGTAGATATACAGGGAAATAACCATTCTCAGTATATTTAGGTTATAATTTCTTGAGAGCTTCTATAATCTTCAATCTATTCTCTCTTCCCTTACTTATCTCTTTTTTTGGAATTTATTTTCCGAATACGTACAAGGTACAATAGAGGTAGGTTGAGATGCAAATTTCACTTTTTCAGATAATTCATTTTGGACTGATACTATTCATGCTTCATTTCAGCCTAAAGTTTTACCAAATTTAGTTCAGCCATTTTGGAGTTACCATATGCACATGTGCAAAAAAAACCCCACTTTTCCAGTTGAAGGTTTGTGTTCACATAACTCAAATGTAGCTGAAGATAGAAAATTGAAATGACTTGTTTTCTAGTCCTCATGAATTTCCTTCAACAGCTATGTAAGTTCTTAATTGTACTCATATGAGCAGTCCATTTGATTTCAATGACCTCACATGTGTGACACTGAATAGTTGCATAAATATTTGCAGGATTAGGGCCATAAAAAGAAAAACAATCCAAGTTTCAAATAAGTCAATTAATGATTTGAATATTTAGAACAAGTTATTTATGCATAAGTATTTAAGGCCATAGCTTTTCAAATGTTTAACGCCATTTGAGTTACTAACAGGAAGCACTGCCAAAGATATTTAGCAGTACTGTCACTATCCAGAGTCTGATATAGCACTATAGCAGCACTTAAGGAGGCTTAGCAGTCCTTAATCTTCATCTTTTTCTCATAAAGAAAATCAGAGAAACTACATTTTTAAGAATGCTAATGCAACATTAAGAATGAGAAAACAAGGACACAAAGTCAGCAAATTGTGAATGTCTGACTTTCACCGCTGCTCTCTGTTGGCTTCCGCTAACGTATGCCAGAGGGCCGGGATCTCAACAATGGAATGTCTGCAGGCAAGGAGAATACAGTGTTGCAACTTGCACGACAACTATATCTTCCCTTTTGCTTAGGGAGCCTTCAGGGGAGCAAGAGTGGGCAGTGCTTATTGGGGATGGAAGTTAGCCAGAACAGTTGGGGATGAATAGATTCATCATCACTCTGATAACAAAGTTGTCTAAGGCTTGAAAACTAAAGCTGTCCCACTGGGGCAAATCCATCTTCTGCTGCAGGGGGGAATTCATGCCTCCCAGTGCCAGCGGCAGTCAACCTGGCTCAGGGTTTCTCCCGAAGTGTTAATTCTGTTACATTAGAGTACATAGTAATTTTTATTTCTGCTTTCTGTGGTGAAGGTAAACCTTTTACATAGGCTTGGCAGAATTTGATTTTTTTTATAGTTAAGGCCTATATCGGTTTATTTTTAAGCATTTTTTCTATTTTTATTGATCAAAATTATGGGTTTTAAGCATTTTGCCATTTGCATCTATTTAAATATTTACAGTTGTGGGAAATTATGGGAGCAGTCAGATATGGAGGGGAGAGGTGCCAGAGAATTATTTAATAACAGTAGACACAGATTCCAAAAGTCAAACCTTTATAATTGTTAAAACACAAATGATCAAAATCACATGTCAAAATATGCAAATGAGACATCCTTAAATTAAACTCTAATAAGTTCTCAAACAGTATTTTTCAAACTTTGCCTAAATGTAGATTTCAATTATCAATGGAAATGTTTTTTTCATCTGTTTGTGTGTGACGGTGAAATCCATATTTACTAAATAAAATCTATTTCCAAACCTATTAATATATTACAATTTGTGTTTGTAAAATGTACAGCATGAAATAAGAAGGATGTGGCAATATGAACCTTAACTTGAGAATTTTCTTATTTCTCTGGGCTTTATTTCTTAGCTTTAACACTGAGATTAAAGCCAGTTTTACACATTTCTTCAATATTACTTTTTATATTTAATGTAAGCAGTAAGTTATTGTTCATACACAAATCAATTCAACTGGCAGGATTAAGAATCCTGTTTTCCTGCTTCAGCTTTGCCACTAGTAATAGCCAATGCTGCTAGATAAATGTGCTGCTCTTTAGCGCCCGAGGTTAATATTTTCTAGTAATAACTACAATTGCAAAATGCATTAATTCTAATGGCAGGAGCTCTGAACTTGCCAGTGCCAAACAGTGAACAGTTCAGTGTTCCTTACAGAACCACTGCCACATGTTGACAAACTCTTCAAATGCTATGTTTCATCAAAACTTGACTTAACTGTCAAGCACTTTACAATAGCTATATTTCTTTCCCCAGTTTGCTAATGGTCAATATTATTTGTGTTCTTTATAATCAACCTGCTCCTCTCGCTCGATTCCTACAGCGATGTCATAGTTTAGCGTTTGCAACATCACAGTCACTGCTGTAATGATGAACCGTGTAGTCAAACACTGGAGTGTTGTGACGGAACAATGGACCACAAAAGATGAGACTCCAGGTAAACAGGCAAATGGATCTGATAAGCATCCAAATGCCTGGATATGAATCCATATCTGAAATCTGTGATAATTCACCCTTATCCATCCATCTTTTTCCTCTTTACAAGGCACTAGTGCTTCCAATATTGTGTGTGTGCTCTAAGGTATATGAAGTTGCAGACTGCTTTATATAGAATCGTTCCGAGATTTAAAGGGGAGCCAACAGGATTCAGTAGACTCTACAAAAGAACATTAAAGGTTGATATGAGGAGGGTGTGAAAAGGAATGAGCCTGGGTGGACAAAAGAAGCCCTTATTGGGTTTAGAGAAATATAGGCAGCTTTAAAGCCAGGAGCTAGTTGCTCAGATTTAAGGGAGGAAGCTGTAAATGGGAGGTAGCTAGATAAGTTGGTTCTATAGGCAGGAATGGAGAGATCTGAGGGATTGTTTGAGGTCACAGAAGATTCTATAACTGAATTTATCCTCAAACTTATGGTTCATATTTTCAGCCAGCCTTATTTTATATGCATACAAACCCCACATTGGCATATACCAATGGACGTTAGCTTGGTCATACACAAATTAAGCTGCAAAACTCATTACCTGCTTTGCACACAAAAATGTCTATTTGTTGTGAGGATAAGTATGTTTTGCACTTTTTGTACATGCAAAAATCAGAAGCTAATTTTCAACTAAAGGGAAACCTTCAAATTAAAAATACTTTGAAACTCTTTTAGGAATGACAGACTAATCTATGTCTGGTATCAGCCAAGCCCCACCACTCACTGAGTACAACTTTGGAATCGCCTAGAGGCATTTAAATGCACACTCAGCTACTGTCAAAAGTATATGCAATGCATTGTTCCTTAAGTATGCATTTAAGAAGGTCACAACAATAGCAGCAAAAAAATCACACTTTACTGTGCATGCTCAAAAAGCAATTTTCCAATGCTTATACTTGATCAAATCAAGATCAGTTTTGTCCAGATCAAGGCTCTATTCACTGCTCCATGAGGAGGCGTATTATCAGGCTAACTAGACAACTTTCAGCCATTTAACCTGTTGGCGTGTTAAAAGAAAAATATAGCAATAATTTGTATATAAATGGGAATGATGTATTTTTTCTACTCATCTGTCACTCAGAATTGGCTGGACCATATTTTGCTCATACCTTCCAAATGAATTCCCCTTGAAACATGTTGCCCCCTAAACTGAATGTTGTACAAAGATATGCTTATCTGAAAGTATAGTTTATAATAGAAACAGTTATGTATTGTTAACCAGATTGGATGCCATAAGGTGCCTGCTATAAAATATGAAATTATTTTCTTACTCTTAAAAATGGAGAGAATATGAGCACAGAATATTAGGCTTTAATATAAAAGAGCTCTGATAATTCAACAATTACTGTACTTGGATTTTTTTTTAATTAACAGTTTACCTATAATTTAAAAAAAAAATTGCCTTCTCCCTCACCCCAGTTGAATGTTCCTTTTCAACATCCTTATGCACGGATAATGCCTCTATCAGAAATTTCAAATTTCCGTTCCAGGTATTCACATCCAAAGCTGGAAAGCAGGACAGAATTGTGCCTGAAAAGATTTTTTTGCTTGTAACGTCTAATTCCATTTTAAGTTACTTGTTTTAAAGTGCCATCAAAAATTTCATTATTATGATTACTGATGTGGAGGGAGTAGGCTGGATGTACTAAGGGTCTCCAAGGACTCAGCAAGTAAATGGAAGAATTACAAACTAAAGGACTTACATGCATTCACAGCAAGCTATATTGTCTGAAGGAATAATACATTACAAGACATAAGTTATATAATCCAAGGGAAAAGTGTATTAATAAAGATTCAGCTCAGAATGTATTCAAGAACATTTCAAAAATCTTTTTCATTGGGATTGTGCTTAAACCACTGCATATAAGTATTATGAAGAACTTTGCAGAGAATCAGCTTTTAAAAAACTGAGTCTTCAGATGTTGAGTTTTAAGGCAGATGCTTCATTCGAGTTTATTTCTATTGCCAATTTATTAAGTTGTGGCTGATGCCAAAAAAAACCTAACTACAGAATACTGTAGTATTAACAAAATACTACAGGCCCTAATTCTGCAAGGTGAACCCTACAGATGGATCCCTGTTCAGAGTCTCACTAAAGTTAGGACCATGCACTGTAACCTGCCAGAGATATTTTCTTTTTCTTCAAATGATGGTCCCTATGTGTATTCTACATATGTGTATGCATGTGCACCATGCACCTGAGTCAAGAAATTTCAAATACGTAGTGTCTGTTGGTCCGCACATGTGCAGTTGTTCTCCTGGTACTCCAAACTGAGAGTATAAAGGGCATGCAGACTGAAGCCACCCCCATTCCTTCTTATTGTCCTCTGTGTTTGCTTCAATCTTCCTTACTTTGATCCTATGAATATATTTTTAAATAGTTTTTAATGGTTTAATATTTTAGTGTTCTAGTGTATTTATAGTTTGCATAGTTAATTTATTTCTCCCCACCCTGGGGAGCTTCTTCCTCTAAAGACGGACTATGCCAAGAGTTTCCAGATTCAAAAACTGTGTCTCCTGCCCCTGTTCCATCTCTGTCAGTTAAAACCACCAGCACTGCTTTGTTGCACTGGGGAGGCTCATATTGCCACCAAGTGAAATATCTGCCTCTCCTTTCCTCCCTGAACTCATAAGGGACGAGAACTTCATTTGCAGAAACACCTCATGGAGCAGGCTGTGAAACCCCAAGCCCCATTCAGATTCAGTCTGGGGAAACACCCCGTACAATGGCCCCAGATGGTGAGCAGCACTCCACCAGAGGCAAGGCAAAAACTCTGAAGCTTAAGAAATCCTCTCATGAGAGTCGAGGACATGAACATAGGTGTAAGACAGATCTCCTTCCAGATTTGCCTCTAAGAAAAAGCCCTCCAACCCCAGACATCAGGGAAGACCAAAGCCTTTACCTCAACAAACTTCACTCTGTCCTACCCAAAATCATCACTGCTGTCTGGCCTGGTTCTTATTAGAGAGAACCCTATACCTGGGGAAACCACCTTGAAGAGAAGAGTATCCTTCCCTACTACATCTACAACCTGGAACATCCTCCCATCAGTGCCGTTGGTGGAACAAGAGCCTATCATTTCATCAAGTGAATCTGATGCTGCATATGAGGCTTACCCCACAAGGGAAACAACCAACAAAATAGTGAAAATGTCCCCCTCCTTCCAAATATTGCTACCTAGGGGACCACTCATACCCAAGACCGTAAGACTCTATGCAAGAATCTCTCAGCAACACCAACTGGCTCCACCAGAATTAGTGGAGGAGGAGGTTGAGCAGGGTTCGCTTGTTCCAACAAGTATGTCATCCTCCTCACTGGATGAGGTGGTTGCTCCATCATCTTCCTCTCCACCCAATGACCACAAGAAATAGCAGGAGTTGTTACAGATGGTGGCATCCAAGCTCCAGATACCTCTCAAAGAGGTCCAGGATATACAACAGGGCCTACTGGACATCCTCCTGTCTTCTGGCACTTTGAGGGTGAGGCTTCCAGTTACCATTTAAGAAAGATCTTGGAGTCATTGTTCATAGTTCTCTGAAAACATCTGCTCAATGGCAATCAAAAACCCTAACAATGTTCACTAGGAAAGAGAGAGATTATAAAACTGAAAATATCATAAGGCCACTATGTAAATCCATGGTACAACCACACCTTGGATACTGCATGCAGTTCTGGTCGACCCATTTCAAAAATATAAAAAAACTGGAAAAGGTGCAGAAAAGAGCAGGAAAAATGATTAGGAGTATGGAAAAACTCATATCCACATATGAGGATAAATTAAAAAGAATTGGACTGAGCTTAGAAAAGAGATGACTAAGGGGCAATATGATAGAGGTCTCTAAAATCATGAATGGTGTGGAGAAAGTGAATAAGAAAATGATATTTCACCCCTTCACATAACACAAGAACCAGGGAAGGGATTCTACTCCCCACATTTCTTGATCACCAAGAAATCCAGTGGAGACTGGAGATTCTTGACCTATGCCATCTGAATGTATTCATCTTAAAATTAAATAACATGAACATAGTGGAATTAAAGGTGGTCTGTCTGGCCTGCAAAACATTCTGAACTCATCCAGTCCTAACATATGGTCAATATGATGCCTGTCTTCTACATAATCAAGCAGGGAGGAACAAGATCCCCTCGCCCCCATGCATAGAGACAGTTGACTTCTGAAATTGGTGTATCAGCTATTCCACTCTCAGGAGTATACCTTCCAGGTGTGCAGAACTCCCTAGAAGGCAGTATCAGCAGACATTTTTTAACTGCCCATGAATGGGAGAGTCACAAATCTGTTCTCAAAGAGACTTGTAATGAATGGAAAACACCATCCTGGGATCTCTTTGCCTCAGAGAGGAAGAGAAAACTCCCCCGTACAGCTTTAAAGCAGGTCTGGGCCAAGGCTCAAAGGGTGATGCCCTTCTGTTGCACAGGATGGATCACCTCAGCTATGCCTTCCCTCTCATCCCACTGATAGCACAAGTCCTGCTAAAGATCCTCATTGCACCCAGCTGGCCAAAGCAGTTCTGGTTCCATTGTTCAGATCCGAACATTTCCAGATCTGCTGACATAACACAAGGGCACAATCATGTATCCCAGCCCAGGACCACTACAGTTCAAGGCCTGGTATTTGGATGGACATCACATGTACAGCATTCATATTCAATAGTGATTCAATCCATCCTCAACTAAAGCAGGAAGAATTCTACCAGGAAATGTTATTCATACAAATGGTAGTGTTTCTCTTCTTGGTCATGAAAACACCAGTTATCTCCAGAGTCCACTGGGACTGCTATCCTAGATTACCTACATACCCTTAAGACATTGGGTCTCTCTATCAGTTCCCTATGGGTCCCTCTGGCAACAATCAGCACTTTAATCCCTGTATTGAGGACCACACTATCTTCACTCATCCTACGATGACTAGATTTCCAAAAGAAATTATTAAATTCTTTCCACCGGGGTGTAGCCAGCACCTCAATGGGACCTTGACTTCATTCTGTTGGTTCTCACCAAACCTCCTGTCATACCATTAGCCACCTGCTTTGTCCTGTCTCTTTCAAAATAAGTTGCCTTCCTAATCACCATCACATCAGCCAGAAGGGTGAATGAGCTGGGAGTGTTCATGGCAGATCTGCCATAAACCACCTTTCATAAAGAAAAGCTCTCTTTGCCTCCATCCAAATTTCACCCCTAAGGTAATGTCAGCATCTCACCTGAATCAAACCATCAATCTAATAGTATTTTTTCCAAAACCCTATGCCTCCGATGAGGAGAGAAGGTTTCATTCCCTAGATGCTCAACGGGCACTGGCCTTTTATCTACACAGAATAAAAGCAATTCAAAAAACACCTAGACTTTTATTGCCATAGCAGAGAGATTGAGAGGTCAAACTCTATCTGCTCAGAGACTCTCTAAAAAGATCTCAGGCTGCATCATCCTTTGCTACTAACTAGCTCGTATTCCCCCTCCACTGTACCCTATTGGGGGTGAGAGCCCATTCCACCTGAGCACAAGCAACCTTTGTGAGATGCACCTTTACTTGAAATATGTAAGGTGGTAACTGGGTGTTCCTTATACCCTTCACAATATATTACATTTTGGTCTAGTCTTCTACTACAGATAAAGCTGTGGGAACAACAGTACTACACACAGATATAACATCTGCATCCTCGCACCCACCTCCTGTTTGACTACTGCTTACTAATCTCCCATGTGTGGAATATACATAGGGGTCGTCACCTGAAGAAGAAATGGAGGTTACTTACCTGTAACTGGAGTTTCTTCAAGATGTGTGGGTTCTAACTGTATTCCACTACCAGCCCTCCATCCCTTCTGATAGAGATCATAGCCAGAGTCACAGTAAGAAAAGGAACTGGAGAAGCATTGGTCCACACTGACTTTTATACTCTGAGTTTGGAGCATGAGGAGAACTGCACATGTGCAGGCCAATGGACACAGCTTACTAGAAACTTCTGGCACATAATGCACATGCACAACCACATTAGGAATACAGATAGGGACAACACATCTTGAAGATCCTCCAGTTACAGGTAAGTAACCTCCATTTTTATTTCCCAGGTAAGGAATCCCCCTCAACATTCCTGTGTTGGCTCAACAAATAGAAACAGCAATATTTAGTTCTGTACTAATGACAGGTTTAAGGTATGATAGCTTAGCCTTGGGATATGCAAAGCTACAAATGGGAACTTTATACCTTTAGGAAGGGGAGATTTCTAACTTCTCAGAGGGATCCAGCATTCACACTGGAAGAGTCAACCATAATAGATTTTAAAGTTCTGATATTGTTAGGTATGGCAAAGCTATGAGACAGTCATTTTTAATGGTGTTTATGGTTTTTCTGAGAGCCCTGTACGCTTGAGCTCATGGTGATTGAGGCATCTTGTTTTGCAGTTGGAGGAATGAGAAATAATCCAATATAGTTATAAAAAACCCTCTCTAAAACATCCTGAGGTAGTTGTGCTGTAACTTATGTAATATATACAGAACTCATGATTTATAGTTTTACTAGTGATTGTCTGGCGTGATATGCATAACTTACTTGTGGTTTGTCTCCTGTGTGTAATGGACCTATCCAAAATGCATACTGAAAAAGCCTTTATCACAGAATATCAGGGTTGGAAGGGACCTCAGCAGGTCATCTAGTCCAACCCCCTGCTCAAAGCAGGACCAATCCCCAGACAGATTTTTACCCCAGTTCCTTAAACACTCCCCCTCAAGTATTGAACTCTCAATCCTGGGTTTAGCAGGCCAATGCTCAAACCACTGAGCTATCCCTTCCCCCAATGGTACAGTACACCATCATCCACTTAAACACACACATACAAATAATTTAATATACACATATTATCACCTGCACATGTGATGGAGCCATCCCCAAAGTCATCTTTGTGTCCTGCTTGGTAATTGGGCCTTGGCTATTACAAGTGTCACTGCTGCAATTGAATTAATTGTGCTTCATTTTCCTAGGGAGGTTCTGACCCATTGTTTGATAGATGAGGGGAAATATTAAATTGCTATGCTGGAAGTGACCCTACTTCTGGTTGCTTCTGTTGTTGCCATATGGGAATAGAAGCAAATCTAAATAAAAATACGTTGAGGAAAAGAGGTCAGTTATGAGTGATATTTGCCTCTTTGAGCGCTATCATGGAAATAAATTAGACCATTTCTTTTTGCCAGTGTGTCACTGTGTTTCCTTAAATAACAAGTTTTCTGAATCGGGTACATAGAGTGACATAACAGTGAAGCCAGCTGTAGTGAAAGCATGATAAACCAGCAGAAGCAGCTACAGGTAGGTAGGTATATATTTCTTCCATTTCATGCTTGTATATTATGATCCCATAAATCTGATTAGATCTATGAAATTTGGATTGTTTCTTTCTGATTCACAGGGCCAGATTTTACTACACCAGATCTCCACGTGGCCCAGGAACAGTGGGGTGGAGCAACAAGAAGCCCAGGATGGCCCCCTATTTATCAAAGCTGGTGTCTGTAAGGTGATGAGTCACTCCTGTGCTGGGCTCCAACAAATCCACAAGCCAGGAACTGGTCTGGTGACTCCCAGGGCAAGCATATAAATCCCACGGGAGGAAAAGCAGCTTAATCTACTGAATGTCAGTCCAGGGCTTAGAACTCTCTCCCGCCTAATGGTGGCAACAGACACCCCAAGCCTGTTCTCCGGCAGGCTCAGCTCAGCTCTTTAGGGAGGGATCAGTAGTATCTAGGATCTTTTACAGAGTCTGCCCCACTGGACAGGCATTCCCTGTAGAAGCCCTTTTCTCCTCTCTCCCCTTCTCCTAGCTCTGTCTAGACTCACTTCCCCAACTGTGCCTGACAGCAGTCTCATTCAGGGTAACCCAAAGCACATGCATTGTCAATGTCTTGCCCTTTTATTTCCCAAAAATTTCAGTAGCAGAATTTAACTGTGTTCTAACTAAAATGCCCCAAACTGTCACATAACTAAAATGCAAATAAGGCCTGGCCCATTTCGTCAATCTCCTTGCTCTCCAATGGATGCCAGCAGAGAGCTTTGTTCCCAATGGAGCTTCTCCCCAGCTGAAGTTTTTAAGAAGCTCTGGGCCAGTCTTCTCCCATTTCACCAACAGGTGGCAATAAAGAGCTCTTTAATTTCTAAGGCTTCAGGCCACATGAATTCCGTAAAGTTATCACAAACTCACAGAACGAAGTGGAAGATCTAGAGTGGCATATTCAGACAAAGAGAACAGATTAAGTCAATTTCTAAATTTTCCACTGATTCATTTTAGTTCTTCTGGTAGAGTGTACAGGAGAAAACATATTTTACCAGAAGTGGAGATTTCTGTAGACATTTTAATCTAATTCATGTCATGTCAAAAGTTTAATTCTATTAGATCAAACATTCTTTAAGCCTCCCAAGAGCCATGCGATTTATAAAAGAATGTCATTCAGGATAACAAAAAAATATACTCCCTTTGAGTTTCTCCATAATTCACTGTATCATTGCATGTATAAAGAGTTGGTTGCAGTGTCCACTTTCCTTAAAATTTGCAATTTTCTGTTAATTTTTTATTTATTTCTTTGTTGATTTGCAGACCAATTTTTGTAACTGTGCTTTGTGTAGCTTGTTATGACGCATTGAAAAAAAGACCTGTTCTGACAGCTAGTTGATTTGGTTGTACAATAGTGGTCATCTCCCTTTAGCAGTTGGAAAGGTTTTGCTGCATTCAAGCAATTGTGAAGCCTTTGAATTTGATATGGTTTGAGGATATATTAAAAATTGATGAGGAACATGGACATTAGTAATTTGAAGTATGAAATAATTAAAGTATCATAGCAGCTTGAGAGAAATATTTTTAATTGAAGGTGGCATAGGTAAAAAGCAAAAAAATAGATACACAGGCCAAGATGTTCAGAAGTAGTGGTTCTGAGTGTCTTAAATTTGGATACCGAACTTAGAGGAACCTTAAAGGAACCTGATTTTTCAGATCGTGCTAAAGTGTCCACCCTCCAAGAATCAAACCATTTTAAGGTGGCTCAAGTTGGCCATCTGAAAAAATGACTAATCACTTTAATAAGTCTTAGCCATATAACTTTTGGAAAACTATTTATCTGTCTTTAGATTCTTAGGTATTTATAGAGTGCCAGTCACCAAAGTATCAGGCAGTGATGAATTCCTGAAAGATAATCTGCAATGCAAAACAAAAGTAGTTTGTGCTCTTTGTTATTCCTTTATGATGTATAGGGCCTTCTTTCATTTTACCTGTTTTTACATAAGAAATACCAAAGCCTGAGTTCCCTCAGATGGCCTGTGGGGTGAGTTGAAAACTGAGCTGCAGCTCTCCCCGCCAACAGGTGAATGTGTTGCGGCTTATGACCTGTCTACACTGGAAATTTGCCCTGATTTCAATCCTCAGTACTCTGCTGCCTGTGTAGCTGCAACAGTGCAAACCCCTATAATAGACAGGTAAAACAGCTATTTGCATCAGTAGAACTCACCCCTACTTGCAACAGAGTGCAAATCACGGCTTAGTGGTTTACACTGTCTTATTAGGGAGTTGCATGAGAACATCTGGAGCAATGTCTGGCCCCTAAAGTGCAATAAATCTCCACTGTAGCTAAGACCTTAAACTGTCTCCTCTTGTGGTCTCTCCCTTCCCATTCTCAGCTCTGCACAACCCCAAGTCACAGGGCACCACCATGCCGGCTCTGCTGAAGAGATTGAGAAGGACTTATGCTGACCACTTCAGATAAAATATTTGCAGCTTTCACTGCTGCCATGAGCACCGATGTGCTTTTCTAATGTGTGGCTTTCCCAACCTCATAGGAGGCTTTATCTTCATCATATTACAGTCACTTTTTTATTGCAAGAAAAATCAAACTAAGCATAAAATCAATCTCTGTATATGAAGACTGGTACTAATGGCAGTTTGAGGTGCTTGACCCTTGGAAGAGAAAACTAATCTTAATTAATGTACCTACAGGACACCAGAGTCCCAAAATTTCACTAGTTCATCATTTGCTAATGTACCATGTACAATATTTAATTAATTCATTAGCTACTTATTGAAGTATCCATTATACCATTAAGGGCCTTTAAAATAGTTAATCTCTTCCCAGCCCTTTTTTCTCTGTGAATAAATATGACCAGGATCAGGGGTTATTCATTCAGTTATCTTTCCTACTGCAGGGAAAGAGCAGAGGTTAGTATTTGTGGGGAATGAGAACACAGGTGATTGATTTTCTCACTCATGTGAACATAGTCTAATACAGAGAAAGAGGCAGAATGGGTAGAAGAAATAAAGCAACCTGTTACACCTGAAGGATAAGCATAGACGGCAGACAAAGGAGTCAGGAAGAGAACTAGTGGCACTATGGTAGGATAAAGGAAGGTAAAAAGAGGCTGCCAGCAAACCATGGGGGAAAAGGGAGCTATGACAAAGCAAATAGCTGATCTGGTATTAAGAAGGGTCCACTGAGCACAGAAAAGAGGCAGCAGTCTTGTGCCATACTTAAAGGCAAAAATCCATTTGAGGCTCCATCTGTTTTTAGTCAAAGAGTCTGACTCCCAGCATATTTCAAACCAGTAAAGAAATACCAACAGCTGACTCATAGCTAGCAACTCATCTAACACCATTAACAACCACCAAGGAACTGACCTTTTGCTCAAGAACCAATTGTAACTAGGAGTCAGAAAAGCGGTGGTACTTCCACCGTTATCCTACCAGCCAGCCAGCCTTCATCTAATCATGACAGCAAAATGAGATGCCACTCACACTTGCTTGTTTAAAGTTCAATTTTGCATTCTGTCTCACAGTCACACGAACAACTGGATCAGTCTGAATGTTGGCAAACCAGATCAGTGACACAGATAGAAATTGTAGGGAAATTTGGGGTCAAAAGATTCCTAAGATATAGTTCCTTAAATATGGAAGTGTTCTCAACATTTCTGAAATCTAATGCTTTTTGTGCAATGACAGGAGGACAAAAAAAGTGGTTAAGAAGCACTAGAAATGTATATCACTAGGATACTTTAGTGAGATTTAGTGCACAGTATCAAGCAGAAAAGCAGAACAAATAAAAAGTAGAACTGAAATCAATGGCATTAGGCTCCTAGGTGCTTTTGAAAATCCCAGTAGTCACTATCTGCATCTTCAGGTTTCTAAATACATTTTAAAAACTGGCACTTAGGAGCCTACAGCTAACTGACTTTCAATGAGTCTTAGGGTATGTCTACACCCAGCCGCTAGTTCGGCGGCTGGGAATCGAAGTTCTGGGTTCGACTTATCGCGTCTTGTCTGGACGCGATAAGTCGAACCAGGAAGTGATCGCCGTCGACTGCGGTACTCCAGCTAGACGAGAGGAGTACCGCGGCGTCGACGGGGGAACCGCGGTGTCGATGGGGGAGCCTGCCTGCCGCGTGTGGACCGAGGTAAGTTCGAACTAAGGTACTTCGAACTTCAGCTACGTTATTCACGTAGCTGAAGTTGCGTACCTTAGTTCGAATTGGGGGGTAAGTGTAGACCAAGCCTTAGGATCCTAAGTCAATTTTGAAAATGTGACTTAGTCTAAGTCACTCACTGCAATGCTGAGCAGAGCAACATCTAACCACCTTTACAAATCTGAGTCTAGGGACCTACTTCCTTTCAAAGCTTTTTTCTATTTTGAAATTTGCTATTTAAATAGCCACTTTTCAGTTCTGAGTTTTCATTGAGTAAAGAAGAATTTCTTAATGGACTTGCAGACTACTCCACTGTGACATTTAAGGCTGGAGGGTCAAACGAAATCAATGTACATTCATGACATAAATGCAGATCAATATGGGCCACACTAGATGGTCTGGCATACTGTGACTGCTGAAGAATGCTGGGATATTTATTTTGTTTTTTGTGTCATTCAAGATTTGTCTTTGTATAAAATAGTAGTGTTTAACTCAATTTTCTTGAAGAATCCCATATATTCCCAGAGAGCAACAGAACATTTTCCAGTGGTTAGTATATTATGAGCCAAATTTATCTAAAGAGTTTATGAAAAACTGATGTCTTAAGTTGTGCATACAAAATGTGTGCAGATTACCTCACTGAGCCTATTTCACATGCAAATAATTTTCATAAGCAATTACCAATTTCTATGTGCAATTGCATATTTTTGTAGGTGCAATTAACCCTAAACTCAGATGCACATATCTTGCAGATGAAACTTAAGTACTTAATTTAAAAAATTGGTGCAATATCTCTCTGGATAGTTTGTATAAGACGCGCTAGCCATTGGAAGTGAGTTAGCCTTTAAGCCTGAATTCTGATTAATTTGTAAACCCCATAAAAGCAGCAACCTGAATTCTTCAGTGGCTGGATTGTCTCTGAAAAACACGAAATCAGTAGATATATAAGGGATACAAGGTATCTGAACCAAAGTTCTACAAGAAAATTCTTCTTTTGTACTTCCTGGTGAGCTCTTCTCCATTACTGACTAGCACCAAGCTGAGCATTAGAAGAAGGATTTTTTTTTGTGTATGCAATGCAAAATCCTTTTGCATAATGAAAACTTTATTTTCATTAAACAAAACTTCATTTTTGTAGGGAAATGCCAAAATCAGTCTGCCACAGGCTGCCTGGCTGGCCCTTTGAGGCAATCTGGACTCAACCTTGCTCGTGCAGGGCTGGCTCCAGGCACCAGCTTAACAAGCAGGTGCTTGGGGCGGCCAAGGGAGAGGGGCGGCACCTGCGGCAATTCGGGGGTGGCAGGTCCCTCAATCCCTCTAGGAGCGAAGGACCTGCCGCTGAACTGCCGCCACCGATCTGCTTGGGGCGGCAGAAATGCTGGAGCCGGCCCTGTGCTCGTGAATCTTTCAGTCTTACTGATGAGCTGGCAATATAAGAGCTAATTAGTGACCCCAGCTGGGTGTAGTGGGACTTAGTTAGAAAGACTAACCCCACCTGTGATGGTGGAGGAGGCAGAGCCCCACTTAAATAAAGCTGGGACGTCAGTAGAGGGGGAAGATCCTGAAGGGAGGAGCAAGAGGCCTTCCCTTCTGGAAAGAGTCTGAGACAGTCAGGCTTAGTGACCTATAGTATGGCTCCTGTGTGGAGAGCCCTGAGTTAGGGCCTAAAAAGAAGAGAGAGATCCTTCAAGGAAAATTGCTGGAGCCCTGGCAAAGGAAAGTAGTTGGGGGATTCTGCTGGGAAGTAGCAAGATAAAAGAAGCTCTGAAAGGGCCAAGAAGCAGAAGACTTTGGTGGAGCCTGAGGGGTGTAGAAGAACAATTGGTTTGAGCATTTGATTTGGATTGTAAATTGGACATCTTGTTACCCCAGAAAGAGAGCAAACTGTTATGTGACTTAGGAGGAGGGCTGAGCCACAGAAAACCCAGAGAAGGAGTAGGGAAAAGATATGGGCTGGCTAATGAAGCACCCCCACGGAGGGTACAAGAGGCAAAGTTCCCTTGACAAGCTCTGTCCAGGCATGAGGGGGTGGCCTGGAGGTCTCAATGAGCACAGGAAGCAAACTATTTTCACATAGTATGCTGGCTAGCTGACTAAAAATATCAGATCATGTCAATACTTACACTAGGACCACCCACACATGGGCTGTTTATAAAAGCAGTTCTAAAGACAACACCATCCATTTAATTGAAAACTCATCACTATCCTGTCATATGAAAAGAAAGCAATTTTCTCTTAACATTAAAGCAAAGAACATTGGAAGATCATCCCAAAAGCTACTCTTTCACACTAGAGCTTTAGCCTAGAACCTTCTCAAGTCCCCTGGCTTCCTGCTCCTGTTTTAAAGAAACAGTACACATCTCCCACCCCAATCCCTGCTACTAAACTTTTAAAGGCTTGCACAAAGAGAAATCTTATGCTGTGCCTTGAAATTAATTAACTGAACAGATCAAAAACCTTAAAATTTCCTGTCAAAAATCTGAAAATGTTGACAAGCACTACTCATTAAATTCACACTGACGGAACTGCTCCCGTCATCAGGGCCGGTGCAAGGAAGTTTTGCGCCCTAGGCGAAACTTCCACCTTGTGCCCCCCCCAGCCCTGTGGCAGCTCCCCGCCTCCCCTCCGCCCTGAGGCACCCCTCCGTGGCAGCTCCCCCCCAGAGCCGTGCGGCACCTCCCCACCCCAGCTCACCTCTGCTCCGCCTCCTCCCCGAGCACGCCGCCCCTGCTCTAATTCTCCTCCCCTCCCAGGCTTGCGGTGCCAAACAGCTGATTGGCGCTGCAAGCCTGGGAGGCGGGAGACGTGGAGCAGCAACCGCGTGCTCAGGGAGGAGGCATAGGAGCGCTGTAAAAAAAATTGGGGGCACCGCTTTTTGGTGCCCCCAAATCTTGGCGCCCTAGGCAACCGCCTAGTTTGCCTAAATGGTAGCACCGGCCCTGCCCATCCAGAAACCAAGAGTAAGAATGAGTCAGTGGATCATAATTTGTGTGATGGCTCAGAGGCAGTCCCTCTGATAACCAGTCCCACACCAGTTAGGGACTTACACATTGTAAACAAAAAATGAATTTCACTCAGAAAGGAACAAGTAGCCAGAGCAGAGTTTAGAGCACTGTGTATTTTACCTACATAAAACTTCACTCTGTTTAAGAGCTGAACAACTGCATTTTACCCTAGATGAATCTTCCACTTACTTTTCAAGGATAACTCCAAATCTAGTGGGCTGCACAAATCAGGTTGCTGTAACAGAACATGCAGAGCCTTGCAGGAATAGCTAGGAAACACCTACAAGGGGTTAATTCCTTCCATTTGAAGGAACCACAAAGGATGGTTTAAAAACTTTTATTCATATCAATTGAAGTATTCATACAAAAATGAGCAAATGCATGCCATAAGTGCTAACTTTAGGTCATCTAATCAGAGAACAGAAAGAATTCCTGTGACTTAGCTGACCCACATGGCTCAAATAGCAAATTCTGAATACCAAATACTATGAGGAAAATGCATTTGGAACAGTTTGTGTAAAATCCATGGGACCATATATATTTAAGGCAACTTGAACATTTATGAATGAGCACATTAATACAAAATATTGTTTAAAATAGACAAATGAAAACCAGTTTGTCAGTGGTCAATTTGTGAATGGAAGAAAACAGCCAAACCTAAGAAATACAGTTTGAGACAAATAGTTTGACCAAGTTTTTATTATTATTATTATTTATTTATTATTTGTGTTACCATAGCACCTAGGAGCCCTATTTCTGGACCAGGACCCCATTGTGCTAGGTACTGTGCAAACACGGAACAATAAGATGGTCTGTGTGTAGGTATTATCTTCACCTCTCCTGTTCCTGCCTGCCTGTCCTCAAGCCTAAACAGTCCAGGGTATGATCTATCTCCTATTGTCAAGGATAGGACAAGTTTCACCTGCCTTACCCAGGATAGGTATCAGAAATCACCTTTGTGACAATAAAGAAAAGAATGTATAAATGCAAAATGCATATGTAGAAAGTCAGAGGGAATGTGATCATAAGCAGAACTATTTACTACTCCCTTATGATCATAGGTATTATCGAAAGTGAGACAGGAATCACTTAGCAATTTTGAATCTGCAGCATTCAATCTGCTCTGAAGCCTGTGCCACCCACTTCTACCATCTAACTAGTTTCAAAGGATGAAGGTACTGTAGTATTATTTTGACACAATTTTTCTGAGAGTAACGAGGAAAGGAAGGGAACAAGGAAAACCTAAATAATTTAGGTTTCTTGTTAACCTGGAGTGGTTTTCAAGTTCGTTTTCTCAGTTCATTATTAGTGATGCACAGAACAGGAGACATCTGTATAAGACACTTAAGTATATACTGTGGGGACAATCAGACATTAGTAGGGGGATGTTTTCAAGATCAGTTTCTAATTTCTATGTAATTAGTATATAAGGGAATCTAGGCTGATGGTAGTTTTTCAGTGTAACATGAGGTTAGCCCACTGGAATCAGGGTTTCTGCTGCTTGAGAATATACTGGAATATATAGTATAAACAATAGTATGTTTCCTACATAGTAACATTTGTAAAATTTGCAATACTTAATTGTCTCTGTGTTGACTATTAGGTACATAAGTCACATGTTGTTTGTTTCATTATATGACCTTTGTAACTAAGCAAGAAAGGCAGTATTGTGAATTACAAATATTCACAACAAATTGCTCTCAAACAATCTGCAGGCCAAGAATTATTCACTGAAGAAATTCATAGATTTCAAATAACTAACAATATTCAATAATTTTGCATTTTGTTCAAAGACTATTCCGGGAGGAAAAGGTGTAATTTGTCAAATGATTTTAGGGGGTCAGGAATTATTTCCTCAACTCTAGTGATAGTTGAAATTGTCAATACAAATTTTAGCATGTAAAGCTTATGTTTTAATATCACTATGCAAAAAGAAATGTTTTTATAATTTTTATAATTTTATATGAACTAGGTATATATGCCATTATTTGGTAAATTCTATCAGTATACTCAGCACTGCATGTGACACAAAATGAAAACATTCCCTGCTCCAAAGACTTTATAATCTAAGGCCTCAATTCTGCAAACTGCTCTACATGGGAATACCTCTGATTTCAGTGGAAATCCATGTGGGTTTAAGGATCTGCTCACAGAACCCTACACAGAGCACTTTGCATGATCAGAGTCAAAAACATACCTAAAAAACCCCACTACATACTGAAAAGCCCAGAGGAAGGAACAACATGGAGGTTTCTTATTATTAAGAATAATTAATATTTTGGTTTATATACTGCCTTCTTGTATTGTTCCATAATGAACCTACCTTGCTGTTACTATACAGCATGTACTGATTCTCATATACCCTTCCTGACTGACATAAAGACACCTGCATTTCAGATAGTTTGTCTGTTAAAATAAGTTCACAGGCTGGAAAAGTGGTGGGAACAAAGTCTAAATGGATGAATATTTCAGGGAGCAATTGAACCATATTTTCTTCTAATTATAAAAAAGTGAACATCTGCAAGAAAAATTAAACATGTAAGTTAGAGTAGACTCAAGAGACTTCTAACTTATATGCCTGCCTACACTAGTGATATGAGAAGCACATCAGAGAAAAGCACCGATCAGAGGAGACAGACACAGTCATACCCATACAACGTTTTCACTAAATCTACACTAATTAGTAAATACATTAGCATGAAGGGTTCTAACATAAGGCTCTGTTAATGATTATTTAATACAATTGAAAAAAAAATCATTCTGTGACTATGGGTATCCTTAACTAAATATCGTGGAAGTGTTTATTCCATTTGTATTACAAACTGTGAGATGAGAATAAGAAAAGCAATAGACATGTATTTCAGAAAATAATGTTACCATATAGGGTAGCTAACAAATGGACTAGTTAACTAACTGGGTGAACAAGTCTGATACAACATTTCGCTACAGCTTAGCTGAGTGTGACCTGATAGACAATCAGAGCAGTACTGACTGACTGACAGATCTTTGAAACAGTTAAATAGTAGATAAAGGAAAGACAGGAAACTATGGTAGATTTAAGAATCTCTTAAAGTGTGACTACACTTGTTTTTTTAACTGACCACTTTTAATAAAAATGAAGGTGAGTAAATGGCCTTTTTAAAAAATAAAATGGATTTTTCTTTATTTTTTTATTTTTTACATGAAAGTGCCCTTGAGTGGCCTCTCCCTCTTCTCCCTGATTGCAGTTTAAAGCCCTGCTCAGGTGGATTCCTACATTATCACAGAGGGTGGGGGCTGATGAAGAAATAATGGCAGCCAGAGAAGACTGCAGCAGTCCTAAGACAAGGGGCCCACTAATGTGCTTCCCATTTCTCCCCCCACCTTGCCCCAAAAAGGATCTGAAGAAGCTTAGGTGAGAAACAAAACCACCTACCTACCTACCTACCCACCCACCCAAGGGGGGAGACTGCCCTTCAATAACCTAGAGTAGTTAGGGTGGGGAAGTAGGAGTAAGAGCGGGGGACTACCCAGGAGAACTTGTGACATATACATTCCTCCCATTAGAAGCTGGGACAGCTCTGGTAATTGGGGTAGAAACAACCAATTCACTGGTTTAAGTTCTTCTGCTAGAACGTGGTGTGGAAGTGCAAAGTATTTTTAATTCCATATTAACTAGAGATAGGCCTAGGAATGTGTGTTTGGATCTGGAGTACATTTAGACAAGGGTTGACATTCTAGGTCAAATCCGGGCACATCTACACAAATACTTATTGCATGGCAAGCTGACATGTACTCTTAACTGTCCAGGTGGACCCTACTGCTGCACACTAAAAGTTCCCTATGGTGCACTGATGGAGTGTTGTTTCAAATCACAGTACATCAATGCACACTAGAGAGCTTCTAGTGTGCTGCTGCAGCAGCAGCAGCAGCAGCATCTTCGTGGACATCTAGTGCACAGCATGCTGAAACATTGTAGATTTACATCCCCACTTGCCTTGCACTGTGCCCTCAGAGCTCTAGGGTTCTGATTCAGATGTGACTACCCTGAAATCTCAGGAGCAGTTCTGGGGATTTTTCAACCTCACAGAGACTGGAATGGAAACTGGAAAATAGGCTTCTTTCCCAAAGAGATCAGATTTATGGCTCTATTTTTTTACTCATATCTAGCATACCCTAACAATTTAGAAAAAGAGTGGACATGCCTTGTGCCAATCCTATGACTCAGCAGGATGAGAAGACTCCTACTGATCAATCATAGCAGGCATGCTGCAGCAAAGCTCTTCTCTTGTAGCCAGACACAGGCCTGCCCATTCATGAGCAATTGTCTATCTGTTCTGACAGGTCTCTGGAGAACTGGCATCTGAGGTTCTCCTAGGGAATCGGTTGGAGGAGTATCCTACTGTAGCACACCTCATCTGGTTTCTGGCACCAGGAATGTCCTCTGCCAAGGTCCATCAGCTGGGAAAAAACATTTAAGTGGTTAGTTTTCCCCTCATTTCTCCTCTTACAGCAATGAGCTGCAACTCAACACTCTATCTAGTTGTCTCTGTGCCATGTGGCCCTACTGAGCCTCCCTAATGAGTTCCAACTCTCTTCTGCTCCAGACCCTTCCTTTTGGGTATGGAAATTTACAGCAGTCACTCATTCTCTATCATCCTCCATGGTGAATCTAGAGAGAATTATAATGAACTGTGAAAATAACTGTTGGTTTCTACTAATTCTTTTTTTCTGAAAACATTGTATGTCAGATCTTTACTAAGGACTGACATCTGGGGGATTTGAATGTAGGATTTAAGTTATAAGGATCTGAAAAATGTTAGCATCCAAGTGTAATTTTAAAATGCATTTATTTTGAGTTCCTTAGAGAGAGACAACAATTGCTGAATGTAGTAGAAGTACTGTGTGGTAAATTCAAGTTTGTTCTTTCATTTAAATGGTTCCTCTTTGTGAATGGAATTTCCATGTTAAGTGTAAAACTGAAAGTCAAGATTAACTGTGTAGTTTCTAAGGTACCTCCACAATATTATAATGGTGCTATATGGCAACAACAATAGCAATTGCATCAAGCACACATTGGATTACAGTGCAGTTCCTCCCACTGTCAGACTTATCAACTGATTAGAAGACTTGAAGAGCTGGTAAAAGGACAATCTATATATTTAATTTTTTAGAATGATAAGAATAGTGTAAAAGCCCAACACCCCTCAGGATAATAACTATTTCTAACTTGGAAATCATTCATCATCATCATCACTCCCATAACAGCATTGGTCGTTGGAGCACCATCATTGATGAGCAATCAACCAAAATTGTCTCCACTCCTGACGATTGTGTGTCAGTGCTTGAGTCTCCGCAAAGTCCATTCCTGTCCACTCTTTTATGTTGTCAATCCATCTCTTCTTCTCTTTACCTCTTCTTCTCTTCCCCTGTACTGTCCCTTGGAGGATGATCTTGGATAGGTCAGATTATCTTGTTACATGGCCGTACCACTTCAACTTGCACTTCTTCACAGTCATCAGGAGATCTTCATATGACCCAGCGCATTGGGTGATGATGTTGCAGACTTCTTCATTAGTAACGTGGTCGAAGTAGGAGATGCCCAGGATTTTACGGAAGTATCTCATCTCTACTACCTTTATTTTCCATTCAAGTTCTGCCGTAAGGGTTTATGTCTCACACGCATACAGGAAAATGGAGATGGCCAATGCGTGCAGCAGTTTCAGTTTGGATTCCAGAAAGATGTTCTTATTCCTCCAAATTGGCTTTAGCTTTGCCACTGTTGCTGTTGTTTGCGCAGCTCTTGCCAGAATTTCTGCCTTTGATCCTTCATCAGTGATGATTGCCCCCAAATACTTGAACTGTTTCACTGTCTCCAGCTCTTATCCATTGACAGTGATATGTGAGCTGATCCTGTCATGTTTGTTTGTCATCAGCTTGGTTTTCTCTGCACTGATTTCCATGCCATATTTTATGGAGGTTTCATCCAATCATTTCACAAGATTGGCAAGTTCATCTTTGCTACCTGACAGGCTGTCAATGTCATCAGCAAACCGAAGATTTGAGATAGTTCGCCCCCCCCAATGCTGACTGTGCATATGTGATCTTCCAGGGCATCAGTCATTATGCGCTCCAAATAAATGTTGAACAATGCGGGCGAAAGAAGGCAGCCTTGCCGGACTCCAACAATGGTGCAAAACTACTCTCCTATTGTGCCACTGACGAGAACTGCACTTCTGGCCTTGGGATATAGTTGTATAATAGTAAGAATAAGCTTAAGACCAACATTGTACATCTTCAAGGTTGCCCATATTGCTTCATGCCATACTCTGTCAAAGCCTTCTTGAAGTCAACAAAGACTTGGTAGATGTCCTGCTACTGTTTTAAGTACTTCTCACATAGAACACAAAGATTGAAAATCTGTTCTGTGATACTTCTTCCAGCATGAAAGCCAGCCTGTTCTTCAGCAGTGATATTCTCTGCTTGTGGCTTCAATCTGTTCAATATGACTTTCAACATCACTTTTCTGGGATGGCTTATGGTCCGGTAATTTTGACACAATTGCAGGTTGCCTTTCTTTGGCAGAGTGATGATTAGTGACTGTGTCCATGTGGAGGGCCACTCAGTGGTCTGCCAGATCTTGGTGAGTACATCTATTACTATTTATCCTCCGAATTTCATCAGTTTGGCTGGGATGTTGTCAATACCTGTAATCTTTCTGTTCTTGAGTGATTTCACAGCTGTCTTCACTTCTTCATGCAGTATTGGAAAGTCATCCTCCACTGTGGAATCTGGGCTGTCTAGGACAGTAGGATCTCCATTTCTTTGGTGGCTGTATAGATCAGAGCAGTAATTTGTCCACCTATTGATGATGTCCTTTTCTTCTGTAAGACTGTTCCCTTCTTTGTCTTGAATTGCATTAACTTCGATCCATCTTTCCTTCATCAGATCTTTTACAATCTGGAAGGCTCATTTGGTATTTTTATTATTGACTCTCTTCAATTTTAGAGCATTGTTTTTTCGATCCCTATCTCCTTGGCCACCTTCTTTCCTTTCTTGATATTTCTGCCAATCACTCTGTATTTATCAGCACCCTTAGTGCTGTTCTTATCTCTCTTGAGTTCTCTTCTAATGTCACACATTTGTAGTATTTCATTTGTGACCCATGGTTTTGTCTTCTTATGGTGTTTCCCAAGAATGTTCATTGCCACCTCATTCCTTACAGTGTTGAAATTGTTGGTCATTGTTTCTACATCTTCCTCTAGAGCAAGCAGTGGAGCAAATTTTCCGCCAATCATTGCTTGGAATGACTCTGCAATGCTTTGGTCTCTAAGTCTTTCTAAGTCAAACTTGATTCTGGTGGACTTTGACCTGACGATGTTCCTTAGCTGCAGCCAAAAATTTAGCATCACTAGATCGTGATCACTTCCAATATTTTAGCTCTGTTGATCCCAGAATGAAATCGGTTTTGCACCGTGATGTAAACCATCAGGTGCATGCCACGTTGCTCATCTGGATGCTTTATGTGCTCCTAATGTGTTTGCGAGAATCAGATTGTTATAGCTGGCAAACTCCAAAAGTCTCAGTCCTCTCTCATTGGTTACTGCATTACAGAAAGGGCCACAATAATCTCGCCAATCTGCCTGTGTCAGTGCTCACTTTAGTATTCCAATCTCCCTGTACAATCAGGATATCTTTCTTGTGTACCTTATCGATGTCTTGAAGCTGATTGTAAAAATCTTCAATTTGCTCATTGTCATAGTCTGTTGTAGAGGCATAGACTTGTACCACCGTGATATTAAATGGTACAGCCTTTAGATAGATGGAAATAAGCCTGCTGGATATTGGGTGGCATCCTAATACTGAATTCTTGGCATTTTTAAGCACAAGAAATCCTATACCATTGACATGTTTGTCCTCTCCACTGTAATAGAGTACATGGCCTTTTTCCGTTAGTGCCTCTCCAAAGTTCTTCCATCTGACCTCAGAGATTCCTAGGAGGTGCCAGGTGTATTGTTCCATTTTGTACATGAATTCTTTCAACCTCCCTATTTGTCTCAATGTCCATACATTCCATGTGGCTATGGTGACGTTATCTCTTTTGCAGATCCTCTTTGTTGGGATTACACCAGTAGTATACTTGTCACGTCGGCCCTGGTGGGAAACAGTTGGCATGGTCATTATTAACCCAGGCTGCGACCAATCCGGTATGGACATGGTTGATTTGCTCATCATATGATGTGTCTTGGGTAGCTTTCTAACCTGGCGGAGCCCATCCCTCTCCAGGCAGCCCCCTTTTAGTTGCCTCTTATGACATGCAGGAGGAACAGTGCGCCTATTCTGTCTCCGAACCCACAGGGAATTGGAAATCATTACTTACCTTTAAAAGTTGGGCTCTACATACTCTGGATGAGTGATAGACTTTAACACATTAATACAAGTTCAACCTGTGTAGGTACAAGTAACAAAAACTGCTGGGTACAAATGTTTATTAATGTAATTAGCACAGCATGGGGAACGTGTAATGAAAGTTGAGCATGTTAATGTTCAAAATGAATAATACATAGGATCAGCATGTTGCCTGACAAATATCTGACCCTTTAGCAAGGAGAGTGTTGAAAAAGAAAAAACAGAGAACTGAAAAGCCTTTTTAACCTCTCCACTTTGTTGCAAAGACTCATCACAAAGCTTATGTACATTCTATGCATGTGAAGAAGTACCACGTATTAGAACAACTGATTCCTTGATCAAAAGTGAAAGACAAAGAACACTGAAACAGAATTTAAAGGGGCAGTACCACGTATTAGAACAACTGATTCCTTGATCAAAAGTGAAAGACAAAGAACACTGAAACAGAATTTAAAGGGGCAGAATTACAAAGAGTAGAAGGGTTATTTCTGAAAGGGAAAACACCCAAGTGGAAGCCCTCACAAAGGCAAAGTTACTTGTTCAGCCCCCAAAATGAGGTAGGCAGTGTACAAAAATATAGTCCCTGTCCTGTAGAGGTTTCAATCCATGAAACATATCCAAAAGAATGAGGCCTGACCACACTGGCCAAAAAAATCCAACAAACATTAATATAGCCAGAGTCCTAACACAGCAGCTCCCTGCCTTTTCTAGAGCTTGCAACAGATGGCCTGGGAGGGATAGCTCAGTGGTTTGAGCATTGGCTTGCTAAACCCAGGGTTATGAGTTCAATCCTTGAGGGGACCACTTAGGGATCTCGGGCAAAATCAGTACTTGGTCCTGCTAGTGAAGACAGGGGGCTGGACTCAATGACCTTTCAGGGTCCCTTCCAGCTCTACATCTCCATATATTATGGCCTCATCCATCACAAGAACACTTTTGAGAAAGCATCTCCATCTGAATCATAAAAGCAGCAAAGAGTCCTGTGGCACCTTATAGACTAACAGACGTATTGGAGCATGAGCTTTCGTGGGTGAATACCCACTTCGTCGGTGAATACTCATGCTCTAATACGTCTGTTAGACTATAAGGTGCCACAGGACTCTTTGGGTACGTCTTCACTACCCGCTGTATCGGCGGGTAGCAATCGATTTATCCGGGATTGATATGTCGCGTCTTGTTAAGACGTGATATATCGATCCCCGAACGCGCTCATCGTCGACTCCAGAACTCCACCAGAGCGAGCGGTGGTAGCGCAGTCGACGGGGGAGCCATGGCCGTCGATCCCGCACCGTGTGGACCCCAGGTAATTCGATCCAAGATACTTTGACTTCAGCTACGCTATTCACGTACCTGAAGTTGCGTATCTTGGATCGATCCCCCCCCTAGTGTAGACCAGCCCTTAGCTGCTTTTACAGATCCAGACTAACACGGCTACCCCTCTGATATCTGAATCATAGTTATACTGAAGCTAGGGTTTCCAACTTTCTAACCGCACCCCTCCCCAGAGGCACCATCCCCTGCCACACCCCTTCCCTGAGGCCCCGCCCCCTGCTCATCTGGCTGGGGATGCGGGCTGTGGGGTGGGACTGGGGATTAGGTGTTTGGGGTACAGGAGAGGGGCTCCGGGCTGGGGGGCCAAGGGATTCAGAGTGTGGTAGGAGGCTGCAGATTGAGGCGGAGTTTGGGGTTCAGGAGGGGGGTATTGGCTTTGGGTTTGGGGTGCAGGCTCTGGGGTGGGGCCAGGGATGAAGGGTTCAGGTGCCAGGGGTTGAGGTGTGTGTGTTGAGGTGAGGGCTCTGGCTGGGGGTGCAGGCTGGGGTGTGGAGTCAAGGATGAGGGGCTTGGGGTGCAGGATGGGGCTCCAGGTTTGGAGGGGGCTCAGGACTGGGGCAGGGGGGTGGGGCTCTGGGTTCGGGTGCGGGCTTACCTCGGTCAGCTCCTGATCAGTGACACAGCGGGGCTAAGGCACGCTCCCTGCCTGTCCTGACTCTGTGCTGCACCCCAGAAGTGGATAGCAGTTCTGGCTCCTAGGCAGTGGGGGACCAGGAGGCTCTGCGCACCGCTCTTTCTTGCAGGCACCCCCCCTCGCCCTCCCTCACCCCAGCTCCCACTGACCATGGTTCCTGGCCAGTCGTCGTGCGCAGTCAGTGCTCAGGGTGGGGGGCAGCACACAGTGCCCCGTGGTCCCCCTGCCTAGCAACCGGACCTGCTGGCCATTTCTGGGACGCAGCACGATGCCAGGACAGATAGGGACTAGCCTGCCTTAGCCCTGCAGCAATGTCAATGGCATTTTAATGATGCAGTTGGCGGTGCTGACCGGAGCCGCCAAGGTCCCTTTTCGACCGGGCTTTCCAGTCAAAAACTGGACACCTGGCAACCCTAATTGAAGCCCTTTTACAGCATTCAAGCAGTGTACAGGGGCTTTAAAGCACTTCAAGCACTGTGTGGCATAAAGAGGCTTTAGTGTAAAGGAGAGTGGGGCCCAGACCTCCCTTTTCAACTCCTGAGGTTCCATGAAGTATCGGCTGGCACTGGTGCATCTTGCCCATATTGGGCCTCAGGCCAATTCCACTTTTGGGAAAAGTGAGGGAACATTTCTTTGGCATATTTTATTTTAATTGCCTCATTAATTGCTCACAGGTGTGGAATGTTATAGTAAGTCCCAGGGGGATATGAGTGTGGGTAGAGTAGTGATGAGGTGGGGGATAGGTGCATGATAAATTGGATTTAGTAAACTTTTGTTTGTGATGGCAAATGAGTAAATGTAATTAATGGGATAATTTATTTTGCAAAAGTGTGCAAATTGAGAATGTTTGGGGAATTGGGGAATAATGTGATACAAGCACATATTGGCAGGAGGATGGACTATATGACCTAATAGGTCTTTTCCATTTAGATCTTCTCTGATTCTATGACATAAAGGAATGTGTATATATTAAGACTGGACATACAACCATGTGTTTATTTAGTTCTACTACTGTAGCTTTTTGTTTTAGTGATCATTGCTCAGGAAAATTAAGGCTATGTTGAGAGGAGGAATGAAAAGGTCAAATTCTCTTTAAGATGTATTTGGAATCAGTGATTTTTTGCCTCTTGCTCGGTGATCAGGAAATGAACTCTTTTTGTGAGCTTGCCATCTGTTCACATCCTCACGTGATAACAAGAAAAAATCTTGCTCTCTGTGTATTGATTTCAAAAGGAATGGTAAATTCAGTTGATGAATTCACAGAGAGCCATGAAATGAAGCTATTCCCATTTGTTTTCCTGAGATTGCATGTAGATCCTATGTGATCATGCTTGATCTTCATTATGAGGACAAGGAAGAATGTTAAAACAACAACAACAACAACAACAAAACTGTCTAAAAAAAAATTAGGAAGAAAAGGGGGAAAATTGAAAGAAATGGGAGAGGGGCGGGCACAAGAAAGCAAATACTACTTTCTGGTTGAAGGAACACTGCCAAAGGACAATAATACATATCCCAAATTTAGGATTTGTTTTTAAAAACTTTTCAAAACTTAACATGAATAGAAAAGTTGTCATGATTTTTTCTGTAAGTGACTTTGTCTTTCCCTGTAATGTTGCAAATAGAAAATAGTAACACTGTTGTAGCACAGGAGAGTCAAAACTGAAACTGATTATAAATCAATTGCTTCAATGGGGCTACACTAATTTGCATCTTCCAAAGATCTGGCACTGAGCTGAGTGAAATGCATAAAGAACAAATAAACAGCCTACATGGTGAGAAAGAAACTACATTTTTAGAAACTTCAGTGATCTAGTTGCTAGGTTAAAATATGTATATGATTTAAACTGGCCAAAACTAGGCCCTGGGATCATACGATTGAAACTGATGTAGCTATTCCATCCAGAAGAAACAGATTATCTTCATCTATTTTCAAATTCAGTTGAACTGCCTTGTAATCTCAGCAGCAATGGTAACAATGGGGTATAATTAGATGGGAAAAATCAAAACAAAACAGGAAACAAGCTCAATATGAGGAAAATCTTTCAAACAATGAGATCTTTTTGATAGTAGAATAGTCTCCAAAGGAAAGAGTTAGAACCACATTGCTTGAAATATTTAAAAAACACACTAGAAAAAGGGAGGAATACTGTTGTGACGAGTCCTGGAGTCATTGATCAAGAGTTTATACCCTTGGTGTTTATGAATCCAAATTATTTAACTGGACAACATCATCCTTTGGGTCAGATGATGTCCTGAGCCATCTGGGGCCATAATCTGTTATTAAACATTCATTCTTGTTAAAGACAGTGTGTGAGGGGTGCTGCTAGATGTAGAGATGGGAGGGCGAATATGTCAGGGTAAGTGTACAGTTTCTTTAAAATTATAGCAGGAAGCTAGGCAGAAGAGTATGGGGAAAGGATTTAGGTAGAACCTATGCAATTAATAAAGAGAAAAAGAGAGCAGTTGTTGGGATAATACTGTTTTAGTTTATTTTTTTCTCAAAATATTGAACAAAATTAGTTAATGAAAATTTTTTACTTTTTGACAAATTCAAAATGAAAACTTTCAAAACAAAATCTTGTTTTGATTTTTTGTTTTTGTTTTACCCGTTTCCTCTGACGTAGGTCTAAAAGGGGAGGGGGACAGGCATAAAAACAGAAAATAGAAATTATCCCACTAGTACAAACTAAAGAATTTTAAAAAACTGAAAATTGTGATAGTGAAATGTTGTTTTGATTTTTTCCAACAAAAATATCAAACTTTTGAGAAAAAAATATTTTCAATTAAACCTTGTTGTTTATTTAAAAAAAAACTTTACATTAAAGAAATGTTGGCCAAACCTACTGTCTTGTTATCCTAATAAAGTCTTTAGTAGAGTATTAGAAAAGATGTTTGTGATCCTTTACTATTGTCAAATGACAAAAACGCAACCCTGTCCATAAAAACAGATTGTTAGAAACATGATAAAAATAGAGATTTTTATCTTGTAAAATTAGAAAATCATTTCCTTAAACATAATTGGGGCAATTTTCATTAAATACATACTAGTATTTATTATGCTCAATGAAAAAAATAACGTTTCTTGTAATAGTTTAAAAATTATTTTCCACACACACAAGATAAGCTATTCGAAAGATTGTTTTTAAATAAGAATGACAAATATGCAAAGCTGGTTAGTTGTTCCTTCCATTTTCCTGTACAGGATAGGATTATATCAATTATGGGGCAAAGAAGGGAAAACTGTAGATCAATGCAATTATTGTGGAAGCATATCTCTCACTAAGTATCATTAACTATGCAGTCTTGACTGAGAAAGATTAGTAGAGATTTGCAGATGATTGCATTCCAGGAGACACATGGTTATTTAAGGCTGTAGTTATTTTGCTTCAGGGATTTTTTTGACATGAGCTATGTACTCAGAAGTAAGACATCTGTACAAAATATTTTCCATGGAAAACAAAGTCAGTGGGTTTTGCATTTCATTTTTAATTAAACAAGTCACCAACTCTTCACCTTTACATATGTTTTCAGGAACCCTTCTCTCACACATGAGAGTGAAGACATGAGAGTCAAAAGGTTAAATTCCACTTGTAAGACACCTCTGTGGGATAATCAGAAGCTGAGGTAGCAGAAAAAGCAGGAGCAACAAGCCATATATCCTTCACCTCCGAAGAGTCAATAATATCATTCCTCAGGAAGAAGCCTATCAATATCAATCCTGTGAATATTGCCTATTACTTTGTAATATATGCATCAGCAAGTAAGCATTAAGTGCATTTTTATTACTTCCTCATTTTGGGGAGGGCAGTAGACAGATCGGGCCTTATGGGTGGGTAATGTGGACAACCTCCCAGGGCATGATGGTCAGAGGTGCTGTCAGTGCTTAATTTGTGCTGGGGGTCACTGGGACTGAGCCATGGAACCTCTAGGCTTGGTAGTTCATAGCCCCAGCACCTGTGGGCTCCTGGCCAGCAGCCACCGCTCTCTGGACACCAGGGTCAAGCGGCAAGGGTGTGGAAGGGAGCTTGGGGTAATGGTGTGGGGGGAGGCAGCAGGAGCTGAGGGTGGGGAGCCCGGGAAGGCAGCACAGGCAGAAGTGATAGGTGGGGAGCCGGGGAGGCAGCAGGGTCCTGCGGGGGATGGGTGAGCGGCCAGGGGAGAGGCTGGTTCAAATCCCCCCTTGAATGGCTGAGAAGCAGTTTCAAGAGGGCTCTTCTGCACCACAGCTGTGGGTGCTGGCATTTGGTTCATAGAGCTGAAGGGCTCCCACTGTCTTGCCTCTTGAAGTTGTTCTGCCTCATTTAAATATTCTTTCTGCCAGGTCAAGAGTCAAAATCATTCTGTATTCTGATGGTTAGGGTGGCTAGGGTACTTCCTTTGGTTGTTGGAGAATCTGGTACAAATCCCCAGTCTGCTCATTCAGCAGCAGTTTGCACAGGGATTTCCCGCCTCCTGGATGACTACTTTTTGGAGTGGGACATCCTTGTCCAAACCTCCTCTCACTGGAGGCCATTGTCTTCTTCGCACTGGGAGGGGATGTGGACAGGGATTGCCCACTCTCCGTGGGAGCTCCCAGTTCACACCCCTTGCCAGAGAAGGGGGGGGGTGACCTGGGGTCTCCCACAGCCTCGATGTGTATCCTACGCACGGGGGGGGAGGGGAACAAAAGAGTGATTGGGGTCTTTTCTGTGCCCCCCTGCCCCAAATTACTAGTTAATTAAAAGAGCAAGACTCACTCCAGATAGCCCACAGTTCAATAACAAACTCCTATACCTCAGATCCCCTCTACTGTGGCAGAGAAATGGGATTTGAACCAGGGTCACTCACACCCCAGGGGCATCCCATAACCCTCACACCATAGAGAGATTTAGAGGCAAATTTTGGCCCAGTTAACATGTAGTTAAAGTGGAACAACTTCAACACTGGAGGGAACTCCCACAGCAGAATAGCTCCCAATCCAGCATTTAGGTCATTCACTTGTGAGGTAAGAGAATAAGATTCAAATCCCATGTCTGCAAACAGAAAGGGGATTTGAATCCACAAAGCCCTAATTTTTAATCCAAGCTCCCAAACCACCGCACTACCAAAAGATTTGCGGCCCAATTATTATTTAGTGATAGTGGACCAGCTTCAATAGGAAAGACTGAGGGCGCCCCACGTCAGAACACCTAGTTGATCAGGTACGACATTCGCTCAAGAAGAGGGAGATGCTCTTCAAGTCCTTCCTCAGCAGGCTGGCAGGACAGGTGAACCAGCCTCACCAGCTGTGTATGTACCCAAACAGTTGGACTACAGAGGGATTCTGTTTAATGAAAATGGCACGGGCTCAAGACTCTGCAAACGGCAACCCACATCAGCCTATCCCATAGGTCAGTGACTGGGGTACTCACTTGAGAAAATGCAGACTCCGCCCATTCAAATCCCTTCTGATCAGGCTCAGGGGAGAGGAAGGAAGAAATTAATCCACATTCTACCACTTCGTGGGTTCCACAGCCAGGAAGTCCTCAGGTGACTCCTCTATTTCATGTGAGATTGTTAAAAACCTGCCTGATGTTCCCACAAAACTGCCAAGGGATGTGACGAAGTTGGAATATTTTGTAATACACCTCTACCCCGATATAACTCTGTCCTCGGGAGCCAAAAAATCTTAGTGCGTTATAGGTGAAACCGCGTTATATCGAACTTGCTTTGATCCGCCAGAGTGCACAGCCCTGCCCCCCTGGAGTGCTGCTTTACCATGTTATATCCGAATTCATGTTATATCGGGTCGCATTATATCGGGGTAGAAGTGTATGTTTATCAAGATGATGCATGCCTCAGTTTCCCTTTTATGCTGCATTGTTACCTAGTGGGTGGAAAAGGCCTGTTGCTCTCAGGGCAGGCTAATACACAGGTGTGAATGACACCTAGCTATCTGGGACTAAGTGGATCATTGGAAAAAGAGGGGCTGGTGCCTTAGCGCAAATCCCCCCCTCCTCCCCCCCCATAAATGGAGCCTCAGAAGACAATGGCTACTCCAATGCCTGCACATTGACACCTAGCAACCAACGACTCAGAGGGACAGGTACTGCCCCATTGGGCCTTAAGGAGTCTGAACAGCATTTCCCCAGCTTGAGAAGAAAGGGGGGCGGGGGTGATAAGGAGGTGGGTGATGAGAGCTGGCACCTGAAGCTCAACAAAGGAAGTAAAATGGAGGGAGACAGACAGAGCTTGAACCAAGGAGTTCGCTACAGCTTGGCTGGGCTGTGCTTTAACCTTCAGTTCTCTGTACTGCCCTCAGGACTTCCTAGGTGGTGGGCCAGTTGACCAATAAAGTTGACTGCACCATGCTGTGGGAGTGTCAATGCAAATACTTGGTGAGGCACATTGTTCCCTGAAGAGCATGCATGACTCCATCAGGGCTCTGTCTCCAGCAGACTCACTGAACAGAGCACGAGGCAGGCAGGCATGATGCAGGCCTAGAGGTGCAGTCTAAGGAGACAGTGAAGCCATGTGGCTTACCCTGGCAAGTGAGCAAGTCAGGGCAATGGTAGATTAAGATTTACTGGGGCCCTGAGCACAAAGCACATTTGGGCTCCCCAACATCCTCCTTGCCACAGGGCCCCGCTCCCTGCTCCTCCCCTTCCCCCAAAGCCAAGCCATCTGACCTGGCCAGAAGCTGGGCCATGGTAAGAGCTGCACAGGGAGTCTGGGCTGCTGTGGGGAGCCCTGGACCCTCCACCTGCCCTGGGTGGCGCACCCTGGGGGGTTGGGGTAAGGACACAGGCTAGGGTGACCAGATGGGACAGTCCTGATTGTTGGGGCTTTTTTTTATATGGGCTCCTATTACCCACCCACCCACCCGCTGTCCCAATTTTTCACACTTGCTATCTGGTCACCCTAACACGGGCTGCTCTCAGGCACACTGCCCCCAGGGCAGGGGGTGGGCTCGGGACTCCCTACAGCTGCCCGGGCTCCCTGGGCTGCTCTTATTACAGCATAGGGCAGTGGTCCTCAAACTGTGGGGGTACATTGCCATAAAGGGGCACAGAGGAATGCGTGGGGGATGCAGAGGGGCCCAGTTCAGAACACCATCCAGCTCTGATGTGCCCTCTGCTTTGGCCCCGCCGCAGCCAACCACGGACCCCGGCTCCACCGTGGACCCCAGCTCCCACTCCCTTCTCTGGCCCCGACTACTGGGGGAGCGGCCTGAGTAAGGGGAACGCAATCACAAAAGTTTGGGCATCCTGGCCTAGGGTGTGGTGAGTGGTGAGACTCGGGCTAGCCCAGCACAGGTGAGGAGGGGGACTTGGGCGCGTGGCTTGGGCCAGCTCTGAGCAGGGTGAGGTAGAGACTTGAGCCAGCGCCACACGGGGGGGAGGGCAGAGGGGGGAGGGCCAGCTCCATGAAAAGGGGCAGGGTGGGGGAAGAAGGGAGAGGGGCTTGGGCCACCTGTGTGCAGGGAGGAAGAGAGAGGGGCTCGGGCCAGCACCGTGTGGAGGAGGGAGGGGAGGGGGTGAGGGCCAGCTCCATGTGAGGAGGGAGAGAGGGTCTGGACAGCTCCAGGCAGGGTGAGGGTGAGGGTGGATGGGGAAGGGGGGCTCAAGCAAGCTCCGTGTCAGGCTCGGGCAACTGGCTTGCCTATTGCCACACAGGAGAGAGCCGGGGGGGCATACACTCCCTCCCACAGCTCCCCCTTCCAGCCTGGCCAGGGGGCAGTGCCTCAGGGAGAAGAGGAGGCAGGGGGCCAGAGTGCTGGTGTTCCTGCGCAGGTCCCAATTTGGCATAGGCCCTATAGGCCCATCTGGTAATCCAGCACTGAGTCACCCTTGGGATGGCGGCAGAGAGGGGTGGGCAGGGGGCTGCTGGGAAAGAGGCAGAGCGGTGACAGAGCAAGGGCAGGACCATGCTGGAGGGGGCCGAGTGGGAATGGGAGGATCGGGGGCGGACACAGCTCAGGCACTCTTTTGGGCAGCACACGTCAAAGGCAGCAGCCTGGCACATCTCAGTGTCCTCTTGTACCTGCTGCAATGGGGGGAGGTGCTCTCTCACACTTGCCTCTTAAAGCTGTTGCATTTGACATAACTATTCTTTAGGCTAGCAAGCAGGTGAGGCTCCTTGTCTAGGCCAGTGGTTCAGCTATACCCATAGGATGTGGGCAATGCTGGTTCAACGCTGCCCTGTACCCCTTAAGAGAGCAGTATTTGCTGCACCCTGGCTGTGTGGCCAAACTTTGGGCTGGTGTAATGAGGCAGCTCCATGACACTTACCCCTTGACACTGTTCCACTTGACCTAACTATTCTTTGGTTCAGCCTCATGGTAAGCCTCCCTCTACAGGCTGTTGGTTAAGCGCCAATGCTGGGTGAAATGGGGGCTTAGCCACTGGGCCTGAGCCCAGAGACCCTGGCCAATTGGGGGTGGGGGTAGAAAAATGGGCAGCCTGGTGTTCGGACCTGCTCCACCCACCCCGTGCTCCTACTGGGGTCAGGGCACAGGGGCTTGCCGCGCTCTGCCCACCCACCCAGCACTCCTGCCGAGAAGCCCCCATGCCCAGAACCCGCTCCCTAGCAGTGCCAGGCAAGAAGGCTGAGCTAGGCAAATCCCTCCACCCTAAGCCAGCTGCCCGGCAGGATTGCTGGGTGGGCGACTGCAGGGGGCAAGATCCTGCACCCCCAACCCCATTTCCCCAGCAGGAGCCCCAGGGGCAGGGGAAAATGCAGGGGGACAGGGTGGGGCGGGGCCCAAGGCCCCACAAACCCCTAATCTGCCTCTGGCTGGATGTGTAGGAGTTGCTGGTTCAACACCTCTTGGTCCGTGGT
Source organism: Emys orbicularis (assembly GCF_028017835.1). Lineage (NCBI taxonomy): Eukaryota > Metazoa > Chordata > Testudines > Emydidae > Emys > Emys orbicularis. The sequence continues at coordinate 76,104,216 of NC_088688.1, read as the reverse complement.
TTGGAAAGGGATGTCCTGAGGCACCAGAGCAGGAGTCTCAAACATGTGGCCCGCAGGGTTATTTTCTGTGGCCCGCGAGCGTCTCACGCCGCCCCCCCCCCCCCCCGCAGCATTTATCTAGTGCAGCTACGGCCCGACACACACGGGGGCAGGGCAGGCTGCCTGCCTTGGCCTGCCCCCCGCACCACTCTGGGAAGTGGCCGGAAGGGGGGGGGGGTGCATGGGTCCATGTGTTGCTCTTGCTTCAGGCAGTGCCCCTAACAGCTCCCATTGGCCCGCGGTGCCTGAAGCAACAGCAACACACAGATCCATACATTCCCACCCCCCCGCCCCCTGAACCCTTCCTGCAGCCAAGCCCCCTGCCACACCCCTCTTGCACCCCAACCCCCTGCCCTGAGCCCCCTCCTACACCCCGACCCCCTGACCCCCTGCCCTGAACCCCCTGCTGCACCCCGCACCCTGACCCCCTGCCCTGAGCCCCCGCCACACCCCTCCTGTACCCCCTGGGGGCAGGGAGGGGGCGGAGTTTGGGTGGGGATTTCAGGGTAGGGGTTGGAATGGGGGCAGGGAAGGGATGGGAAGAGGTGGGGCAGGGGCGGGGCCTCATGGAAGGGGTGGAGTGGGGGCAGGGCCGAGGGCTGCGGGGGGGGAGGTGTCAGTAATGCGGCCCTCAGGCCAATGTATTAATCCTCTTGTGGCCCTGATGGTCATTTGGGTTTGAGACCCCTTGCACTAGAGTGTAGCCTGGTCTTTGGGCTATAGTGCTGCAGGGGTTCCTTGACACTGTTCCACTTAAATTAACTGTGCTTTGTACCAAATGCAGGCCTGACTCCCTCTACAGCCTTGTGGTTGAGCTTCAAGCTTGGTATGTGGGAGAGGCTGGTTTCCCTCGCTCCCCCCGACCCCTCACCTTTGGCCTGGCAAGCAGGTTGAAGAGTGCTTTTCTGCAGCCCAGCTGTGGGCCTTTATGTTTGGTGCATAGCATGGAGGGGCTTCCACATGAAACTTTTCCACATGACAAATATTCTTTTGGCTAAGTTGAGTCAGATTCATGCTGTATTCTGGTGGTTAGAGTACACAGTTGGGTTCTTGGAGATCCTTGTTTACATAACCACATGCATTGTTCAGCAGGGGTTTGTATAGGGATTTCTGATGACTACCCTTTGGGCTGGGACGTCCTTGTCCAAACCACCTCTCTTTCTCAAGCAGCCATTGTCTTCTTGGGACAGAGAGGAGATTGCCCACCTCTGGCTCTCCATAGGTGCATTCAGTTCACACTCAGGTCAGAGAAGGGGCGGGGGGGAGAGACCTGAGGTCTCTCACAGCCTGGGGGTATAGCCTAGGCACTGGGGGGACAAAAGACTGATTGAGGTCTTTTGTGTGAGCACAATTACTAGTGAATTAAGAGAGCAAGACTCACTCCAAATAGTCTACACGTCAGTGACAAGCCCTTATACCTCAAGCACCAGATCCCCTCTACAGTGGCAGATGCGGGATTTGAATCAGGGTCACTCACACCCCAGGGGAGTCCCATAATCCTGATACCACAGAGGGACTTGGAGATAGCCTTTGGCTCAGTTAACATGTAGTTAAAGTGGAACAGCTTCAACAGAAAAGACTGAGCGAGCCCCAATGTCAGAATACCTCTGTGATGTTGCACTCCATATGATTTTATTAAACTATGCTAATGAGTGTGAATATAATGTAACTGGAATATGCTTCATGCAAAAGGTCTCTTGTAAGGTATCATTACAAAGCCTAGAATCTACTGAGTGTGGTCATCCTATTTGTATAAATTTATCATTCTTGTATCTGAAACTAGAAATATGAAATATAACGCTGAGGTCCTATTGTAATTATGCAAAGTGTGGGCAATTAATGGTGGTTATGGAATCTTGATGGCTCCCATCAACTATGACAATTCGGTGTAAATGACTATTTACTTGCAAGCCTTCCTATGAGTCAGGCCAGGAAGAATGAAGGCTTGGGGGGGGAGGTCTCACAGGACATGTGACCATGTCATCTGGTACTGGAATCCATCTTAAATCTGGTGCTTTTCCATTTAGAAGGAGGGGTTGGGACCCAGAGAGACAAAAGAGTCCCACCTTGTGCCAAAGCTATATAAGGGGGGTGGAACAGAACAAAGGAGGTGCCAGTCATGAGAAATCCCCTAGTTATCACCTGAACTGGAGCTAACAAGAACTGTACTGGGGAAAGGATTGGGCCCAGACTAGGAAGGAGTCCAGTCTGTGAAAGAAGCTTATCAGAACAGCTCCGAGGGTGAAATTTTATCTGTAATCAGTTTCTTAATGTATTAGGCTTAGACTTGCGTGTTTTGTTTTATTTTGCTTGGTAACTTACTTTGTTATTACTTGGAACCACTTAAATCCTACTTTTTATACTTAATAAAACCACTTTTGCTTATTAATTAACCCAGAGTAAGTAATTAATAGCTAGGGGAGCAAACAGCTGTGCATAACTCTCTATCAGTGTTATAGAGGGCAGACAATTTATGAGTTTACCCTGTATAAGCTTTATACAGAGTAAAACGGATTCATTTGGGGTTTGAATCCCAGTGGGAGGCGGTTGTCTGGGTGCTGGAGACAGGAGCACTTCTTAAGCTGTTTTCAGTTAAGTCTGCAGCTTTTGCCCGTTACTTTGGGGTATGCTCATTTATTCGGGTTACTCTTCTGGGGGAGGGGATTCTGTAATACTATCAATGTACTGCTTGTGTCACTTGTGTTTTCATATGGAGCTCTACTTCTCCCTTCTGCAAGTCCCCTCCCAATGGAGCTATCCTGCAGGACCTAGGTTCCCTAGGGCTGGGTTTCTCCAGCCCCAGAAACGGATGAACACCCACCCACCCACACATACATTAACAGAGCAAGTCTGAGCGGACCGGGTCAATCAGCACTGTCAAGCTGACCCCTTGTATGTCTCTGAACACACTGGGCTGGATGAAGCAGCACTTTCAAGCTGCCTCTCCTTATATGCCCCTGGGCTCCATGGACTTGGTCAAGCAGCACTTTCAAGCTGTTACCCTTATGCATCCCAGATTCAGCACATCCCTATCCCCACTCTCGCATCACAATTGTACTGGCAGTAACCTACTTGATGAGCAAACCCCACAGTATTTTGGGCACTGCAGGGTTCTTTAGCTTAGATAAAAGAAGTGTTGCTGTAGAGTGAATGGGGGAAGCTAAAAACACAAAAGAGTGAAGTTCAGCAAGAGAGAGAGAGAGAAGCAACCAACTTAACCATACAAGTTATTTATTGAATAATAGTGATAACTACACAAGGAGAGCTAAACCAACATAACATAACCTTTAATAATGTAATACCTAAGGTAGAAAGGAAAACAGAGAGAGAAAGAGAAGGGGATCTCACCGCTCCCTGAAGCTTGAACTGGTCGGGGTTCCCAGGTGATGGTGGTAGCTCAGGATCCAAGAGCAGGAGACAGGCAGAGTCCCCAGCACAATCAGTTAGGAGAATATGGAGTCTCAGTGGAACTGATGCATAGTTTGGATCTAAGCATCAGAACACTGACTGGAAGGCGAGTAGGGATTTTTGTTGAGAAAATACAATGGTTCAAGGAAGAACACTGGATTTGTTTATGGGTAAACTGATGTCTAGCCTAAAGAAAACCCTTGAGTCAATAGGAGCTGATCACCCCTAGCTATGGGTAGTGTTTTCTTCCAGGGAGCTCACAATGCAACTAGGCTGCTTCAGTATTTTGGATATCAATCAAGGATTCATTACTAGAATTGGTCTGATAATTGCTGAGCTGGGTGTGCGCAGGCGCAGGTTTATTAGCATCTGGAGCAGAGATTCCCATGATGCAGTGCTTCCCTGCTTTTTCTGGTCCCAGAGTTCAGTGCGGTTCTCTGTTCTCCATTCTGTATGCAAATTGAGATGTCTCCCTGTCCCATCTCTCATGCAGATGAGGCTAGGGGAGTTGTCTCTGCTCTCCATTTTGTATGCTAATGGAGATGTCTTAATCTTGTCACCCTTGTTAGGAAGGGTCTAGGTGTGTCTCCCACCGCCCTTCATTGCTCTCTGCAAGTCTTTTCTCTGATGGGTTTTGGTTTAAGCAGAGGCTGGGGGGGGAGGGGGTATCTTTCATGAGTCAGACAGGCTGGATACTGCACCCTGGTTCCCCAAGAACACAGCGCTGACTGGTATCAAGGGGCATGGGTCAGACCCTGGGTCTGTGTTGCAGCAGATTAACGTATCTGACTTGAGAAGACAGGGTTCTGGAGGCCCAAACTGGCAGAGAAAACAGGCTCAGAGGTAGTCTCAGCACATTAGGTGACAGTCCCAAGGGGGTCTCTGTGACTGAACCTGTCATAGCCTCCCTTTCTGGTACTTAGGTCATTCACTTGAGAGGTAAGAGAGCAAGGTTCAAATCCCATCTCTACCAGCAGAAAAGAGATTTGAACCAACAATTTACTCATTCTAGGGGAAGTACCCAAACCCCCAGACTACAAAATGATTTGCTTACTTGCTCTGGCCCAATTACTATTTAGTGACAGTGGACCAGCTTCAACAGGAAAGACTGAGGGAACTCCCACATCAGAATAGCTCACAATCCAGCACTTAAGTCATTCTCTTGAGAGGTGAGAGAGTACGGTTCAAATCCCATGTCAACAAACAAAGGGGATTTGAACCAGCCACTCTTCCTGTTTTAGGCAAGTATACAAACCACTAGTCTGGGTCTGAGGTTGGGAATGACTAACTGTGGCCCAATTTCTCTTAATGAAGGTAGATTAGTTTCAACAGGCACAACAGGGAGCCCATACATTAGAATAGCTCCCAGCCCATCACTTAGGCCATTCTCTTGAGGGCTAAGAGATCAAGGATCAAATCTGCTCAGCAAGAACAAAAGGGATTTGAACCAGAACCATCTCTCACCTGGGGGAAGTACACAAAGCACTCAATGACCAGGGATGCTTACTTTGCTCTCGGACTCTTTGGCCCAATGAATATGGAATGAAAGTAGAACAGCTCCAACAGAAAAGGCCAAGGGAGTTTTCCCCACATCAGAATACCTCCTAAGCCAGCAATTAGGCCATTCACTTGAGAAGAGGGAGACAGCTATTTAAGTCCCTCCTAAGCAAACAAAAGGGGGAGTTGAATCAGTCTCAGCCACATGCTTGGTAAGTACCCAAACCACCGGACTACAGTGGGGATTCTTGGGTAGCTAGTGGCCCAATTACCATCCTAAGGATTTAAGGGGCCATACGCAGTATTATAAAACTGGTGCCCCTATGCCCAATGGCAGCCCGGGCTTGCAGCCTGGGGGGTGAGGAGGGACCAGGCGGCAAGGATACCGAGCTGCCCAGCCCACCTCACAGCGGCAGAGAGTCACAGTTCCTTGCAGAGGCCCCCGTACTCTCTCCCTCATGCAGAATGTGTGGTGCCGATGCATTCAGCTCTGTGAATACAGCCCGTGCCTAAGGAGACTGCAGTGTGCACTGGGTGTGTGGGAGCCAACTCGCTCTTACCTGCTGTCATGGGTGGTGGGTGAAGCTGCTGCTTGGGGAGGCTAGCTCCCCAGTCCACCTGTGGCCCCGCCCATACTTCACCCCTGCTCTGCCCCAGGCCCCGCCCCCCACTCTGCCCAGGCCCCACCCTCTCCCCTCTATCTCCTTCCTGCTCCCTGATCAGCCCCTTCCAGCCAAATCCCTGAATCCAAATGAAGCAAAAAACCACTCTTCTGCAATTTCTTTCTAAAGAAAATGGAGCATGTTTTCCACTGCATACCAGAAAGTAAAGACTGGGCATGCAGAAGGTACCTAATTAAAAGCACTAAACTTGGGAATAAAAAATGTCAGGCACAGGTTTTTGGATGTACCCTGAAGTTTGTCAGAGATTTATTTGCAAAAACTTTGTAGAAAGGGCAAGTCAGCTGTCCTGCTGAATACAATATTAAATATTATGGAATACATGATACAGTTCTTCTCTGTTTTACATTTTCTTAATCAGTATTTCTAAGCTGATTTTATATTTTAAACGTACTCTTAAGCCTTCATAAAGTAATCATTCCAGATTGCTACATATTTAACTCACTGAAACAAAGACATTTTAAATTAATTAGTCACAGAGATTTAGTGTGTTCATAACAATGTTAGTTGATTTTAGAAAAAGGGAACACTAATTTACTTTGTGTGATCTCCATAACAATAGACATGTTTATAAAAGTTCACCAACTTTAAAAAATATGTTTCCAAAGATTTTAGGCATAAGAAAGGATTTTGTATCTTTAGTAAGGTACTGACTTTGCTTTCCACGACAATATCATTCACACTGCTGCGTTCTCTGATCATTTCATTTGGGATGCGATCCAGAAGGGAAATTCCCAACATAGCTCGTTCCATTGCCCTTTCAGCTACCAACAGCCTCTGCTCTTCTCTCTTTGTCAGTGCCCACGTTTCACTGCCATACAGCATGGCTGGCAGCACTGTTGAATTGAAGATATTTGTACGTGTGGTCTTTTCGATTTTTCCTTTGAGGACGTCCCTGATGGAATTAAACGCACACCATCCTGCCCGAATCCTTCGCGAGAGTTCTCCGTTCAGATCTTGGTGCATATTAACTTCTTGGCCCAAATATATGTACTGTTCCACTTCTTCAATTTTTTCTCCTGTTACCGTTATTTGGGCTTTTCATAAGACATCTGATTGTATGTATTTCGTTTTGCAGCGGTTCATTTTCAGGCCGACCTGACTGCTTTTCTTGTCGAGTCTTTGTAGCATGTTCTGCAGTTGGTTGGTGCTTTCGGCAATTAGTATGATGTTGTCCGCGAATCTGAGATGAGATAATTGTTCTCTGTTTATGTTAACATCACTCGTCCAATTGATCAGCAACACACTAATGAAATATTTTTAAAGCAAATTTTAAACTAAGGTCCTGTAGACTAACATGTTCTGAGTAAATATTACAGTAATGCACAACTGTTTTTGTCAGTAAATTCAGAAACTGACAGTATATACCTAGTGATTGGCAAATTCCTGTTAAATGGCTTCATTACCACTTGAATGGCTCTTTAACAGTTTCACTGTTGTGCTAATATGTCTGGCAGGCTGGAAGGCTTTTTCACTTTTAAGGTATAGATCCCCTCTGGAGGAAGGCTCATCATGCTGGAGCAGCTAGCTGTGGGAGCCTGCAGGAAGGGTCAGAATAGGGATAGCAAGAGGCAGGGGGTGGACAATAAGACCCAGGGGTGCCCCAAATTTTCGGGTGCCCTATGCAGCTGCGTATGCTGCGTATGCCTAAGGACGGCCCTGCCAATTATTATTTAATGAAAGTGGCATAGGCTCAAGAAGCTGAAAGGGGAACCCCCATCTGTATCCCATAGGTCAGCACATGGGGCATTCACTTCAGAGAACACACCACAAAACAGCCAACCTTTTGTGACAAAGTGGGATTATTTTGTAATATGTTTATCAAATCCATGTGCGCCTCAGTTTCCCCTCTTCTGCATGGTTACCTAGTGGGTGGAAAAAAGATGGTTGCTCTCAGGGCAGGTTAAGATACAGGTGCAAATGACACCTTAAATGGGTCATTGGAAAAGAAGGGGCTTGGGCCTTAGGTCCCCATATCAATGGTGCATCTGAGATGACAATGGCAAAGCCAATTGTCCAGACATTGACACCTAGCAACCAACAACCCAGAGAGACATGGACTTCCCTACCTGTGCTTAAGGAGCCTGAACAGTATTTCCCCAGCTTCAGAAGAAAGGACTGGGGAGGTGGGTGATAAGAGCTGGCTGCTGGAAGGAGATGCAACTCTCACCTGGAGTCTGAAATCAAAGGAAGTAAAATGGAGGGAGACAGATAGAGCTTGAACCAAGGTCTTAACTACAGCATGGCCGAGCTCTGGGTTAACCAGAATGGGCCATGCTTTAACCTTCAGTTCTCTGTACTGCCCTCAGGCCTTCCTATGTGATGTTCCAGTTGATTAATAAAGCCGAGTGTTTGGACAACAGTGTGAGTGTGTGAATGCAAATGCTTGGCGAGGCACGCTAGCCCCTGAAGCGCATACAAGTCTCCATTAGGACTCTGTCTTAGTTGGACTCACTGAATAGAGCTCAGGGTGTGAGGCAGGAGTGCTGAAGACCCAGAGGGCCAATCTAAGGAGGTGGTGAAGCTGTGTGGCTTACCTGGCAGGTGAGCAAGTCTGGTACAATGAAGGGGTTCCTCTGAGAGCCCATTCCAAAGATGGGCACCCACTCAGGGTGCAGTGGATGGGGAGAGGAGGCAGTGTCAATACTTAATTTGTGCTAGGGCTTGCCCGGGCTGAGCCCTGGCAGCTCTAGGCTTGGCAGTTCATAGCCCCAGCTCCTCTGGGCTTCCAGCCAGCAGCCGCTGCTCTCCAGCCACCCAGCTCTGACGGTGGTGCCGCCACCAGCAGCAGTGCAGAAGTAAAGGTGGTGGCATCACTGCCTTCTTAACTGGGCACCTGGCCAGCAGACACTGCTCGCTGGCTGCCATGATCAAGAAGCAAGGAGCAGGGCAGGCCTGGGGTGTGAGGTTACAGAAGGGAGCTCAGGGCAATGGGTGAGGTAGTGGGGTCCGTGGCAAAATACATTTCCCTTAGCCATGGATAATCTACTGCCAGGGCTGACCTTTCTGTGACTCAGTTTAGCTAGTTGAAACTGCCAGTAGCAATGGTAATTCTGGGTGAAACAATATAAAAACAGAAATCATGCAACAAAAGATGATGGAATAAGGTGAGGAGGGCTTCAACTCTCTAACTGCAAATGGATTATTTAAGGGAAACTTGGGATGTCTTTAAGTAGTGCTGACTGGAAAAATTAAGAAACTGTTCTTTCCACTATTTCTTACTTTTCTTCAACTCAGTTGAAGAAAACAGTAACTAAGGCCATGTTTAAAGGCATGTTTCCTACATATTTGATATTTCCTATATTTTCTCATTTAAAAAAAAAATGCAGCAAAACAAACACACAGACAATCTGTTTAAAACTTCCACCTTTCCTTTGCTAGGTTATGGAAGGTGACTCTCTGAACTGTCTCTGGTAGCTCATACATTTTAAATGGGACAAAGTTACTAGAAAGGAGCATCTTCTGGGGCTTGAGAGTTCAAGCACAAACACAACTCAAATAACTTCTTATAAGAAAAAAAAACTAAAAATGCAGCACTTGGTAAACAGACAATATTCCCAATGTGTACAAGACCACATTGTCATTCACATGAAGAAATCTACTTTTGATGACAAATTGCTGTAGGCTAGTTGAGTCACATTGTGCTCTATAACCACACTATAAAAAACAAAAGATATTCAATAATGCAGAAGTGAATTTTTGATATACTAAGAGGATATATTTTAATTTAAAATAAACCTACAACCAAAATATCATTAATAAAGCTTGTCCCTCCCTATACCACAATGACTTTGCTTGTTATGTTCTATCCCTTCCCTTCCCCTGTTTTAGTTTAGGGGCTTTCTGTGTGTTTGGAAACTGCTCAGCACATTATATTCTACTATAATCTAAATGCTGGAAAAAAATTAACCCTGTGAAAAAAGTTCACCTGTGAACAATGTCCTTATATTAACTTCAATTTGCTGTTAACTTTAACTTTAAATAATTGATGTGTGACTTACAAAATAACAAAAAAAAATCCATGTCAGATTATGTTCTATATAACACCAGATGTGAGTTTCTGGGAGCTGAGAATGGCTTTAGTTACTTTAGATTTGGTTTTCAATTGCTCCATTGAAGAGCTTTTAGCCGCTCTTAGCCATAAATTATACTCCACTATATAGCTCTGATTTTTGCCAACTCCACATTTCCAACATGACCTCTACATTTGAGGTTCCAACTTTAGACAACCAAAGCATTATCTTCAGAGTTGATCACCCACAACCCTACATGAAATCTATCGACACTGTAGTTTCTCAGCACCTATGAAAAAGAGGGACTATGGCAGGTACACCTCTACCCCGATATAACACTAATTCGGATATAACGCGGTAAAACAGTGCTTCAGGGGGGCGGGGCTGCACACTCGGGCAGATCAAAGCAAGTTCAATATAACACGGTTTCACCTATAACGTGGTAAGATTTTTTGGCTCCCGAGGACAGCGTTATATTGGGGTAGAGGTGTATTAGGCACACAAAAAATGAGGCAAGCAAAATTAATAAAGACTGATAGAAATGTTTGCCTTAATATCTCTGTGCTTCATTGGTCTCATTTATAATATGTAGGTAATGCTACTTACCTTTCTTTGGAAAGTTCTTTGAGATATTTTGCTGCAAATTGTCACATGAGAGCTAATTATTACTAATATATAAAATTGCTTTACACAAAAAACCATTTTAACAGTGTATTGCTCACTGCCTGCCTGTGCAAATCATGAGCAAAGCCAGCAGAAAGGAGAGCCTAGAATTGCTGTTTAAATGCTTCCATTTTCTTAATTGAGTCTAAAATACTATGGGGAGTTTGACTGGAATTATTTTCTATGCTCTGCAAGTGTTAGCCAGACTCATCCCAATGGACACATACTAATATCACAAAACCATTCTTCCTTTTGTGCACTGAATCAGTAAAACTTTCCTGCAGTTGCCATATCACTGCTCATTGTAATTCTTTTAGAACATTTGGGCTATGAAGTTTCATTGTACATATTAAAACTCTTTGTTTAGGGATGAGACATTGAAAGTGACATCTAGTTACTTCCATATCCTCAGAGCCTCAAGCCCCTCTGTTTTATTTATTTTGCAAGCTATAAAATGTGCATACAAATTTCCCAAAGTACATTTCATTCACAACAACACTACACTGTCAGTCACTAACCAGAATTAACCTGTAGTGTGAGAAATAAATGATGAGATGAGACCAAACAAGGCACTATGTCAGCAGGCAACCTGCTTTGCAGTATTAGAATTTCCATAACACATGATCTTGGATTCACTTGTCTTAATACTGAGAGCACATTCTCCTGAAGCATTTCCTAATTAATCTGGGGTGAAATCCACTTGTCCCACATATAGTCTGAGTAACTGGGCTCCATACTAAGTGTCACCGACCTTGAGAGATGAAAGCCAACTCCCTCAACCCAGGGCTGCTGCATGGCAGTCTCTCTCAACCTCTTCTGCTGGGGCCATGTGTTTTGCGTCCATCTCTGTCATGTCCCAAACACATTACAACTCTTTTCACCAGCATATGTGCATACCCCTGCTGCAGTGTCCAGAAGGTAGTCATGCTTCCCTGAACAATGGCTACTCCTGCAGCTCTCCCATGTTATCACCAGATGTAGTGTGAGACACCTCGCGTTTGGCCTCTGAAAATTTTGTGATTTTCACCCTCTTTGAAAATTTCCCTATGACTAGGTTTGCCAATCAGAACTTGGATCCACACCTCAAATACAAATAATGTTCTATACTCAGGGTGTTTCGCATCACTAAAAAAATGTATTAGTGCTGATGGAAAAAAAAAAACTTTGAAAAATGTTTAAATCATTGGTAATGTACTTTTGTTCATAGCCACATGGAACTGCAATGCCGCCTTTTATTTATCTGAGCCATAAAACCTTTCAACATATCACAAAATGCAAAACATTCTTTGTGCACCTGTGAAGATGATTTTCAGTTCCATTGTGTTTATTATTGTATCTTCTGTCTGAAAAATAATGAGTCAAGCATCCGTTTTCAGTCAAATTGATTAATGTAAGCAGTCTGGAGTAATTTTTTTATTCATGCACTGAATCTCCAACAGTTGGAATTTTCTTTCAGGGCTTTTCGTGATATACAGTAGCTAAGTACCACAGATGATATGTAGAGCATAATACCCCTTCCATTTATATCAGTGCAAATCAAGTATGCTTCAGGCCAAGTCAATGTAGTTATTCATCAAACCATCTTAAACTGATACAGCCAATTAATGAAAGAAATATGTACATCTAGAATAGATGAGAGGATGTTGGACACTGTCAATAACTGCCATTTCTGAACCTTGATGGATTTTGAATGGGCCATTTGCTCTCAAAACACTTCTTCTGGCAGTGGTTGGTTTGACCATTGGCTCTGTCACTTGGACCCTGTAGGCCTTGCTTGACAGAAGTAACTTACCTCATTTCTTAGGCCTGGTCTACACTACGACTTTAATTCGGATTTAGCTGCTTTAATTCGAATTAACGCTTGACCCGTCCACACAACGAAGCCATTTAATTCGAATTAAAGAGCCCTTTAATTCGATTTCTGTACTCCTCCTCGACGAGAGGAGTAGCGTCAAAATCGGTATTGTTAATCCGAATTAAGGTTAGTGTGGCCGCAATTCGATGTTATTGGCAATTAGATGTTATTGGCTACCCACAATGCAACGCTCTGGAAATCGATGCTACTACGGTAGCTTGGACGCACACCACCGAATTAATGGTGCCTAGTGTGGCCGAATACATTCGAATTTATAAAATCGGTTTCCTAAATTCGAATTATATAAATTCGGATTAATCCTGTAGTGTAGACATACCCTTAGTGGGCATGATTGGGCAGGTGAATGGAAGGTTGAGTTGTAAATAGGGGCTTTGCAAACAGTATGGTGGAGTCAGGATGACTGTGCTAGCTAAAATAAGCAGGAATACCCTGATGCTCAGGACCATGGACAAAATAAACCTGGAATGTAAAGATCAGCCTCTGCATGAAAAGTATATGGGACACAGCATACTGTACAGGGGTTGGTTCCTGAAAAGTAATCAAGCCAATCATGAAGCATATGATGCAATATATGGTTAAAAATGTAATGTTCAAATGTATATTAAGAAAAAGTCTTTCTGTGTAATTTTGGATGTGTGTTATGCCATATACTCACCCTTATGCTTTAGTCTGATCCATTCAGCATAGCTTTGCTGTGTGCCAAATAAGGGAACCTGACTGATGAAATCTGGAGACTGAGTGTTTTGGATTTCAAAAAAACTGATGAAGGATTCTCCAAGAACTGGACAAAGTGTTCTGGATAAACCAAGTGGAAAATGTCTTGGAGAGAATCCCAACATTAGTGGTGCCATGACGTGGATTCCATTCATCTGAAGCATTTAACTACAGCTTTAATGTCAAGGATCACAACCCAGCAGTTTAGCAATGGTATTGTAAGGGTTTAAATTTAAGGTGGTTTCCAGGGCACTGGAGGGATGGGTTCGATCTAAAGAAGGTTTCTATGGATTCCCCAGGGAAGTGGCAGGGGGAGAGTGGAACTGCATGGAAAAGGAACCCCAACAAATAGTATTAGACAAGAAATGCAGGAATAAGAAAAAAACTATGTTATTAAATTATAGTACAGAAGTGTCTCCTATGGAGAAATTCAGTAACATAAGGGGAATAGAGGGGAGTACTTTGAATACCTGTGTAAAACAATGCTTGGCAGAGCACAAGTCTGTTGAAGGCCACTGAAACTCTAAAAAAATAAGATCCATAGTTGACCACAGAGAGAAAAGTAATTGTAGCCAAAAAATGAGTGCAAAAAAAGTACAAAGATAAGCTCAGTCTCACCTAGAGAAATCAGCTGAGAAATGTCTCACTTTGGGAGATAAGTGATTTAATGAAAGAGAGTGAGGCATTAAAGGGAGCATTTATGCAGATGCTAAAATTTTTGGGTGCTAAAAGAATTAAGCAGGCTGGTGTAATAAAGATATTGGCTATAACATTCAGTAAGGCCTTGTCTACACTACACAGTTTTGTTTACAAAAGTCAGGTTTCATTGACAAAATGGTGGAGGTGTACACACTGAAAGGTGCCTCCTGCCAAGGTAAATCCCCTGCTACACCAACACAATAAAACCACCTCAGTGAGCAGCAGAGAGCTTTTTGCAACGCAGTCAGAATGGTACAGCATCGGTATTGACACTGTGCTTGCTTATGTCACCCTAATTGGCCTTCAGGAGGTGTCCCACAACAGCAGTTTGAACTCCGTGCTCCTTCCCCATTTAAAGGCCTGGTAATTTTTGAAATTCCTCTTCCTGTTTGCTTGGTGTACACAGTTCACACTGCATCTTCCCAGCTGACCAATCCAGCTTTCTGCAGCAGATGCTCTCCCGCGTGGACTGCACTGGAGCTGTTGGATCTGCTGAGTCTATGGGGAGAGGAGGCTGTGCAGTAACAGCTTCACTCCAGCTGTAGGAACTTTGATACTTACTGGCTGATTGCTAGTGGCATGCAGAGGAAGGGGCATGAAAGGGACACACAGAAGTGCCATGCTAAGATCAAGGAGATGAGGCAGGCATACCAGAAGGCAAGGGAGGCCAACCATCACTCTCGTGAGGTACCAAAGACATGCCATTTCTATAATGAGGTGGAAGCCATCTTTGGTGGCGACCGCACCTCCACTGCCCAGAGCCCCATGGATACTTCAGGGGGACTGTAAGCAGCGGCCAGAAGAGTCAAATTGAATGATGAAGTGGTAGACAAGGAAGTAGAGCTGAAGGATGATGTGGACCACACAGCAGGGTCGTCCAGTGGCCTGGCGAATCAGAACCTCTTTTCCACTCCAGATAGATCTAGCCAGTCTCAACACACTGGCTCTAGTGCACAGGACGCAGGAGAGGGGAGCTCCAGTAAGTGCTCATTTTGCTTTGATACTGAATGATGAGAGGAGATTGAGGTCTCATGTACTTTGCTATATGATAGAGGAGGAATATGGGATAGAAATTAACAACAGCACCTGTGCATCTATGCAGTGGGGCCACGACGGAAAAGTTTGTTAATGTACATGGTTATGTCTCCGGAATCCCCCATAGTGACCTCTAGGAAACTTTCCTGTAGGTATTCTGCAATCCTTTGCCGAATGTTCCTTGGCAGAGCTGCCTGGGTTTTCCTCCCACCCTACAAAACTTTGCCACACCACCTGGCAATTATTTCTGCAGGGACCAGAGTGGCGCACAGGTGAGAAGCATATGGAGCTGGTCTGAAGCCACATGCATGCAGGAGATGCACTCTTGCATCCTGGTTTACCTTTAGGAGTGAGATATCGGGTTCGATTACCCTAGCCTGTGGAAAAAGGCACCAATGTTCAGAATAGTCTCCCTAGCCACTTGTAGTAACCCCCTTCACAAACCATCTTTTGTCCCTTCTTTCCCATTTCCCTTTGCCACCTCCCCTCCATGAACTTACCATATTTGGGACTCGCACCAACCTGTGTGCTAGCCAAGGAACAGTGAGAAAGAGGTGTGTGTAACTTTTGTGATTCATGACTGTGAGTGCACTCACAATAGTGTCTTTTTTCATTGTGTCTTTGGTTTCTGCAGATGTGCCCTTGAGGACCCACTCCTCCACACCGGCAGAGCACCTACATCAGGTAAGGCAGCGAACCAACAGTAAGGAAGATATGTTTCATGAAATGCTGCAGTCAACAGGTGCAGCACATAGCAAAACAAGTGTGTGGAGGGAGACAATTAATGAAAGACTGAGGCTAGAAAGGACACAGGTGCAGGAGCAGATGATAAAGCTTCTGGAGGGCAAGACAGAGATGATGAAGTCCCTCATTACCCTGCAATCTGAGCACATCCATGCATGACTTCCCCTGCAGCCACTACAGAACTCTGGTCCATGCCCTCCCCAAACTCCCCCTCCACATTCCTCACATGTTCCCAGTCCTCCACCACAGTACCCTGTGCACTCCACTCAAAGCAACTACTTTGCCAATGAAAGCTGGAGTTACACACAGCTGAGAGAGCCCTAACTGCGAAACTGTTCCTTACTGTCATTTGACCATTTGATCAACATTTTTTGTTTTGTCCTGTTATTAAGCTTGAGTCTTTGAAATAAAATGAGTCTTTATTTGTGACATATACACAACGGTCAGTGCCAAATTTGAAACACAGTGGCTATAGGTAGGAATACTTGCTTAGCGCAATTAATGCTTAGGAAGCAAGCACTACAGGGGTCATTCAAGGTGGCAAGTAAACACTGCCTGCCCGTATGCATCACCTAAAGACACGTTATTGGGAATCATTGTCAAAATGCTCCTTCAAAGTTTTCCGATTTGAATAGCCTCCTGCTCAAAATCAGCAGCCAGCCAATCAACCTCAGTGGCCCACCCCTGTGAAAACTTCCCCCCCTTCACTTCACAAATATTATGCAGAGTACAACAGGCTGCAATCACCATGGGAAAATTTTCCTCATTGAGGTCTAACCAGCCCAAAATACAACGCCAGTGACCTTTTAATCGGCCAAAGGCACATTCAATAGTCATTCAGCACCTGCTGAATCAGTTGTTGAAGCACTCCTTGCTGATGTCTAGGTTCCCAGCCTGAGGTTTCATGAGCCACAGTGGTCTCCAAGGATCACTATGGGTATTTCCACATCCCTCACTGGAATCTTCTGGTCTGGAAAGAAAGCATGCAGCTTTCTATACAGCCCAGTGTTCCAGATGATGCATGTGTCATGCACCTTCCCTGGCTACCCCACACTGATGTCAGTGAAATGGCCCTGCTGATCAACCAGCACCTGCAAGACCATGCAGAATTAGCCCTTTGAGTTGATATACTCCATCACAAGATGGTTGTGGGCCAAAATTGGGATATGCGTGCCATCTATCACCCTGCCGCAGTTAGAGAATCCCATTACCTCAAAGCCATCAATTATTTCCTGCATATTACCGAGAGTCACAGTCCTTTGTAGAAGGAAGTGATTAATGGCCCTGCACACTTGCATTACTGGAACTCCGATGGTGGACTTTCCAACTCCAAACTGTTTTTGACTGACTGGTAGCAGCCTGGAGTTGCCAGCTTCGACACAGTGATTGCCACTCACTTTTCTATAGTGAGGGCAGCTCTCATGCTGGTGTCCTTGTGCCGCAGTGCTGGAGCGAGTTCTGCATACAGGTCCAGGAAGGTGGCTTTGTGAATCCAAAAGTTCTGCAGCCACTGCTCATCATCCCACACGTGCACCACGATGCAATCCCACCACTTAGAGCTCATTTCCCAAGACCAGTACTGATGGTCCACTGTGGCAAGCTGTTCCATGAATTCCAGAATCAATCTTGAATTATTTGTGTCTATGGCAGACAGCAAGGGAGGCATCACCAATTCACTCTGTTTCACAGCTCTTGAAATACTGCAGGACCAGCCGGGTTGTGTTCATAATGCTCATCACCAGACTGGTCAGCAGCCCAGAATCCATGCTGTCACGCAGAGATGGCGGGTGCACAGTGTACAAGGTCTACTGAAAAATGGTGCAAAAAGTAGGAAGCCCATGGAATGATGGGACGGAAAAAAACTGCATCACAAGACGGCAAGCATGTCCCCAGGATCCATTCCCAGAGTGCCCAATGGCAGAGGATGGTGAGTTGCACAGTGGGATAGCTACCCATGATGCAATGCTCTCTCAGGTGATACAAGATACAGCTGTCTCAGCTGATACAAGCAGCATTGGGTGGACATGCACAACCAATGTTATTAAAGCAACTTATGATCATCAACATAACTTAAGTCGACCTAACTCTGTACTGTAGACATGGGGAAAGAGAATGCTTGGTTTGGTAATAAGGGCACAGCTACACTACAGAGTTTAGAGCAGTGCAATGCAGCTGCACTGCTGTAAGCTCTCTAATGTAGCTGCACAAAGCTGACAGGAGAGAGCTCTTTCGTCAGTTTAACCACTCCAGCCCCCGCGAGCAGCAGAAGCTATATTGGCAGGAGAAGCTCTCCCGCCAATATAGAACTGTCCACACTGGTGCTTATGTTGATATAACTTATGTTGCTCAGGGGGATGATTTATTCACTCCCCTGAGTTGCATAAGTTACACTGACATAAGTGCCAGTGTAGACATAGCCTTAAACCTGGTTATGGCATTATAACTTGGTGCAGTCTCGCCTGGAGGAACCCTGGTAGTCAAACAAATTATGCAAGGAGAGGTCAGGTGATGACAATTACCACCACTAGGTTTTTGTCCCCAGGAATCTTTACAGCCATTCTGAAGTAAAATGAACCCTTTCCCCAAACGAATGATCTGTAAATGATCAATTGTAAATGATTGCTGTAGGCAGAGAGATAATCTGATTTGAATCATTGGACTATGGACAATTTAATCAAAATCTCTAAAAGGAAATAAGGGTTTTCTATTTGAACTTGGGTGCCTCTGAATGTACAAGTAGGGAAAGTAATCAGTTGTGTAAAAATTAATTACAGCAACACAAGAGATGTTGAGCAAAATATTTACAAAAACTGCAAATTCATTTTTGTAATTATGACAGGTTTTTAAGGACCTAAACAAATACTCCTGGCTTGTAAAAACCCTATTTTGTATGTTTAAAATGAACTTGCTTTTAAAAGGTTTCAGAGTGGTAGCCGTGTTAGTCTGTATTTTCCACTGCATGCATCTGATGAAGTGGGTTTTAGCCCACGAAAGCTTATGCCCAAATAAATTTGTTAGTCTCTAAGGTGCCACAAGCACTCCTCATTCTTTTTGCTTTTAAAAGACTCCACTGAAAATCCATTTGAATAATAAGGCCTGGAGAACGTGGTTGTGGCTGTAGCAGGCCAGAACCAGTTCAGTAGGAAGAGACTCTGGATCCTTTTGTAATAATGAAACAGCAACTGAAAGAGCTGCAGGATGAGAATGAAAAATTAAAAAGATAGTGTACCTCTGGAGCACCTCCAGCAAGGGAAAGGGATAGTTACAAGAGAAGCAATGTTAGGAACACCAAACCTTAAGGTGGCTCTGAGTATTAGACAGTCACTTTGATAGGGGTACATGGAAACTCTTTAAGCACAGAACAAACAGTAATACTTCATGTGAAAATTAATATGGCTAACAGGATTTTATGGCAAATAAAGAGTAAGGGATGCACTATGAAAGAAAGGTGCATTCCCTTGGAACACGTAGTGTATATCATAAAAAGGGTAAAACACATCTAAAGACATGCTATTTAATTAAAATCCTATTGAGGCTCAAAGAAATAATAGAGGGCATTTTCTTTTTCAGATGGCTGTGTGCGCTTTGGAAGCAGAAGCCAACCCAACACCAAGAAAGAATACAAGAAATGAAGCTTAACCATTAACACTCTTATCCAAAAGTTCTGTTTAACAGTAGTGTAAAGTAACTGTTATTAGGAAATAAAAACATATATGGTAGTATCTTGTAAATGGAAAAAGAATAATTGTATTAAAACTAAGCAATTACCATATATACTGGTTCATAAGCTGAATTTTTTTAGTAAAAAAGGGAAGCACCAGAGATGGGGGTCGGCTTATGAACGGGTATAGAGAGGGAGAAGTGGGGCACAGCCCCTCCCCCCATCAGAGGGAGCAAGGAGAGGCAGCACAGCCAGCAGAGACAGAAGGGAAGAGGCGGGGCCAGAGTCTCTCCGCTTCTGGCCAGGCTGCTCTCCCCCCAGCCTCCAAAGCAGCTGCAGCTCCGGGGCTGGCAGGCTGCAGCCATGCCGCTCAGCTCTGCCCCCCAGAGCAGGCTGTGGCCACGCCGCCCGGCCCGCCAGAGCATGCTGCGGCTGTGCCGCCCGGCCCAGCCCATTGGAGCATGCTGCGGCCGCACCGCCCGGTCTGGCCCGCCGGAGCAGGCTGCGGCCAGGTCAGAGACATCCTCCCCTGGCCCTCCCCAGAAAAGGTGGGAAGGGATGGGATGGTGAGAGTGTGGGGGTCCCAGGCTAGGGGTGGGGTCATGTGGAGGGTGGTCACAAGGGTTACTCCCCTGACTCCCAGCTTCTCCTCCGCAAAAAATGTCCCCACCAGTTGCTGTCCTGTCCCGTCAGGGTAAGCAGCTGGCACGCCGGGACACTTTGTTTACTTAGGTTTATCTCTGTGCCTGCGGACGCTCGAGGTAAACAAACCATCTCGGCCCACCAGCGGCTTATCCTGATGGCCCGGGAGCCAAAGTTTGCTGACCCCTGAATTGTAGGGTCAGCTTATGAACGGGTTATAAAAATTTTCCATTTTTACTTATCCATCTTGGGGGGTTCGGCTTATAAACGAACCAGCTTATGATCGAGTATATAAAAGATTTAAATGACCTAGATTGGAAACAAATCCAACTTATTGTTTAGGGTTCAATCTATTAAGGAAATATTATTTAATAATGTTTAGTTTATTAATGTTCGAAGTGTTATTGAATTTCATCAATCTTCAGTCACTGGGGTTTGGTTAAAAATGGTTTAAAAACTATTGAAAGGACTTTATGGACAAAAAAGTAAACTTTTAAAATGCATGAGCCTGCCAAGGTGGGGCAGCAACAAAACTGAAGGGAGCTTGACATGGGAGCTGAGCTCATTGGGATTGGAAAGTTGCTCTGAAACCAAGCTGAACAGAGATACTGTGGGAAAATGACCAAGCATTTCAACAGAAGCTAGCAGTAGTAGTACTGTATCCATTACAGGAGCAAGTGTTTCAGCCAGACTTAGCATATTGTATTTTGAAAACCAAGAAAGCACAGAATTTATTGATAAAGAGTTTTTAACTATTTTATATGTATTGTGACAAAGTCAGATCAGACAGCTGTAAGAGTGTGGTCCTGTTGCATTCCAGGAAGTGGGTGGGTGCAAGCCCATCCACAGCTAAAGGCCCCTCCTCCAGTCTAAGGTGAGGAGCTACTGAACCCAGAACACAAATGAGTACGGGGCAACAAAAGAAAAAAACAGGGACAGGTGTGAGGGTTAAAGGGTCAAAAGTAGAGAAACTGAAGGGGACACCGAGCAGAGAACCCCAGACAGCGCTCACTACTCCTTGAAGATATCAAGGTAGCCAGCAGACGTGGCCCAGAGGAACTCTGCCCGGATATGTGAACAGAGAGAAGAATGGAAATAGGCCCTAGAGTCACAGAGAACCCCCTCGGCCAACGTCCTCTCCCTGGTGTTATAGATGGCCACTTTGGCCATCGCTAGGAGGAAGTTGACGAGGAAATCTCGCGACTTCATGGGGTCATGTGTATAAATGAGAAGGTGGGGGGAGAAGTGCAGCCAGAACCACAAAATTAGATCCAGGAGGAGCTGGAAAATGGGCTACAACCTGGCGCACTCAAGGTAGGTGTCCACGCAGGTCTCTCTCACCCTGCAAAAGGAACACGCATCAGGGATAAGGGTGAACCATGCCAGGTACATGCCTGTGCTCACAGCTCCCTGAAGGAGCTGCCAACTAATATCCCTGTGGACCAAGTGGAATATAGGCTGGCCCACCAGGGTTCCTCACCCTCAACAGGTGGCAATAGGTCCCGTCACTTAATATCGGGCAGGACACGAGGGTGAGGAAATGGAGAGTATGGAGCATGAGCATGTACAGATGTGCCGTTGGCACGTTTTGGAAGCGAACCGGCTGCAGGTCACACAGCCGGCTCAAGGAATGCAGGTGGGATGGCAGGGGAGACTCACAGGGCAGGGGCCCTATGAAAAGATCCGGAGGGCCCCGGGGTGAGCAGGGAGCACCCTCCCGCAGGACCTGCTCGAGATTAACCTGAGAGATGGGCGATAGGGCTACCCTCACCTCCTGAATTACCTGGCAGGGAGTTTGAAGGGTGGAAGGCAGGTATTTCAGCCCCAGAATGGCAAACACCCTTTTTCTTAGGAGATTAAAAGAGGTTACCTCAAGTCAAATGGGGACACGTGAGTCCAAGTAAGGGCTGCCGGTGACCTTTAACAACACCCCCCTCTAGTGAGGGGAGGGGGGAAAATGAAAGACAAGCTTCAGCAGGGCTAGTCAGAGATGGATTAAGGTCTCCTGGGTGGGAGCAAGTGGGGGAGTCCCAGAACTGGAACCATGGCCCCAGCCCACTCCTTCGACCTGTAGCCCTGACCCTGTCCCACCCTTTCCTCCTGTGGCCCATTTAGCTAAATTGTTAACCTCTCACAAGTTATAGGTAAACACAGACCAATACAATCACTATCTTCTTCCAATTCTCTAACAATACAAGTCTACATTTCAAAGCTCTAGTCTATCTAACATGGCTTTGTTAGCTATTTATAAGGAACGGCCCTAATTACCATTCACATACATTTCTAATAGGTCTTTAAAGGTAGAATTTGGGTCATTTAGCCTGCAAGTTGCTTAACCTTTCTGGCTCAGTGTCACAGTTATGAAGTGAACAAATCCCCTAAGTACTCATTCTTGATGTAAACGTTTGCAATAATAATAGAAGTTTTGTGTGGAGAGTTAAAGTTGGGTTCAAAATGAAGAGCATCAATCATAATGAGAGGCAAATGAATTCTACTCACCTCATTCTGGCTTGTTTCACTACCTCATTTAACATCACTCAATGAAAGAATACACGTTTAGAACCATCACTATTTCTGCCTTTTGGTTCCCTTGATTTGCTATCTTCCCTTCAGCTTTTCTCCTCCTCCTGTTTCTCTCTGTGTCCCCTCTGTTCCGCCTTCTGTATTTTATTAAAATTTGGGCAAATAAATGCTCTCTCTACTTCTCAGTAAAGTTTTAATAGAAGAGCTCTGTAGTGGGGTTTCATAATAGTAATACGGAATTAACTTTATAAAATTAGTTTTCCTAATCTACTATATTATGAATTTTAAAATAATTAAAACCAAGTTGCACTTGTCTAATACATAAGAAAGTGCATCCTCTACTTGTGCTTATTCATTTATTAATTTTCTGTGGCTCTTCCAGTCAGTGTGAATTAGCAAGCTTCTATTTAGGTAATACTTAATATATACAGAAAGGAGAGTGAAAGAAGTGATGAAATCATGAATCTTTACATAAATCATGAAAGATCAGTACTTGTTAAATACAAGACACTAAACAATACCTTGAATTTATATGCAGAACAGTATAAGTATTTCTAGATCTACACTATATTCCAATCGTACTTTGTCACTTAATACATTTTGCTGTTTGTTTCCACATTTTAAATATTTATTCATGAAAAATGTTAAATATTCAGGGTTTTTCTTTCCACCTTCCTATGAATTGTACATGCAGTCAAGATCGGTTAGTATGGAATAGGATTTCCTGCAAGCAAAGGTTTGCACTTTGACAATAAAGGCATTCCACAGCACTGGCTATGGCAGTTTAAGGTTGACTTAGCAAATGAATCTGCATAAAAACTTTACCTTGGGTGTCACCAGATATTGTTTTTGTTTTGTATGCAACTTTCAAACACAAAAGCATCACTAATTGCTTTAGAAAACTTTCTCCATTCACAACTCAGCTGGAAAATCATCTTCCTTGCCCATTGATTGACCACATTATCATTCCCCATCTCTTTTCCACTCCTGTTATGATGAATAATTTATTAGAGTACCTAGAGGCCGCAGCCCAGATTAGGCCATGTTGTACTAAGTATTTTGTAAACACAGAGTAAGAGACAAACTCTGCCCTGAAAAGCTTACTCTAACTAGACACAAAAGACAAAATATTGAAGAAAAGGAACCAAGGCACAGAGAGATTGAGTGACTTGCCCAGGATCACACATGCAGCCTTCAGTAGTGCTGGGAATTGAAACCTACTGTGACCGGGTGCCTGTAAGGGCCACACTGAGAATGCCACACTTGAGGCAGACTGCAAGAAATAGAGCAGACAATCCCCAAAATGATGGTGGTTTATTCTATAATTAAATCAACCAAACCAGTAACAAAATAGCTTCTGCAGTACCACAGTGGTTAACCAGAAGCCAAACACAGACCTCTTAGGCCAGGGGTCGGCAACGTTCGGCACGCGGCTCGCCATGGTAAGCACCCTGGCGGGCCGGGCCAGTTTTATTTACCTGCTGACGCGGCAGGTTCGGCCGATCGCGGCCCCCACTGGCCGCGGTTCGCCGTCCCGGGCCAATGGGGGCGGCGAGAAGCGGCGCGGGCGAGCGATGTGCTGGCTGCGGCTTCTCGCCGCCCCCATTGGCCCGGGACGGCGAACCGCGGCCAGTGGGGACCGCGATCGGCTGAACCTGCCGCGTCAGCAGGTAAATAAAACTGGCCCGGCCCGCCAGGGTGCTTACCCTGGCGAGCCGCGTGCCGAACGTTGCCGACCCCTGCCTTAGGCATTCCAGCACTTGGCTCCCATCCAGATAAACAGGTCTAATATGGTGAGGGGTTATTTAAATCTTATTTCACCATATGTGAGGTTCTTACTGATCCCAGAGTATCAGATACTTAATCCCAGGTCAATGTGAATCTTAGCTCTTACCCAAATATCACATGGATGCCAATCCTTTGGAAACTAAAAACTAAAAAGAAAAGAAGAAGAGAATTATAAGTGGTTAATAGATCATATACATACAAGTGATTTTTAGTGTTCATAGATCAGGATCATAGCAGTGATGGAATCAACTGATAGCTTGCAAAAGTCCCTCTGGAATTACCCAAACAGTCCTTCTCAGAGCTTCCTTGTTAGAAACCCAGTCCAGAGAAAAGGAGGAGGAAATGAAGACAAAATGGAGATGTCTCCGGTGTATTTTTATATCCTTTGCCATGTGCATGGAATTTTACTGTCCCAAACAAAGTCCAGGGCTACATCAACTCATCTAAATATTTGCCTAGTTTTGCAACAGTCTACATAAAAAGCACTAGCAAAGTCAGTGCAAACTAAAATTTCATATACACAATGCCTTGTTTATACCGTTCTATATATTGTATCAGTGGTTCTCAAACTATGGGGCATGACCCAAAGTGGGTTGCAAGTTCATTTTAATGGGGTTGCCAGGGCCTGTGTTAGACTCGCTGGGGCCCGGGGCAGAAAGTCAAAGCCCTAGTCCTGCTGCGTTGGGCTAAAGACTAAGCCTGAGCTCTGCCACCCAGAGCTAGGGCTGAAGCCAAAGCCCGAGCAACTTCCTGCTGCATGGGGCCGCTGAGGCATGGGGCTCCAGGCAATTGCTTTGCTTGCCACCCCCCTAATGCCAGCAACGAGAGTAGGAATAGACTGAATGTGGATAAAAAATTGTTGCTGTGGCTTCACTGCCTCCCAAAACGACAAGGCTCACAAGTGAATATCAGGCTAAAGTATCACATTGAAATGTAAGTATAATATTTATATTCCAATCGATTTATTTTATAATTATATGATAAAAAAAGAGAAAGTCAGCAATTTTTCAGTAATAGTGCACTGTGATACTTTTGTATTTTTATGTCTGATTTTGTAAGCAAATAGCTTTTAAGTGAAGTGAAACTTAGGGTACACAAGACAAATCAGACTCCTGGAAAGATTGAGAACCACTAGTTTACTGAATCATGGAGGGTGGCCACTGGTCCCTTGGAGTCTGAGGTGTCGGCAGGAAAACCTACTGGGCAGGATGAATTTCTTCAATGGCCCATTGTTACAGTGAAGTGTCCTTAATGGGCCATCAACACATAGCTGTCTAGCCTTGATGTAAATCTAGTTGGGGGAGGGGGAGGGCGAGGTTGTCACCCAGGAATATAACATGTGTAAGATACAAGTACATAGCCAATAGTCATAACTTTAGATGCAAAGAAGATACATGGATTTAACCAGGATAATCATATTTGATAGATTGTAATTTTTTCATTGACACCTTACATGAGATACTTTATACAAGATTTGTTACAACTGTATAACAGTGGTAGCAATAATGATACAAATGGTCATCTTTCTTATACACAGCATCACACCTACTATACCAAGACCCAGGCTAGTGCCTCACCCACAAGACCATCCTTCCTCTCAAATTTGCCTCACTGCATTAAGTTCAGTTTTCATGCCCTAACCTTCAAGGTCCTATGTGACTCTGCCCTTCCCAATAGGCATCCACTTTTGACATTTATCTTGGATCTCCCCTACCATTCTGGCATCAAAGCTCATCTGTCCACTTCTCCAATGTCAGTCTTCACGAGTTCTTCCATGTGGCCACAGTACTCTCCTCCAAATACCTTCTCAAGACCCACCTCTCATTATCACTACAAGAAATTAGCCAACTAATAATGTTTAGCCTGACAGATATTTCACATGATGTGTATTTATTTTAAACCAAAGTGTGTACAAATGTAGGATGATCCTTTCAGTTCAGTTCCAGTTCAGATGCTAACTGCTGCCAGCTGCATCAACATCTTAAATCACACATCTTTGAGCTGAAAGAGAACAAATACTGAATAACAGTAACAGAAGATCAGAGGGGTAGCCGTGTTAGTCTGAATCTGTAAAAAGCAACAGAGGGTCCTGTGGCACCTTTAAGACTAACAGAAGTATTGGGAGCATAAGCTTTCGTGGGTAAGAACCTCACTTCTTCAGATGTAAGACATCTGAAGAAGTGTCTTGCATCTGAAGAAGTGAGGTTCTTACCCAAGAAAGCTTATGCTCCCAATACTTCTGTTAGTCTTAAAGGTGCCACAGGACCCTCTGTTGCTAGTAACAGAAGAGCTTTTCCTGAATTTTATGTGATTCTAAGTAACTCTAAAATCATCCACCAATGCTAATGATCACGTGGTACGCATGGCCACCTGTCCTTGAAGTCAGTAAATTCTCAGTCCACAATGGAGCATCTCCATAATTATTGTATTTGGCTACCTAGGAGAAGCAGAAATAGAGGTTCTCTTTTCACAGCCATTGCTCCTAATTTTTACAGTGCTATTGCAGTAAAAATATCCTTCTATTATAGAATTATCTCTCACCATACATAACGTAGCTAAACATCATACAGGGATGTTGAGGGATGGCATCTTAAGCTGAAACTCCTGTTGTACATTGCATCAATCATTAGAGCTGGCTTGCTCTGACTAGAAGTTCAGTCCACTGTATTCTGCCTTGTTGAACTTGCCAGCTAGCAAGCATTTATCATTTGCTTACAGACAGCAGTAGTGTGTTTTTATAAAGGTTAAAAGGGGATTTTAAAAATCTCCACATGCAGGACCAAATCCAAACATCTAGCTCAGCTCTCACAGCACAGAGAATTTGGCAGTTCCCTAAAGAGTTCTTTATATTCAATCTGATCCTTAATTTTCTTTCCCCATTGAAATGTCAATTTACAGGAAATGAGCAAATAGTAACCTGCCCCAAGCTAGCAGATACATTTTTGATGGAGCCTTCTCCTTTACTTCCTTATCTATATGCAGGTCCAGATGAAAGGCTTTATGCTTTTACTTAACCCCTTTCTTCTAAAATAACCCTGTAGTACTGAATCCCACTCACCACTTGGATAAAGTAGTTGCACATGGTGCTTTCAAACTCTACATTATCCCCACAACCAGAACGAACAAGACACCATTTTGAATCTACGCTCCCAGACAGTTGCTAAAGAACAATACTAATTGCAACTTATCAGTAATGTATCCAGCCCACAATAAACCACAAACATTCAGTTTGAAGGGAAATATACTTGTCTTATAGATTTAAGTCAGTCTGCCTCTTGCCAAAGTTATGAGACTATTATAAACTGTAGCTGCCACCACTATATGAGAAAAGTATAGGCATCTGCTCTAAATTCAGAGCAAAACATAGTATGGTGTGTTATTCTATATTATCTTATATACATTCTGTATTAAAACAAAAATGTTTTCATTTCTTTTGCTTCTCCTACATTTCTAAGAGCCAGAAACAATAAAGATGCCATATGGTCTAGGCAGCATTGCTCATAAGAGTAATTTTTGGCAGCTTCACCCTTGTAAAGTGCTATGGAAGTTGGATTTTTTTTTAACCTGGCATAAGTTATTTAACGTGTGACTCATAGAAACTATAAATCATCTAGTTCAACCTCCTGTCCTTGTGGGTTTGTTGTCTACAATAGTTTCTATTGCTCTGTGCAGTCTAGTTTAACTATGCCAGATGATGGGTTCTTCCACCACCTCCCTTGGAGACCATTCCGAAACCTAATAGATCTTATTGTTAGGAATTTTTCTTGATATTCATCCTACATCCTCAATCTGATTATGTTATCCTTTGCAAGATCAATCTCAAGGTGCCCATGGAACAAATGGAGAACAAACCAAACTGTGAATCTCCAAGCCATGTGGTGTCCCCTACTGAGTAGGATGCAAGGTGCCAATCTAGCACTTGGTGAGTGGACATTAAAAACTCACCATTTGCTCTACACAGAGATGTGGTATTCTGTGTTCTAAAATGATTTTTGAGGTGGTAAATACTGAGTATTTTTAAATGATGTTAATGTATTCATATATACATCACAAACATGAACCAGAACCAAACTGGACATGCGGCAAATTGTACCAGTAACAAACGTTATATATAAAACCTTATCAACATCATTGTTCTTTTTCCTTTTTCGAATGCATTCCTTTGAATATTGAGTTCTGAATGGTACCCACTGTTATATCCCACTAGCCCCCCCTCTCCTGGACATGTCTTCTTCTTTGGTGTTTGCACCTTCCTAACATTTGATGAAATATTGTAACTGTCTACATTTTCTTTGTAAACTGCTGTTAGACGCTCCACTCTCAGAATTTAAGAGGCAGTTCTAGTTAAGGCCTGGTCTACACTATGAGTTTAATTCGAATTTAGCAGCGTTAAATCAAATTAACCCTGCACCCATCCACACAACGAAGCCATTTATTTCGAAATAAAGGGCTCTTAAAATCTATTTCTGTACTCCTCCCTGACGAGTGGAGTAGCGCCGAAATCGATATTGTCATTTCGAATTAGGGTTAGTGTGGCCGCAATTCGATGGTATTGGCCTCCGGGAGCTATTCCACAGTGCACCATTGTGACCGCTCTGGACAGCAATCTGAACTCGGATGCACTGGCCAGGTAGACAGGAAAAGCCCCGCGAACATTTGAATTTCATTTCCTGTTTGCCCAGCACAGGTGAGCACAGGTGACCACAGAGAGCTCATCAGCACAGGTAACCATGCAGGCCGATAATCGAAAAAGAGCACCAGCATGGACCGTACGGGAGGTACTGGATCTGATCGCTATATGGGGAGAGGATTCAGTGCTAGCAGAACTTCGTTCGAAAAGACGAAATGCCAAAACTTTTGAAAAAATCTCCAAGGGCATGATGGAGAGAGGCTACAATAGGGACTCAGATCAGTGCCGCGTGAAAGTCAAGGAGCTCAGACAAGTCTATCAGAAAACAAAGGAGGCAAACAGTCGCTCCGGGTCAGAGCCGCAGACATGCCGCTTCTATGCTGAGCTGCATGCAATTCTAGGGGGGGCCGCCACCACTACCCCACCCCTGACCATGGATTCCAAGGTGGGGGTAATCTCATCAGCCACATCTGAGGATTCTGCAGACGGGGAAGAGGAGGAGGAGGAGGAGGAGGAGAAGGACGAGGTTGTGGAGAGCACACAGCACTCCGTTCTCCCCAACAGCCAGGATCTTTTTCTCAGCCTGACTGAAGTACCCTCCCAAGCCAGTACCCAAGACCATGACCCCATGGAAGGGACCTCAGGTGAGTTTACCTTTTAAAATATAAAACATGGTTTAAAAGCAAGCGTTTTTTAATTATTAATTTGCCCTGAGGACTTGGGATGCATTCGCGGCCAGTACAGCTACTGGAAAAGTCTGTTAACGTGTCTGGGGATGGAGTGGAAATCCTCCAGGGACATCTCCATGAAGCTCTCCTGGAGGTACTCCAAAAGCCTTAGCAGAAGGTTTGTGGGCAGTGCAGCTTTATTCCGTCCTCCATGGTAGGACACTTGACCACGCCATGCTAGTAGCAAGTAATCTGGTATCATTGCATGACAAAGCCTGGCAGCGTATGGTCCCGGTGTTTGCTGGCATTCAAGCAACATCCGTTCTTTATCTCGCTGTGTAATCCTCAGGAGAGTGATATCGCTCATGATAACCTGGTTGAAATACGGGAATTTAATTAAGGGGACAGAGGTGGCCCTTCCTACTGGGCTGTTTGCCTGTGGCTGAAAAGAAATCCTTCCCTGCAGTAAGCCAAGTGCGGGGCGGGGGGGGGGGGGGGGATTGGCACTAAGCTTTTCACATGTGGCTAGCAGGGATCTTCCCTGATACCAGCCACGTGGTGGGGGGAGGGATAAAGCGATCATCCCAGAGAATTGGATGGGGGGGGGGGTTAGTTTGTTTTCTGCTGCTGAAGGTTAACAGGAAAACCGCAGCACTCAACAGGCTTTGCTTGGTATGTGGGAAAGGAGGACGCAGAAGCCGAAAGACAATGGCTCACCATGGCCGCATGCAAGCCGAATTCTGTTGCCCGGACCTGCGTCTGTGATCTCTAGCAGCAAAGCCACAGGCACTCAATATTAAGAGGCAAAATGCGACCTTGCACAGAAATCACATGTGCTATGTAATGTGAATAGTGTTGTTCGCCGTGAAAGAGTATAAGCATTGTTCTGTAAAATGTATCTTTTAAAAAAATTCTCTCCTTTTTTCCCTCCCTCCAGCAGCTGCAAATTTTTCAAGCCTCCCTCCTCCGTCCCGAAGGCTA
The DNA here is from genome assembly GCF_028017835.1 of Emys orbicularis. Lineage (NCBI taxonomy): Eukaryota > Metazoa > Chordata > Testudines > Emydidae > Emys > Emys orbicularis. The sequence goes on along the minus strand of NC_088688.1, from coordinate 76,073,955 downwards.
TCTCAGATAAGGCATCGGAAAAAGAGGACGCGAGACGAGATGTTCGCGGAAATCATGGAATCCACCCGCAGTGAAAGAGCTCATCTGAATGAGCGGAAGGACACAGTTTCAAAGTATAGGAAAGATGCCAGTGAACGTGAGGACAGGAGGGACCAACGTGAGGACAGAAGGGACCAACGTGAGGAGAGGAGAGACGCTCGAGATGAGAGGTGGTGGCAGGAAGATCAGAGGAGGCAGGATGCAATGCTGGGGCTGCTGCGTGAGCAAACAGACATGCTCCGGCATCTGGTGGAGTTTCAGGAACGGCAGCAGGATCACAGACTGGCACTACAGCCCCCGTATAACCCCCCTCCACCCTCACCATGTTCCATAGCCTCCTCACCCAGACATGTAAGAACGCGGGGGGGGGGGGTGGCTCCGTGTACCCTCCCATTCCACCCCAGTGGACAGCCCAAGCAAAAGGCTGTCATTATTTTAACCTTTTTTTAGTGGCCTTTTCCTTCCCTCCAATCCTCCTCCCAAACACCACCCGGGCTACCTTGTCAGTTCTCTCCCTCTTTTTATAATCAATTAATAAAGAATACATGATTTTTAAATGATAGTGACTTTATTTCCTTTGAAAGCAAGCTGTGATCGAAGGGGGAGGGTGGGTTGCCTACAGAGAATGAGTCAATAAAGGGGGCGGGTTTTCATCAAGGAGAAACAAACAGAACTTTCACATGGTAGCCTGGCCAGTCATGAAACTGGTTTTCAAAGCTTCTCTGATGCGTCGCGCTTCCTGGTGTGCTCTTCTAATCGCCCTGGTGTCTGGCTGCGCGTAATCAGCAGCCAGGCGATTTGCCTCAACCTCCCACCCCACCATAAACGTCTCCCCCTTACTCTCACAGAGATTGTGGAGCACACAGCAAGCAGCAATAACAATGGGGATATTGGTTTGGCTGAGGTCTGAGCGAGTCAGTAAAGTGCGCCAGCGACCTTTTAAACGGCCAAATGCACATTCCACCACCATTCTGCACTTGCTCAGCCTGTAGTTGAACAGCTCCTGACTCCTGTCCAGGCTGCCTGTGTACGGCTTCATGAGCCATGGCATTAAGGGGTAGGCTGGGTCCCCAAGGATAACTATAGGCATTTCAACATCCCCAACGGTTATTTTCTGGTCCGGGAAGTAAGTCCCTTGCTGCAGCCGTTTAAACAGAGTAGTGTTCCTGAAGACGCGAGCGTCATGAACCCTTCCCAGCCAGCCCACGTTGATGTTGGTGAAACATCCCCTGTGATCCACCAGTGCTTGCAGCACCATTGAAAAGTAACCCTTGTGGTTTATGTACTGGGTACCCTGGTGCTCCGGTGCCAAGATAGGGATATGGGTTCCATCTATCGCCCCACCACAGTTAGGGAATCCCATTGCAGCAAAGCCATCCACTATGGCCTGCACATTTCCCAGAGTCACTACCTTTCGTAGCAGCAGCTCAGTGATTGCTTTGGCTACTTGCATGACAGCAGCCCCCACAGTAGATTTGCCCACTCCAAATTGATTCCTGACTGACCGGTAGCTGTCTGGCATTGCAAGCTTCCACAGGGCTATCGCCACTCGCTTCTCAACTGTGAGGGCTGCTCTCATGCTGGTATTCTGGTGCTTCAGGGCAGGGGAAAGCAAGTCACAAAGTTCCATGAAAGTGCCCTTACGCATGCGAAAGTTTCGCAGCCACTGGGAATCATCCCACACCTGCAACACTATGCGGTTCCACCAGTCTGTGCTTGTTTCCCGGGCCCAGAATCGGCGTTCCATGGATAGAACCTGCCCCATCAACAACATGATCTCCAAAGCGCCAGGACCCACGATTTGAGAGAATTCTGTGTCCGTGTCCATGTCCTTATCACTCTCGTCGCCGCGCTGCTGTCGCCGCCTCCTCCTTGCCTCGTTTTTCTGGTCCTGGTTCAGCATAAACTGCACGATAATGTGCGAGGTGTTTACAATGTTCATGACTGCTGTCTTAAGCTGAACGGGCTCCATGCTTGCCGTGGTATGGCGTCTGCTGTGTTCACCCAGGAAAAAAGGCCTGAAACGGTTGTCTGCCATTGCTTTCATGGAGGGAGGGGTTAGGCTGTACCCAGAACCACCTGCGACAATGTTTTTTGCCCCATCAGGCACTGGGATCTCAACCCAGAATTCCAATGGGCGGGGGAGACTGTGGGAACTATGGGATAGCTATGGGATAACTACCCACAGTGCAACGCTCTGGAAATCGACGCTAGCCCTGGTACATGGACACACACCGCCGAATTAATGTGCTTAGTGTGGCTGCATACATTCGACTTTATACAATCTGTTTCCAAAATTCAAATTCTGTAAATTCGGATTAATCCCATAGTGTAGAAATACCCTAAGTGCTGTGGCTAATTTACCTAGGCTATGCAAACATTACCATACAATATTTGATGAATAAAAACCTGATGAAGATCATTAGCACAGTAAGAAATAAAACAGTCAATATACAAACCTTTCTACAGGTAGTTGATCCATGTTGGTCCTAGGCTATTAGAGAAACAAGATGGATGTGGTAATATCTTTTATTGGACTAACTTCTATTGGTAAGAGAGACAAGCTTTTGAAGAAGAGCTCTTTGTGGCTCAAAAGCTTGTTTCTCTCACCAACAGAAGTTTGTCCAATAAAAGATACTACCTCATCCACCTTGTCTTTATAATATACAAACCTCAAATTTAGACCAAATTGTGATTCATTATTACTGGATATTTTTGCCTCAACTCTGTCACACAAGTTCAATTAAATGAAATGAGATAGAAATATTTTTAAAAAGCAGGTACAATTTAAAATCTCTCCCTCCTCCCCCTTCCATACATGCACGCACACACACACACCTTTCCCAGTGCCTCACTCACATAGCATTTACCATGTACCTAATCAGAGCACTGCCTTAATAGGCAAGTCTGGTGGATGGTGGTCCCTCTGATCTCATTGCCATCTGATGACTACTGCCAAACACCCTTTCTTCAACATATGGTCCTGCAAGAAACTACACCCATCTTTACACAGTTGGCCACAAAGATCTAGGCATTTGTGATCTCCATGCTCAATTCCTCAAAGCACTGTAGCTGGAAATAAATGTAGTATGTAACCATGTTGAACCTCCAACTGGTGCAGAATGGGGTAGCTTGACTAAATAAACATGAACCTACGTTAATATTAGAGCTGAGTGGAGGATGAAAAACCCATTTTGCAAAGGATTTTGAATTTTGACAAAGAAAATCTGAACATTTTAACATTGTTTGTAAAAGAAAAAAATAATTGGATTGACTGAAATGTTTTGTTTCAATTTTGATTTTTATTGTATGTTGTAACATTTCATATAACAAAATTTAAACATCAAAATTAAGTCATTTCAAAACCAAAAATGTTTACGATAGAGTGTCCACCTCCCACAAGACCTGAAGGAGTAAATTAGGCCAATTTGGAGGAAGAGTACTAGGGCATAATTGCAGATGAAGTCCAGCTGTGGAGAGGAGCTGGGCATAATATATGAAGAAAGAAAGTTGGCAGACTGAGGGAGAAAACCTGCAATTGCTCTTTCCCCTTGTATCAGGGAGTGCAGGAAGCTGTAAGGGGAGAATAGGAAGAAGTCCAGGGAAGGAGTAGTGGCAGCTGGGAGAGTAAAAGCCCCAAACTGCTGGGTTGCAAGTCCTGGACTGGAACCCGACGTAGAAGCTGGGCCTGGGTTCCCCTACCAGCCACTGGGGGAAGTGGCAGAGACCAGGCAGTGGGGAACAGACTGCCTGGGACAGTTTGCCTCAAAGGGCTTGTGATGGCCCGGAAGGGGGGAGAACTTTAATGGGACTTGGCCAGAGGGCTAAGCTATGAAGAGGACAGTGCTGCTGCTCCTGGTGTATGAGAAGCATGGAGTAACTGAGTAGAATGATGGACTAAACTGCAGGAATGGGTGACAGACCAGGTGGCAGAGCTAATTCCCCCGATGAGCCACTAGGAGGTGCTGCCAAGCGGTGAGTAGAGCACTTTCTGTGTCAGTTTCATTCTGAAAATATGAAATAAGATGATTTTGTCAGATTTTTATTTTTTTTTCCCCAAAAAGAAACTGGGGAAAATTAACACAATTTCACAAAGTGTTTCAATTTTGATCAGACTGCTTTCTCCCATGGAAAATGGGTCAGTGTTTCTGTATTAAGGTCTCTAAACAATGATGCACTTCATGCCTCAGTTCAGCTTTAGACATGGTCATTCCACTGTTGACCACATCTTTAGTTTCAAACCACTTTTTGAGAAGATAGCTGAATTTAACAAGCCATGCATAGCACCTTTTATAGCCTTCCGTCAGGGCTCTGATTCAGCGCATTGAGTAAGTTTGTGGGATCTGGTGAGGCAACTCTGCATACCTGCGAAGATTGTGTCATTGATAGAAGAGCTCCATAATGGAATAGAAAATTGCATTCAAGTCAATGGCACATACATAGCATGGTTTCTTATTTTCATGGGATTTCAGTAAGGTTGTGTACTCTTAATATTGTTGATCAATATTGGCATAGATTGGTTTGACAGATAAGCTAGAGGAGGCACCATTTTGCTTTGAGATTTTTGTAGGTTCAGTTTGGTTGAATTGCAGCAGCTGATGGCTGATCTGGTTGGGCACGAAGCAGCTTGCCTTGGTCTGGTTAGTAATATGTATAAAATTAAGTTCCTGGCCATTCAGGCCGTCAAACAGCCTCCAACTCTAGGTTACAACCAGACAGGAAGGTCGCAAATATTTTGGAAGCATCATAAACAGTGCTCAAAAGATGTGGACACTCATATAGCAGCAGCTGCTACTATGTTTCCAGCCCTTCAATGGCCTCTGTAGGGGCTATCATGACTGACTTACATCAAGCTTACTATGAAGCTGCAGATCTATAGACCTACAGTTACACCAGCTCTAAGAACATAAGAATGCCCATACTGGGTCAGACCAAAGGTCCATCTAGCCTAGTATCCTGTCTTCTGTGGGACAGTGGCAATGCCAGGTGCCCCAGAGGGAATGAACAGAACAGGTAATGATCAAGTGATCCATTCCCTATTGCTCTGTTGGATGGCAGTGAAACCTGGGCACAGAGAGGCTGAAGAATGGTGTACTGATGTTTTCAATTCTTATTTTTGTCAGCTTCTCTCTATGAGATCAGCAATTTATTTATAGCTAAACCCAGCTCCATCAGCACTGGGTCAATTTCAGTGGCTTTTGTTGGTCCGTACATATTGCTAGGATGGAAGATCAAAAAATTACAAAGTGTGTTTATCAAAGAATGCTGCTACATGGCCAGCAATCACATGGTCAGCAAAAGCTTTAGTGGTGTGAAAAGACTGTCACGCTGGCTGCAGTGTCTCAAGACCATGAGTGCCAACCTCAGGGAGGACTGTCAAGAAACAGGACACAAACTATGGGTTCTATAATTAGGTTGCACCAACCAAGTAACAAGGGTGAACTCCTAAAGCACTATAACAGTTTTAACATGGTGTCACAAACAGACCCCTTGGGCACGCCAGTCTATTTTGTCACCTAGATAAGCCTGCCTTTTGTGTCAGATGGTACCTTACACCAAAAATCACATCAATATTCAGGTTACTCCCAGTCCCAAAAGACCAGTCACTTACCCCAGGTCAACTGTACTTCAGATCTCAAATCAAAGACAATACTTGTAGCCAATCCTGTAATAAACTGACGGAAGATTTATTAACTAGAAAAAATAAACGAGTTATTTACAAGCAGGGCCGGCTCCAGCGTTTTTGCCGCCCCAAGTGGGAAAAAAAAAAGAAGCCGCGATTGGCAGCACTTTGGCGGGAGCTCTACCGCCACCCCTTCATCATTCGGCGGCAATTCAGCAGCAGGTCCTTCCCTCCGAGAGGGACTGAGGGACCCGCCGCCGAATTGTCGCCGAAGAGTCGGACGTGACGCCCCTTTCCCTTGGCTGCCCCAAGCACCTGCTTGCTGCGCTGGTGCCTGGAGCTGGCACTGTTTACAAGGTTAAAGCAGGTAAACACACACACAAGTTAGGACTCAAAAGGTAATATGTAATATGCCAGTTCAATATGTCTATTAGAGGTAATCCAAGCTAAACAACTAGGGACCTCTTGCTTATGCTTAGAAATCTTTGTCCCTCAGAGTTCAAGCAACATAGGAATAGTTTCTTCTGGTCAGGCATTTTTATTGCCTTCCCCCAGCATTCAAGCTGTAATGGGACAAGGGCTCGTGCATGTACTCCATTTAGGGCTGTGAGGAAAGCAAACAAAGACTTTTGTACGCTGACGTTCCGCAATGTCTTGCTTGGTGTCTAGAAGCATTCTTTTGTTGGAGGAGAAAACACCTGTTGTGGTAATCCAGTATTTCACACTTAGTAATGCTTCTCCCCTGACAGTGTGGGTTTATAGTGTTAGCAAGCATTTTTATAGCTGCAGAGCAAACACCTAAATATTACCTTATAACATGGGATACAGATGATATAAGAGTAATACATGCAGCATCCTACAAGCATTTCATAAAGTCTAAACACATTCTTATAACTCTAACATCATCTTTAGCAACACTAACCGGTTAATCAGACTGATTTTCAGCTATGCATTTGTCAATGTTCAGTGGGGCCCAAGGTTTTGGCATGAGCTGGCACCTGGTCTGCCAGCATCACAGATCCCAGTGACGGACACAAACTGAATATCCAGCCAGACCACCTTAAAGCTCTAGCTAGGGAGCAGATGGCACTTCATCTGCAAGGAAGCTACGTCTTTGGCATTTGCCTTTATGATGACTACAACAACTGTTCAAAATACAAAAAATGTATTGCTCTTGATCAGAAGTCATGATTTTCTTCTAAGAAAATGTGTAACAGCATAACCTACTGAAATGAAACCCTGAAATCAAGTTTATGCTATTGTTTTCCTAGTATTATGTTTGATTAAATAGCTTGAGTCAATGTGAGTCAATATCAACATTCTTTGGTTTAATAGGAAAAGATCTTGTTCAAAATCTCTGGGATTAAACAGATGATGTTTTCTAAGTGAAATAAAATTCATTTTTGCAAAAAGTTAAAATGTATAGAATATGAAAAAGAATTGATTTTGTTTTAAAGATGATAAAGTATTTATAGTTCTAAGTTATAAGGCTTGTCAGAAGGAAATATGCAAGGAAAGCATGCAAACCATATAAAAGACAAGAGAACCTATTCATAGTGCAAGCAGATTAGGTGTACCAGTTTGATTTATTTTAGAAGTCAGTAATTCTGTATGGTTTGTCATATGAACAAGGAACTGGAGTAAACTTAATGTGATACAAATGTGACGATTTCCAAAGCTTAGCGCAGTTCATTCAGAAAGAACACATCCAATTAATTTAAATATAATAGAAGCTCAAGACTGATTATTACGTAGTTTCATATATAAATTACTAATTATCTCACCTCCTAAAAAAACTCAATATGCAAAATTTAAAAATTAGCATTTCTTGTGTATAATGAGTATATATACTGTTCATCCTACTCATACAAAAAATCATTCAAATGCAGAAATTGTACCAACTTCTCACAAGACACCTTCAATAGTATCTGAAAATTCAATACCATTTTTAGCAGTGAGAAATTCATCAGGGCTCAGACTGGTGCATCAAAGACAGACTTCATGATCTCCTTCCTGTTTTGGAGAGTTCTTTCTATAGGTGATTATACCTTATAAGGGACTATACATGGCTTTTTGAAAAAAGCCATTTCATTCATTCATCTGTTTCAACAGATCTTTTCACCAGAATGCTATTGGTGACAGAAATATTGACAACTTATCCACATTAAGAGTAAGGGTAATTAATCACAAACAATTTACCAAGGGTTGTAATAAATTCTCCATGACTGGCAATTTTTAAAAATCAAGATTGGATATGCCCCAGGAATTATTTTGGGGGAAATTCTATAGCCTGTTTTATATAGGACATCAGACTAGAATGATCACAGGGGTCCCTTCTGGCCTTGGAATCTGTTAATAATTGGGAAGATGCAACATCAGCATGTGAACTACAGTTGGAACAAAGTGGGTTTTTTTCCTCTTTAAAAACACTCTAAACAAAAAATTGAAATTAGTCATGATACTTCAGTATCAGAAAACCATTTCAGTTTTGAAAGAAAAAAGTATTTTAAATAATTATACATTTTGCATTACACTTCATTATTGAAAATGACCTGGCAAAAAATGCCATCTTTAAGTAATTTTATTTTCTGTTTACAGATTATTTAAAAGAAAGCAGTGTCACTTTTTTTTTTAAGCAAACCACCCAAACATTCATTTGCAGAAGAAAATACTTGTAACACATTTTATCTGAGAGTGAAATTCACCCCAGTGCATAGGGTCAATTTAAGGAATTAAGGATTTAATAGAATTACTCCAAATATACATAGATACAAGTAAAGATCATGGCTGAAAATCTGGCCTCATTGAAGTCAGTGGGAGTTTTATCATTGACTTGAATGAGGCCAAGATTTCACCCCAAGAATCTTTCCCTTAATGTGGGGATTAAGTGGTGCACAGGGCTTTGTGCAGGCCCTCTACCCTGGCGTGAATTTCCCCCTAGAGAGAGAGAGAGAGAGAGAGGGAGTGTGTGTGTGTGTGTATACACATCTTTAAGAGATCCTGTATGGAGAAAAGAAGTACAATATAACACTTCTGTAGGTCTCAAAATCCTTAATAAAAGTAAGGCATATCACCCATCTTTTACAGAAGAAGAAAGGTTAATAGTTGTGCCCAAGGTCACAAATCAAGTCAATGGGAAAAGCAACCCACATCTCGGTCCAATATTCTGGACCCATTCTGACTCCCTCTATGCTGGTATCTAATTAATATATTGAACTCTGCCCACTAAGGAGATCAACAAATAAATGTGGTATTCTAAAAAGGAGGTGTAATCCATGTCTGCAGAGGGAATTTTTTTCCCCACACTCCTTCGGTAACATAAATATATTTATTTTTAACTACTGAGGTCTTTTGACGTTTCTGGTCATTATAAATTGCTGTTAAGTGTAAAACACTTACAATTTGGAAGTCCGTAATAAGATATTCACAGCTCTTCATGCCAGCATTTTTGTTTTGTTTATGCCTCCTTGTTTTTACTCCTTTTTTAGTGCTGGCCCAGATTTCAGACCAAAGGCTGAGTGGAAGCTGGGGATTTATGGATATCTGGAGCTCCAAGGCCACCACTCATGGTCAACTGTGCAGATGGTCTCTCTCCCCTCAGTAGTGCTCTTCAGAAACCCCTAGATGTAGGTGACTGGCCTGGGCATGCTGCTTTCTCCCATTAGTTGCCAGACCTATTGATGTACTCTGTGACATCTCTCAGGTATGGTAAGGTATGCTGCTGCAAGCACCATCAGTTTTCCATGATTTCTATTGTGAATGTTTTACATTGGGTTTGCAGTTCAAACTTGTCCCTTGGTCTGGATCCTGCCCCCAACCCACACTTTCAATTTTCCCCAAAAGAGGCTAACGGGCTATATGGATCAGTTGAAGTAATAGGGAAGGAACGATACCCGATGAGCCACTGCCATGCTCTGTTCTTTTCAAAAGGTTGTGCTCTCCCCTCTCCATGCAGGAATGGGTAGCATAGTGGCCTATGGAAACGGTCAGTGGCATGGGTAGAGTTAGGTGACAACCACATGTGCAGAATTAACTTTGCAATCCATGGTATAAATGCCAAACCTTGAAGTACAGACATTTATTGAATGATTTTAATATAATTAAATTGGTGTGAGCCACAGTACAAACTAATTATATTAACATTAAACACTTGATTGAACCTGTACTATTCACTTCCAGCTAAGACTTTTACTTTTTCAAATCAACATCTTTCTCCTTGAATACTCAAGCCAGTCAAAAAATCAAACAAAAAGTGAGTTTCTTGCCCTTGCTCAAGGCTGCCTGTTACACTACCCTGCTGTAACTGGATGCTGAAGTCTGTTGTGGCCCCAAGAGCAGAATTGGGAAGGCTTAAAAGGTGACTTAAAGCCACATTAGCCCTCTTCCGAGGGCTGTAAATTCTGTGTTGCACCCCTATTGTTCACTTTACTGCTACATAGTACCTAGTCGAATGTATAGCATTAGAACATATGGTACAAATTCCACAGAAAATCATTTTCAAATGGCAAATATTTGGTGTCTGTGAGGAAAACATCAAATTAGATAAAAATTAAAGGTTTTGCCTGATTTCTTTTAAACTAAATCTGCAAAGTTCAGTCAAAATAATCAGTTGGTTCAGTTATGTTCTACACTGTTTATTTTCATAGCCACTACACCATGGCACGGGAAACAGAAACTAGAAGTAACATTACTTAAAACAGTATTGCATTACAGAATAATCATTCAATCACCATTTCATGATTTTATGACGATTATGACTTTGAACATTATATTTCACACACCTTTCAAAGTACTCTGTGCCTGGGAATTATTTATTTAGAATACTAGTTTTGTTGGTTGATGGACCCCAGGCAGTCTGGCATGGATATGACCCATCCCTTCATTCTGGTACCAGTCTCACATGTCTACTTCTATATTCCTAACTTCACTCCATTCTTTGTTGACAACCATAGTCTCGCTTTCCTTGAGATTGTCATTTATGTTCCATAAGGGATGTGTATCCTTCCGTAAAGATGGGTATTAAGGCTTTTCCCTTGAATTTATCTTTTGAATAATTAAGTGAACACTTTGCCTACCCATTCCTAATCTCTTCTCAGGTTTCTTATCCTAATCCCAGTCTCCTTGCCCAGTCAGTCCCAGTTTCCCTCTCCCAGCTCATCTGATTTGTCTCTCCCCTTCTCCCAAGCTCCTCATCCAATGTCATTCCTCCCTCTAGCCCTTTTCTTAGCTCCTTGTCCCAGTCTCTTTCCCCAGCCAATTTCAGTTGCACTTCAGAAATTTATCAGTTCTGTCCCCACTCCTCCTGGCTCCTAGTCCCACTCTTGTTGTCCAGTCAATTCCAGTCTTCCTCCCACCATCAGCTCTGAATATGGTCTCAGAGCTCCCCCACTAGCCAACTGGCTCCAAGTCCAGTGTCTTCTCCTGATTTCTTCTTTGTCCCAATCTCCTTGCCCAAAAGGTTCCAGGCGCCTCTCCCACTTCTCTTAATCACAGATTCCCCCTTGGCTCCCAGCTCAATCTCTGCCTCCTCCAATTACAGTGTCACCAGACTCCTTGTCCCAATCTGCATCTGACCTTTCCCTCTCCCGGCCCATCTTTTGTCCCCTCTGCATTCAAATCAGGCAGCTTCCTCCTCCACAGTGCCTGGGTGCCACCCAGGGGGTCACTGAGAGCACAGGACAGAAAGATGCCCTGCTTTCAGTTCCGGTGCCCAGTCCCACCCTGATGCAGAGCATCTGGAAGCAAGAATTATAGGGAATGTCAGCAAATGGCATATCCTCAACACAAAGGCCACACTCTTTTCAAATTTCAAGTTCCTGCTCCAAAGTATGGGGGTGCTAGAGTTGTTCGAAGAAATGGACAAAAACTTAGCATCATTCTGAGAAATAACTGACCTTTTTTTTTTTTTTTTTTTTTTTTTAAAGAATATATCAATGAAAAGTCCAGAATAATTCAGCCTGAGGCAGACTCCCAGCATGGAAAAATTCAGCCCTATTGGTTCACGCTTGGCAAAGTTATAAGCAACTGAAAACAGGGTCTCATACCAGAAGTTTAGGGTAACCTGAACAAGAGGCATTGCTACTGGCCCCAGTCATAATCACCAAATAACCAGAGTTTGGCATAGCTTGACATGAACAGCCATCTGCTTAGAAGAGGTCATGACTGAATCATAAATCAAGACTAAAGCTCTGTTAATGCACTTACATAGCAGTTGCTCTAACAGTGCCTGGCTCAATACATTGAGTGTATGGGCTCACCCACCCACTCACCCAACTACCTTTAATTGTCTGCATTCATCTGTTATTTGCCTACATGTTCTCTATATCAACTAATCTTTTTTGGGTCAGAGGCTTTTTTTTCAATATGATTGTGAAATAATTACCAGCAAATGTTTAGGCATCATATGAATACAGTGCACCATAATCCAGTAGCTCCATGACATGAGCACTAACTACAAACGCATTTAAATGTTGGAAGTTGCAGTACCACAGCTGTATCTGCTCAATCTCCATGTGCTTCCAAATTCTCTGCTGGTATAATTTGAAACAACTCCACTGAAGTTAAAGGAGCTCCACCAATTTACACTAGCAGAGAATTTGGCCTCTTGTCATCTTTATGTTTAATGTTTTACCAGTGTAAAATCCTAATTCAGTGTCAGCAAGAGAGGAGAAAATACTCAATGTCAGATTAATTCAGTGTGACTAATACCTTTGTTGTAGTAGGTTTCCTTTTTTATTTTAAATTAACCTTTTTAGTGGAACGAGACAAACCCTTTTGTGCCATATGCATGTCTCCTTTCATTCAAGATTTTACTTCCGTGGTAGTATTGTGCTATTATTAAACTAAAATGGCATATTAAAATTTGACAAACACAAACTAACTGTAGCTGATATCTGAATGTACTGTAAATGTAAATTCTTTTTTTGGAAACCAGACACTCAAAGCTCCATCGGCCTGATTCACCATTGCATATATGTTTTATGCTATAACAATTCAATTTATCTTACACTGACAGAACAGAGTAATCCGGTGGTGAATCAGGCCCTCTGGCTGTTTTTCACATGTATTCATATTGAAGGGCCAAAATCCATTTGCTGTGGATCTAAAATCTTAACTACAGTTTCTGCTAAGAACTTTTCATATAGGTCCGGATGAGGACTAGCTAACAAAGAACAATACATAGCTAAGAGAAAGCTGGGGAAAACAGATAACTTTGTGTGTTTCAGGTCAGTGAGTGGAGTCAGCATAACTCCAAATGTAATTGGGCGGACTTATCGCGAGTTATAGACACATGAAGTGCTGAGAAAGGCCTCACGGTTACTCCCTAATGCAGGGAGGAGATAGTGGTATAATACCCCTCAGATCCCAGACAGAGTTCGGGGAGAGGCCTAATATGATTGACATGAGTTATGACACCCTCCCCTCACAGATGTATGCCAATCCTAGCCCACAGAAATGCAAGGATAAACTTATAAACAATTGTGATTGTTAAGTACTAATTACTGCTTTTTTGCTTTAAATCTCCAGGAATGTACCTGTTGGTCAATCGGTAGAGAAGCTACCTCATTCCTCTGGACCCCAAAATTAGGATTTAACCTATATACTTTAATAGACATAGTTTGAGGGTAATTACCTGTGTGTCAGCAGTATGTTAATTTGAGCCTTGGGCAGAGCCATTATGTAGTCTTTTAGACCATTGGCTTATTGTGCTTATCTTGTCTTGCTGCTTGAACCTATCCAGAGGCTTGGGAAACACATCCACATCACTTCTCTCCGCCCAATGAGCACCCTATATAATCTATTGTCATTAGTTGTTCTGCAGTGTCTCTGAGCCTGATAAGCAAAGTGACACTCCGCCAGCGTTGTGCGTAATAAACTCCTGTGCTTGACTCTACATGGTGTCCATTTTTGATCCTTCACATATTTTTAAGGATATATATAATATTTGATTAGCAGAAACGACACATGAAGAAATATGTTGCATTTGCTGAGGTAATACAGGTAGCTTGCTATGAAACAGTTACTGGAGATTATTTGTAAGGTTTGCCTAATCCTCTCAAATTTTCATTATACACTCTTGTCAAAATGAAATCTGAGTATTTGTGCTATCTGAGAAGCCTGTATGGTCAGAATGTAGGGTATTATTCTATGCATTATGTTGAATGACATTGTTCTATTCAAAATTTATCTACAGTTTATCCACTGTTCTTCTGACAGTTTGTGGCCAATGAAAATTAAAGACAAGACGACAGATGATTGGGGGAATATTTTTGCAATCATTTCAACACATATGGGAAATATAAACAGTTAGGCTCTGTAGATCTTTCATTTTCTTCAACCAGTACTTCGATCTATGCAACTACATAAATACAGTGACTTAAAAAAAAAACAAGGGTTATTTTCTGACCAAGATGTTTCAGATATAGCACAGCTGAACATATCTGCACATCAGGTGGCCACCAGCTTGAAATAATACAGATCCCTTGATCTCTCTAAATCATGATAACGGGTTGTATTAGTGAACAGTAGAGCTGATCAGAGCACAATTCATTTTGTGGTAACTTTTAAGGTTTTTAAATTTGTTTTTGTTCCATATTGCAATGAAAACAATCTTTCAAATTTTTTGTGTGAAAACGGAATTGTGTCAAAATGACCATTTTGTAATAAGAATTTGGGAAGGAGTGGGAGGAGAACCAGTGATCAGTACATTTATGTGGGATGTGAGACATACTGGTTCAAATCCCTTCTCTGCTTGATTCAAAGGAGAGGTTTTTATCCCAAATCACTGTGAATTAGTGATCGGCAAGAAAGTTTTCCCATCCCTCAAAATTCTGAAATTTCAAAAAAATTCCAGTTCTTCATCAGGATACAGCTCAGACCTTTTGATTTTTCACACACAAAAAAAAGAACTGTTAAAGGCCTCACCCCACAAATGGCCTGGTGGTCAGGGCATTCACCTAGGATGTAGGAGATCCAGGTTCAAATTCATGGTCTGAATCAATTAGAGCAGGGCCTTGACCCTGCATTTCCCACATCACAGCTCATTGCCTTAAACACTACCATGGGTCACTTTTTTGGCCTAGACTCAATGTTTTGACAGAGACTTGATCAACATCTCCACACAAATATTTCAACTTTTGCCAAATTTCATTTCAAGGAAAATGTTACGACTAATAAACAGCACCATGTCTCCTGAATAGACCTATATAAGATAAGAATAAATGTTTGAGTACGCGTTAAAACTATGTTAATCAGTTGTGGCTGCAAATGACAGAATTTAGACATCTAGCTGATTGTGCTTGCAAATAAGATAGATGTCTAAATTCTGCCTTTTACACCCACAATTGACTACAGGTACAAAGTTAGAGGCTATTTCTAAAGATGTGGCCCATAAAATAGTGAGTCCACTTGAACAGTGACTGTAAGTGTGCACTGAGGTGACGGGTGTACCCTCAAAAAGCCTGAAAATATATATACATACACACACGGCTGCTAAAGAGAAGAGTTGGTGCTGAAACATTTATGGGAACTGTTTAACCCTTTAGGTTGAAATAACTATTGAACATGGGGTAAAGTTTCCAAGTTTCTTCTCTCTTTATAATTTACATCCTGTGTAAATACAAGCAAAACAGAAAAGTCTAAGTCCAGTACTAAGTACTCATGCTGAAGTATATCATATAAGTATAACAGAACACTTTACAATAGATGTATGACTTTCAAGAAAACAAAGCAAGGGTGGTAGTGGACAGAAAAATGTTATATTGTTGGGGAGAAAATCCCCAAAGCAATCAGTTGTAATTTTAAAAGTTAACACTTTCCACTTGGGAAAAAAAAGTTTTAGTATTCAGGTTGGCTTTGCACAAATGAACACTCCATCTTAACTGTCTATTTTAAAAACTATGGGTGGGTAGCAACCTTCTTAAGCCTACCACACTGGAGAAAAACAACTTGAATAAATAGTGTGTTGCTGACATCTAGCTGATATGGTCTTCTGAGACTATTCAATGTTCCAACAAGGAGCACGTCAGATGATACACATGCAATCAAGGATCTTTAACTAGACACCCAAGCCAGACCTGAGACACAGCACCATCCAAAACTTATAACTCAAAAGCATGAATCTGTAGGGAGGATGTCTTTCCCTCATTTTGTCAATCAGAAAAAACTGCAGACACAGCATATCAATATATCTTTGTCATATTTCACAACCGTGATCAATTACAAATTCATTTCATATCATCTAGAGTTCATTGCCTTGTTTACTTGTGTCTCCCACTTCATTATAAAGATGAGTTTTCTATACTTTGGTCTTGGTAAATTTAATGGTGTTTGCAACAGCAGTTGTGTCCAGGAAATAACAGTAGATGTATTAGTATTGTATTTGAGAAGTGTTTGGGTCATTTACAAATAGCAATGTACTGCAAATGTTAAACAGCTTAATTTTTTTTTTTTTACTTCAGAAGGAAAATATAGTGTTATTATTGGTGTTAGTGATAAGGTGATAATTTTAAGATACAAATACAGAAATGATATATTTTAAATAGATGATCCAGATCTGTACAGTTCAGATCTGAATGTCAATTCAAGGATCTCCAAAGTCTGAGAGGAGTGAGACCCAATGTTCCAATTTGGGCCAATCTCATAAAAAACAACCAACCAAACAAAAACCACACCAGCTCCATTAAGTCAATGTCTCTATAACAAATTTTTGCAGTACTACCAAATGCATTTAAATTACCTTTAAAGTTTGTATGAAGTAGCAATTTGGACCAGAGTTCCCAGGATCACAGATGCACTGTTTTTTCAGGTAGTCTCTTTATAGCTTATTGCACAATATTTTTAAGAGAATCGTGATTCAATACAAATGCCAGGAAGCATACTTGTTAGATAAGGTCATTTACCAAAATATTTCAGGCCAACAGTTTGCTCAATAACTACTTAATGGCTTATTGAACATTTCATTGTAATCCAATAGGTAGAGTGAAAGTGAGGTGGCTTAAGACAGATGCACTAACGGCTAGGTAATTTTAAACCATCAAATTGCGCATTAACCAATCAAATAATGATGCAGTCTTATTACTGTTACTCTTCTCCTCTCTTCCTCCTCCTTTTTCTATGTCACTTTCCCTTATTACATCTTGCTTCAAATTAGATTTTAAATTATTCAGATCAAGGACCATGCCTAGCCCAGTTGAGTCTGTTATCACATGCAGTGTTGCTCCACCTTCCTTTGCCAAACACACTGTTGTCAATATCAGCAAGGAAAAAAAATCCTTGTAGTAAGGACAATAATCCTAATAAAAAATAAAGTGCTGGAGGATGATCAGAATTTTTTTTTTTTAATTAGTCAAATGTAAGATCACAGCATCTCTCGGTAACAGTCCTTTAAAATGGAAGGTCTATGCAGTAAAATGGGGGGGACTACATGGAAAGCAATGTCTTTATCCATAAATAATGGAAAAATACAAATACAAAAAGAAAAAAAGGATTAGCTTATAATAGACGCAGACATGGGCACCAGAGAAGTGATGGTACAATATACCATAGCTTTCCAGTTCAAGGGTTCAATAAAGTGAACTGGCCTAAAAGGGAGACTAAGTTCAAGTAAAACGAGTGGCAGACAGACTTTAAACACAAAGTGAATACTCTGCAGCACATTATCAGCTTTTTTAAAACAACTGTAGTTTTTCTAGTTCAAGGAGGAAAAATTCAAGGATCTGTAGTAATTGCACTGACCCTGATAAAGACAAGTGAGGCCACTAAAGTAAATGGACTAATAAAGTTTACAAACAATTGAATCCATCATGAGAACAAGATACTGTGGAGGCACTGGACCTGCTATCAGTTTGGTAGAGTACCTAAAGAGAATGGTTTGCATAAGTTCCATAGTCTTCAACCCTCCACTAGTTTAACAGTGATAGGCAGAATTCCATCATTTATCAAGGCTGCTGCTGATTTTTATAGAATAAATTAAAACTGCTGTCTTCAGTTTTGATTTTAAAAATATATTACACAACTCTATCTATCAGAGAAGCTACAAGCCAGGTTATTTTTCAAGACACTCAATCTAAATTACATATATTTTTCTCCCTTTGGTGGTTGGTAATTTCTAAATGCTGATGAACTAAGCTGTAAATTAGGGCCCTGTCCATGGTAAGGTACATCAGTTTTAGTTTACACTTTCACAATCCTGCCTATTTCAATTTTTACTTCGTTATGGTAATTTTGTCAGATAGATAACCTTGTGATTATTGAGCTAAAAGTGGACTTTCTGCCACTATTTCACTTACACATTGCCACCTGTCCAAACAGCTTTACAAGTGTCTGAAATAATTTTTTTTATAAAAAAAAGTGTTCCACCTAAATTCTAACCCCCCGCCCTCCCCAAAAAACCTAGCTTTCTTGTACACTTAGGACATGTCTAAGATAAATAAATATGTACATATGAATCAGTATCAGCTCCTGTGATAGTCATGGATGTCCAGAGAAAAACTAGACAAATATTTGAAATCTAGTCAATATTATACATTAAATCTCAGATTTCAAAGCCATACTTCATTTCATATAGGGACAAATTCTGATGCCCTTCCTCCAGCTGAGCAGCCTGCTACTCCTTGTGTAGTCCCACTGATTCATAAAGGACTATGAGTATCATGCTCCTTATTGTAGAGTATCAGGATTTGGACCATAATGATGAGATATGGCTGGTCTAGGTTGGGGACTCTGAATGCACCCATAATAGAAACAAACAACCCCATAACATTTTATTCCAAGACACAGATTCTCTCTTTAATATTAAAAAATAAACCCATGATTGTTACAGTTAAAGTATTGAATTTTACAATTCTTGTTACCAAGATCATTTTTAGGTCTTAACATTCCCAGGATTTTGTTGCCTAAGTTTCCAATTATTATCTGAGTACCACTATTTGCAGGTGCTAGTATTCCATTAGACTAAGGCCTGGTCTACATTACGAGTTTAGGTCGAATTTAGCAGCGTTAAATCGAATTAAGCCTGGACACGTTCACACGGCTAAGTCCCTTTTTTCGACTTAAAGGGCCCTTTAAACCGGTTTCTTTACTCCACCTCCGACGAGGGGATTAGCGATAAAATCGGCCTTAGCGGGTCGGAATTGGGGTAGTGTGAACGGAATTGGACGTTATTGGCCTCCGGGAGCTATCCCACAGTGCTTCATTGTGACCGCTCTGGACAGCACTCTCAACTCAGATGCACTGATCAGGTAGACAGGAAAAGCCCCGCGAACGTTTGAATTTCATTTCCTGTTTGCCCAGCGTGGAGAGCACAGGTGACCACGCAGAGCTCATCAGTACAGGTAACCGTGATGGAGTCCCAGGATCGCAAAAGAGCTCCATCATGGACCGAACGGGAGCTACGGGATCTGCTCACCATATGGGGAGATGAATCAGTGCTAGCTGAACTCCGTAGCAGTAAACGAAATGGCAAAATATTAGAAAAGGTCTCCAAGGCCATGAAGGACAGAGGCCATAACAGGGACGCACAGCAGTGCCGCATGAAAATTAAGGAGCTAAGGCAAGCCTACCACAAAGCCAGAGAGGCAAACGGAAGGTCCGGGGCAGGGCTGCAAACATGCCGCTTCTACGCGGAGCTGCATGCGATGCTAGGGGGTGCAGCCACCACTACCCCAACCATGTGCTTTGACTCCTTCAATGGAGAAACACACAGGGAAGCGGGTTCGGGGTACGAGGAAGATGAGGATGAAGATAATGTAGATAGCTCACAGCAGCAAGGAAGTGGAGAAACCGGTTTCCCCAACAGCCAGGATATGTTTATCACCCTGGACCTGGAACCAGTAACCCCCGAACTCACCCAAGGCGTGCTCCCAGACCCTGAGGGCACACAGGGGACCTCTGGTGAGTGTACCTTTGTAAATATTACACATGGTTTAAAAGCAAGCTTGTTTAATGATTAATTTGCCCTGGCAATCGCGGCCAGTACAGCTACTGGAAAAGTCTGTTAACGTGTATGGGGATGGAGCAGAAATCCTCCAGGGACATCTCCAGAAAGCTCTCCTTCATGTACTCCCAAAGCCTTTGCAAAAGGTTTCTGGGGAGGGCTGCCTTATCCCGTCCGCCATGGTAGGACACTTTACCATGCCAGGCCAGTAGCACGTAGTCTGGAATCATTGCATAACAAAGCATGGCAGCGTATGGTCCCGGTGTTTGCTGGCATGCAGACAACATCCATTCCTTATTGCTCTTTGTTATCCTCAGGAGAGTGATATCATTCACGGTCATCTGGTTGAAATGGGGTGATTTTATTAAGGGGACATTCAGAGGTGCCCGTTCCTGCTCTGCTGAACAGAAATGTTCCCCCGCTGTTAACCACGCGGTGGGGGGGAGGGGTGAAGTGATCATCCCCGAGAATTGGGTGTGTGGGGGGAGGGGGGTTAGTTGGGTTTGTGCTGCATGTTAACCCGGAAACCGCAGCCCCTCCTTTTACATTGCAAACCCATTTTAAATGGCCAACCCAACGGGTGCTTGGTATGGGAAATGAGGGCGCTACTGTTTGAAACCATTCCCACGTTAAGAAGGTTAAAAAAGCCAAAAGACTGTGGCTTACCATGGCTGCCTGCAAGCCGAAATCTGTTGCCTGGCACTGCGTGAGTGATCTCTCACACCAAACCGGCAGGCCCTCAATATAAGAGGAAAAATGCGACCTTGTAACGAAAGCACATGTGCTGTGTAATGTGAACAGCAAAATTTAACGTGAAAGAGTGTACCCATTGTTCTCTAAAATGTGTCTTTTTTAACCACCTCTCCCTTCTCCTCCACCAGCTGCAAATGTTTCTCCTTCACAGAGGCTAGCAAAGATTAGAAGGAGAAAACGGCGGACTCGGGATGATATGTTCTCGGAGCTCCAGATGTCCTCCCACGCTGACAGAGCACAGCAGAATGCGTGGAGGCAGTCAATGTCAGACTACAGAAAAGCACAATATGAACGAGAGGAGAGGTGGCGGGCAGAATCGTGGGATGAACAGAGCAAGTGGCGGGCTGAAGATGATAGGTGGCGTCAGCTTGCAGACAGAAGGCAAGAGTCGATGCTCTGGCTGCTGGAGCATCAAACTGATATGCTCCAGCGTATGGTTGAGCTGCAGGAAAGGCAGCAGGAGCAGAGACCGCCACTACAGCCCCTGTGTAACCAACAGCCCTCCTCCCCAAGTTCCATAGCCTCCTCACCCAGACGCCCAAGAACACGGTGGGGGGGCCTCCGGCCACCCAGTCACTCCACCCCAGATGATTGCCCGAGCATCAGAAGGCTGGCCTTCAATAAGAGTTAAAGTTTTAAACTGCAGTGTGTCCTTTTCCTTCCCTCCTCCCCCACCCATCCCGGGCTACCTTGGCAATTATCCCCCTAGTTGTGTGATGAATTAATAAAGAATGCATGAATGTGAAGTAACAATGACTTTATTGCCTCTGCAAGCGGTGCTCGAAGGGGGGAGGGGAGGGTGGGGTGGTTGGTTTACAGGGAAGTAGAGTGAACCGGGTGGGGGGGGCGGAGGGTTCATCAAGGAGAAACAAACAGAAGTTTCACACCGTAGCCTGGCCAGTCACAAAACTCGTTTTCAAAGCTTCTCTGATGCGCACTGCGCCCTGCTGTGCTCTTCTAACCGCCCTGGTGTCTGGCTGCGCGTAATCAGCGGCCAGGCGATTTGCCTCAACCTCCCACCCCGCCATAAATGTCTCCCCCTTACTCTCACAGATATTGTGGAGCACACAGCAAGCAGCAATAACAATGGGGATATTCTTTTCGCTGAGTTCCGAGCAAGTCAGTAAGCTGCGCCAGCGTGCTTTTAAACGTCCAAATGCACATTCCACCACCATTCGGCACTTGCTCAGCCTGTAGTTGAACAGGTCCTGGCTTCTGTCCAGGCTGCCTGTGTACGGCTTCATGAGCCATGGCATTAAGGGGTAGGCTGGGTCCCCAAGGATAACTATAGGCGTTTCAACATCCCCAACAGTTAGTTTCTGGTCCGGGAAGAAAGTCCCTTCCTCCAGCTTTCGAAACAGACCAGAGTGCCTGAAGACGCAAGCATCATGTACCTTTCCTGGCCATCCCACGTTGATGTTACTGAAACGTCCCTTGTGATCCACCAGGGCTTGCAGCAGCATTGAAAAGTACCCCTTGCGGTTTATGTACTCGGTGGCTTGGTGCTCCGGTGACAAGATAGGGATATGGGTTCCGTCTATCGCCCCACCACAGTTTGGGAATCCCATTGCAGCAAAGCCATCCACTATGGCCTGCACGTTTCCCAGAGTCACTACCCTTGATATCAGCAGGTCTTTGATTGCCCTGGCAACTTGGATCACAGCAGCCCCCACAGTAGATTTGCCCACTCCAAATTGATTCCCGACTGACCGGTAGCTGTCTGGCGTTGCAAGCTTCCACAGGGCTATCGCCACTCACTTCTCAACTGTGAGGGCTGCTCTCATCCTGGTATTCTGGCGCTTCAGGGCAGGGGAAAGCAAGTCACAAAGTTCCATGAAAGTGCCCTTACGCATGCGAAAGTTTCGCAGACACTGGGAATCGTCCCACACCTACAACACGATGCGGTCCCACCAGTCTGTGCTTGTTTCCCGGGCCCAGAATCGGCATTCCACGGCATGAACCTGCCCCAGTAACACCATGATTTGCACATTGCTGGGGCCTGTGCCTTGTGAGAGGTCTATGTCCATGTCAATTTCCTCATCACTCTCGTCGCCGCGCTGCAATCGCCTCCTCGGCTGGTCCTGGTTTTGCTTTGGCATGTCCTGGCTCTGCATATACTCCAGGACAATGCGCATGGTGTTCATAGTGCTCATAATTGCCGCGGTGATCTGAGCGGGCTCCATGATCCCAGTGCTATGGCGTCTGGTCTGAAAAAAGGCGCAAAACTAGTATCTGACGGATGGAGGGAGGGAGGGAGGGGCGAGTGACGACATGGTGTACAGGTACAGGGAATTAAAATCAACAAAGGTGGCTGTGCATCAGGGAGAAACACAGACAACTGTCCCACAGAATGGCCCCCCCAAAGATTGAACTCAAAACCCTGGGTTTAGTAGGCCGTTGATTTCACGGAGGGAGGGGGAAGCAAATGAATACAGAACAAATCTATTTTTTACATCTTAAGCTGGCAGACGACGGTGCAGCATGACTGATAGCCCTCGGCATCTTCTGGGTGCTTGGCAGAAAATACTGGGCGCTTGGCAGAAAATAGCATACTACGACTGATAGCCATCATCGTCATTGGGAAGGCAGCAGAATATGACTGGGGGACATACGGAGTTTCAGCCACTGCAGTACAATGACAACGGATACCAGTCGTAATACACCATCTTCTGCCAAAAGGCAAGGGCCTGCTGCTGTGTAGCAATGCAGCCCCACGTCTGCCAGCCCCACGTCTGCCAGCACCCAGATCGCTGATGAAGGCTACCAGTCATACTGCACTGTCTACTGCCAAAAGGCAATTAGCTGCTGCTGTGTAGCAATGCAGTACCACGTCTGCCGGCACCCAGATGACATATGGTGACGGTGAGCTGAGCTGAGCTGAGCGGGCTCCATGCTTGGCGTGGTATGTTGTCTGCACAGGTAACCCAGGTAAAAAGGCGCGAATCGATTGTCTGCCGTTGCTCTGACGGAGGGGGAGGGGCCTGACGACATGTACCCAGAACCCCCCGCGACACTGTTTTGCATCATTCAGGCATTGGGATCTCAACCCAGAATTCCAATGGGCGGCGGAGACTGCGGGAACTGTGTGATAGCTACCCATAGTGCAACGCTCCGGAAGTCGACGCTAGCCTCGGTACTGTGGATGCGGTCCGCCGACTTAATGCACTTAGAGCATTTTATGTGGGGACACACACAATCGGCTGTATACAACCGATTTCTATAAAACCGGCTTCTATAAATTCAACCTAATTTCGTAGTGTAGACATACCCTAAGAAAGGTGTTTACCCTTTTTGTTTTACCCAGTTGAATACATTTAGTACACTAGAATTATTTTAAACTAGTTCTGGGAAATCAAACCATCTCCAATTATTCATTCACATGAATATTTCTTCCAAATTAATATATGAACTTCTTTATTTACCACAGATAATTATACTTTAAATCAGTCTCCTACAAAAATATTTGTGATAGACTTTAACTGTCATTCTTGTTAGACTGAAAATATAAAGTGAAGTAATATTCTTTTCCAGCATTATCATCAATAAGGACCTCTAGTTCTTTCATTCCCCATAGTTTTACTCTGTTTAAAGCTGAAATTTAAGTTTATCAAATCATAGAACAAAGTTGGAGTGTTGATTTGCAAATTATATAGTTATTTTCCTTTTCAAAGTCCTCTGATGGCAATTCAGCATCACTGGACAAGTAGAGCCTGATCTTTGTGTATTAGGTGCACAAAAAATAGGATCAGAGCTATGCCATCTGGTTCTCTCTGGCATCTCAATCCCAGCCTCCACCTTGTCTGTTTAAAACTGATCAGTGACAGCAACCCTCTCAATCCTTCTAAAAATACCTCTGGGATGGTCTGCAACAATCCAAAATTTATCCTAGTCTCTTTTCTCCTTGCAACCACTGGTTCTGTCTCATATCTAAATTGCCTCCCAAGATTTGTCCACTATAGTCACACAACTTCCTTACAGATCATATCCAGTCCAGGAAGCCACTCTTTTATCCCACTCATGCCTGGAATTCCACTCCCAAGATGCCTCAGTCATGCCACCTTTCTACCTTCCTAAGACAGCAGACAGCTCACTTGGTTATGGCTTTTCAGGCTGAACAATCATATTCAGCAGTTTCTTTGAACTGACTATACCACTATAAGAATCATTGGTGATGTTTCCCTGAGAAACCTGGAAGGGCTAGGGTGCTCAAAGTTTTCTTTGGTTTTTCTCCCAGAGTTTCTTCCTTTTAGTCTTTTGTCTGTTCTGGAGCTGAAACATGCTAGGAAACTGACTGTATGCATAGTGGCACCCAGGTCCTCTCTGCTGCATAGATCCTGACCCATGTCCTTTCCCCAACGCCCTCTTCCTTCCTCCCTAAAATGACACACCACTAGTCCTGAGGAGGGCCTGTGTTGGGATGCTGAAAGGGTATTGCTTTCTAGCCCCTCTGGTAGGCCAAAACAATCACTTTGTGTGTGTGGCGGAGGGCACAGCAGTGGCCTTACACCAGGACTAGCAGGCAAGGATGTAATGGTCACATAACAGGGATGCCAGCAGTCGTGCTTAGTGGTTGGAGCAGGAATCATGCCCAATGGTCAGAGTAGGAGTCAAGCCCAGTGGATAGAACAGGAGTCGGTAGCCAGAAATTGGGGCCCAGGGTCAGAGCCAAGGGTCGCAGGTAGAATCAGAAGCCAGGAACTGGAGCATAGGGTCAGAATCAGAGTCAGAAGCCAGATGCAACAGCCAAACGTAGAGGTCAAGAATCAGAGCTGAGAGTCAGAATTGGGTTACCTGGAGTGAGGTAAGGCTGGGAAGAAGCAGGAGCTATTGCAACCATGGGCAAAATCTTTGAGCAGTAGCTGAACTGCTGCTGGGCTTAAGAGCTGATCTGCTGACTTCCAACCAACCAGGTGATGTAGCCAATCTGGCAGCCTACTCCATGCCAGCTATGCTCATCTGGTTGCCTGGAGACTGGCTGTGTTGCAGGCCTTGCTTCCTGACAGTTACTCCC
Organism: Emys orbicularis; assembly: GCF_028017835.1. Taxonomy (NCBI): domain Eukaryota; kingdom Metazoa; phylum Chordata; order Testudines; family Emydidae; genus Emys; species Emys orbicularis. The sequence continues at coordinate 76,048,593 of NC_088688.1, read as the reverse complement.
TAACAAATTATCTTGCTTTCTACATCTGAGGTTGTGGAAGATTTGGATAATTAGACAAGACATCTAATGAGGGGAAAGGGCTCCAGGCATCTTCTGACCCATCTTCTGACTCCAGGCATCTTCTGATTTGAGAGCTATACCTTAGTCTCAGTGAGGAAACCCAATGAAGGGAAAGGCTCTGATTCTACACTCACTCGTGTTCTTTTTATGGAGAACACAGAATTGATCTATAAATACACGGAGTTGTCAGATCACATAGTTCAACCAATTCAGTGGACAGACCATACACCCATTTCTAGTTAGTTGTCCAGTCCACAGTGTAGCTCAGGTAAGTAAGGCAGGAGCATGCTTTCTTGTGGACTCACTGACAAAATACAGCATCATCCCCATGCCATTTATCTTCAGCCTTCACATCAATCTGTTTCAGGACATTGCTGGTGTTGCTGTTGGTGTCAAAGCTCCAACTCATCTACAGTATATCATTGCTTGATGGTGTTGTCAAGGATTGCTCACCCAGTGACAAAGACTTCACTGAGGAAACATCCTCCCGCAGCAAATTGTGTTCCCACTTCTATCATCTAAATACAACATCACTAATAGCAATCCTAAAGGCTATATGCAAAATATTGATGAATTTGTGTTTGTGGGAACCTTAACTTTTGAATTTCCTGACCTTTGTGAATTTGGGGTCTGATCCTGAAAAGTGCCAAGCTCACACACCTTCCACAAATTTCAGCTCAGTGAAGCAATACTCACTGGAGTCGATGGGAGCTTTTGATGCAGCTCAACATCTCTCCAGATCAGATTCTTAATTCTCAGCTTTCACAATGGATAAACCTAGACTTAGATCTCACAATGCATCCAAGCTGTACTCAGCACAGCAAGGGAATACACCTCTACCCTGATATAACGCGACCCGATATAACACGAATTCGGATATAACGCGGTAAAGCAGTGCTCAGCGGGGCTGGGGCTGCGCATTCCAGTGGATCAAAGCAAGTTCAATATAACGCGGTTTCACCTATAACACGGTAATATTTTTCGGCTCCCGAGGACAGTGTTATATCGAGGTAGAGGGTGTAGTCCAAAGCCACCTTGAGATTATACCTCCCCATCGTAGATCTTGTGGCTGTTTGCCTGTCAAGTTGGCCAAAGACATAAAATAGGCCAATCTCAGGCTGATCTATTTTATAAATTGCTGCTTGCGGCCCGAAGGATCTGTTACAGCAGCCTGGGATTGCCTATGCACATGGATGCCCCTTTCCTCTGCCACCCTGCCTTAGTCGCACTCATACCACTATTTCCTAGACCGCACTTGAGAATTCATACCAACAAGGAAAATCCTCAAGTAGCCAAATCCACTAGATTTATGGCTGTTCTGTTCCATCAGTGTGACTCAAAGTAACCAGAAGGCATCTGAGGATCTGGCCACTAGAGCTTTGTATTCACTGAATTGATGAACATTTTTGCTTTGAATGACTTTTCCCCTCCCCCCCAGAACACATCTAGAAGAATTATTTAAGGACAGTGGACAAAAGGGGTCCCCCTATTATGTCCCTTCTAATTAGTGCTATAGGTATAATCCTTACTGGAGAAGGAAGTAAAGCACAATAAAATCAGTTTTATAATGTTTGCTCAGATTACAATGAATTAGACATACATACACTGAATAATAGGAGCTCCTTCACTATGTTTAAGCAACATGCTAAATTAGCATCTCCATTCAGAACATTTCCACACAATCATTAAAGATTCAATAGGATTTCAGTGTTCAGCTTTCACGCTTATCACAGATATTTCATGGTCTTTCCTTGCTCCTCCAGTTTAGCTTGATTCATTCAGATGGCATTGTCAAGGTAGTAATGCAGAAGTTTTAATTTGTTCAGGACAGAATTATTTGTTTCTATCAGTAACAGTGTTTGGCATATTGCCTAATGTCAGCTGCTGTTTCAGGCAACATTTTTGAGTCACTGTATCTAGATCACAGTGCTTTCATCCAATCTGGCTGCTAATCTATATTTTACCTTTGGAGTAGAACTGGGACAAGCTGAGGGTAGCTTTCATTTTTTAAGACTTCAGTCGTTTTTGGTTTGCAAACATAGAATCAACCCACACTTGGAGTATTTTTATTTGATTCATGCCTTACAGGAAGAAATGAAAAAGCCTAAACCTGCTTAAGTAGGCACTGTAATGAAGGTTATTATATAGAAACAAACACTACACACAATAGACAGGGATGTGATTCCAGGAAGAGAGTAAGAGCAAGAGCAGAAGTGTGAATTCATTACAGACAGACAGAAGGAAATGAAAGTTACAGCTATACATGCTGAACAACAAAGGAACTGGACAGGGTGAAGGCCAGCACTGTGAGCAGCAGTGTCTCAATAATATATCTCTGAAAACTTGATAGTGAAATTCTCCAGAGTGTTGGACTTTAGGTTGATTCTAAATCACTAAATAATTGAAAGCTCTTGTAAGCAGGAAAAACAAGACCAGCATTAACAGAACAGAACTGGGTTTTATACAATACCTTTCAAGTTATCCCCAAAGGCTTTACAAAATGTGTGTTAGATGACAGAAGTGGGGAGACTCTGAACAAATGCAACAACCATTAGGTGCTCAACAATAAATAGCACACACTTGGACACTAGGGCTATCCATTTTTCAGAAAGGGTTATACTGCTACTTGGACAATCACTAAGGAAAGAACAACCGTAGTGGCCAACCTACCAATCCAGAGCATTTGTCCATGATTGACTAGCTAACTGCTATCCTCAGATCATCATCAAGAGCAACATTTAGCCCACCTTTACTATCGTCTCTCTTTCCTCCCCTCCTTTTCCCATCTGTTTTGTCAGAAGCCAGGAAAGTGGCCATTATTCATACCATAGAATTGAACAACGGAACTAATCTTTCCTCCCTACGAAGGAGGATTATCTGACAAAATAAGATCTCTAACTAATATCTTCTCTCTGAAAAAGGGACTTTGATGGTTTTGATTAAGTTTGTTCTGCATAATCACTCAATTTCCCCCCCAAAGTACTTATGTCTTATTCTGATTCTTTTTCTCTTTTGTATCCTGATCAATACATTTCCAGAATTTGGCCTGAATTCTCGAGTGTTTGCGCCATTGGACTAAGCAGACCGAGGTCACTATACTTAAAGCTTTAAAACTACATTTAACTGTGTAGTATTGTACAGTGACAGGGTCATATTAACACCTCTAAGACAACTCACCTGACTCAGGGAAAGTAAAATGTAAACTAAGCTGTTATAAATGTATATCCAGTGTATAAGGTAATTAGGACTGATCAAATGTAGACCCCAGTATCTAAAAGGTATTTAAAAGGAACATTTTGGAGAGGAATAGAGGGGCAGACTTTAGCAAATACTGAAACACATTGTTTACAATTACCTTCTTGGAGAATGAAAATGAAACTGGCATTATATAAATTGAAAATAATGGTACGTAACATGCATGCAAAATTCAGTACCCAGTCCAACAATATATATGTCAGTCCTGAATAGAGAGTTTCCTAAGCCTTTTCCCACACATAAGGGAGGATATATATTTACATATATTTCCTTCTCTACTAATTTGGTGCATATGCATCTCTCACACACTCACACACATGCACACAGAATGAGTAGAGGAGAAAAGATTTGTTGAATGTATTAGACGAGTAAAGAACAAACTGGGGATCATTAGGGAGGTATAAATGCTTGAATATAATTTCAAATCTGCTTCGTCTTGCATTCACTATGTACTTATGATAGCAAACTTTGAAAATGATGCATGCTCCATTAACTCAACTCATTTAAAAATACTGGGTGATAGGATTCTAAGATGATGCTCATACTTGTTACCAGATGGGGAGGGTTGATGTGTAAATATAGAAAAGGCAGTGCCTGAAAGAAATGTGGTAAAGGAAAAGAGTCGGTGCCATTTGATAAACACAGATGATTGGGGGAGAGTATAGAGAGAAGACAATGTAGGATGCACACATTTTTGCCATTTCTTTCTGTGGGAGCATGATTAGGCTCTAGAGAGAGGGAAAAAATTAGAAACAGAGCTATAGGTACAGAAATAAAGAATGATAGGCAGACAAAAAGAACAGGCTTGTCTTGTCTTTTTACTGTCCAACTTTCTATATAATGGTGGTACCATACACACTAACTTCAGTGGTGTTGCACCAGTGCAAATAAAAGCAGAATTTGGCCTAGAGATTTCCAGACCAGAGTTACCAAAGGATCCAGTCCCAAGAGACACGGACAGCAAAGGTGACCATGATTCTACAATCTGGTTGTGTTGCTGAGTACTAGAGATAGAGGAGATCTTACTATATGTGCACTTTAAGGAACGCAGGAAAAGTGTGCTGTTTCTAAGACGTTCCTAGAGGGGAGGACCCACTGCCCAAGAATGCATAAAGACCAATGCTGAGGGCTTCATTCTTCCACCCCTTTCTGGTGGTGCTGGTGACAGATTTTGGCCAAGTAGAAAACTTTACTGGATCCCACTTTCTTCCTTCTTGATTTGCTTCCCCCCAGCTAAAACGTTTCCAGGTTCAGAAAGTAATATACAGCTATTTTCTGTCTAAATGGATTGCAGTTCCTTTCCCTAATAGCATCAAAATGAGAGGCTGCATGGTGTGGGAGTGTGCAGGTGTTCTTCAGCACTATTTATTTTTTCACAGTCAATTTGAATGCCTCCCTGTCTTTGCTTTGAGTGAGTGAAATAGAATCTTTTCATACCTCTTGCATCAGAGTAGAGAAGTTTGCATTCCTTTTCTTAAAGGTACAAGGAATACCATAGCTATCTGTTAAGAGTGTATTACACAAAAGGAAATAAAAAGAATGAGAAATTCAGTTGCAACAGAGGTAGAAAAGCAAAGTGACAATGTATTTCATGCAAAGAACTACATTAAAAGAACGTTAAGGTTACAAAATCAAAGCCTCAAAAGTTAGGAAGTGACAGATTTAAGGTTGCAGGGGCAATTTCAATTTGGCACCCTTGCACACACGTATTATGATACAGTTTTGCCTAATGTCACAAAGGCCATCAGTGGTAGAGCCAGGAATAGAATGCATCTCCCTCCATCCCAGTGTAATGCCTTAACCAGAAGAGAACATCTTTTCTCTTCTTCATACCCTTTGCCTCTTTCACTCTCCTTCCTGGGTATTGAATTTAAATGGAGTCTCATAGTGCAAATTAAACACTGCTACTGCTGTGCTGCATCAATCCCGTTTGGAAATGTAGATCTGCATCTGTGGTGCTGCAGCCAGCTCAATACAGCTGGAACGTTCAGAGATTTTTAGCAGCTTCTAACATCCTCTACCGAGCATATGCAAATGGTGGTTTATCTGAATTTTAATGCTTTGAAAATCTGGGTGGATTTTTGCTGACCCCAAGACAGACATCAAGGAAATCCTCCTTGCCAAGTTTCCATTCCTGCTCCAAATACTAGAGGCTCCAGAAATCTTCAAAGAAACAATGTTGATATAAGGACAGAAGGGACCCATGTAATCATCTAGTTTGACCTCCTGTATAACAAAGGGCTATAGGACTCCTCTGAATTAATTCCCATTTTTGATGAAAAACCAAGGTGAGAGAGAAGCCAATATCTTGGTGGTTAGGGCACTCACCTCAGATACGGGAGACCCTTGGTACAAGTCCCTGCTCTGGCATATTTACAGCAGGGATTTATGCCCAGATAAGAGGCCGATCTGCAAGGCTATTCCATATTCTAGAGTCCCTCAGTCTCTATTAGAAATTCCACCTGAGAAACGTCTTGATGAAATATTTGTCAAAGCTGGTATGTTCCTGCAGAAAAGGTTTTGATGAACTGACATTTTCCAACAAAAATAGTTTAATCAAAAAATTCTTGTCCAACTCTATATTGATTTAGTCTAGTATGGCAAGTTCTATTTTTATAATTTGTTGGGATCCTTTGTCTGCGAGAGATGGTGGGAATTGCAGCCTATAATGTAGAAGGTTTGCAATGTCTCATATGATTTGAATAGTCCAATCTGAGATTTGCATGACCCTGGGCAGTTGCAAATGTATGTGTCTTGGTTGGGAACTGCTTGCTTCCTATGGGCTCTTTTCTCTTCAAGCTGTAGGAGCCAGCTCCTGTCATGGACTTTAATGCCCTGATGGGGATGATGGCGCCACTTGTTAAGATCACTTGCCAAGATTTCCCATTGGTTAGGATTGATTCCAAATTATTTCATATCTTGCTTGCATGTGTCTTTATAGCATCTTGGGATGTCCTGTCCTGTTCTTGTTCCCTCTGATAGCTCCCTGTATAGCATGTCCTTGGGTATGCATCCGTCTTCCAACCTAATCAGATGGCCCACCTAACGCAGTCATCTTTGCTCGAGCAGAATGGTCATATCTGGTAAATTTGCCCTTTGAAAAACCTCTGTGTTGGTAACTTTATCTTGCCATTTGCTGTTGAGTATGCAGCATAAATATAGGTGGAAACTGTTTAATCTTTTCTCCTGATGAGCATAAATTGTCCATGTTTCCCCACCCTACATGAGTGTGCTGAGAATGCAAGCTTGGTACACTAGCATTTTGGTCTTGATAGTAAGCTTTGAGTTGTTGCATGATCTTTTAGAACACAAGAACGGCCATACTGGATCAGACCAAAGGTCCATCTAGCCCAGTATCCTGTCTTCCGAGAGTGGCCAGTACCAGGTGCTCCAGAGGGAATGAACAGAACAGGTAATTGTCAAGTGATCCATCCCGTCACCCACTCCCATTATTATGCAGGAGATCAGACTAGAGTATCATACTACTCCTTTCTGGCCTTTAATTCTATTAATCTGTAACTATCCAGAAGTTGTGTGCATTTTTACTTTGGTGTCTGATAAGGGCCACATTCAAATATGACCATAAGCACCTAAGAACGGCCATATTGTGTCAGACCAAAGGTCCATCTAGCCCAGTATCCTGTCTTCTGACAATGGCCAATGCCAGGTGCCCTAGAAGGAATGAACAGAACAAGTAATCATTAAGTTATCCATTCTCTGTCTCCCATTCCCAGCTTGTGGCAAACAGAGGTTAGGGACACCATCCCTGCCCATCCTGGCTAATAGCCATTGATGGACCTATCCTCCATTAATTTATCTAGTTCTTTTTTCAACCCTGTTATAGTCTTGGCCTCCACAACATCCTCTGGCAAGGAGTTTCACAGGTTGACTGTGCGTTGTGTGAAAAAATGCTTCCTTTTGTTTTAAACCTGCTGCCTATTAATTTTATTTGGTGACCCCTAGTTCTTGTGTTATGAGAAGTAGTAAATAACACTTCCTTATTTACTTTCTCCACACCAGTCATGATTTTATAGACCTCTATCATATCCCCCCTTAGTCGTCTCTTTTCCAAGCTGAAAAGCCCCAGTCTTATTAATCTCTCATCACACGGCAGCCATTCCATACCCCTAATCATTTTTGTTGCCCTTTTCTGAACCTTTTTCAATTCCAATACATCTTTTTTGAGATTGGGTGACCACATCTACACGCAGTAGTCAAGATGTGGGCATACCATGGATTTATATAGAGGCAATATGATATTTTCTGTTTTATTATCTATCCCTTTCTTAATGATTCCCAATATTCTGTTCACTTTTTTGACTGCCGCTGCACATTGAATGGATGTTTCCAGAGAACTATCCACAATGACTCCAAGATCTCTTTCTTGAGTGGTAACAGCTATTTTAGTCATTTTATATGTATAGTTGGGATTATGTTTTCCAATGTGCATTACTTTGCATTTATCAACATTGAATTTCATCTGCCATTTTGTTGCCCAGTCACCCAGTTTTGAGAAATCCTTTTGTAGCTCTTCGCAGTCTGCCTGGGACTTAACTATCTTGAGTAGTTTTGTATCATCTGCAAATTTTGTCACCTCACTGTTTACCCTTTTTTCCAGATCATTTATGAATATGTTAAATAGGACTGGGCCCATTTCAGACCCCTGGGGACACCACTATTTACCTCCATTCTGAAAACTGACCATTTATTCCTACCCTTTGTTTCCTATCTTTTAACCAGTTACCAATCCGTGAGAGAACTTTCCCTCTTATCCCATGAGTGCTTACTTTGCTTAAGAGCCTTTGGTGAGGGACCTTGTCAAAGGCTTTCTGAAAATCTAAATACACTATATCCACTGGGTCCCCCTTGTCCACATGCTTGTTGTCCCCCCAAAGCATTCTAATAGATTGGTGAGGTATGATTTCCCTTTACAAAAACCATACTGACTATTCCCCAACAAAATATGTTCATCTATGTGTCTGACAATTTTGTTCTTTACTATAGTTTCAACCACTTTGCCCGGGACTGAAATCAGGCTTACTGACCTGTCATTGCCGGTTTCACCTCCAGAATCCTTTTAAAAAATTGGCGTCATATTAGTTATCCTCCGGTCATTTGGTACAGAAGCTGATTTAAATGATAGGTTACAGACTAGTTAGTAGTCCTGCAATTTCACATTTGAGTTCCTTCAGAACTCTTGGGTGAATACCATCTGGTCCTGGTGACTTATAACTGTTTTTTATCAATTTGTTCCAAAACCTCTTCTAATGACACCTCAGTCTGGGACAGTTCCTCAGACTTGTCACCTAAAAAAATGGCTCAGGTTTGGGAATCTCCCTCACATCCTCAACCACGAAGACCGATGCATAGAATTCATTTAGTTTCTCCGCAATGGCCTTATCAACTTTGAGAGCTCCTTTAGTGGCTTGATCATCCAGTGGCCCCACTGGTTGTTTAGCAGGCTTCCTGCTTCTGATGTACTTAAAAAAATTGCTATTACTTTGAATCTTTGGCTAGCTGTACTTCAAATTCTTTTTTGGCCAAAGTTTATGCTCCTTTCTATTTTCCTCACTAGGATTTAACTTCCACTTAGTCTGCTAAAGGTGGTGGCGGCCTTTCCAATGTGAACATTTAGTTCTTTATCCAGTGAGAGGTTGGTGGTCACTGTAGAACCTAAGTAGCTGAACTTTTGGACTACTTCTAGCTAGTTTGCATTTAAGATGATTGAAGGATCTTGTCCTAATACAAGAATTTTCTTAATGATGATGATGAGAGCAAATGCCTGACAGGCACTTGAAAGACAGTCCATGAGTTCTTGTAGTAGATCTTTCATGCCCTCAAACACACAGTTCAGGAGTACAGAGAAAATTCCAAAGAGCATGGGGGCAAGAACACATCTTTGCTCCACTCCACATCTCAAAGCTGTCTGAAGTGGACCCATCAAACTGGACAGTTGCTCTCATGTTGTCGTGGAATGAATGTATAACACTTTAACAGGGCTGGTGAGCATCCTATCTTTTCTAATATTGCAAATAGACCTTCTCTGCTGATTGTGTCGAATACTTTGGTTAGGTCCACAAAGGTGATGTACAATGGTCGGTTTTGCTCTCTGCACTTTTCTTGGAGTTGACGCAGAGAAAATATGTCTATAGGTGATCTTCCAGCCCTGAATCCACATTGTGATTCAGGGTAGACAATTCGCCAGCTGTTGTAGTGCACTAAGATTTTTGCGAAAGCTTTTCCTGCAACACTTAATAGCAACCTGTAGTTGTTGCAGTTGCCCTTTTTGCCTTTATTTTCATATAGAATGATGATGTTTGCATCATGCATCTCTTGTGGTCCCTTACCCTCTTTCCAGCATTAAGAAGCAGCTGATGAAGATATGGTAATAGGCTGTCTTTCATGCACTTGAGGATTTCCGCTGGGATGCTTCTTTTCCAGGAGCCTTGCCACTTGATAGCAAATCAATGGCCTTGCTTAGCTCTTCTACAGTGGGCTCCACATCTAGCTCTGGCATAACCTTTAGAGTTGGTATTTGGTCCAGTGCTTCTCTGGTGATGTTTCTTTCTTGTGCATATAGCTCTGAATAGTGTTAAACCCAATGAGACAACTCCTTGCTTTTATCTGTAATGATTTCACTGCTGTGCAATTTGAGAAGGGCAACCTTTTTGATAGTGGGGCCTAGAGCTTTCTTCAGACAGTCATACATGACTTTGAGGTTTCCTGTGTCTGAAGCTGTCTCTCTCTTCACAGAGCTTGGTCCAGTAATGATTTGCACAGCATCTGCTTGCTCGCTGTACCTCGGTTTTTGCATGTCAACGTCTCATTTGGTGCTCTCCATTGGCTTCTTGTTGTGTTCCAGATAGGCTGTGTTCTTAATGTTCATGAGAGGTAATAGTTCCCCTTCATTTTCTTCAAACCAGTCCTGTTTTCATGATCTGTTTCCCCCGAATGTAGCTAAAGTTGTTTCATGGATTGTTGTTCTTAAATCTTCACAGAATTCCTCTGCCTTCTCTGGTAGTGCATGCTAAGTTCAAAAGCCTTTGCAAACTCCTGGCATTTCCTCTGGTTTTTTATGTTTATAGCATTGATTTTGGGCTTGCTCCTAGGTTTTGCTCTATATAGTTTCTTGTCTGTAATCTTCACTTTGCTAATAATCAAGGAATGGTCAGTGTCACAAATCAGCACTGTAGAATGTGAGAGTGTTCTCCACTAAGGATAGGTCTTCCCCCGATAACAAGATCTCATTGGTGCCAGTGACTGGATCGTGGATGTTGCCATGACACTTTGGGGCAATCTTTTCCTGTAAAATATGAATTGATAATGCATATTTGGTTTTGGGCGCAGAATTCAAGAATTCGTTGGCCGTTCTCATTCATCTTGCCAATGCCAAAATGTCCTAGGTAATCTGGCCATGAGTTGTTGTCTGCACCAACTCTTGCATTGAACTCACTGAGGAGGAAAAGTTGCTCAAGTTGATGGTATTCTTTTGACGACTTGATGGAGAGTCATAAAATGTATCCTTCTCCTTCGGGGCTAGATTGAGTGTTGGTGCATAACCACTAATGATGTTCACAGAGCCAATGGTCGTCTGAAGTTTAAATGATATGCTCCGAGTTCCCAATGGGTGTTTCTAGGAGCTTTACCCACTTGTTTCTCACAGCGAAACCGATACCACACAGACAATTTTCTTCATTGCTATTACCTTGCCAAAAGAAGGTATAACACTGCTCTACAGCCAAAATGCTTCTGAAATAAATGTAGTCAAACTTTACTAATTCTGGGTCACTGAGAACGAAAATGATGCTTAAAATTGTTGATTGGCTCTAGTTTTCAAGATATGCTATTGGGTCAGTATATACGACCCTTGACTTGGGAATGGCGGAGGATAAGTGAGTTATAAAGGGAAGGGATCTCAATTTAAACCAGAAATGACTAAAATACATCTTTGACTGGATCTATGAATAAATCTATGACTGGGTTTGGACAGTACTTGCTTTTTAGGCAAAACAATGAATGATGCAATCTGAATGCATCATACATGATATGAATTGCATCGTGTTATTCCTAGAAGTCATGCATGATGCAATCATAACGAAGCTTACATCACTCTGCTGAACAAATTGCCCTATATCAGCTCTAGAAATCATACAGTGTTGTGCTCTCTTATTTGTCAGTGTTTGATTTTGCAAAGGGACACATTTCTGTTATCCAAAGTGAACAGAGATGCCTCGTACTTGTGTGAACAGTGCAGATAACTTCTGCTATGTTTGTGGTGAAGTGACTTTTGCATCACAAAAGCGCAGTATAACCACTATGGTTAAGAAAGCCTATCACCTTTATTTTGGCTGCAAAATTGGAGATCAGGACAAGAGGTGGGCCCCACACATATGCTGCAACACTTGTGCAACAAATCTTCGCCAGTGGTTGAACAGGAAAAGGAAATCTATGCCTTTTGCAGTGCCAACGATTTGGAGAGAGCCAACAGATCATACCAGCAATTGTTACTTCTGCATGGTGCCTCCAGTTGGGAAAGGTGTGTCAAAGAAGAAAAAGTGGACTGTGCATTATCGAAACATTCCATCAGCTATACGCCCAGTACCCCAATGAAAAGGACTGCCGGTTCCTGATGCACCAGAATCATTCTCACTTGAGTCAGACGAGGAAGAGGATGAAACTTCTGGTCCTGAACCATCAATGTCACAGGACCCACATTTTCTCCCATCCTCCTCCTCTGAACCACACCTCATAACACCAGGTGAACTGAATGACCTTGTCAGGGATTTGGAACTACACAAGAGTAAGGCAGAGCTGTTGGGCTCCAGACTACAGCAGTGGAATCTCCTGGCAGGTGATGTTAGGGTTTCCATGTTCCGTGACCGTCAGAAGGATCTTGTCCCATTCTTCTTCATGGAAGGTGATCTTGTAGCCTGCAACAACATCGATGGTGTGATGGCAGCCCTCAACATCGTTCACGATCCAGATGAGTGGAGACTGTTCATTGATTCATCGAAGACGAGTCTTAAAGCTGTTTTACTGCATAATGGCAATGTTTTGCCATCAATTCCAGTTGGTCATGCAGTCCATATGTAGGAAACCTATGACAACATGAAACAACTTTTGAGGTGCATAAGCTATGACCAACATCAGTGGCAGCTTTGTGGCGATTTGAAGGTTGTTGCTCTCTTGCTTGGTCTGCAGACTGGATACACAAAGTACTGCTGTTTTCTCTGCGAATGGGATAGTCGTGCAAGAGATTCCCACTACATCAAGAAAGATTGGCCACTCCGACAGTCTGGGAGGAAAAGTGTTCAGCATCCACCACTTGTTGAATCAAGGAAGATTTTGTTACCACCCTTACACATCAAGCTGGGTCTGATGAAGAACTTTGTCAAGGCCATTGACAAAACACAAGCAGCTTTCAAGTACCTCCGTAGAAAATTTCCAAGGTTAAGTGAAGCTAAGATAAAGGAAGGTGTCTTTGTTGGTCCTCAGATTCATGAACTTCTTCGAGATGATGCATTTGACCATGCACTGCGTGGCAAGGAAAAGACGGCCTGGAAAGCCTTCCAGTTAGTGGCAATAAATTTTCTCTGAAACAACAAGGCAGACAACTACAGGTTGTTGGTGGAAAACCTCCTCAAGGCATACAAAAGCCTTGGTTGCAACATGTCACTAAAGATACATTTTTTGCACTCTCATCTAGATTTTTTTCCACCGAACTGCGGAGCAGTGAGCGACGAGCACGGCGAGCGATTTCACCAGGACATTGCAACAATGGAGAAACGCTATCAGGGCAAATGGAGCCCATCAGTGCTTGCAGACTATTGCTGGACAGTGACAAGAGATGCTCCATTTAATGAATACAAGAGACAAGCCAAGAAGTGCCGAGTAGACACTGAATAGGACTAAACTATGTACAGAATAGTTTTTTGCCTTTTGTTTCATGATAAATTTTATTTATATAACCCTTTTGCTGATTTTTAAAGTGTTACATAAAGAGGACAGGTGAAATATTATCATGTAAAGCAACCATAAACACATGAAAAGACCTAGGTTTACAATTTATGATTAAAACTCTACTATCTACACAATATACATAGACATAAAATGTAAAAACTTAAATATCTTAGAAACAGTAGCCAATCAGTTGTTTTAATTGTCATATTTGAATTCAGCACATCAAAATACATAATAAATAGCACATTTTATCTCTGAAGCAGACGACTTCTCAAAAATTGTAGACCAGTGTTATTGTCAATTGCTGTGGCAACATATATATTTCTTTTCTATTCTCAGTGCTTTTAGTTAGAAGTTTTTTTTTTTAAATGTCTTCTCTCCTGATCACGACCCTGGATTTATGAACACTGGAAACCAAGTAGCATGCTGAACTCATGAATACTGAAGAAGCGCTTTCTTCTATGGCTTAACCATCACAGTTATGCCTTTAATCAACCTCACTTATTTATGCAACTTTTAGTGACTGATTACTGTGAAAAATAACCTTCCAAATATTCAGGTACAAATAGATACAGTGTCCCAAAGAGCCTGAAACAGCTCTAGGACAGGTGCAAGCTCTGAAACCTGGGGATAGCATTTTACATTTCAACATTGTCCACTATATAGCTATTGATCATTTTAACAGAAATATGGTTATTTGTGGTTTTTTTACAGCTCAAATTCTTATGTCATAATTATTGGATCAGATACTCAGCAGGTGTAAATTGGTGTAGATCCATAAAGTCAAGGAAATTATACAGATTTACACCAGTGTAGGATCTAGCCCAAATCTAAAATATTTGTTTGAAGTGGATAAAACAAAGGAAGTGCTAACCTCTCTCTCAGAAAAGCAACTTGGTGAGCTCAGTATCCAATTTGCTTTTGCATATCCAGACCAAACATACTACAATGAAGTATCAGATATAAGCACATACACACAAAATCAGCTGTTGTATTTGTTGGACCAATTAGAAAAAATCATGTTGATTTACCATTTATGATTCACAGACTATTTCCTCATAGCTAGTTCCTGCCCCTCAACAAAAGCTTAGTATCAGATTTCATCCCCGATGACCCATAATTACATTTTATATAAATCATTTCTGTTCAGAATGCTGTGTCTAACCTAGCATCCATTTATGCTTATAAATCAACATTTTGTATAAGTTAAATATTTGCTTTTGGGCAACCGTTGCCTGTGGTAATTAATAAAACTGATAGTGAGAGGCAAATCTCAGAGTTCAGTAAGTCAGTTTCAATACACAACCAAAAGTCCTATTAATTAGCTTGTGTGTCTTAAAACAAATTCAAAGTATCTCTGATTTAAAAAAAGGTCACACTTAGTGCCAGCTAATGTGTTGATTTTTTACTATGTGGTTCTTTTTGCACCTGGAACTGTACTAAGATCACACATTCATTTCACATAGATCATTGGTTACTATTATCCAGGATTAGATAGCGCTGGACCTACCTAATCCAACACTATTTCCTTGAATCATCCAGTCTCCCAGTACTTAGTGTTTACATCTTATTTTGTAAGTTCTCTGGGGCCAGTGACATCTTTTTTGTTGTGTTTGTACAGCACCTAGCACAATGGGGCCCTGGTCCATGACTGGGGGTCCTAAGCACTACCACAATACAAATAATTACCTGTATAAAACAGACAAAATTGTACATTATGGACTGGGTATTATGTAGTCCATGTTTCTGCAGCCACACAATTTGCCACATAATAGTGCAGCTGAAGTTACTTTCATCTAAAAAAACACATTTCTATGGTTATGGAAAAAAAGCCTTCAAAATAATAATAGGGTACAAAATGATGGTGAGTGTCCCAAAGAGCCTGAAACAACAGCTCTAGGACAGGTGCAAGCTCTGAAGCCTGGGGATAGCATTTGTCATTTCAACATTGTCCACTATTTAACTGCGGATCATTTTAACAGAAATATCCAGCTAATATACTTTTCCATTGCTTTTAGATTTACTGGCAGATATTCAGCCAAAGGGCAGTGGGGAAGCTGCTTGTTGTCAAGAGCTGGTATGAGAGGAAGTATGACTTCATATTCCACCTCCACGCACCAAGCATTTCAAATCTCCACCTTGTGAGCAGAGTCAGTCAAGAGGAAGAGAAATATCTCCTGCCCATTGCTAAAAGCCACTCAACCACAGAGTTACAAAAAGGCAGAAATTATCTCCCCTGCCTACTCAGTTGAGTACAGCCCTAAATGTTCCCTACCCGGATACCAAGCCCTCCAGTTTTGCCCCAACAGCTCCTACAGCATAGTAATGAATTGTCAATAGAAGCTTCTGTGGCATGATGAAAATTTAAAATCGGGGAGGGAGGCATGTAAAAGTAAATATAATGATATACTGCACTGATTACATTATTAATTTTCATAGTCAGCTCCAACAAAGAGAAGGTTTTTATTGATCTAAGGCTAGGGCAGAGAGCACA
Organism: Emys orbicularis; assembly: GCF_028017835.1. NCBI lineage: Eukaryota > Metazoa > Chordata > Testudines > Emydidae > Emys > Emys orbicularis. Next base: position 76,032,824 of record NC_088688.1, on the reverse strand, counting down.
ATTTAAAACCAGACTGAGCAGAGTTGCCAAATGTGGTCAACAGCCAATCTCCATTGAAGGGCTGGAGTGACAGCAGTTGGCTGACCAACCCTGCAGCCTATTCCAGCACTGTCACTTATTATAGCAGGGGAAAAACTGTACTCCGAAGGCCTGATCTTGCATCTTTCCTGCCACATACCAAGCCAACATTTTTATTCCCCGCAATGTTTCATTTTCCAAATCTGCTAAAGGGGGATAAAAATATCTGCCACTTTTTGTACAAATTTTGAGAGAGATGGATGAACAGTGCTATCTAAAAGCTAAGTAGCAGTATTATGAAAGAATTTTTATTGTTTGGAGTATTGTAATTGTTAGATGATCCCTAACTTGACTATGCTGATATTGATGCTTTGTGACAGTCCCTTAGGGGGCAGCCTCATGTTTTGTTTCCCAGGAGTGTAATTCAGCCTGCATGTTTAAATGGAGTGCATCAGCAGTACAGAACGTTAAATAATGAAGCTGTTGAGTTGAAACTGAGGTGGGTGTAGTAAACTTAAGGCTTCTCACCTTCCTTCTTTTGTTCTTTTCCATGACCCTCCCTCATGGTTGGGGTCCTCTTTTCGTGGCACACTTACTCTCCTCCCCACGCACATCCTCTTCAGATACCTATAACAAGAAAAATAGTTCATTTTATGTTAACTGTTTTATAACAGCATGTGCAAATCAACAGCAAAATGGAAATTGCTTATATAGTTCAGTGGCATGAGCCATACACCATAATGAAGTGGAGAGCATGTTGTGCATCTGGATTTCAGATCACGTAGGCTATACCATCCCGAAATCTCGTTGTTTCATAGTATGTTATCAGGAACTGTATATTTAAGTAGCTTAGCTTTCCTGGCAGAAAGTCTGGGGGAGGGGTGCTGCAGAAGTGCATGTGCTGATATGTAGCAACAGTTGGGAAATGCTTCAATGACTAGAGAGGGTCTCTGGCCTCAGAGTGGTTATTGGGCACCACACAAGGCACAGCTTGTAAAAAAAGAAAAACAGGTGTATGGCATGACTTTCACTTCACGCACATATTGAATGGTCGCACGTACTGCACAATTCCTTAAAAAGAAAAGCCCACTACACAGTAAGAGCATGTTATGGTTGCAAAAGGAAGTTTTTAAAAGTTAGGGAATAGCTAAGCTAAGGGCAGGTCTATAATTAAAACGCTACGGCAGCTGTAGCACTTCAGTGAAGACACTACTACACTGACAGGAGAACTTCTCCTATTGGCTTAGTTAATCCACCTCCATGAGAGAGAAGCCCTCACATCAATATTGTGCTGTCTACACCAAGGGTTAGAGTGGTATAACTGCATCGCTCAATATACCTTCCCAAAGCCACTACACTAGATGAAAACAACAACAGTAGCTATTATAGGAGTGACTGTGTCTGCGTATATGTAAATAGTTAATAGATAAGGTGTCAGTAGATGCCTGTCAAGAACATGTATCATAGTTCCTGGGGTTTTGTAGGACCCATACAAACTTGTTGTACACTGCAAATGGTTTCCTATGACAGTTCTTTAAATCAACTCTTAAGAGTGGCTAGCAATCCCAGCTACTTTGCAAGCTGCTAGGGTCACTGCATCCATATAATCACAGATCTCATAACCCCTGCCTTGAATATCATCCTCAGCTCTCATGCAGATACCTGTCTGCTGTGGAAGCACCCAGCACAAAAGGGCAATTTTTTCCCTAAGGCAATGCAACTACACATTCATAAAATGAATAAATCAGTGCCATGCAATGTTGCTTTTTAGAAAGGATACTGGAGTTGCCATACAAATATATTGTTTTTGTGCATGTTACTTTACTGCCTTAGAAGCAATTTGCATAATATTACTATTTATATTTTTGATCTTACTTTGAAATCTGTTACTTCTGGCAGGCACACTAATTTAATTATATGTTAGTTTAAGATGATGACACATTTCACTGTTGCACTATACTGAGCAGTTAGAGGAAGGGTGAAACATATGCACCAATGATTGCACATTGAGCCTGGGGAAACCTTTATGAAGGCCCTTATCATCTGGTATTATGACTAAGTAGTCATTTTTATGGTCTAGATGCCAATTTGCCTCACCCATAACAATTGAAAGGGACACTGGGAGAACTCAAACAAGAAATTAAGATTTCCTAGCATAAGTCAGAATCAATATGCTTCCTTATGAAAACATGAGCTGTGTGTAAACTTGTTTGCAATTTTGATGTACAGTACAACCATATACATGAAGGATTTTGATTAGCTCAAGTATGTCATCCCATGTAAGTTATAAAAGCAAGTAGATACATCTGGGGACAAATTTTGAAGTCCCTACTCAGGAAATCTTCAATTCCCTTCACTTGGGCATCAGGGGATGCCAAGGCACAAAAGGCCAGGAAATAAAAAATAACGGGTAAATAGATTAGACTCCACAGACAGTGATAATTTGTTACAAGGATAAGAACAGGAAACATGAGAGAAACAGGGCCAGACTTAACTCATCTGTCCGAAGAGTGCCGAGGTTTCCTACAAATTCAGGGTTGCCAGCCCTAAAGCAGTCTTTACTTTTCCATGAGCCCATCTCTCTCCTTTCTTTTGAATCAGAGAGAGTCACTGATCCTCCACAGCAGACTCCACTTTTCCCCCTTCCACACCCTTGCAATAACAGGTGGTGGTTGTGGTCCTATTGCAGAGATGTGATTTTAGCCCATCTTTCACTTCCTCGGGTGTGTGGTGGACACATCCCATCACAGTGGGTCTGGTTGAGTAAAAAAGACATGATACAAATAAGTCACCATAGCAGTTAATAAGAACAACCAAGGAAAGAGAGTAAGTGCTTCAAGATGTGCCCTTCATAACAACATAAACCTAAACAAAGTACATGATGATTTGAGAGAATTTTGATTTAGTATTTACTTGTGTTGACTCTTTTCTCCTAACCACCACCAATGTCATCAGGGGAGGGAGACGAGGCATTTCTCTTCCTTTCCTGTTGTGGAGCTGTGGGCATTTGGCAATGATAACTTGTTTACTTCATGGAAGAGATGGGCGAAATAGCTTAAGTGAGTGCCTCTTCCTTCTCCCTCTGATGGGAAAAGGTGTGGGGCCCCAGATTCTCAAATTCCCCTGGGTCTTTAGGCAGAGTAGAGTGTACACTGATCTGTGCTTTGTGAGTTCTTAGACCAGTGGCTTAGTACCCTTTTGGAGCATTTTCCAATAAAAATACATGTTGACCTTTCCTGCTCAAAAATTCTCCACAGGGGCACTTGGCATGGTTACTGATCATACTGAGAGCAAGTGGACTGATGATCTGTACACAGTTTTGTAAATTTTTGCACTTAAAAAGTTAAGATTCAAAATTATCTAACTATTCGGTGCTTAATTGTATCAACAAATTAAAAGCATTTGCAGATGTACAGTATTTAAAAAAAACATACTTGACTATTGTCTGGAATAAATGAATCCAAATTAAAAACAATCTGTATGTAGGATATGTAGTAAGTCACATCACAGGGAAAAACTGCTATCTATGATAGATTATTAGCTATTGCAGGAGAGTCCTGAATATTTTCCGTAAGCCTAACTCTTATTGCTTTCCAAATATTATTTTAAATAGAACTAGTCAGGAGTGTTTGACCTTTTTTTAACACCACAACACTAATTACTTTTTTCCAGAAATTCTAATAAAATCCCTCTTATAAGGTTTATGAAATTTAGGGAAAACATTTAATGAAGGATGCTCAGGGTTTGTGATTTTCCATGTCAGATCAGACTACAATATAGGATCATCTGTACTAGTATCCTGCCTGTGGGCCTGATTCAGTGCACATTAAAGTCAATGGAAAGACTCCTAATAACTTGAATAGTTTCTGGATCAGATCATTAGGCATTAGCCAATGCCTGATGAATCAGTGCAATTCCATGTAATCGGGAGCAGGTTATTAATTACCACTATTACCAATACATTTTCAAAATTATACGTTTAGTTGGAAGGTCCAGCATTTCTAATATTTCAATCAAAAGACTGCATTCCAAGATTGTTCATAAATTTTAAATATTATATTGCAACAGTGGCTTAGTGTATACGATCTTGTCTTTCCCCAATGGCTGCCCCAGAAACTGTAACAGCCTGCTACTTACAGATAAAGGAGTCCTTCTTTAGCTTAAATGTTAGAAATCTGTATATTTGGTCCTTAAGATCCCAGGTTCCATTCCCATTGTCAGCCATGATATCTGTGCATGCAGCCACAAATTACAGTAGTATTTAATTAATGCTATGGACTATACAGGGTTCCACTATTATCCCTTAGGATATGCATATAAGAAGTTTCCAAAAAGTCCTATTTGTGTGAAATTTTCCATACTTCCTCTCAGTTCAAAGATGTTTCTTTGTACAGAAGCTAGAAAACTGAATGCAGCTGAATTATTGTTTCAAGTAAAAACATATTTGTTTTTAAAAGGGATTTAAAATATCTTTCTGCACATGACCACTCAAAAGTGACTTAACATCAAGGTCTGCAACTTTTCATGCAGCCAGCCCTGATTGATGGAAAGACCCCCTGGGGAGAGCTAGGCAAATTTTTGCATGCAAAAACCTTTTTTCAGCAAGAAATATATATTCAGTGATACATAAACATGACACAAATTTGTAAGGATGTCACTGATTTTTTTCAGTAAACCCCCCCCGCAAGAACTGACAGCAAACCAAAAAAACCCATTATTCCCCCATTTCTACTCCTGGTCCCATTGAGCCCAGTGCTTTCAAACTGAGTAGCTCTCTGCGGTTTATATCCCAGATTCCACCATGCTATTGTAAAATCCTGGTGTCTGTAAGGTCTTTTGTTCTCTCTCTATTAGAATGAGATTACTGGTTCTGGATAGCTATGGGCAGCAGTAATAGGATGCAAATTTTTTCACCTCTGGGTCACTGGTTTGAATGCAAGTCATGAGCTGGATGAATACTGAAAAAAAAGATTTGAACATTCACATTTTCTTTAAAAAATTCACTTCCCCTGGACCATGCCCCTTTTGGGTTCACTTCCATTAAAATACTAGAGAACATATTAACTGGTAGGAATCTTCAGCAAATAGCAGATTTTAAATGAACATTGCAGAATATTCACAGAAAACAAAATTTTTATTGCAAATATTTGCACTGGAAACCTGATTCTAAGAGTTCTGTTCAACCAATCAGGGAGTAGAAGCATCTCCTTAGGTTTGTCAGAACAAACTAATTATTGAAGGGTGAAGGATGCCCGAAGCAATCATCACTGCAAATAGTTTGCGAACAATCTACTGGGTGAAATATGCTTGCATAAAAAGTCATGGAAACTGTGATCATGAAACACAACAAACAGCAAAACAAAATAAGCGCTCAGTCTGGACAAATAAATTGTCTTCTACAAATAGGTCATGCAGCTGTAGTCATAAGTGACTAGATATTTATTGTTACTGCTTGGCAGCTGTTTACTATATCTGTGTGAAATAGTTAGTTAAGTCCTGATGCAGAGCTCACTTCACAAACATGACCACAAAAAAAAAAAAAAGAAAAGAAAAAGATATATATCACACACTGATATTCAAAATGTGCTCATTGTATTTTTCAGTTACTGAGTTGGGCCCCAATCCAGTTCCCATTAAAATCAATGGAATTCTTTCTATTGCCTTCAGTGGAGCTGTTTCAGATTCCTAATGAATGCTGAAATCCAGGCTCTTGTTCCAGCAAGGTACTTCAGCACATGCATAACTTTAAGCATGTGAGTAGCTCTAGGTCCATTAGATTACTCATATTTAAACTAGACATGTGCTTAAGTGCCTCGCTGAAGCAAGGCCTCAATAGCTAACTGTATACCTTCAAATCTGATTAGGCTTTCAGTCTGCACATTAAAGACTTACGATTTTTGTTTGTTTAGTTTATTGTGCATATGTATTAACCGCCCTTCTAAATGAAACACTAGAAGTATTATTTTCCTCCTATCCTTCAACCACATTGTCCACAAAGGCACTAGTCAACAACACGAGAAAGTGCCTGCTGGAGGAAAAATGATTAAAAAAAGCAAAACCATTTTTAAGAAATAAGAGTGCAAAAAAAAAAAAACAATGACAAAAAAACAACCACCACCTTTTTAAACTGCTTGTGTACTTACCTTCTTTTTTTAGAAACATCTAATTATTGTGATTGATACTCTTGATATTTAATCACAGTACAGTGCATAATATCTGCTTTCAACCTTTTGTGAAAGTTTGCTAACATCATCCTTCCCAGATTAATTTTGTCAATTAATTGGGAGGAGCAGTTCATTTTCATTTCAGTATAATCAGCAAGGTTAGACTAGCTTTGTGTTTTCTATTTCCCCACAGGATTCACTGACTGTAAACATATGGCTTAGTGCTCTGTATTTAAAAAGTGTTCCTCCTGACCAGTACCCAGTTGGCTTGCAATTCCAATTTTACTATATTCTCTCAAGATTAGCATTCTTTCAAGATTCGCTGCCTTTTGCTAGTAAACCACAGTAGACAAGAATAAGATGGCATTATCTATTAAATAGACATTCTGAGCTGGATTGCCATCACTCTATGCAGTTATAAAATACACAATCTAGTTATGTCAGCAACTTTTAATATTGTAGTTCTGAAAGGCATCCATCATGCATACTGAAGTATGTTCGGAAAAACCCTAAAGCTTCAAGGTGCAATGGTATTGATAAAAATCTGACTGATAGCAAAATTGGCTGTCTCCATTCGTTGTTCTGTGAATCAATTTAATGGTACGACCAAATGACCTTCCTACCTATATAGCATGAAGAATACCAAAATGAAGACAAAATCATTAATTCATTTGTGATATAATTTTGAAAGTATATGGAGCTTTCTGAATAATTTGGATTTTCTGGGATAGTTTTATTTCTTTTATGATGTGGAGCAGAATCCAATTTACTTGACACACACAAGTAATAAATCAATGGGACCATCTGCATGAGTAAGGGGAGCAAGATTTGCCCTATTCTATAATAGGGTCTAGAAAAAAAATGTCTGCCAAGCCTTTCAGGTGTTTGGGGCTCTAGGGATAGACCCATGCATTCTCAATTTGGGCCCTTATTCAGCAAGGTACTTAAGTATTTGTCTAATATCAAGCATATGAGCAGTTCCATTAACTCCAGTGAATAACATGAAAGTAAGTCATTTCAAGTCCATGGAATTACTCATGTGGTAGAGATTGGCACAAGCTTAAACACTTTGCTGAATTAGGGCCTTGGTCTCAATTTTTGCAATTTCACAGTAGTTTACATCTGTCTGGTGTGACAACCAACCCTTGCTTAATATGGCTGAAAGTAGCCCATAGTGTCCAATCCCACATAAGAAATATTTCAAAAGTTAGTCCTATTAAATCCTTCACTAAAAGCTCCCCTGCAAAATATGTAACTAATAGATGTAGTAAAATATATAAAATTCAGATAAATTAATACAAATAATGGCAATCCAGGTGTTTATCACACATGCTTGTTTATTTATAATTTGCCTGTGCTAGAATCATACCTTCAAAGTAAAAAGGAATGTTTAGCTACAATACCTCAGATAACTAAATATAGGGAAAATCCGATTGTGTGCTGCTGTATGGGTGCCTCACAAAGTGGGATATGCTCCCAATCGCTTTCCCAAGAACCAAGATGGATACCTGCTTATTGTACCTGTTGACAGCCTTGAGCAGGCAGTCAGCCATCTTGAGGTCATGGCAAGAACCCATCACTCCTCTTTGCAAGCTCCAGCTGGCACTAGGCACTGGAAGTACACACAAGTAAGGAGTACTGTGAATACGTTGTCTACTAGCTCCCTGAGCAATACTGCTTTATATCAGTTGGATGCCTCCCAACCCCTTTGATCAGCCACTAGCCAATCTCCTCTGCCTGCATTCCCCTAAAGAAGTTCATTTTCAGTTAGGGTAGGGTTTCAGCTGAAGTTTTTACATGTGGTTCTTTTTCACTGCAACAATTTGCACTTCACATTAGACTGAGAACCCAGGAGGACACAATACCATATCCCAAGCTTAAAGATCTTATTTAAGATGTTCATAAACACAGACATAGTACAATAGTCCTCTAGCACCTGCAGGTGTTTGCTATGAGGTAGAGAGCAGAGGGGAATCCAATACCAGAACATGCTCGATGTATTCAATACTTACTTTTACATTAACTAAATACATTAAGAAAACAGAGTATTAAAGGCTCCCAACAATACTTCCCTAATTGGTTAAGTCAGCTCCAAGTATCCAGCCATGACCAAGATGGCAGGCAACAAAAAAGCTGTAAGTAATTCAAAATTAAATATATTTGAATATGAGGACACTAATCTATTCTTGGGTGTCACTCTTCACAAATTAGTAATGGATTTTCTCATTATTAACTTCAGTGCAATAAATAATTATTTGTACAAAGCAGATCTTAAATCTAGCTTTTAAAAAAAATTTAAAATATTTTTTAAAAATATAATGCTGCCCTCATGCTCATTCTGAGCCTGGATCTCCCATTGAGAAGTTCTGCATGTGAATTGAGAGAAAAAATTCCCTAAGAATATATGCATATTTCTTTCATAGAGGAAAAGTGTGTGAGAGAGAGAATATATATGATTGCTCATGAAAGATACTTAAGTGTCACCCCACATGCTGAAGTTCTTTATCTGCAGAATATCCCTAGGTATAGCAGACGCCAACAATACAAGCTCCGCCCCTTTGTCCCACCAATAGGTTTCAACCCTGACCTGAAGGAACCATCTCTAGGGATGAAAGAGTAATTTAATCCCTGTGCCATTTCAGTCTTCGGCTTTTTTGCTGAAACTGTCAACAGGGGGTGCTAATTAAAGTTAGTTGTAGTGCCTTTGTGCTGTGATCTGTCTCCTGAGAGCTGGATTGAGATAGAAGATACTGAACATCCATCAGATGGGAACAACTTAATCAATAAATTGACCTGGGCTAAATTAGAACTGGTAATTTAGACGACCAATCCCATAACGCACCCATTTCTTCAAAATATGAGTTAGTAATTGCCCACCCTTTGTGTATCCATTTATGTTTAACTTCAGTTATTTTCAATCAAGGAATGTTCTATTTCTGCTCAGATTAATGTGCAATTAAGTCAGCAATACCTTGTGCCTATTAGCCATAACTTCTATGACTGCTGAATCATCTAGATTAAATTATGTATAAAAAGAAGAAAGCTTAAGTATTCATTAAAGTAGAGGTCTGTTAATGCTCAGCTGTAGTTAGACATAGTAAGATTGTCAAAGTCTTGGAAAATATTAAATAACTCATTTTATCCTTTATTTAAAAAGGAGCTTCTGGTAATAACAAAAGTGTTTCCTTCCCCCCCTTATCTTCTATGTATTTGTTATTTGACAGAGTTAATAAAACACCTATACGCTGATTTCTACCTTATACACACTTAGAAGGAATCTTTTCCCACACTTATTATAAACTAAAGCATTAAACCAGTGTTTCCCAAACTTGGGACGCCGCTTGTGTAGGGAAAGCCCCTGGTGGGCCGGGCTGGTTTGTTTACCTGCGCCGTCCGCAGGTCCGACCGATCTCGGCTCCCACTGGCCGCGGTTCGTTGCTCCAGGCCAATGGGAGCTACTGGAAGCGGCGGCCAGTACGTCCCTCAGCCCGCGCCACTTCCAGCAGCCCCCATTGGCCTGGAGCAACGAACCGCGGCCAGTGGGAGTCGAGATCGGTCGGACCTGCGGACGGGGCAGGTAAACAAACCAGCCCGGCCCGCCAGGGGCTTTCCCTACACAAGCGGTATCCCAAGTTTGGGAAACACTGCGCTAAACAAATACTGTATACCAAATCTACTATTGTGCTTCGAAATGAAAAGGTCTTCTTGATTTGCAATGAAGTAATCTAAGGAGTTTTCTACTTCATACTGCTTTTTTAAATATTAAATTTTATATTTTTAGCATGTAGTCTCTGATTCATAACGTAAGGAAAGAGAATTGGCTTTCAATCCTTTTAAGTTATTTCAAAGAACTCTAATTTGGCATGGAAAATATTTTGTACTCCTCCTCTTGGCAAAAGTCATTTCCATTGGTGGAACATTTCAAAGAAAAATAATAGGCATAATAATTTAGAAACTTTACACATATTCAAAAATAAGCATAATAAGTTTACACATATTCTGGCCCCAATCTTTTTCTCTTTGAAGCCAATAGAAGTTTGAACACAGACTTGAAAGGGAGCAAAATTTAGCCCTTAATCTTTTATAAATATAAGAGAGACCTGCAAAATTGTAGTGAAATTCGTCCAGCTCAGGCACAAAGCCCATGCACCTGGCTATCATGATGATTGATGATAATGGGGGGAAATATTTTACTTGCTCCTCAAAAATATTTTCCACAAGCAGAAAGAATTTCAAATGGCTGATATGAAAAAGAGAAAGTTGAGAGAGGCTGGAAAGCTGTTGTCCAAGCAGTCCCATTTAAGTTGGTATTGTAGCTCATCCTCACGTGCATGAATGTATGTTTGAAGGATCAGGCCCCAAATTTGGTGTGTGTAATTTATTCTGCCACCATTACTCAGGGGGATTAGTCAATGGGTCTACTATGTGGAATAAGGTACTACTCAGTGAAAAATGATGTCAGAATCAGACCCTTATAAAGAGTCTACGAAATATTTCGCTTCAGTCGCAATCTCTGTTCCTTTAGTTGCCTACTTTCTCCTCCCTTATTGTCTTAAAGGTACACTATGTGGAAGGAATGATGTGGAGCTGTGCCACACCTGGAGAGAAATTGTGCCTCTTGAGCTACAATCTCTTCTCCTGTTCCTGAGCATACCACAGGGTGCTCACTCTATCATCTCTTAAGATGAGGCATATTGCTCCTTCTTGTATCTTAGCTGGAATTTGAACAAGGGTTTTTGACCTCTCTCCCTTGCTTTCCAGTAGTTTTCTCGCTCTGTGAAGAGTGTGAGCACAATCTCTGCTCACAGAGACTGCGATTGTGTTTGGTCCACATAGAAGGGGGAAAGTACTTACATACACCCATCAGACACCTGCACAAGAGCCAATTACAGAATTTACACTCCAACTCTGTGGATGTTATAACAACTTTTGGAAGTGCTTCCAATGTGCTTAAGAAACCCAGAATTGGCAAGTTAGTCAGAAACTTTTTATTTTACGTTGCAGCTCTTTTAAAAAGGAGCTAAATTTCAATTCTGGATTGAATGCTGCTGTTCTTGTTTGGGAGAGTTCCTTCCAACTGCCCAGACTGCTTGATTCTTCTATTCTTGAGTTCAACATGGTTTTTCTAATAAGAATTTTCCACATGGAATCCTGCCGTTGTATCACAAATACAGAAAAAGGTGCCGACGCTAGGCAAAACAATTTCTAAACGGAGCTCAGATTTGCCCCAGTGGAAAAATCACTGGAGCCAGTCATTTGTGGTTGCTCATTTTCACCCCTTTATAACATTAAAAAAAAAACTGATCCAGAGATAAAATAAAAATGCTGGATCTAAACACACTGAACTTTGAAGCTTAGGCCCATTTTAATTGTAGGGAGAAATCCACCACACTCTTCCCTTCCGCATTCTCATGGTGCAGTGGATCTACTGCAGTTATGCTGCATGGAGTAAGCAGGATTGTGGGCGCCCATGTTGCAGAGCCATGGTCTGTAGGGGAGCCGTGCACCCCAGCATGGGAAAGGTTTTTAGAGATGCATGAGGGGTAGATGGATATGACTATATGACTCCACTGACTATAATTACATAGACTGAAGGATTGCAGGACAAATATAGCTATGAAGCTTTATTTGTAAATGGAGAGCAGCTTTGCTGCTACTCTAGGAAATGGAAAGATTTTCCTCAGCCCCAGTGGAGACTCAACACAAAAACTGATTACTCAGTTTGTAGATGAGGTCAGAGTATACCTACATTGCGATAAAAGATCTGCAGTATGGCCGCAAGTGGCCCACCCCAGCTGACTTGGGCTTGCAGGGCTCAGACTGCAGGTCTAAAAATTGCAGTGTAGACATTCAGACTCAGGCTGGAGCCCAGGCTCAGAGACCCTGTGAAGGGGAAGGGTCTCAGATCCTGGGCTCCAGCCTGAGCCTGAATGTCTACACTGCAATTTTTAGCCCCACAGCCGAAGCCCCATTAGCCTCTGTCAATAGATCCAGGCTCCGAGACTCAGTGCCATGGGGGGGTTTAATTGTAGCGTAGACATACCCATAGAGCTTAAGGCCAGAAGAGACCACCAGTTCTAGTCTGACCTCCTGTGTATCACAGGCCACCAATACCACCCAGCACATGCACACTAAAACTCAACAATTGAAATTAGACCAAGGTATTACATCCCACGGAAAACTAGATTATGTGCTGCACTGAGAGACTAGGAGGACCTAAGGTGCCCCAATGCCCCAGCAAATGGTAAAACACTGATTGTTAGATGTACCCAGATAAACCTGGCAAGTGACCCACACGTTGCAAAGGAAGGTGAAAAAACACCAAGGTTGTTCCAGTGGCTCGGGGAGACTGTGGTGCATAATGGAAGATGTATCCCAATCAGGAAACCTGGCTCAGAGTAGAATGGGGGCATAAGGCACCTGAACTACAACTCCCTTGTGGCACCAAAGCAGCATTTCCAAATCTATATGGTTGGATTTCAGCCAAAAGTTGAGTTTTTGATTTTTCAGAAAAGTCAATTTTCTGCAGGAAGACAAAAACAAAACATCCTTTGACCAGCTCCATTAATAAGTCCTGTAAAATTTTTAAGAACTTCTCTCTCTCTCTCTCTTCACCCTTCTTCTCATTGCTCCAGGTACAAGGAGGCTCTGCATGTAGCATAACTATTACCGAAAATAATTTTCCTGCTTATTCAGTGGAAACCTGGTTCTGAATCACTGAAAACACTTTCCATAGGCAGGTTTACTCTGAGGGACATGTGGAAGTAGGGCATTACTGTGGCTGTGCCAGTCAAGCTGCACTCAGATATAGAATTGGCTACTCTGGCAGGGACACTCACCAATTGGTGTGCTCTCTCATGGCCAGGAGTGGTGCAGCAGCTGCTTCATTACTGGTGCCCTTGATCGACAGTACCTCTGAGCCTGTGCCGGTTTGCCCGTTTTCAGAACTCAGCCTTCCAGCCTGGTCGCTTATAAGCCCCACACTTTCCAGGATAGTAAAAAAAACAAAAAAAAAGTTGAATGATGATATGCCAGGTCTTCAGCCCCACAGTCCTTTCCTCCTTGCATCAGGAGGGCTTTTACTTCCTTTTCTTAGTGGGAGGTAGGAGAACCCAGGCCCTTCATCACCTCTGCATTCCAGCCCATGGACCCTGTGCTAAGCAGCTAAGGTCTCTTCCCTCAGACTCATTACTGTTTTCTTGAGCCACTTCATACCTTCATCTGCCTCCTGGCACCTTTCACTGTACAACTTGTTCCAGTGCTTTGTACTGGACATTCCAGCTCCTTGAACCATTTCCTGCCAGTTTACAGCTGATACAGGGTCTTCCTCAGGCTCTCTAACCCCCACCCCCATCTGGTCTGTAGGCTCTTATCCCAGCTGTTCATGGTCCACCACTTAGCCGTAGCTGATGAGGTATTTACTCTGTCTCTTAAGCTCTCACTTGCAGGAGGTGGTTTATGCACCCAAACATAGCTACAACTGATGTGTCTTTTTTGGAATCTTATATGAAATGAATTGGTACTTTATATTAATTTCCTAGCAGATAGGAAAAACAACCATATGAAGTGTGAACTGGTGCTCTTGTTGATGGTTTCAGAAAGCAAGCCAAAAACTGAAATGGCAATGAAATGGGAACAGGTGGTTCTTCCAACACAAATATGATGCATATTGGTAGATGAATGTGGTAAAATTTCAAGTATCAGAGGGGTAGCCGTGTTAGTCTGGATCTGTAAAAAGCGACAAAGAATCCTGTGGCACCTTATAGACTAACAGACATATTGGAGCATAAGCTTTCGTGGGTGAATAACCACTTCGTCAGACCCACTTCGTATTCACCCACGAAAGCTTATGCTCCAATACATCTGTTAGTCTATAAGGTGCCACAGGACTCGTGGTAAAATTTGTCAACATTGTCAGTTCTTCAGTGATGAAACAGAGGACTTCAGTCACCAGGGCTCTCAACCTGCTAGATTTCACAATTACTAAACTCACCCCCCAAAAAAGATATATATCAATATGGTTTCTCAGTATTCTCTGTGCCACAGTGCCAACTATACCAGCTACTTCCCATGGTGATGAATTCAGATCAGATCTTTGAAGCTTGTGTAAATCAGGGTAGCTCCATTGGATCTAGCTTCCTGAATCTAAGTCCAATAAGCAAGTTTAAGTGCAGGATTGCATCTGGCAGTTTAATAAACCTCTGTTCTTTTTGCTTCACTGTTTTGACATTCAGAAAAATAAGTCAATGAACTGACTGACTAAAAATACATGCAGGCAACAAAGTATCACTTTTTAAATCAATATAATTTAGATTATCTATTAATTAGTCCCTCTTTGTCTAGTTCCCCATCTTTTTAAAAGAAAAAACCCATATGTCTATTGTCCCAGGCCTCGTAGGATACCACATTTTCAAATAAATGATATTAAATAGATTCAGGATGATACCATCATCATCATGGATGAATCTATTTTTTTATGGACAGAAATTCATTTATGCAGTGCAGTTTCAGCTGTGCTGACACCTGCAGAAGCATTTTTTGTGTGGATAATGTGCTTTCATTTCAGCCACTAGGACCACTTCTTTGCAATGCCAATTCATAAGCAAACAAAAATAAAAGAAAGCTCATTGCTGAAACTAGTAGGCAGACATTTGCAAACTCAGTTATGTTTTTCATGTTCTATTAAATAATTATATTGTTCATTCCTTTCTGGGCTGCTTTTAATTAATATTTTAGAACACAATTAAACACTTCTCAAGTCAAGACATGATGTATGTCTGAAATATATTTTCTCAAACAAGACTCAAATTGCATTCAGAAGAGTTTCCACCAGTCAATTCTCTCTCTAAGACAGTTGTTTTTAACCTGTGGCCTGCAGACCCCTGGGGGTCTGCACCTCCATTTGAAATTTTTCAGGGGTCCACAAATAAAAAAAGCTTGAAAGCTCTAAGAAATCGATTTTTTAAGGGCCTGCAAAAGCAGCACTAGACATCAACAGGAAAATATGTAAACAAGTGAAGATGAGCATGAGAGAGTTCTTGAGAACACACCTTAGTACTGCTGAATAATATTTACTTAACTCACATGGCTGGTGTGAGAATTAGTTAGCATTTGTAAATCACTGTGTACAGTAGTGTAAGTATTAATAATTTATTATTAACAGCTAGCCTTCCGAAATCAATAATATTGTTAAGAGAAGACGCTGCTAACATCCCGCAACTCAAGAGAACTCTCCCACCAGTACGCGCGCACGGGGACACACACACACTTTTACTGTTTGATAAAGCACTATCAAGTATACTTTTGCAAATGTTACAGTCAGGTGCCTTAAAGTAAGCCTGGGACAATAGACATATGGGTTTTTCTTTTTTTTTTTAAATACACCTGATGAAGGGTATTGAAAAGGGAAACAGTGTTTGATTTTACATTGTATGTTACAACACTAAAAGGCTAGGAAGTCCGGGAACTTCATTTTTATTAAATGCAAACTTGGCTTGTGCAGGAAAAAAGCAAAACCTTCATGGAGATACAGATCACAGCATCCCCAAACTGTTTGCCACAGCAATTTTCCAGGATCCCTGAGTATTACCCAGGATTTTCACATTATTTATTCAGAAAATACTACAGAATGCACTTCCACCCGGTAAATAATATAACAGTGCTCTGCATCAAAGAGAAATTATATTTGCAATGGGTGACTTCTCTAATGCACAAATGAAAGTAACATATTCTAAAAAAAGGAACAGACCATAAAATAAGCACTTCCACAATCATAAAAACAATGCTGATTTAAGAAGCTGACACATACCTAGTGAATCAGCAGAGCTATTATGTATAATTTTAACTTTGGAGGGAGATACACAGAACTGTCAATTTTTATTTATTTATTTGCAGCATTACTAGATAAATCCTTCCAAAAAGCAGGCCCTTGCATGATTTTTTATAGGCCTTAGGAAGAAGCACTGTTCAGAAGAAACACACCACGCTATTTCATGTAGGCCATGCAAAGTAAACTGATGAGAATTGACAGAAGGCTGACTTTCTTCCCCACAAATATATTTGTCTATTTGCAGTGAGTTAATGGTTGTTGGAGATATAATATACTAACAGAAAAAATAATGGTTCCATTGCATGAATAAATAAGTGTTGCATTCACAAGGAATAGCTGGAGTTATGCAAAGGGAGAGTTATAGAAATCTTTAATGACTTAGTATGAACACACCGATTTGCAGGTATGATTTTGAAATATTTTGTTTGTCAAATATAGCTATCCACAAGCCTAGAGAACCAATATATACTCAGCAAGAGTAGGAGAGATTAGGGGAAAAGTTATTGATTGTCGTCTTGATTTGAAGACATTTCCATATAAAAACATAAACCTGACAGGCCAATCTGAAATCACCCATCCAATTACTACTAATAGGTCATTGTCTGGAAACGAGATGGCCAGTTTTTAACTATGGTATATTTCTATAGACTAAATGACAAATGACTTTAGAAAAAAGGCTGACACCTTAGAAATAGATGAACAAATACCAGAGGTCTTATTCTGTGTAAATGTGTAAATCAGAAGCAACTCCACTGAAGCAAATGGAGTTACACCTATGTAATCCTGAGTAAAAGGAGAAGCAGGCCCCGTGGCAATGCAAAAAAACCTGCTTGTCTCTCTTTGAGCACTGTTGACTAGGTGAGTATATGACTATGCAGCAAATGGTAGCCGATGCACACGTTGGAAGAAGAAATTGCTCCTAGACTACATATAATCCAATTATGGAATGAATATAAGTTTAGAAAGACATTGGGGTTCCAGTACCTATAGCTGAAATATCACTGTTTATACTCCACTATGCTGATATGAACACTGCACAACCTGAAAGACATAGTGGTGAAGTATTTAGAAACCTCTGAATTTAGCCCCAAATCCTGCAAAGTTCTCTGAGGGTGTAGAAGTCTTCCTGGTTTGTCTGTGCAGGGGAACTGTAACACCCCAGCATAGCACCTAATTCAGATCTCTAGCCACTCCACTGTGTGTGTGTGTGTGTGTGTGTGTGTGTGTGTGTGTGTGTGTGTGTGTGTGTGTGTGTGTAACGCCACACTGAAATTATGATGGAGAGTAATACTTTACATTTTAACAGACCCTTTCATTCAAAGATCTCAATATGCTTAACAAAAAATTAATTAAGCACCTCACTATTGCTTTACTTACTTGTTATGCCCATTTTAAAGAAGCAGCTTAAGATGAAGCAATTTATTTACAGGAAATAAAGCCTACCTTGTCTTCCTTCCCCGACCTCTGTTCTCTTCAGTAAATATCCACTACAGTACCTGCTCTGAGAATCCTACACAAAATCTCTGTGCACCAGGTTGAGAATATGTACTTAAAGGAATAAGCAAAAACAAATAGCAATTAAAAATCATTTTAAATATCCGTATGAATCCTTATTAAGAACAAGTAGGTAGTAATAAAGTAATACTTGTACTTTCAGTGCCTTTTTCATAAAGGTAAGGGAAATTATGCGATGCACTTCATTTTTATTCAATTAATAGAAACACGTAGTATTTTCTGCCAAGAAAAACACACTAATGTGGCAGGAAAGTGAAGCAAACAGTTGGCTGTCAAACGTTATCAATGCTGAATTTATATAACACCACCCTTTGAGTCCAAAATTATTCTATGCTGGTGATAAAAGGTGCACGCATTAAGAACATGTCTTGTCACTTGTACGGTGTAAGTAATCATTGGTTTGACAACATGTTCAGTGATAAGGACTCCCCAGTGAAATTGCAAGCCTTTGCTGCCAAAATGTTAAGCTGCTTAAAAGCACTAGATGAGGAGAAGAAGAAGAAAATTATTTCTTCATTCTGAAACAACTGACCAAAACTGATTGCTTGTTAAAACTTAGAATAAGGACCACTACACATTATCTAAAGGTCATTATTTGTCTTAGTCTAATGTCTGTAGTTCTGAAACAGAATACATAAGACACAGAAATCAAAGTGTTTATAAAAGGTAGTTTCTTTTCTGAGTTCTTGTTTCTTTCTGTTTTCTGATCACAATACTGAAAAACAATACCATCAAATATGCTCATTTATCCAGGTCACCTTCCTGTGCCCTTGTAATGCACTCACCACTGCAACCCAGACTTCCCAAGCACTCAGACATTGGTAATTGGGCTTATGGGCACAATCATCCTATCTCTAAATACAGGGTCCTAAGGCACTAAAATGGGCATTGCCTGACCTGCTCTTCTTTTCCTGGTCTTAAATGAGATAAAGTTAATTTGACAACATCTCAGATGATGTAAAGCCAGATCAGTAAGTAAACAGCTGACAGCTAGCCAAACGAGCCTCTTCCAACAGTGTTTCAATGTCTTGAGACAATAAGAGCTATTAGAATAGCAATTCAAATCCTTCTTTCCTGTAAGGTGGAATATTAAAAAATTATATATCCCATTTTGAACATTTTAGATTTAGAATCATGAAGTTCTGTGAGAGTTAAATTGCTCTAGGGTTCCCTACAGTGGGGAAGTATCTAGTTTTTCTATCAGGATAGGAACTGCCATACTAGATTAGACCACTGCTCTGTCTAGTATCCTAACTGTGACAGTGACCAGCATCAGATGCTTAGAGAATGAAGGTACAAGAAAGCCCATAGTATACAATTAGGGATAACCATCCTATAAGGAATGTTTCATCCTACATTTTGCCAGTTGGGGGTTGGTTTATATCCTGAAGCATAGTGTGAGTGTTTATATGGATCTTGTTTAAAATCCTGTCTAATGTTACTATGTATAAAGGTAATGAGAACATATATGTCTATTTCTTTTTTAATCGTACTAGGCTCTTGGCTTCCATAAGAAATATGGGTTGAGTTCCCAAGGTTGATTATGTGTTGTGTAAAATATATTTCCTTTTAGCAGTTTTAACATTTCTCCATTTCAGTTTCATTGAATATCCCCTTGTTTTTGTATTATAAGAAAAAATTAGGGAGGCGTGCATTGCTTACATGTAATCATTAAAAGTGGGAAATAGAGGGATTTAAAATTGTACTTTAAGTGCAAATCCCAACATAACCTTAACTCTGGCATCAGTAGGATCATTCAGCATGAGCTGTTCCTTCAAGGGCAAGACTATTCATGTTTCCTACTTATCGAATTAGTCAAAATCTGGTAGAGACTTTCCTGCATTCCTCATTATCTTCTTGGAAGAATAACTTATCCTGTCTGATTATATTTTTAATTTTTGTATTTACACTGTCAAAAATGTAGCCACTCTTTTTACTACTTCAGTGGGCATTCATATCCTCTTATTGTTCTTTCTACGCATATGAATATTTCCCCCTTTTAGTTTATATAAATATCTAGATATAGGTAATATGATATATAGATATGATAACCTCACTCTTTGGAGAACAACTCCATTACAGCGTTGCTATGTGCATTTTGATACTTCAATCTGGTTCTAGATTCCAGAAGCTCTAGCCCTCGGTGAGTTGTCATAAATACACTCACATTTTGAACAATGGATTGCTTTACCACAGTTGTCAGAAAATAAATAGGAAAAATACCTAGGCACAATTTAACACTAGAAGACCAACCCAAAATTTCCTAACCCAGAGCCTAGAAAGAGTATAGTACAGGGGTATAAAGGTAACTGTATCATGTGAGGTTACTCAGTTCTAGTACTAGGGATACCTCCTCCAGTCCACTCCCACCACAGGACAAGGAAGGACTGGCCTGCAGATCCCTCAGAGAGCGCTCAGGTTTTTTTGGTTGATGGTCTCGTGGGGGCCCATGTACATTGTTCTCCAGATGTACAATTGCCCAACCCCTCCTCCCTGCAGATCATTGCACTGTATATTCCTGCCAGCAACAGGCTGTTTTCCCTGCCTGGCTCACAGCTCCAGATCTCAGTTTGCTTGCCATTCAGCCTTCCATCTGTTCTGCATGTGAGCATAAAGAGAGAAAGCCGAGACAGTGCAACACTCAGGCTTTATTTCTAACTGTACTTCCCAATAGCAGAGCTCTCTAAATTAGTATATGTGATCATACTGTAGAGCCCCTTATTGGGAAGCTATATATTTGATAAAGCAAAATTAAACATGATTACTATAACCTAATTACATTTATTATTAATTATGATGATGATGAAATGCTCTTGTGCCTTGTAACATGAGGCAATAACCTACTTACATTCTAAGCCCTGGTCTACACTACAAACTTATGTCAGTTTACCTACATCATTCAGGGGTGTGGGGAAAAAAATCCACACTCCTGAGCAACAGAGTTATACCGAGCTAACTCCCCCAGTATAGATAGAGCTATGTCAGTGGGGGGACTTCTCCAGTGGACATAGCTACCGCCTCTCGGGGAGGAGTACCACCTATGTTGATGGGAGAAGCATAGGTAGCTTCTTCATTAAGTACAACAGCCATGCTGTAGCGCTGTAAGAGTAGACAAGCCCTTAGGTTCTATAATGCCCCATAATGTCTATGGCAACACCAACCTTTTCTTATTTAAGGTTAACTCTTAACTTGCTTGGCACCTAATGTATTTTCTTCTGAATAGGGAAGGGCTGTTCTTTTACTCCTGCTTGCAGTTCTGGGAGATGTTCAATAGAGCTGGTTGAAATTTTTTCTGGAGGAATATTTTTCCATTTGAAAATGCTGATTCAATGAAATATCTTCCTATGGGATGTATTGATTTTGTAGAATCTTCCCAGGAAAACTGGGCAGGTTTCCTGCCAGCCCACCTGCCTCTTTGGCAGCTTGCCTGGTGGGTTGCCACACAGCTGGGAGCCTGGCAATCATGGGAGCATCAGCTTGAGCCAGGTTTCATGCCAGAGAGCAGAAAGCTAGAAGCTCTAAGAGCTGGAGCTCCAACTGGGGCGTCTCAAGGCAGCCAGATTCCTGACTTCACGTCAGGAAGCCTGGAAGTGGGGCTACAGGTCTCTCAGCAGCTCCAGGTGCATCAATTTCATTTCAAAAAGTCAAAACAAAATATTTCAGATTTTCCAAATCAAGGATGGAAATTCTGTTCCACAGAATATTGAGATTTTGTTCTGATACATTATGACTTTTTTAAATGCCAGTTTCCGGCAGAACAGAAATTCTGGGTTCTGACCCTAATTTAGCTTGCTGGTCATAGTGGACTTTAGCCTTTGTGTGCATCTCTTTCCTTTTACTCCTTCCACCACTGCTGATTGTAGGAATGCTGGGGCGATAGGTACCGAAATATGCATGAATCTTGACATTAAACATTATACTGAGCTATTATTAAGGCCTTCCGTGAGAATGTTTTTCCATTCAGGAATGGCTTGCCTGATATTTTCTTTGTTTTTTGAAGCTCCGTTTAGTAATCTCTCACCATTTTTTACTTCTGATTTGGCTTTACCATTTGACTGGCTATGATATAGGAGTGATGTGATGTGACTGAATTCCCATTCCCAGGTACACTGCACAAATTCACTGAAAGTAGATGAGGGTCCGTTGTCTGAAACTACACATTTTGGGATACCATGTTTGCTGAAATGCTTTATTGCTTTGTCTAAGGTGGTCACTGTGATCGTATTGATAGTCCGAGTTCCTAGCAGTCTGAATAGTAGTCTACACTAATGAGGTAGTTTATGTGGTTACAGTGAAATTTTTCATTCCTACTTTGCTCCAAGGTCTGTTGGGAGATGCAGTGCATTTTCATTGTCTCTTTTTGCTATTCGGTTTGTCTTTCCCCACATGTAATCACAACTGCTCACTAAGTGTCATCTATCTGGCATTTATCTATATGGCATCATGCACTTTCCAGAGACATGCTTCTATTCCAGAATGGCTGATATATTCCGGATATATTCCTAGGAGAGTTTTTGTTCTCATGTTCTCTAACATGGCAGTAGAGGACAGAATAAAGAGCTTTCCCATCTTGTGCAGTCTGTAAAAGCTGGCAAGAATGGCATTCCCAAAGGACTGTTACTTAGAATCAAAGTAGTAAGGACTTTTCCACACTCGAATTTCAGCCATCCTGATTGTCCAGTGTGCTAATATAGACACTGGTTACCATGGTAAAGCACATTTTATATTGGTGCAGCACCAGTGTAAACTGTCTACAGTAGTTTACCCTAGTCCAACTGTACCAGTAGCTAAAATTCTGAAGTAGACAAGACTGAGGAGGGACAAGAAAAAAAAATAGTTGCTCTGTCTCCCCGCTACTCGTAAAGCCAGTGTCGCAACCCTTAAGGGTCAGATTCTTTTTCCTCTACCACATCAGGAAAACCCCACTACAGCAAAGGCACAACCTAGCTCTAAATATTTTCTTTAAATATTGAGAGAGTAGTTGAGTGGACTCAGATTAGCTAATCCTCACAGTACCCCAGGTGTTCTGTGAGAAAATAGTATCCCTATGTTATAAAAAGGAAAAAACCTGAGATGTATATGTTAATTTATTCCATGCCACAGAGAGAGAGAGAGCGCGCCATACAAATAGAGGATGGATTAAATCTAAAGAAGATTGCCTTATTTGTGACATTTTCACAATCCTATGGATTGAGTAGGATGGGTACAGTTCTTTTAAACATTCATGATAAGTGTGAATTTGAATTGTATTTAGGTGAGTTCAAATGAATTCTAACATTTTTCAGCATTCTTATTTCAAAGAGGATAACTGTCTGAACAGGAATGGAAAGATTTTTTTTTTTTTTTAATACTTATCCATCACTCTCTGGGACAAAAATTATTCACAGAGTGGTAAATCCATTTCAGACAAATGTATTATAAGTTACTGTATTTTATTCACTGAAGTCAGTGGGCCATTCTTCAGTCATTGGCTGCATCACTTATGATATTCTTCGGCTAATGGAGTTATTAATTCAATTTTCCTCTAATGCTTAAAGAAGCATAACTAGGGATCATATCCAGTGTATCATATTCAAGAACAACATACTACATTGTTTCGTTTGGAAAGCAAGCCTAAGAAAGTCAGATATGTTGCAATATCACATATTTTATAATGTGCTAATTTCAAACACATGGTTCAGCTTTTAAATTAGTGTTTTACTTTGAAATTGGAAGTCTCTACTTTCTTCTGCCATAAGTCACTCCACCTATGAAAGTATCAGAGGGGTAGCCGTGTTAGTCTGGATCTGTAAGGTGCCACAGGACTCTCTGTTGCTTTCCACCTATGAAAAGCTCTGCAGCCAGTAATTGCCTGCAGCATGAAATGTCAAGACAGAAGCAAAATGAAAAGGAACCATGAGATACCATGAGGTAAGAAATAACATATTATGCAACTGCTTTTACTGATGGATCAATGGAAAAACCAAACATTCAAAATAGTGACCATATCTTCCTTTGGCCTTTGTCATTCTTCATGCACATCACAGGCTTGTCTGCTTCCACTTCAATGAGAGATGCAGCAGCACAGGAGTCAAGTGTCAGGAAGAAGTAGCTCAGAGTCAAAGCACATGAGGAAAAACAGGCTAAATTGATCAGCATACATGGTAGGTCATAAAAGGAAAATGTCTGGGAGAACAAAGTAGTGAGCAGGTAATTCAAGGGTTTTTGCAATTAAAAAAAATATTCTAAGAAATATATATGCAACATTCTGTGGTTGTGTTTAAATCGGGAATTATGCAGGAATTAA
Source organism: Emys orbicularis (assembly GCF_028017835.1). Taxonomy (NCBI): domain Eukaryota; kingdom Metazoa; phylum Chordata; order Testudines; family Emydidae; genus Emys; species Emys orbicularis. Next base: position 76,009,012 of record NC_088688.1, on the reverse strand, counting down.
AATTCCAAGCAGCACAAGGACATGAGCAATGGTTGATATGAAGACAAAGAATGACTCAACTGCTCCATAGGCAGGAAGAGCTATAGAAACCTATTTTACTATAAACCAAAGTAGGCTCAACTACAAGCTCTGGTGCAAGCTTCTCCCCCCACACCACCAGAGCTGTGCAAAGGGCTTAAGAGCTAACATCTCTTTCCAGCTGGGGATTCCCCTTGCATTGGAGCTGTAGAGTGAACACAGCTGGTTCCTACACTGTCCCCTTCACCAGTTGCCAGTGAAGAAGGGGACATGGAGATTCCAGAGGATGAAGCACAGGCCCCGACTTTACAGTGTGCCCGGGGGTGCTTGCCCTCAGACCCCCGCCCCCACTCCACGCACTCCCATCTGGTTCTGTTCAATATCTTCATAAATGATTTAGATAATGGCATAGAGCATATATTTATGAAGTTTGCAGATGATACCAAGCTGGGAGGGGTTGCAAGTGCTTTGGAGGATAGGATTAAAATTCAAAATGATCTGGACAAGCTAGAGAAATGATCTGACATAAATAGGGTGAAACTCAATAGGACAAATGCAAAGTACTCCACTTAGGAAGGAACAATCAGTTGCACACATAAAGTGGGAAATACCTGGGAAGGAGCTCTGTGGAAAGGGATCTGGGGGATTATAGTGGATCACAAGCTAAATGAGAGTCAGTAACAATTTTGTAAAAAAAAGAAAAAAAGAAAACATCATTCTGGGATGCATTAGCAGGAGTGTTGTAACCAAGTAGTAATTATTTCACTCTACTTTGCGTAGATAAGGCCTCAGCTGGAGTACTGTGTCCAGTTCTGAGTGCCACATTTCAGGAAAGATGTGGAGAAACTGGAGAAAAGTCCAGCAAAGAGCAACAAAAATGATTCAAGGTCTAGAAAACACAACCTGATTGAAAAAAAATGGGTTTGTTTAGTCTGGAGAAGAGAAGACTGAGCATGACATGATAACCGTTTTCAAGTATATAAAAAGTTGTTACAAGGAGGAGGGAGAAAAAATATTCTTAACCTCTTCAGATCGTAAAGAGGCAATGGGCTTAAATTGCAGTCAAGGAGGTGTAGGTTGGACTTTAGGAAAAGCTTCCCAACTGTCAGGATAGTTAAACACTGGAGCCAATTGCCTATGGAAGTTGTGGAATCTCCATCACTGGAGGTTTTGAAGAACAGGTTAGACAAACACCTGTCAGGAATGGTCTAGTTATTATGTAGTCCTGCCTAGTATGCAGGGGACTGGACTAGAAAACCTTTTGAGGTCCCTTTCAGTCCTAAAATTCTATGATCCTGTGGCTAAGGCCTCCTGTACCAGCAATCACCCATTGGGACAGCAGTCTCTTGGAGACACAGGCAAACTAGGTACAGCCTCTTGCCAACCTCAAGGACTACAGCTAACTGCAGTCAGCCTTTTCTTTACGTTTCTGATGTTACACCTTATTATTTCAGACTATTTTACACAGGATGGCTGATGGAAATGAGCGTCTAGAAATAAATGGAAGTTACCACATCTGAAGTGGAAGAAAAACTTAAAGTGCTCAATGAGCTCAAAAGGTGGGGGAGGGGTGCAGATAATTTGTTATATGACTGGACAATAGCCAATGTTGGACCTATATTTAAGAAAGGGTGGAAAAAGTGATCTAGGCATTAACAGACCTGTTAGTCTGACCTCAGTAGTATGCAAGTCTTTAAAACAAATTTTGAAGGTAAATGGAAAATGGGATATAATGCAGCATAGGTTGATAATGCCAGACTAACATGATAATCAGTTATTTTCTCAAAACATTTTTTAAAGATAAAGAAAAAGCAGTAGATTTAATATACTTGGACTTCAGTAAAGAGTTTGATATGGTACCACTTGGGAAATTAGTTACATTTGGAGAAAGTGAGGATTGGTACAAGGCTGTAAGGTGGATAAGGAATTGGCTCAACAGAAGAAGGGAACAGGTTGTGCTGAAAGGTGAACTATCAGATTAGAGGGAAGTTATTAGTGGAGATTCTCAAGGATTTATCTTGGGCACAATTTTATTCAATATTTTTATTAATGACCTTGTCATAAAACATAGGCGTGTGCTGACAATATAAAGTTGGGAAGCATCAGTAAAGAGGAGGATAAGAATGTTATACAGGAAGATCTGGATGCCCTTGAAGATAAGAGTAACAGAAATGCAATGTTTCAGAGTAGCAGCCGTGTTAGTCTACATCCGCAAAAAGAACAGGAGTACTTTTGGCACCTTGGAGACTAACAAATTTATTTGAGCCTAAGCTTTCGTGGGCTACAGCCCACTTCATCGGATGCATAGACTGGAACATACAGCAAGAAGATATTTATACATACAGAGAACATGAAAAAGTGGAAGTAGCCATACCAAATGTACGAGGCCAATCAATTGAGATGAGCTATCATCAGCAGGAGAAAAAAAACTTTTGACGTGATAATCGAGATGACCCATAGAAGATGTGAGGATACTTAACATGGGGAAATAGATTCAATAATACAAAGTGCATCCATATTAAGTATTAATATTAAGTATTTCTGCTACAAGCCAGTGACTTATCCTTTGGAAGCCACAAAGGAGGAGAGAGAGAGAGAGAGAGTTCTAGATGTGGTGGTCGATCAGAGTATGATGAGCCATCAGTATGATACAAATCCTAAGATCTCATTTGCTTTTTTTGCATATATACTCCCTAAACAGGCCTACTTTGCTTTCCTCTCAGAGGCCATAAACAGCATAATTGCTCAGTTATTGCATACCACACAGCTCTTTATAAGCAAGCATATTTATTCTTAAGGTGAAAGCATTACAGAGAACATTAAAACAATTAAAAAAACCACTTACCCAGGTGCTAATAAGTAAGGCTACATTTTAGTCAGAGGTATTTTTAGTAAAAGTCATGGACAGGTCACAGGAGATAAACAAAAATTCACAGGGGTGCTATATACCCCTGACTATATCTTGGGGAGCTTACCAGAGATCACCCCAACTCCACTGGTTGGAGCCAGTCCTTCAAACCCCACATAAGTTTTTTTCTGTGGTTACAAGTGAATAACATCTTTAGCTCAGAAGAAAAAGTCGCATTAATCAGAGTGACAGATTTATGCATTTGGGCCTTAGCTCTTGGGACCATGGGAACAAGTAATCAGCTGACAATGGGTTTCTCCTCAGGGCGTAGCTTCAAATGGTTAGGTTCAGAGGTGGGAATTTTCATTCTTCCCCTCCCCTAAGCATTTCCTACACACCCGCACAACTAAAAGTGCATTCTTGGCTGGCCTATTGCTTGAGAGAGTCTTTTGAAACTCTCAACACTTCCCAGGGTTTACATTAGGCATTGTAGTAGTAGGATTTTATGTTTGTATTTTATATAATTTAGAATGAAGAATAAAGAATAATACAGTATGTATTAAATGTATTGGTGTATGATTTGATCATATCCTGCCAGCCACCCTTTTTGAATAGCAGAAAGGAATGGCTTAATAGGCAATTGGTAGAGATACATCAGCCAGAATCTGTGTCTGGATTGATTTCAAGACAGTAACAGATCCTTTGAGGGTCACCAATTTGTTGTAGGTTTAGCATTTTAAAATAAGTAGAGGAATGCCATGAATGTTTTCTTTTGCATTGCAATTTGATGTTCCTGTTCAAAATGTTCTGTGTACATTAATTGTTTTGTTTTGTGTGTAAGGTGACCAGACAGCAAGTGTGAAAAATCAGGACAGGGGGTGGGGAGGGTAATAGGAGCCTATATAAGAAAAAGAGCCAAAAATCAGGACTGTCCCTATAAAATTGGGACATCTGGCCAACGTATTTGTGTGTGAATGAGGAATGTGTGGGTTAAGAGGTAAGTGTGAAGGCCATTGCTGAAACAAGTATCAGAGGGGTAGCCGTGTTAGTCTGAATCTGTAAAAAGCAACAGAGGGTCCTGTGGCACCTTTAAGACTAACAGAAGTATTGGGAGCATAAGCTTTCGTGGGTAAGAACCTCACTTCTTCAGATGCAAGTAATGGAAATCTCCAGAGGCAGGTATAAATCAGTATGGAGATAACGAGGTTAGTTCAGTCAGGGAGGGTGAGGTGCTCTGCTAGCAGTTGAGGTGTGAACACCAAGGGAGGAGAAACTGCTTCTGTAGTTGGATAGCCATTCACAGTCTTTGTTTAATCCTGATCTGATGGTGTCAAATTTGCAAATGAACTGGAGCTCAGCAGTTTCTCTTTGGAGTCTGGTCCTGAAGTTTTTTTGCTGTAAGATGGCTACCTTTACATCTGCTATTGTGTGTCCAGGGAGGTTGAAGTGTTCTCCTACAGGTTTTTGTATATTGCCATTCCTGATATCTGACTTGTGTCCATTTATCCTCTTGCGTAGTGACTGTCCAGTTTGGCCAATGTACATAGCAGAGGGGCATTGCTGGCACATGATGGCATATATAACATTGGTGGACGTGCAGGTGAATGAGCCGGTGATGTTGTAGCTGATCTGGTTAGGTCCTGTGATGGTGTTGCTGGTGTAGATATGTGGGCAGAGTTGGCATCGAGGTTTGTTGCATGGGTTGGTTCCTGAGTTAGAGTTGTTATGGTGCGGTGCGTGGTTGCTGGTGAGAATATGCTTAAGGTTGGCGGGTTGTCTGTGGGCGAGGACTGGCCTGCCTCCCAAGGTCTGTGAAAGTGAGGGATCATTGTCCAGGATGGGTTGTAGATCACTGATGATGCGTTGGAGAGGTTTAAGCTGAGGACTGTAGGTGATGGCCAGTGGAGTTCTGTTGGTTTCTTTTTTGGGCCTGTCTTGTAGCAGGAGGCTTCTGGGTACATGAGGTCTGGCTCTGTTGATTTGTTTCTTTATTTCCTTGTGTGGGTATCTTAGTTTTGAGAATGCTTGGTGAAGATCTTGTAGGCGTTGGTCTCTGTCTGAGGGGTTGGAGCAGATGCGATTGTACCTCAGTGCTTGGCTGTAGACGATGGATCGTGTGATGTGTCCGGGGTGGAAGCTGGAGGCATGAAGGTAGGCGTAGCGGTCGGTGGGTTTTCGGTATAGGGTGGTGTTAACGTGGCCATCGCTTATTTGTACGGTGGTGTCTAGGAAGTGGACCTCCCGTGTAGATTGGTCCAGGCTGAGGTTGATGGTGGGGTGGAAGCTGTTGAAATCATGGTGGAATTCTTCCAGGGTCTCCTTCCCATGGGTCCAGATGATGAAGATGTCATCAATGTAGCGTAGGTAGAGAAGGGGCGTGAGTGGACGAGAGCTGAGGAAGCGTTGTTCCAGGTCAGCCATAAAAATGTTGGCATATTGTGGGGCCATGCGGCTGCCCATAGCGGTGCCACTGGTCTGGAGGTATATATTGTCACCAAATTTGAAATAATTGTGCGTGAGGATAAGTCGTGCAGAACGCAATGCCATCCACAGCCTCAGAAACCACCCTGACATTATCATCAAAGAGGCTGATAAAGGAGGTGCTGTTGTCATCATGAACAGGTCTGACTACCAGAAGGAGGCTGCCAGACAACTCTCCAATACCAAATTCTACAGGCCACTTTCCTCAGATCCCACTGAGGAATACACTAAGAAACTGCACCATCTACTCAGGACACTCCCTACACTAACACAGGAACAAATCAACATACCCTTAGAGCCCCGACCGGGGTTATTCTATCTACTACCCAAGATCCACAAACCTGGAAATCCTGGACGCCCCATCATCTCGGGCATTGGCACTCTCACTGAAGGACTGTCTGGATATGTGGACTCCCTACTCAGACCCTACGCCACCAGCACTCCCAGCTATCTCCGTGACACCACAGATTTCCTGAGAAAACTACAGTGCATTGGTGACCTCCCAGAAAACACCATCCTAGCCACCATGGATGTAGAGGCTCTCTACACAAACATCCCACACACAGATGGAATACAAGCTGTCAGGAACAGTATCCCTGATGATGACAGCACAACTTATTGCTGAGCTCTGTGACTTTATCCTCACGCACAATTATTTCAAATTTGGTGACAATATATACCTCCAGACCAGTGGCACCGCTATGGGCACCCGCATGGCCCCACAATATGCCAACATTTTTATGGCTGACCTGGAACAACGCTTCCTCAGCTCTCGTCCACTCACGCCCCTTCTCTACCTACGCTACATTGATGACATCTTCATCATCTGGACCCATGGGAAGGAGACCCTGGAAGAATTCCACCATGATTTCAACAGCTTCCACCCCACCATCAACCTCAGCCTGGACCAATCTACACGGGAGGTCCACTTCCTAGACACCACCGTACAAATAAGCGATGGCCACGTTAACACCACCCTATACCGAAAACCCACCGACCGCTACGCCTACCTTCATGCCTCCAGCTTCCACCCCGGACACATCACACGATCCATCGTCTACAGCCAAGCACTGAGGTACAATCGCATCTGCTCCAACCCCTCAGACAGAGACCAACGCCTACAAGATCTTCACCAAGCATTCTCAAAACTACGATACCCACACAAGGAAATAAAGAAACAAATCAACAGAGCCAGACCTCATGTACCCAGAAGCCTCCTGCTACAAGACAGGCCCAAAAAAGAAACCAACAGAACTCCACTGGCCATCACCTACAGTCCTCAGCTTAAACCTCTCCAACGCATCATCAGTGATCTACAACCCATCCTGGACAATGATCCCTCACTTTCACAGACCTTGGGAGGCAGGCCAGTCCTCGCCCACAGACAACCCGCCAACCTTAAGCATATTCTCACCAGCAACCACGCACCGCACCATAACAACTCTAACTCAGGAACCAACCCATGCAACAAACCTCGATGCCAACTCTGCCCACATATCTACACCAGCAACACCATCACAGGACCTAACCAGATCAGCTACAACATCACCGGCTCATTCACCTGCACGTCCACCAATGTTATATATGCCATCATGTGCCAGCAATGCCCCTCTGCTATGTACATTGGCCAAACTGGACAGTCACTACGCAAGAGGATAAATGGACACAAGTCAGATATCAGGAATGGCAATATACAAAAACCTGTAGGAGAACACTTCAACCTCCCTGGACACACAATAGCAGATGTAAAGGTAGCCATCTTACAGCAAAAAAACTTCAGGACCAGACTCCAAAGAGAAACTGCTGAGCTCCAGTTCATTTGCAAATTTGACACCATCAGATCAGGATTAAACAAAGACTGTGAATGGCTATCCAACTACAGAAGCAGTTTCTCCTCCCTTGGTGTTCACACCTCAACTGCTAGCAGAGCACCTCACCCTCCCTGACTGAACTAACCTCGTTATCTCCATACTGATTTATACCTGCCTCTGGAGATTTCCATTACTTGCATCTGAAGAAGTGAGGTTCTTACCCACGAAAGCTTATGCTCCCAATACTTCTGTTAGTCTTAAAGGTGCCACAGGACCCTCTGTTGCTTATTGCTGAAACAGATGGTCTAGGGAGGAGCCAGAAACAGACACAAGGGTGCCAGGAGGCTGAAACACGCCCCTATTGAAATGTCAGAAGAGGGCAGATTGAGGACTCTAAAGATGAGACAGGCATCTATCAATGGGGACAAGATAGCGGTGATCAAAACCATCATGGAATAACTCCCTGAGGAACTTGATGAAAGAACAAGATAAAGAATGAGAAGGACAATTTAAGAAAACAAGCACTCAAACAACAATTGATTACAGCATGACGGTGCAAAACTCATTGGTCCCAATGAAGGAAAATCACTATATAAACAGGGTGCCTTGCCATGAAATTTTGGGTTCATCCTGCCAAGACTTCCCCGGGGCATCGTATCGTGACCGATGGAACCCGGCTCCTCCCTACTCGTGATCAACCTAGCTGGCCACCAGATTGATCCGGACTCTGGACTGGTAACTATAACATTGGCTGGTGGGACAGTGAGAGAGAGAGCGAAAGAGAGAGAGCAAGAGCGAGAGAGAGTGCGTGTGTGTGTGTGTGTGTGTGTATGAGAGAGAGAGAGAGAGATTGAATGCATATGCTAATTGTTGTATCTTCAATAAATGTGACGTATTGCCTTTTCCCCTGAAAAAGATTCTGTGTGCTTCTTATAAGCATAACAGCATGTCCTCCCTCTAGAGACGTTACAAACATTTGCATTTTAAATACAATGAACTCCTAAGGTACTATAACTTAATTCAATATGGTTTGTCCAGGAAATTGCCATCTGTGTCACATTTTGTTTTATTAAAGAAATGTAAGCAGAAAAATTTCAAGGTGGTGATATTTACGTACAATGTAATGCAACACCCAGCTCTCAGATCTAATTAGTCCTTTTTATTTAAAGGCATGTGGAGCAGCACTTAACACACACAATTGGAAATCCTTTCTCTAAAAATGAAAAAAAGGTTTCCAGGATATTTACTGGACTGAAAATAAAAGACGTATCATGATGACACATTAAATGTCACAAGAACTAGACAGTTTTGAAATATTTTAAGTATTATATTGTCAGATAAATTGTAAACTCATATATACAAACAATTAAGGAAACATGCTGTAACAGACAATACGGTATTTGGAAAACCAACATTGCTCTAAATGTTTAACATTCAGGTGATAGGCTTGTTTGATTTTCCAACTGCAAGGTAATTGCCCAAAACTATAGCCTGAAATAGGCCATAATCATGCATGATATAGCACAAGTGAAGCTGATGACATTACACCAGGTACGGGTTTGGCCCATGTTTTCCAATTTTGCTTGGCTCCATCTGCACTTCAAAATGTACAATGTTCAGGTCACAAGTTTGCCATCGCAGGTGTCATTATATATACACATATCTAACCTTTTGAGAAAAACCATTATGTCAACAAAGCACAGTTATACAGTTTAGAACACCTGAAGTAATCTTCATAAATAGCAAATTGATCACCTGAGACAGCTAAACATTTAGAGACATGGAATCCGTGATGGATTTAAACATTCATGCATATAGAAGCTTTCATGGGTGTCTCTCAAAGGATACCCATTTGCATTTGAAAATTCTGTTCCTTTATTTTACAGGACAATCAAAGGGAATAGATTCATGTATGGAAGGGCTTAATATTTCCTCATAAAAACTGGGTGTTTACATTGCCTTTTTAGTAAAGGATGGGGTAGCTTGCTGTCACATCAATCAGCTCTAGTCCATCAATCCAGCAATAGCAGCTCTGATAATACTCTCCTCTGACTGACAGGAAAATAAGATATTTCAAGATATTGAAAAAGAGCCTTTTTCCGAGTCTGTTTCTTTTCTTCCACCCACAGATGTACAAATTAGAGAACAGGAGGTCCAAACGATCTATAGCAAAATCACAATTACAAGACAGGTTTAGACAAAGTAGTCATGATGGTGTTTAATCCCCAGTTGACGTATAAGGATATTAACAGTACAGGGAAAGTTGTCTTGAATAATGCATTTACACTGTAAAACAGTGAAATCGAATAAATTTCCCTTCTCATTTATACTGCATCCAGGATTATTTTAATATATGGGATTTTAAACATCTTGTCATGATGCCAATTATCTAGTTTAATAAGGAATGTTTGATACATTCAAAGTACATTAAGGTAAAAATAAAAGACTTTCTAGTCCTACAAAAGCAAAATACATGCATAATAAAGATAGAAATACCTCCCTTATCTTGCTGGGTTGTAAGCCCAGTTATCAGACCATGTAACACTTATTTGCATATTTCTGATATTTATAATTTGTAAGAATAATCGAACACACAAAAACCAGAACTGAGACATTTTTTCTAAAGTTTCTAGTCCCTACCCCCACCTAAAATAAGGTTTTGCATCTGAAAATGTGCTGCCTAAATTCATCCTGGAGAAGATTTTAATGTGGAGAATTTTCAGATTAGGTTTCTGAAAAGTGATGTTGAAACCCTAACAGATCTTTATTCATAGACATGGTACCCAACTAATACTGGGTATTGTTTGACTTTGCTGTCTTTGTGAGACTTTGCTGTCTTTACTTCTAGAACAGTTGAATTAAAACATAAAACACATTTGAGAAAAAATATTTTAGTGTAAAAACATCTTAATTTTTGCTGTTTGGCTTCTCTCACATTCTTTGCTTGATTAGGCACAGACATTCTACCGCCAGTATCACCTATTAGACCGGTATCTACACTACCCTTCCTCCTTATGCCCATGCTCCTACCCACGGCTGTATCCTTTCTTACTTCGCTTTCTTCCCTCTCAATGTTAAAATCCGGCATGAAGATTACCTGGACATCTCCCAAACATCTCCTCCAAATTCCTAGTTTAAAGCTCTCTTAATCAGTTGTGCCAGCCTCCATCCTAGAAGTCTATTTCCCCCCCTACTCAGGTGAAGTCCATCCCGAGAGAATAGTCCTCTGTCCATGAATGCTTCCCAGTGGCCATACATCCCAAAGCCCTCCTTATAGCACCACTGCCTGAGCCATCTGTTGATCATCATAGGACCCCTAGTCAGAGAAGCCCCACCCCCTAATCAGGGCTCAGCTTCTCTCCCAACTTCTTGTTTAGGTACAAGATACGGAGCATCCTTGGGAGAATGCTTTTATGTATTTTATGTGTTACATATACCTGTGAGTCCTCCTACCAGTACTTTGTTCTTTTAAATCCCATTTTTTTCTTTAAATTTCTCCCTCCACTGTTACTGTTGTATAGAAAAATCCACAAAAAAACAGTAGATACTAACAGCTAATAGTTGTACAAGAAAAACAAGAACATTGACATGAAACTGATACAAAGTGCTGTCATAGGCACAAAGTAAACAATAGCGAAACTTTGTTCTGTTATCTCCTGCAGTTATAGTAATCTTAGGTGTTGTAACAATAGCTATTGAAACATTTTCAGGCAGAAAAATGGTATTTAAGTTGATGGTGTCATTTTAACCTGCAATTATAAGAACCAGACAGCAGGAACAATTGTTACTTTGTGGCATGTGGATCATCTGCCAGGAAACCAGCTCTGTCAGCAAAAGGATGGAAGCCAGTGTTATGAATAATAGCATGCCATGCATTTAGTGCCAAAAGTACTCTCTAGCATAAGAGGAGTTAGACTGAGATGAGATGCTGTATTGCAGACAAGGATACTCAGTATTTCTAGTAGTGCAATGGCCACAGGGTGAAATTCACCCTTGTGCCAAGAGCCAGCACAAGGCCTATAAATGTCAATTAAGCCATCAGAGTTAATAAAGCTGCAATCATGAGAAAATTTCCTTTCGGGGCTCCTATTTCTTTTTCATTATAAAGTTGTGTATCTATCAAGATACAGATGTCATCCTAAAATATTTCATAGGCCAGAGGGCCAAATCCTGTTCCAATTTTAGAGAAGAGCAGAACTAAGAAGTAGGAAATAGGTGAGCCATGGAGAAAAGTCCCAGAATGATTTCAGGATGCCTGCTGAATCACAGGCTCAGAGGATTGTTAGTGCATTGCCTCAGCATTCATGGCTTCATCATTTTTATTCAACAGTCTTCTGGACTCCGCCATCTATATAGTGAAGCTACACATGCTTGCATAAGCTTATATACAGTACAACCTTGATTATGTGATTAATGGGGACATGAAAGTCAGGTAACCCAGGAGTTAGATTAAAAAAAAAAAGTCACTAGAGGCTAGGAAAAGCTCAGTTTTAAAGCTCCACAGGTGAAAGGTTCTCTGGAGTCTATTAACCATAAAAGTACAAAGACAGTTTCTATCTTGCAGAAGGGCTTCAGATAAATAAAAGCTCACTAAGATAAGTGCTCAAATACCACAGCATTAAGCAAGGTACAAAAGCATAGAGAAGTTGGATATTCTTATGTTTAGATTAGTGAGAAAGTTTCAGTTAACCTGGTTTGGGTAACAACGTTCCAGCATATACCTGTTATCTTCTTAATATAAACCTAGGCCTCAGTACCCTGACCTGCCTTGCTCTCCTATTTGAAAGATAGAACTGAAGTGTCTCTTATTCCAATTAATCCATATTTCTGGGCCCCAAACTTGTACAATGCTTTCTCCAGAATTATCAATCACTAAATGCTCCATTTTAATTTTGCTTTAGATGTAAATTTGTTAGTGAATTACATGGCATACTGTTTTCAATGTTTTTCTTCATCAATAAAAATACCAAAGTAAGTTTCTAAGGAGACAGAAAGACAAACACACAAATAAGCTTTATTTTTAAAGTCAGTCTGCAAGTCTCTCTATTGTCCAATACAAACCACCAAGGAAAGTGACAATCTAGTCACATAGCATGTTCATATTTTTAGAAGTTTCCTCTTTTGAGAGCTATTACCATTGCCAGAGGTATTTCACATTTTATATATAGGGAATCCTTCTCAAACAAGTAGATTCTTCCAAAATCAAAATGTCTTAATATGAATACTGTGGTTGTACAATGGTTGGAACAGTTGCAGTATACATTTTGGACTGGTATGCAGAATGTACTTATTATAATGCCAACTACACAAGGTACACGCCAATATTCTATTATTTTAAAGCACATCAGTTGTAATGGAGGACCAGCTAACAGAGTTACAAAGAAGTTTCACAAAATTATTAGACATGAAGGTGTATCTATAACATTCTGACATATATACTTTCCATATATACTGCTAGGGGGGCAATATATAGAGCATCATTTAAATGATTACTATTTACTGCTAAACAGTAGTAGTGGACAGACAATCCCTTCCCCATCCCCAATCCTTCCATAATCAGCTTGATTAAAAGGTACCTGTAACTAATACAATATGGGGCATTTTTTGATTTAGTAGAAGGTGTTCCCATGAGGGCTGCAATTGGGCTCAATACCAGAGGGTTGAAAGTACACAGTGCAACGATCATTATCTATGATATTTTGATTGCATCTGTACTTTGAAGACATGTTGATTCACACCTCTGTATTCAATTGTATAAATAGTGTTTCTATATTCTCTACAAAATGCTGGCCCTACTTGTACTTGATATTTTTCTCTAAAAAAACAAGTTATTTTACAATAAGAAAGGCTGTTCTTGCAAGATATTCATCCCAATTTTGCAGACCCAGGGGGTTCAGATAAACATCCAACATTTAGGATGCTTACTTGGCTTAACGGCCAAACTTTTGAAGAGTCAGCTTTCATCCAGAGCAATTACAAACCTAATGCAACTTTTCATCTACAGTCTAGATGGCAATGAAAATATTTTTCCAGTCTGCTAACTTGCTCCTCCACCCCCGCCCCCCGCAATGATGAGACTATAAATAAGTCAGAACTATACTGACAAGACAAGTTACCCTGGAAATCAGATATTTCCAAATCAACCATCCATAGGTCTATTTTGTTAGATGCTTTCCTATGTTCAGTCAGCAGAGCAGAGTATAGGGCATAGAATGAATATTTTAGGAAACAATAGAGGAATGAAGACTGACTGGACAAGTTCCACATGATGTTCTAGCCATCCATTAAAAGCTTAACAAAATACATAGGTACTTCAAGTATGTGCATCATTCTTTCTAGAGGGTGCCACCCTAGATTTACTGGTGATGGCCCATGAAACTGTTCAAATATATTCCCTATCTGGAAAAAAGTTTTCTATGTAAATGCATATATTGCCTTAAATTGACTTCTGCAAAGTCCTTTGATACCAGTGATATTGCACTTCCGTTACTAAGGCAGATGGTTTTGCGCCTACTATCTACTCATTTTTAAATACTCCATCTGCAAATTATTGTGCATAGGGTTAAAAAACTGTTTAAAATGAAGGCTTATTACACAATATAACCAGACAGAAATATTGCAGTGTTATAGGAAATTTCCTTTTTTAAACAAACTCTTAAAGACAAAGAAATTAAAATTGGACTGTCATTGAGTCAATTCAGCTACCAGTGCAGGAGTGCTCCCTACAGTACACTAAGGCTGAAATCCTGGCTCCATTGCAGCCAGTGGCCATTTTGCCATTGACTTCAGCAGGGCCAGTATTTCATCTTAAGTATTTATCCAGTACAGCTATAAATGCCTGAGGTCCACCACTTTCCTAGGGAAATTATTCCACAATATAGGAGACACTTAGGATTGTCTACTCCTTGATATTTATCTTAAAATTACCCTTAACAATACTTATAGATCAGCATAAAGGAGGTTTTCCCTCTCTGTGATGATTACACTTTTTGGAGACGCCTGGTGGCAGGATACTCCCCTCTGGGAGGGCCCTTAACATTGAAATAGACTCCCTATCCTTGCTCCAAAATAGCCTGAATTTTTTGACCTTTTGGTCCTGCTGCAAGGCCCATCTACCTTCCTAGGGTTTGGGGAGGGTTTGAATGTCTGGAGAAGCTAACATAGCATTTCATTTTGATCTTAATCTTCTGAGTCGTTATTGTGGCTGAGGAAGTGTTACTGATTTTGATATTATTTACATAGAATTTTGCTTTAATATTGTCAAAAGCACCTAGAGCTTTTGAGAAGCACTTTAATGTCAGTATTAATCAAAATAAGTACACTGCCAAAGGGATTTTTTTTTAATTTCCTCCTTGTCTTTGCAGAACAAATCTGGATCAGTTCAGAACAAGAAATTATTTTACTGGACAATTTAGTGGCAATAAAGACTTTAACCAGCTCTAATTAACCATCCCTCCTAAGAGAGGGAAATACTGTACATAAGAATGATTTGCAACTTTAAGGAAGAGGAAAAATTAGAATTAAGATTTCTCTAGGCATCAGACTCTTTCCCATGTTTACCAGGTTTTCAAGTGGGAATATTTATAAAATATTTCCATTTTCTGGAAGGATGTTATCCCAGCTGTCTCTTAAACAAAAGGAGAATGCAGATGAAAGAACACAGAAGAAGTGCATCCTCAATAAATAAGTGAATGAAATATCTAGAACTCCCTCTCTGACCTATTCTTAGTCACTGCTTTGAGAAAGTGAGGGCTTCCATGGCATGCATAGCTACCTGCCGTGCTCCAATTCCCAAAGGTCTACAGCCCTACAACAAATAAAATATGTAACGTGAGTAACTAACAACTTTTTAAAAGAGGATCAAATACAGGTCTCTGAAAAATATAAGAACACTAAAAGCATTTTTCAATTTCCAAAGTCCAAAATACCAACTCCGCCTTCATCCTTGAGCACAAAGGATTTGTAAGAATTTACCAGCAAGCAATTTACTTCCAGGAGATTCTAACTCCTGGCACCAAGCAGTTATCACAGATGAAGGCATTAAAATACTGTGTCTTGTAAGCCACCTGTTGGTAAATGACTGCCTTCTTCCATGCTGAGATAAAGCAGTTTTAATAAAACTTTGAAACATGTTGCGTTACAGCATTATGCAAAATTGCATGTGGCAACTTAACTACTGGACATTTATCACAGTGCAAAAGTTATAAATGCTTTTATCACTTCAGGGAGATTGTTTCCTTCATCTTTACAGGTAGGAAAGTCATTCAAATGCAAAGAACGTAGATTTAACTAGCTAAAAAACAGGGATATCTTTACACTCATCTGTCACATCTCCAATTTTATTAATCCACTGAGATGAAAAGACACATAGCCCAGAGGCCACTGTTCAATATCTGACATACAGCAGCAGTCATTTCATCCGTTACAGTAAGACTACAAAATGCTGACCCCCTACTGCTGTCTCCTACTCATAAGAATCACACCAAGCAGTAAGATTACTGGCCATTCACTGTGTAGCACACAAAAATGGACAGTACTGCATACTGCAGATCTTCAGTTAATTCTGTTCTTCTATATGTCAGGAGATGTACTATACTACACTGTTCATCCTAAACATTATTCCTGTTCTTAACACTTGTGGATTATTGCTGAGCTCAGATATGCTCATACAGGGTTACATCCTGACATCTGGGAAACTAAAAAGAGATTAAAATGTGAGAACACACACATTTCATCTGACAAATGCTGCCCTCACCTTATAAAAAAAACATTTGCTGACTAGGATGTCCGCATCTGCTCTTTATTTAAGATCATAGCGTAGGGGATGGGGGCCATGTTTGTAATTCAGAATGTGTGTATTTCTTGGTAAATTGCCAAGAAAGATGGCCTATTTTCAACATCTCCCAGCCTACTTCTGGCTCTCCATATCCTCATGGCTCCATGGACTGGCAGGTTCCCTGTATGGGTGTTGGCACAGGTAGGACTCCCAGTGCTGGACACAGAGCAAGGAGCCCACCAGAGCCAAAGCTCTGGTTGGGGCTCCAGGGCCTGGCAGGCTCCCTGCCCCAGCTGCAGCCCCTGGAACAAATGGAAGCCTGCCTGTGTTTTGGCAAAGTTTTGCTGAATCTGTAATAGAATTGAAAACACATTTTGGTCTAGCAAATCGGCATTTTCTGACAAAACTACATTTTGCTGGAAAAGTTCCAATCAGCTCTACTCTTAGGATGTGAGGAGGATATCCCAGCTGGAATTGTAAGGAAGGAGGATGAAACTTGTGATTTGAGTTGCTCCAATTATTGTGTTAAAGAGGAATCTGCATTAGCTAGCCTGTTTGGCATTAAAACATCAAAATTTCTCACTCCAAAGTTAAGTAAGGCCCAATCATGGCAAGCGTCTAGTACCCTGAACTACCACTGCCCTCACTAAGAGACATGAAAGCAGCTATAAAAAAAAAAGAAAAAGAAAAACACATGAAAGAAAGGGATGATTGATGGTAATGAACAGATTTTCACACTTCATTGGCAATTCTGAAAAAAAAATAGGAAATAAGTTTGTTTTCAGGTTGAAGGAAACATTTCAACAAAATCAAAATGTTTTGTTTCAATTTTGACCATTTTAAATGGTTTTTTAAAAAATAAGAATTTTGAAACAGTTGTTTCAAACCAGAAATTTTTTTAAAAAGAGTTTAATTCTGACACATTCAAAACAAAACACTGATTGTTTGGGTTGGGCGCTTTTTTTGTTTTGTTTTGTTTTGGGAAGCAATATAATTTGTTGAAATGGACATAAGTTTGTGAAACATGGCCCCCATCCTTTATTCTATGATCTTAAATAAAAATCTGCATTTTTCATTGAAAACTAAGTTTTGCCCAAATATTTTGCTCAGTTTTAGTACTGCATATAAATGGGAAATTGTGCAAAATGAAAAGGAAAGTAAGAGGACACATGGAGAAATCGATGGCCAGCAGTTGAAGCTGTTCCACTTTGTATAAATAATTAAATATTCAATGGCACAGAGACTTGAGTCTCCCACATCCCACACA
The DNA here is from genome assembly GCF_028017835.1 of Emys orbicularis. Lineage (NCBI taxonomy): Eukaryota > Metazoa > Chordata > Testudines > Emydidae > Emys > Emys orbicularis. The sequence goes on along the minus strand of NC_088688.1, from coordinate 75,991,811 downwards.
AGTGCCCGAGCCACCAGCTACAGAGTCACACTCACTCTCTCTGGCCCATGATTATTAACCAATAACTAGTGGAACAGCTTCAACAGGAAAGATTGGGAGAGGCCTACCCTAGAATGCCCTACATCCCAGTGGTTAGGGCATACTCTTGTGAGAACCCAGTTCAGATCCCTGCTTGAGATCAGGTGGAGGGGAGAATTGAACCCAGGTCTCCCACTTACTGGGTGATCTTACGTGCTGGGCTAGAAGTTAAGGGAGGCAGTGGCACCATCTCCTTCTCCCCCATTTTATAAGAGAAGCTGTAACAGGGGCTTGGCTCTACCTCAGTCCTCTTCCCTGCAGAAACCACATGGACTCCACTGGGTGTGTTCTCACTGAAACTTTATTTCAATTCCTCATCACCAATATAAACACAGTCCCCATGCTCCTGCTTATTTACAATGTTTACCGAGCTTTAGGCCATCTTAGCAGGACCTGAGGGGAAAAGAGGTCTCCTTCCTTTGAGGCCCCTGTATGACTAAACCCAGCTAGCTCTGTTCCTCCCTCTGTCCCCTTGCATTCCCTTCCTGTGTCTTCTTTGTCAAACTTGAGTTGATTGGGCCAACTGAATATTTACCCCACCCAGCCCAAATCAGATAATTACCCTAACCAGCTTCTCCTGGGGCCCTAATTTGCTTAAGGACAAAACTAAGACCCTTTGAAGTTTTTCAGCACACATGGGGAGACCACAAACTAGTCAATAGCTTAGTGGTCAGGGCTCTCACCTAGGTGGGAAACCCAGGTTTAAGTCTTTGCTTTGCCTGCTTCAGACAAGGGACTTCAAATAGGTCTCCCACATCCTACGTAAGTATGCGAACCACCAACCTGTCACTAACAGGGTTCCTGTTCTCCCTTCACAGATATTCCAACTTGGGCCTGGAAAACCTTGTCTGACAAAAGCTGTGTCAAAACTGGCATGTTCAAATGAAAAAATGCATTTTCAACAAGTCAACATTTTCTGATGAAAAATGTTTCATTGGAAAATTCCCAACCAGCTCCAGTCAGGAACTCACAAATATTTGTCCCTTCCTCCCAATAAGAGGGGTTATTTCTCAAAGATACTAGCAGAAAGCACCTTTCTTCCACCCTAAGCTACTCTCACAAGTGACTGTGGTGTCCATCATTATCGAGCCCTGGATGCACTAGTGCTGCTGTGTATTTTGGTTTGTTCTATTTTGCAGTAGATTTAAAATTTTAAATACAGTGGCACAAGGAGTTTTATAGTAGCTAGAAAAGAGCATAGAATAATGTTAATTATGAGTAAAAAAGTTTCTGGCTTTGTAGAGGGAACGTACGGATACTATACAGAACTTAAAAGGTTTTGAATCTCTCCTTTCTTCCTCCTTCCTTCATCCAAATCAATTTCCCAGCATTAAGAAACTAAAAGAAATTGAAAAGGCAAGTAAAACATTTCTGTGACAGTGTTGTCAAAAATAAAGACTATTCAATTCAAGGAGGCGGCAGGGGGCGATTCTGCATGAATGGCTGCCATCGAGAAATCAATGTTCTTTGTATTTGATAACTCTGTAATTCAACCTACTTTGCATTTGATGACACTTTAAATTAGAGTTCTCTGTAGCTGTCAATCTGAACATTACAGAAATGTTCTACTGCGCATGCTAAAAATACAATTTTTAAATGATAGAGAAGAATTAGCGCAGTTCTTCCCTGCTCTAAACCCAGCTTAAGTTGTCACAGTAAGATCACACCAGAACAGGGGCATCCTCAGGTGGTGTACCAGCTCTTACATCACACTCCATTGCTATATCCCACTGATCCCGCTGGTGGCTGCTGTAATTTTCACCTGGGGACCAGCCCAGCATGAAGCAACCTCATGATCAAGGGAGCACAAAGAGGCTTAAAGGCACCTTTTCCTCAGCCCCCTCTTCAGCTGCACCAGAACTGGGGATACACTAAAGACTAGTCATTTGGTTTCAAGTCATTTAAGTTAAAAAAAAATTACCTGAAGCACATTGTAAAATGCCCAAATCCAGATGTAGATATTTACTCTGAAGCAGATACACTGCGTCTAAAATGGATCAGAAAGGTGTGTTTTTCTTCAGTTTTACCAGTGATTGAAAGTTAAGGGTTTAAAGTACCTGAATATGCGCAGTGCTGCTGAACACCCTCAAACCCCATTGGAATTAAAGGGAGATGCACCACACATAGGATCAGGCCCATTAATTCACTGGGAGTTAAAGGTACTCATCATTTCCCCTATATGCCCAGACCTTTAAAGTCATCTTAGTTTTAGTTACAGTGTCACTGCTTCTCGTCTTATAAAAATTATACATCTACAGTGAAATGCTAAGGTATTTGCTGGCACACATACTTATGATTTAGGTGTTGAAAATGTGTGAGAGGAATTATTTATTTTTAGTTATAGAAAACATATCAAACATCAAAATATAGCAGTAGTAAACTTCAAAAAGATGAACTGTTGCTAGAACAAACAGAGCTAGCAAAAGATGTTCAAAGTAGCAAACCATACTATAAAGTTTTTTCTATTAAGAAATGTGAGTGATAATAGAACACCAAGGGCAAACATGACATAACTGATGTACACAATATTTCTACTTAATGTGTAGGCTGGCAGTTTTTCTACTTACTCACTTTAAAAAAAAAATATGAGGGGAAAAACAGTATGTGCTATCTGCTGTTGGTCAGGAACTTTCCACCTAAATGTATTTTTGATGGAAAATGCAGTTTCCCAAAGTAAAAATTTTCTGTGAGAAAAATGATTTTCTATTGTTAGAATCTAGGTGAAATATTTTGTTTTGGGTAGGGTCAAGTTGAATCAAAGTATTTTAATGTTTAGTTTTAGTTCATTTTGATATTAGTAGGTGCTTTATGTAGATCAGACTTCCTGGCCAGACTACATCTCCTGTGATGTACTTTAGTCCCGCTTCTCGCTAAACTGCTTTAGTGCTTCGTGGTAGTCCCAGGACCATGGGGCATCATGGGAGAGAATGATTTTCCAGGGATCTCAGGGGAAAATGGGGTATGAGGCATGGCAATGACAACTCCATGGTGCACTGCAGTAACTCCAATGGATGCAGTTCAACGTTTAATGGAGCCAGAAGATTTCAATTCTGTTCAACTAACCAAAATAAAAACTTTCAACTTGGGAATGTTGAAGTGCTTCATTTCAGTCAAATGAAAATATTTTGTCATTTTTGAATAGGAGAAAAATAAAATTCTAAAAACTTCAAAAAATATTCAATATTTTGACTTTTTGTCCCAATTCATAATGAAAACAAAAGATCAAAATATCAAGCTTTCCCTTTGTCCGGAGGTTTTGATTTTCAACTAGCTCCAGTTAAACCTAAATAGATGCCCTCCTGTTGGGTTAAAAGTGTTTTCATTTATTTTGGAAGGTAGATGCCTACCCATCCCTTACCTGCTGAGGGCCCCTACAGCTTATCTACAGGGATGACTGCAGGACCAGGCACTACCCTAAACTCAGAGTCCAGAAATGGTCCAATCACTCACAATTTCCCCAGTACTGCACAAAAATATGGTATGTAGCAGGCCAGGAAGGAATTATGCACCCAAACTTCACAAGAGATAGTTAGGAAGAGGAGACTGGACAACTATTTCCCTCACCACCATCCCAATATCCCAGAGATCTGCTTGATGAGGGCGGAGCAGAGAAAAGGATAAATAAGTATCTCACAAAATATCTACAGCCACAAGGGAGGAGAGGAGCAACCCTAGAGAGTCTACAGTAGTTCATTTGCTAAGGTTTAAGCTGCTGAAGCATTGGTCTTCTTGCTCTCCCCCATGCATAGTTTCTCCACTCACCACTGCAGCTACTCCTCAATTTGCTATCAGGAAGGGAAAAGAAATGGGTGAGAATCCAGTGCATAGGACTCCCAGGCTGGCTGTAGTTGTATTATGGTGATTTTCCCTCGTGTCTCATACCTACTGAAGAACATCCTCAACAGATGAAGGTTTCCTCTAAAGATAACTGTGAAGGATCACATTATCCCTACCATTTATTCTCTCATGTCACTTCATTAGAGTAAAAGGATAGTACAGTACCTATGGTACACAAAAAGTGAGAGGCTGTTTAGCAACTCCTCTGGGCCAATAGATGCTGCATGGCTGAGCCAGATGCTGCAACCTAGTAATTTATTCATATTCTGCAGTCTTTTATTCCACATATGTTTTCTTCAAGAAGAAACCATTACTTTTTACAAGACAGCTATTGACAGCACAGAGAGTCTAGAAGCAAACTACCTGTCCACCTCTAATTCTCGGTACTCCAAAGAATTCTCTTCTCAATTCAAAGAGATCCATTTTTTTTTTGGCATCTTGGGTGAAGCTGCTACAACCTTCTCTCCTCTAAAATTCTGGATGCTTTCTATTGTGATATATTCAGAGGTAAAAACATCCATCAAATATAAAAATGAATGGGTTAAGCTCATTGACAAGAATTTTTAAAGTAAGAAAAATCTGATCTGTACAGAACGAATGTAAGGTTAAATCTATTTGTCTCCTCCCTTCAATTCATGTTAAGATTAGATGTCATGGGGGCAGGGTCACCACACATTTATTCTTTCATGTATATAAAGGCCAGACTTCAGACTGAAGTGATTTCAAGTAGGAGCAGACAGCAAAAAAGATGTCCCATCGATTTTTTTACTTTCTAGGTTATGTCAGATGTATAAAAGTGATAACATAAATGTGTTACCAAAGAATGATAAATTAAAAAAGGGGAGTCTACTGTCTGATGTGTAAAATTCCCACAAGTGCTTTATGCCAAAGTAGTTTCTTATTTTGGATGAATACTACAGAAGCAAAGAGCCAAATTCAGAAGCAATGTAAATGGTGGTGTAACTGACACATTGGTACAACAGTGTAAATGGGCTATATCCTGATCTTGTTCATACTAGGGTGACTCTGCCACTTTGATACATGAAGTCCCCCAAATTTAATAAGCCTGGGGAAACATTTACTGCCAGATTTAAAAAAATAGTCTTAGTATGCAATTCAGTGTACAAGATCTGCAAACAATGATATTCCTATTTCGTGTGGATTTTTAACAAATGCAAATAGAAGGAATAATAGTGTTTGCATGTGGTAAGATATGAGAATTTGCACATATAGTTACAGATCAGCTCATATAATTTCACTGACTACACGTGCAAATTACTTGAGGCATGCAGTTTTTGGAGTGAATCCTATCAAACTTTCCACCTGAACATAAAAGATATTTGGTAACAAGGATTTTAGTAGTGTTGTTCTTGGCTTCCCAGTTTTCAACTTCTGACCAAAAGATTTGAAAATACAGATTGATGAGCTTTGTAGGCATATTTGAAAACTGATAATTGAAAGCAAGCATTAAACAGGGTAAGCACATCTAAAGGAGCCATTACCTCCAAGAACAGTGCATCTCTCATCACTCATCTTGATAATTTTAAGACTCAATTAATTCATATAATGATTATAGAAAAGAGGACTTTGAAAAATGCCAGTCATGGCCAAATACTGATTTCCTGAATGACTGTGCAAAATGTGCACTAGACTTAAAATTATGCAGCATAACTCAGATTGGAAAGAGTAAAGAGTTACTTGAACATCAAGGAAGTTGTTCCTTTTATTAGAGCTGGTGAAAAGTTTGCAATGAGTCATTTATTTAACTAATTTAATATTTTTCTATTCAAATTGTTTTTGACCAGCTCATGATTTTTCCCAAAGTTATTAGTTATTTAGAAAAGCTCTCAATATAGTTTCTATACATCGTTGTAGTTAGTGAGCAGTACATTGCAAATATCAAATGAAAATGTGAGATGCATTGATTTGACCCAGATTATGGGATAGGTCTCCATAACCTCACTGGATAAGCATACCTCTTAGGAGGCTTTAGTGAATTTGTCAGAGGATGGGGGTCATGTGGGAACACTACTTTGTATACATTACAAGGCACAGCAGTAGTATATTGCACATTCTGGGGTCTAGAGATCTGGGACTTAGGGAAGTCAGAGCGGGAAGTTGCAATAGTAAAAAGGAAAGGAGTTAAAGTCATGAATTCAAATTTCACGAGAAAGAGCTGAGGATTTAACACCTCTACAATATTGCTTACATATGCTGAGAGATGTGGGAGAATAAGGAAAGTTTTGGGTTAAGAATATCACCAAAAGTTTTTGCCAATGGAGGCAAATGGGAGTTCTGAGTCAAGAAGCATGGTAGAATTTTGTTTGCCCACAGGAAGTACTTTTGACTTTGAGATATTTATCTGAAGGAAACAGAAATGAAGACCAATAATTTCAGAAGTGACTAATGATTTGAGATACCTCAGTTTTTGGGTGCTCAAATTGAGATGCCTTAAGGGTCATGACTAAAAGTGCTGAGCTGTGAAAAATCACACCCCATTAATGTGTTCAAAGTTGGGCACCAAAAAAAATGTTCAAGTACTCGAAATTAGTCATTTTTGAAAATCTTGCCTCAAGTTATGAATTTACGGGACAGGCAAAAGGATGACAAATTAGGCAAGAAAGGCAGAGAATTTAAACATGAGACTCATTAAATATGTCAAAAGATACAGTGTGTATAGTTGAGCTTAAGTGACAGTTAATAGAGAGCCCGGATTCTCAACTGCATTGGGGTCTCTATTCCATTTGCCCTAAAACCAGCATAGTTCAAACAGGGGGTTCACCCAAACGTAAGGGCATCTTCCAACAGTGTAATACCTAGCTCTTATACATTGCTTTTCATCAAAGATCTCAAAAACACTTTACAGAGGAGGTTAGTACCCACTTATACAGTTAGAGTAACTGCTCATGTATAGAGCAAACATAACCACTCTAATCACCTCTATTCTGTAGCCAGCAGAGTGCATGTGCATGGGGAGCAGTGGATCTAACCAAAACCTTCTTATTGCCCAATGATCTCTGACTGCAACAGCATACCTTTGGGGCGATGGCTAGCTGGTTAATTTAGAGCATCCTGAAGGCTGCTCTAACTCCCGCTGAGGGGCCAATCCAGTGTGCTCCTAGCTGAAGATCAGGAAAATACAAAGATGTTTTAAAAAAAAAATTGCATCTCCAAAGGTCCAGCATGTACTCTGCAATCATAGCCCTGAATTGAGGCCAAAATAACCAAGACGACAATTACAGGCAGATGGCTATGAAACTAACCTTGTGGGAGACCATAGAGGAGAAATTTTGGATCGGATGACAACTTACACCAGATACAGGGAAAGAGCGGTTTGACAAGGAGGAGCAAAACCAAGACAGGAGGGGGCACATATTCCAATATAGCTGGTGAAGAGGTCCACTAGATGGTCCACTGTACTGAATGAGAATGATGCATTAGAAAGATTTGTCATCAGCAAAATGGAGGAGGTCAAGATTTTAAGGTCTACTATTCTGCTCTCATTTACAGTGGTATAAATAGGACTTAACTCCTGAATCTCTGATTTAAGTTCTCTTTTCTGCCATGCAAAACATAGCAATGTATTTGCCTCTTCAGAGCAAGTTCTTCTCTCTGGTATAAATCCATTGCAAGTGCAGTGAGGTCAACTATATAGAAGAGTTCAATGTGCATGGTACATCCAAAGAAAAATGCAAATTCAAAAGACTAAAGAAGTTCAGATTATTGAGAGATCTTCAGAGTGAAAAATCATTTCCCAAGCACTTAGACAATGGAATCAAGGTTACAGATGGAGCAGTATTTAGAGGAAGCATCAAAGTCTAGGGGAAGTTTTTTCTAACAAGGTGCAAATAGAGGTAGCTTTTAGAGAGTTGCAAAAGAAGAGTGTTAAAGGAATTATTGACAAATTATTGACAAAGAAACAAAGGTAAGGAGGAGAAAGAGCTAAAAATATAGGCTCCCTCTCCTTGATGAGCTATACAGAGAAAATCTTAGTATCCTCTTCCAGGGAATTAATTAGATCACTAAATGATGTGTGTGAAAGACAGTGTGTGTGCAGAAGGCCAGAGGTCAACAACATTTAGAAATTTCCCCAAACAGACAGAGGTTAAAAGGGACTAGGTCCAGTATAAAAGTTGTATATTATTGTAACAGACTCCCCGAGTCAGGAAGCCACCTCAGTCAGCATCTCATTCAGGAAAAGCAGATTAAGTAATTCATAGAGGGATCTTGCTTTTAGGTCAACTGGCTTCATGCCCCAAACACGTTTTTCTAATGGCCCCAAGGTCTCATTATTCCTGCCATCTGTATACGAAGCCAGAATCCACTCCAAATCCTTTCACTCCGCTGCTGTCTCTTTCTCGCAGGCACTGTTATACTAACCTAGAACCCTATCTTCTTTTATGAGCCTGAGAGTTACAGATTGAAGACTGAATGCCATCATTATCTCCAGTATTGCATGATTAAAGAGACGGTGTGTTGGGGATGAAGAAAGTGGATTATTGTATTCTGAGTCACATTTGACAAGCATCTGTGAAGTTACCAGATAAATCAGATACTGTGGGCTTGTCTACATAGTGAGGTAATGAGCTCTAGGTGGTTGGGATTTCTAAAGCGCATTAATCAGCTGCACATTAACTGGTCCATGTAGATCCTGCTGGTGCTCACTAAAGAGTCCTTACCGTGCTTTAACATAGTTCTGTTTCAAACATCTCTACATTAAAACATACCAACAGAGTCTACATGAACCAATTAACATGCAACACATCAGTGCATTTTAGAAATCACAACCCTACAGAATATATGAACCCATTGTGTAGACAAACCCTTTAAATCAGCATTTGGTAAGAGATCTCATATTTGTACCATAACGGTTATTCCAAAAAGGGGTAAAAAAAGCTAGGTGTCTGTTCAAAAATACTGACTTTGTAATGGTGTCTCCTTTTGTGGCCTTGCATTATTGCAGCATATAGGCGAAGATCATTTCACGCATAGCAATGAAGTTCAGATGGAATATCAGATTCAGAAAAAAAAAATCTATTCATTCGTATTTCTCATAGAATCATAGAAGTTAAAGATAAAAAGACCTCTTAGATCCTACAGTGTCTCTCATTGGAAATGCAGGATTGTTCTTATTGTATTTTTAGTGTTTTTGACGGACTAGCTCTAGAATTCCAGCCAATAAGTTTACATGGTTTCCCTTAGGAAATTTCCCAGGCTTATAGAGGTCAATGTCATGAAGGATTTCCTAATATTCAGCGTACATTTTCTTCTGTTAATTTCCTCCCAGTAGTCCTTAAACCGTCATTTAGCCCACTTAATGCTTAAAGACTTGAATATTTATAGGGGTCTGTTTCTTTGAACTCCTCACCTCTTAGCAATCACTTGGCTAGGCTATACATATTTAGCTCTTACAACATTTCTTATCTTTCAGGTCACCTGATAATTTGCGTTTAGCTGGACCATTGTCAGAGAAAAGGGGGACTTATCTTCCCCCTCTGTGATGTGACATCTTAGTGTATATAGCTCAAAGTTCCATTGGCCATTTTACAGTTATCTCACAGCAAATTCATGTATAATGAGCATGTCACTGAAACTTGAGATAGTAAACTTTATTTGTAGGTTTCCTGTGGGTTTTATATTAATTAGACCTTTTCCCTTTTCTCCTTACCTGGGGTTTCTCATAGCCCAAAGGGACCTGCTTTCTTGTTATTCTGCCCCACCTCCCTTTCTTGCCTCTTTCCCCACCACGTTACCTCTGTTTCTGTCACTCTAATGCAGTAGCTCTCAACCTTTCCAGACTACTGTACTCCTTTCAGGAGACTGATTTGTCTTCTGTACCCCATATTTCACCTCATTTAAGAACTATTCGCTTACAAAATCAAACATAAATACATAAATGTCACAGCATACTATTACTTTCTCATTTTTACCATATAACTATAAAATAAATCAATTGGAATATAAATATTGTACTTACATTTCAGTGTATAGTATATAGAGCATTATGAACAAGTCAGTATCTGTATGAAATTTTAGTTTTAATGACTTCACTAGTGATTTTTATGTAGCCTGCTGTAAAACTAGGCAAATATCTAGATGAGTTGATGTACCCTGCAGCGAGGGGATGACTCACCCAGCGGTGCCTCCTGCTGGTCGTCCAGGGAATTAGCTCTCCAGCCTCCAGAGCACATTCTGCAGGCCGGTGTCTCACCTTGCCACTGGCCCATGTCCCTCCTGGACCCCAGTGCCCCTTCTCTCGGGGTTCTGCCCTCTGCAATACCCCGCAGTCTCACTGGGTCTCCCCTCCCCGGGGAACCCTCAACCCCCTATCCCCACCTCGCCTCAGTCTTGGCTACTGCCAGTCACCATCTAGCCCCCGCTCACTGGGGCGGACTGCAGTATAATTGCCACTCATCATCGGCAAGGAGGATTTGGACCTACTGCCTTTGCCTACCCTGGGCTGCCCCTCTGCAACCCCAGTACCTTTCCAGCCTTTATCAAGGCCTGCAGCCTGGGGAGTTCTCCAGGCTGGAGCTCCCCAGCTCCTTTAGCCTTTCCCCAGCCCTGCTCCACTCTAGCTACCTTCCTCAGCTTCTAGGCAACCAGGCCCTTCTCCCTCATAAACTAGAGGGAGAGTCCATCTGAGCTCCTGGCCCACAGCCTTTTATAGGGCCAGCTGTGGCCTGATTGGGGCGTGGCCCCAGCTGAGGCTGTTTCCCCAATCAGCCTAGGTTTTTTTTCTCTCAGCCCCAGCCCCCTCCCAGGACTAGCTGTAAGTCTTTCAGGGCCAGAGCGGGTGACCATCCTGCTACATACTCCCTGGAAGATCTGCGTACCCCTGGTTGAAAACCACTGGTCTAATGTGAAGAATTTGCAGCTGAAGACAGCCAGAGGAGAGAGATTTTTACTTAAAAGGTAGAGTCTTATCCCGAGGATCCCAATTTGATTCTTGGCTCTGATAGTATGTATCAAGGATACAGGTCCAGAAATCAAATGAAAAACTCAGGTAAATGGTTAAGTACACTCTAATATCTGGATACTAGTTGAGTGACATGTAGGGCTAGACCGGAATTTTACAAAATCTTTTGTTTTTTTGGATAGGAAAATGTAGATATTTTGAAACCAAAACCTTTCACTTGAAATGGACAGTTTTGGCAAAACTTTCATCAGAAAGATTTCCTAGGTCTAGGATGGATGTTATGAACAAAACGAGAGAGAATGAGAGTCACCCTGGGAGATGAGGGACCCAGGGTCACATCCCTGTTCCAAATAAGGCAGAGCAGGGATTTGATGCTGCGTCTTCCACTTCCCAGTTGAGTGCCCTAACAACCAAGCTATTGGCTATTCTGGAGTCAGTCTGGTCTCTTTTTTTGTTAAAAATGTTGAAAGACTTAAGTTTTGTCCTGATGCAAAACAGGAAAATCTTTGAAATCTCAAATGACTCTCCCATGCCCCCTAGCTTGAGCCAAAAATTTGAAAGGTCTCAATTCTGCCTTCTTCCTGTTCTACTCCTCTCATGGTACTGCTCTGCTACCTACCCCAATAAAGGAGAACTAACAACTTAAAATGCCTTGTTCAAAAATTTTAAGTAACACTTAACTTTCAAACATCTGAGCAGCAAATGTAACTTTTTTTGTCTGCATAGTAAACACTGGCATTTTTACCTGTTTGAATAATCAAAATGGTGCTTTCCGTGCCTTCTTGGTTGCAAAGATTTGAACTGCTTCCTGAAGGTCCACAGTCTGGGCCAGCTCATGCTCAAGGCCGACCAGCCTCTCCTGTGTCATTGTGGAGCGTCGATGTGTTTTTATTAACTTCAGCTTGGAGAAGCTGCGTTCTCCACTGGCAACTGTTACAGGAAGTGTTAGAAGTATGTGCAGAGCAACAAAAGCATTTGGAAAGAGGGTGGTCATCTTATTTGTGAACACATATATTCCAGAACAGCCTTTGGAGTTGATCCTGCTGAAATGCATCTTGAAAGGGCTTTCCGTTCATCACCTAAATCACTCGCATCAATATCGTGCATGTCATCTTGTGTCAACACTGTCTCTAGTGCTCTGCATTGCTGGTGTAGGTCTTCTTCAGGTATAGTGAGGAGTTTTGGAATAACATTCAACATCCCAAATATACTGTTGTGTTCCTTGAGCTGCATGAAACGTTCTTCAGCTGACTGTACTGCACAATCTAGCACCTGGTTAAAGAATTCAACTTTGAATTGTTGTTTGGGGTCTCTCATGGGATTATCCTGTGCCTCATAATCAAAACATCATCTTCTTCGGTGACTCTTGTATTCTTGAATGGGTGGGGAAATAGCTTCAGTGTGAAGTTCCTCTGCCAACTTCTGTGCACTCTTCAGAATGTTTTGAAATCCCTCATCTGACCGGTAAGACTATAGGTATGACTTTGCTTTGTCCAGTTGTTCCATTGCTCCAGATATATCAAGGTCAACACCTTGGAGTCTCTCGCTTACAACATTTATTTCAAACAGTATGTCATGCCACAACACTAAGCCACACAGAAATTTGAAGTTATGTATGTTTCTGGTGATTCCATTTCCCTCTGCCACTGTTCTCCCACAAACAGTTCCTGTCATAGCATTATCCTCCATAATGGCAACTATGGCATCATCTATCATCCCAATTTGGTGTTTGATAGGCTTTATCGCCTCCACTCAACTTTCCCATCATGTGGCACTCAGGGGTTTCAGCGTCAGAGAGGATGTTCCCAGATGTTGCTTCAAAATTTGCCATCGATAAGTTGATGCAGAGAAAAATACACAGATGTTTGAATTACATTAAAAAATTCAGCAGCCTCACTAGAAGCTGATGCTGCATCACTGACCACCAAGTTCAATGAATGAGAAATGCATGGGACAAAAAAAGCTCAAGGGTTTAACTCTTGGATCCGTGTCTGCACTCCTCTGTTCTTTCCTCTCATGTTGGCACCATTATCGTAGCCCTGACCTCTCATGTCAGCTATCGCAATTCCCATATCTTCCAGCTTTTTAAGAAGCACATTTGTCATACCAGCTCCTGTAGTATCATCAATGTCAATAAATTCTAGAAAATGCTCTCTGACAGTCACCATTGCAGGAACATTTTCACTAGGTTCTGTTGTTGTTACAAAACACACCATTAAAGTCATTTGTTCGGTATGACTGATGTCAGGTGTGCAGTCCAGAATAACAGAGTAATACCTTGCTGACTTCAGATCTGCCACAATCTTCTGTTTGATTTTTGTTGCCAGTAACTGTATGATGTCATTTTGAATTGTTTTTCCAAGGTAATGGTGTGTGTACATTTCTTGGGTGGTGACTCTTCTTAGATGCTCCTGGAGTACAGCATCAAATTCAGCCATCAGCTCCACAATTTTAAGGAAGTTTCCATTGTTTGGCACATACAGCTGATCTGAAGTGCCACGCAGTGCTAGGTTTTGGGTAGCAAGAATTCTCACAATGGCAACGAGCCTTTTAAGAACATTTTGCCAGGAAAGAGATTCTGATGCAATCTTCTCTTGATGCTGATTATCTATGGTGGCCTTTAATCTTAGTCTCATCTCAAGCTCTTTCCACCTATGGAATGCTCTCTGGTGATTTTCTGCCTTCTCATGGCATGCCAGATTTTTCCAGTCCTTTGTTCCTGTAGAACCCAATGTGGCTGGAACATTAGACTGGAAGAGTTTGCAACAAAAACAGTATGCAGCATTCTGGGGTTTTGAGTACATAAGCCATGGCCTCTCCACTTTGTCATCATTGGGAATTTCACGCCAGTAATGTGTTGGATGGAAACTTCTATTTTCATTGTCTTTGGAGAACATGAAGTTTTTCACATGCTGTGGCCCATGCAGTAAAAGGAAGTCCCTCAAGCTACTGCTCAAGTGGGTCCACAGTCCTGGATCATCTAGACTTAAGGAACTAAACTCAGCAGCAGCTGTTTCGTGCACCTCCACCACACGCTTCTCTGATCTACACTTTTCTTCAGGAATGTGCCTGGTTACATCCATTTGAGATGGAGATATGGATGCTGCAGTAGCTGCCAGGTCACTTGCACTCTGACTAACTGGAAGATCAGACATCTCCTCACCACTCACATCCTCACTGGGGCCAGAAGACTCACTGTGAACATTTGTGTCTATAAAAAGCAAGAGAGTCCTGTGGCACCTTTAAGACTAACAGATGTATTGGAGCATAAGCTTTTGTGGGTGAATGCCCACTTCGTCGGATGCATGTAATGGAAATTTCCAGGGGCAGGTATCTATGTGTCTATGTATCTCAGGAGAGCTCCTTCCTGCTTGGATAGAAAAGCTTCCTTTGCTTTCTTTCTTTTTCTGAATGTTTCCCCAGAGGGGCATTTTCTTCTTTCACTCATGACCATTGTTCTGAGCCAGCTATAGTGGCTCTCAACACTCAATTGAAGGGGACAAATAAGCAGGCTGGTAGCAGGGCCTGAGTGAGGGAAGATATCAGCGTCTTAAGGGCCTAACTGGCTCCTACAACTTCAGTTGACTGCCTGTTCTCCTCAAGTGGGTTCAAAGAAGCAGCAGGAAATAGGAAGCTCCCTGAGAAGCTGGTGTTAATCAGTCCAGGCTCCTGGGAGTGCTAGAGAGGTACATAAGAGGCTCCCCCTCTTCTCTCTCCCTGCAGCTCCTACTACTTTCTGTTATTTCCTCTCACCTTTTCTCCTGCCTGTCTGTTATGTCTCTTGTGACCTCCTTCCTCCAGCAGAGCACTCCACCATCTCTGTGCATCTAGAGCAGAGAGAATACTTATGCACCAGCAGCAGACACAATTTTCTACACTCTAGCTCCTAGTGGCACCCCCCTGTCCCCCCAGTCTGGCACCTGAGGCGGCCGCCTCAGCTCACCTCATGGTAAGGCCAGCCCTGATAGTACATCTGATAGTGGAAAAATGGTAACTGTTTACCAGGAAAACACTGGTAGAGTGATATCTCAGAAACTGGCTTATCTATTGATATGGGCTCTGAGTAAGCATTCTACTTAAGCATGCAAGTAGTCTCCAACTCCAAAAGGGTTGCCCACATTCTGAAAGCTAAGCCTGTGCCCAAGTGTCCTGGTAAAGCAGAGCAACAGGAAATAAAAATGAGACTATTTTTAGTATGAAAAAATTAAGCAGAAAAGTTAGTGATCTATAAATAAGTTTTTTTCAAATAGATTTTAACGTGGATAGACATGATACTCGATGCAGAAAACTACTGAAAGGCTTTACCACCTTTTCTATGTATTAGTTACATAGGGCCTGCTTTCTAGCCTCAGGATTCCCATTCACTTCAACTGGAGTTCTGTCCTGAGGCCTTGCAAACCTCGACTCTTAGGAACTAAATATAAAAGATTAATATCAGTATTATATTGCAAATTAAGCAATTTCAACAAAAAGAAAATAAGAAGGGGGAAAATAAAGTGGTTTCTCACCAACCTCCAGTGGAGAATTCTTTATGGTTTTTCAGTAACCTACTGTACTGAGAGCTCAAAGACAACTGTTTCCATTCCCTTTTATTGTCATGCATTACATCTGAAAGAATTGCCTACAGTGCCAAAATTATAAACACTGCATTTACACATTGATACCTAGAAATGGATGCACTCATTGTTTTATGCTACTAGAAATCTTGTTGCCTGCTTGTCTCCATCTCCACTTTAAGAGAAGACTTACAAAGAGTGCAAAAGAAAGATTATACATTTCAAAAGGAGAAGATTTGAAATAGAAAGACATTTACAAGATGACCCAGGAAAATCTAAAATCCTTGGTTTCCCAAGCTTTCTTTCCCTTAGAACATATATTCCATTACTGTCTGAACATTCTCTTATTTATGACCCAACTCTTCATTTCATTAGTCTGTTCCCTTTTTGTTTCTAGCACAATGAGGTAAGGTATTTCATGCTTAATTATCTTATACAGTTTGTGCATGTGGGCCTGATCCAATTCAGTGAAAAGGGTCCTGTTGACTTTTTTTTGACAATTTTTCCATTTTGGCCACAAGGCATTTCTGAGTTTGAGTTTACCAGCAGACAAATCTTACTACAAAGGGGTTAGCTTTTTCCTTCCACTAAATCTAACAAATACTACGTTTGCATTTTGATCTCTACATTCTTTCTGAAAATATCAGGAGATTGGTATGTGATCCCATCTGAGGGCGGGAAGAAAATGGTTTGAGGTGAGAGTGCAACAGCCAAAGACAGCTTTAAAGGATCTTTAAAAAAAAGTTTTAATGAGTGAAAATATTCCTCTATACTTTTTTCAAATATCTCAAACTTTTTAAAAATGAAATCGAACTGTCTCCTGGTCCAAAGGAGAAGAATGTTTCATTATATATTTATGCAGAAAACTGAACACAAGGAAGTTAACGTTTTCAAAATTCAGTACCTATATTGCATGAACAGGTACCTGTGTGTTCATAGTTGGAGAGATGATTTATCCAGATTGATCATAATAATATGTTAACCTGGGCACTGAGTTACGAAAATGTGATTGAGAAAAAAATTAGGGTATGTACATTCAACCCTAAGTATTGCTAGTTAAAGTTAGGATGTACCCCCATTATAATGTTGATTTCAATGAGAGAAATCACATGCCCACAGTGATCCAAAGAGATGGAATCACCTTTATTGCATAAAATCACAACAATATTAAATTTAAATGATTTTCATTGGGCTAAACCCTAAAGTTCTTACTCAGTTTTAATTCAGTCTTTAACAAGCAGATGGGCTGTGTGTAAAAATAATAAATAAGATTTTTGGTAAGGGCACTGTACATGAAATGATGATTACTGATATACAGATAATGACTAAAGCAGTGACCACCCTCTGAGGCTTGGCCCTCACAGGACACAACGGTTATTGATGACTGATAGATTAAATGAGACCACTGCCTATCATACTCAGCAATACTGTCCCATTGTTTCCTTAGACAGAGGAGTACATTTGCCTGTTGTCTGTCTTCTAGTTAAGTTATAAGCTCTTTGGGGCTGGGAGTCTTTTCCCCCCATGTTTACTTAGTGCCTAGCCCAGTCGAATCCTGGTCCATGACTAGGGCTCCGAGGCACTACAGTAGTAAAAGAAGATGGCTAGAATGCTGATGGTGTAAGTCTCTGGCAGAATCTGATTGACTGGCACATACAATTCTAAAAATTCTGTATGTTCCTTTGCCTCCCCCATATCATCTGGAAAGGCTCTAACAGCAAACCTTTGTGAACCTGCATTGCCGCCAATTGTGGATATTATTTAGTTTCTTTCATTAGAAGTTACTTCGTAGATTAAAAAAAAGTTTAAATTTGAGTGATTTAAGTCGTCTACATCTGTTGCTAGAGGGTAATAACTGGAGGGGACAAATGCTAGTTCTTCATGGCTTGAGCTTAGTCCTTTTTCATGCACTGAGGTTCTGGTATTGCTAGGAATGCTTCATTCCCCAATCTGTGAGTTGGACTCATGTCCTTTCTAGTATTCAGAGGGGTAGCCGTGTTAGTCTGAATCTGTAAAAAGCAACAGAGGGTCCTGTGACACTTGCATCTGAAGAAGTGAGGTTCTTACCCACGAAAGCTTATGCTCCCAATACTTCTGTTAGTCTTAAAGGTGCCACAGGACCCTCTGTTGCTATGTCCTTTCTAGTTAGTGAAGGCCAGCTGGGATATACTAGGGCAATTGTTGGTGGAGATTTGGTTTGTCTCTGGAAAAGCCAATCTGCTTTCTGGAGGTGGTCATGCAAGTCGACTCTGGTAATATCTGTAGTCTTTAGACTTTGTGGTTTCTGAACCATTGATACTGTATTTAAGGATACTGCACTATTTGCATAGTTATATAAAGTACTTGTTGCAATAGGAGAGGATAAAGCATGCTGATTTCTCCAGATATGTTAACTGCCTGTAACACTGGTGACCATGAACATGTTAGGACTTCTGCATTCGCTACCAAGAGTAGACTGAACTGCTTGAATGGTTACACTATTTCCTATATGGGGAAAAGTCTTCTGCCTCAAGTGCTCTGATGGGTTGGGGCGGGGGGAGAGGCAGGGAGGGTATCATGTTAGGAGAGCTGATGAATCATGGGCCACAGTGTATTCAGTATGATGATAATATCCAGGTCTATGTCCAGCACATTAAAATTAGTTAGTGCAGTAGAAACAGTAACCTTGGGATTTTGTGAATTCAGAGAGTGAATGAGGATTTCTCCAGAAAATGCCAGAGTTGAGCACTAGCTGGTGAGATTGGGGCAACAAACTGGAGGAGCAAGTAAAGGTACTCAAAAAAAGGAGTCTCAAAAAAAGGCATTTTTTCATCTATAGAAGAGTGTAATTATTCACTATAATGGGGACTTTACAATCAATATCCATGCCTATGTCACCTCCAGACTTGAATACTAGAAGACACTGTAAAGAGGGCTATCCAGCAGATCCACAGGTTAGTACAGAACACAGCTACCCATTTGCTGAGTAGTGTACACAAAGCTTAATCCACGGATACTCTGACAAATCCACTAGTTTCCAGTAAGTTTCCTGGTACTATTCAAAGTGTGGTCTTTCACTTATAAAACCCTAAATAGTTATAGTTTCCTTTACCTGAGGAAATGCCTCTCTCCCTGGACCATACTACCACTATTGATATCAATAGAGGCACTTGAGCAGGAGCACCCTTCATACAAACAGGTGAGCTGCTGGCATGAGGAATCCTCAGTTCTGGAATTCCTTCCTTGGTTTTCTAGAACCCAGAGGTGTTAACCTTCCAAACATGTTGTAAAGCCAGGGCCGGCACTTCCACTAGGCGACCCTAGGCAGTCGCCTAGGGCGGCAGGATTTGGGGGGGCGGCATTTTGCTGCGCTCGGCAGAAATTCGGCGGCGGGGGGTCCTTCCACTCTGGGTCTTCGGTGGAAATTCGGCGGCGAGTCCTTCACTCGCTCCGGGACCCGCCGCCGCCGAAGTGCCCCGAAGACGCGGAGCGGAAGGACCCCCGGCGCCGAATGCTCAGAGGAGAAGCGCTGCTGCCTAAGGCGGCAAAAATCCTGGCGCCGCTCCTGTGTAAAGCCAATCTTTTTCAAGCATTTTAAAGGCGAGGGATGGGGGAGGCAGTTCCTAGGTAGAGGAGCTAGAGATTCAGCTATGATGATTTATGATACGGTTGAGTAAGGGACTATAGTTGCTGGATGTGTGTTGTCAATGGAAGAATATGCAAATAGAAATTTGATCAGAATACTTAAATGGCTTTTTAAAGTATACATTTGGTTTGTTTTTTATCTTTTGAGGCAACAGAAATAAAGCAGTAAATGAAAGAAAGTTAAGAATATAATTATGTTTATGTTTTAAATTCATAAATGCAAATTTATAATATGTAGTTTAAATGTAAATTACTAGAAACCTGGAGACCAGTGAGTTAAAGATAAACCAATGAAACTTTTCTTTGTTTGGCATTATATTTACATGAAATATAAAATTGCACAAAGATTGTCTAATTACTATTTTCATGTGCCTTGAAGATGTGAGCATTACGGATATGCCAAGTATTATTAAAACATACTACTACTATAAGTCAAGTGAATTGAATTTAAAAAAAAAAAAAATCAAACTTTAAATAAATGAATGCATTTAAATCAAGAGCTGAGAACACTGATAATGGTGCAGAATTGCCTCAGAATGGACAAACTGTAAAGTCCATTGCACAAATGTCAGAAAAGCGCCAACTATCCACAACAGGGGCTATGAACACAACTCCAAATGTTAACTGGAAATTCCTATTAATAGAAATAGTATATACCCAATACATTAATGCAACCAACAGATATGGCTACTATAAGCTAAGTTCCCAGACTGAGGAACAAAGGAATATCAATTCATGTCATGCTTCATTCATATTCATTGACAGACGGTTTTACAACAACTGACAAAATTGATTAGATCTCAAGTTCTTCACTTTCACATTTTCCTTTCCATATGGACATATAGCTCTGAATCATGTTAAGCCAGAAGAGAATAGAACATTTATCCTGTAAATTGTATTGTAAAGAAAATAGAGGACATAACATACAGCAGTTTACTGGTAATCAACAATTTTAAATCTATGTTGAGCAGAATCTCATCCTTAAAATGATTTAGTGTTACTAACCTATTTCTTACATCTATGAATAGGTCTATCAGTTAACATTGAAAAGCAATGCTGTCACATGTATTTTTTTTTCTGCTACTTTTTTTTAACCAATTTCATTAAAGACTTGTTGTTCACACACCCTAAACCCTGGTACAGAGGCAGTTAAACCAGACGAGGATATGATCAGACCATTCACAGGTAGGCGTGTGCATAGATGCAGTTACTTTGTGTAAAAGTAATGAGAAAACATTTCAATTCTGTATCCTGCCAATAAGTCTTGCAGTAGATTCATTTTTAATGTGTTGTTTTGCCAGAAATACAGCTGGTTGAAAACC
Source organism: Emys orbicularis (assembly GCF_028017835.1). NCBI lineage: Eukaryota > Metazoa > Chordata > Testudines > Emydidae > Emys > Emys orbicularis. The sequence goes on along the minus strand of NC_088688.1, from coordinate 75,971,475 downwards.
AAAGTGGGCTGGGGGGGAGAAATGTGAAGTTTTTTCCCCAAAAAACATTTCCCCTCTACCTTTTTTTAATTGAAATTTCAATTTTTGAAATATTTTCACCATCACTATAATTCTTCCAAAGACTAGGGACAGGGGGAAATCAAGAATTTAATATTTTCTCCTGTATTTTCAATCATTTTTATCAAAAATCTGAATTTGAACTTCTAGTATTACATTTTCTGAAGTTTCCTAATCCAGCTTTTTTTTTTTTTTTTTTTAACTGCCTGTCCTTGAGGAAAGTTTCCCTGAGCTATTAAAACCTTCATTATTAGTGAACTTTGAAGAGTTTTATTGAAGTTATATTAATCTAATCGTGAAACAGAAATATCACCATGTGGCTTATGTGACCAAACCAAGTAACCAATACAGCCTATATTTTGAATATAGAATATGGATACTGTTAAATCAAACCATTCTGTTTTTAATAAACTGAAAAGGGAAGGCTACATTCTATTCAGTTGTTTGCTGTGAAATACATGCTCAGTTCGACCAACACATGCTTGTATGCTTCAGGAGGTGATGTTTCTGAATTAATAATTACCAACCTTATATATGAGACTACTTCAGAAGATTTTGAAAAGTATAGTACTGTTATTGATTCAGCCATCTTTCCATGACTGTTAGAGTTTTAAAAAGTCTATCGAGTTTATGAAGCATACTCTCTTTTTTTTTTTGGACCCATAATGAGAATTCTTAACTCAGCTTTCTAGACATTCCTCTCAATCCTTTGTAAACTGATTGCTTGATCTCTTCCCCTACTGAATTCAGGTTTATAGGTCACTAATTTCCAGGATCCTCTGACCGCTCTCATGAAGTAGGAATGGTAAATTTGATTCTCTCAATCCATTCTTCCTTCCACTTAAAAAAAAAAATTAAATACACCTGCTCAGAATTTTTTTCCACTTTGTCTCTATTTTTGATTCCTTCATAGTTCTATGTGAATCCCATCTGGCCCCTAAGAGTCAATCAGTTATTCTGGCATGATGTTGATTTCATTCAATATTTCTTCACTCATTGAGAAGTGTATGTTTGTGTTCACTGTCTGTCCCTCATCGACCATTGTGCACACTAAAAACTGATTTTATTTTTATTTTTTATTTTATTTTTTTACCATCAACCTCTTCTGTCCATACATTATCCTTGCAGTCTCTTGGAGGCCTTACTAATGTCTTCGCTGACCCCTTGGTGCCTTGTATGTTCATATGTAATTTGTTTTGACAAGCTGTCAGACTGGAGATTAAACAGAGCATGCACATTCAGCAGCTTCCTTGTATTAATTCTTATGGGGTAGCTTTGGAATTGACAAAAATCTCCTGTTTCAATTATTGACCACGTTAAATCTTTCTTCATTAAAAACATTAGTGTACAGCCAAAACAATTTAATCGCATACAGCTGACAACAATTTGGGCCAGTTTCAGAAATGTGTATATTTACAGTACTGTAAATTTAAATCATTTTACACTAATTTAGGCTCCCTTTTGCTCAGCAGAACCACTGTCACCCAAATATGGATGTGTAAATGAAAAGAAGGGTGTCCACATTGGTGTCATCTACATGTTGATCAGCCAGACAATGTACCTTAAATAAGAGGTGATGTACTTTATCTTCTTATGTCCTATTAGTTTCCTTACATGTGCCAATGGACCCAATTTGGGTAGTTAGATTCAAAGATTATTTATAATTAGTGGAATATAATTTACACATTGATAGGTGGGTGCAAGTCTATGTAACTGACTAATCTAACTGTAAAGAATCTAAATAATTCTTAGGTAGATTAGAAGGGAGAATAAACTGACATTGAAAGGTCCAGAAGACAAGATTACATCATCACAGACTCATTCTAGATTAGAGCTGTGCTTAGTTTTCCAGATTTCAGTTTAATGAAATTTAGTTTACATTTAAACTCAAAAAAGGGAAGTTTACGTTTATTATTTCCCTCCCTTTTAATAATTAAAGTTGTTCTACTCTAGACTTACTTCTGATTTTAGCTTTTGAGAATGGATTTACTCCAACTTCACTATTTCAAGTTTTATCAATTTAAGATAGCAGTAAAGCAGGGGTGAATCAAGTCTCTTATGTTCAACTTGTATTTTCAAGAGAACACTTTTTGTAGAATCATTTCACCCAAAATTACAGAAATTCAATAAGCTTCAGCAGTAGCCACCTGCATTTTCTGGGACTTACGTAATTTATAGATACGAAATTGACAAAGAACAAGTGATGAAATACTTGTAAGCACAGTTTAGCACCCTAACAGGAATTTAAGAAAATGGATAAAGTCTCCAGAGGGATTATAGAGATGTTAGATTGAAGATGAAAGTCTATCTTGGCAGGAATATAATGAAGTAATCCTATTTTCACCTTTGATCTCACATTAAGAATGTAAAACTAGATTGTCTGCTAAAAGTCACAAGAGGCATGGGGGAAAGGAACATCATTACATTAACAAACAAACATTTATTTTCATTGTTTTGGTGCACATAATTTCATTTATGTAATTAAGGTCTTCTAAACTTGGTTTATGAGCACTATCTATGTAACACTTCATCCAGTACTTCTATTAGGGGCTAAATACATAAAGCTATGATAGAAGGGATTTTTTTTTTAAAGTGAAAGGTAACCAAATATGCACACATTGCCTTGTGCCTCAAACTCAGTCTCAAAACCTGAATTTCTTTCTTCCTAATCCCCCTCCTGACTCTTATTTATCACAGCTAACACCTCCATTAATCTTGTCTCAAAGGTCTATAACTGTGGTGTAATCTGTAACTATTCTTACTTCTTATCTCCCTATATTCAAGCCTTGCTCACTAAATCCCATCTGTTCTTTTTCCTTCCTGTCTCCACTGATAGAAGTCTTTCCATATACTGCCACACTTAATATTAGGGGTGGATTCATAAATAGGTTATAATGGTTAGCACATGAGTAACAGGTTTTAAATGGTTAATTGTTGCCTTCATGCCACCATGTAAGGATTTCACAAGGCTTAGCAATATAAGCGGACAAAGTAAAGCTCTCACCAACTAACCATGTCAAAGGCTTTTGTTAAATCTATAAAAGAGACACATACAGTGGATTACGTTTCTCTGAACTTTTCATGCAGTTGTCTTACAGAGAAGACAATGTCTATGGTGGACCTTTCTAAAAGGAAGCCTCACTGGCTCTTAGGATAGATTCTCTCAGCTAATGTTTGAAATCTAGGTAAAAGAATACAGCATAAGATTTTCCTGCAATGTTCAGATTACCCTCTGTGGTAATTACAGTCACTTCTGTCTCCTTTGTTTTTATAGAGTTGTATGAAACAAGCATCCTTAAAATATTGCAGAACAGTAGTCCTCTTACTTGTATCATTGTTCATATTTGGCAGTGCCTTCATCTAGACAGGCACTGTATACACCTGGGAATGTACATCAGTCGCCTCCAGGAATAAAAATATAAATAATGGATCTTATTCAGGCAATAAATCACCAAAATAGAACTAACATAGTTTTATTTAAAAGTTATCCTAGCAACATATAATAGAAAATGCAACAGATTAATATAGGTAAAGTTGTTAAGCTGTACCAGGTCAGTATATAATACTGCTATAGCACAGCTAAAGGCTGGAGCTTTCAACAGCAACATAAACCTAACCCACATTATTAGCATTATATGCAGATCCACCCTATCCTTGAGCATGCACTCTCCCTTTAGTTTATAGTGCTGGGTCCTCTCTTTTACCAGCATACTGGACATGCAGGAATTCAGGCCAGCACTAAGTCTGGCAAAGACAGCCCAAATGAAAGAAAAAAAGGAATGAGGCAATTTTTTGTACTGGGACCAGCTTGGATCACACAGTACTAGCTGGCAATAACACTTGTTATATCAGAGACCAATCATCCCTGATTCTTGCCATACAATGAAACCCCCCCCCCCCTTCTTCTTATACTTGATATAGCCAAACTGATTCTTAACACTGTATCTTCAACCCAGAGACCATAGCCCAGGGTAACTCACTTTCCTCAATCAACTGTGAGCCAGATTCAAATTTGCTGCACAACCAACAGTCTCCAGCTTTCACTCTCAATGCTGAACAGTGGGGAAGGAAACCGTGAGCTAGGGTTCCACACTAACAAGTGTTCAGCTGCAGTGTAGTCTTAACCCTGGTCTTGTGTCTTCAAACCCAACAGCTCAACAACAGAGCTCTGTCACAGCTTTTCCTTGGCCCAAACCACAAAGGAAGCAGCAGCGCTCAGTTCTAACTCCCCAGCCCAAAATGGAACCCACCACAGCTTCTCAGCAGCCTCTCCCTCACAGAATCTCAGTCAAGTTCCGGAGGGCACCATCATTGGATTTGCAGTCAGTCGAAGCCAGTACACAGAGGTTTGTCTAATCAGAATACCTCTGATGGATTCAAAGGCTCCTCAAATAAGGACCTACACAGAAAATATATTAAAAACCAATAAAATAAGCTTATTAGAATGCATGTAGATTACCAGAGATCACACTAACTCTAATATGGGCTCTGAGAAGAGCAGTCCTTCAGTACCCTACTCAAGGGGTTTCCTTGTAGTTTCAAGTTCATCACAACTTCAGGTCAAAGCAAGCATGCAGTCTTACTGGGCCTCAGAAGACCAAGTATTTCCTATCCTTCCCTAAGGACCAGGGCTCTCTGTGGACCAAGGGTCATGTCTGTTTGATGGATCAGTAAGAAGGCCTTGAACCTGTTTAAAATCAGACTATTTATCCCAAAATCCCTTGTCTGTTGGTCCCTGCAGAATCCAGTTTGACCTGGCATATACACACCTCTCCAGGTGACTGTCTTCAAAGGGCTGATAATCAGAGGAATTACATTAGCATCCCTCTCCTCCTACAGGAGTTACATACAATACCACAACATACACAATTATATTTTAATCCAATAGACCTCAAAGATATTAAACCTAATTCAGTAAGGTTTAACTTAATTCAATTCTTTGTGTCCACACAAGTATCCAAGTGGACAAGCCAACTGTCCCATATGAATCATCCCACCAGATCCTGGCAACACATGCACAATCAAGAAACTCATAGGTATGATTAAATCATGGATAGATAAGGTTTTACTACTATCTACTCTTGCAACTAATGATGGTCTTTTTATGTGTTTTATTTTTTAAAATTAACAGGTAAAACAAAACAAAATACATGATTTGTAATTCTTGTGAAATCATGCTCCCCAAAGATCAGTATTTCACTCCCAGTTTTTAATGCGATTGTCTACTGCCCTCACCCTACTTCCCTATTCCCCTTTCCACCACCAAGTTATGATGTAATTTCGTTGTGTCATCACAGGCAGAGCTGTTCCTCCCTGCACCTCCTGAAGCTTAATGTACTTCTATGGAAGTATATAATGAGCCATTGCTAGACATTAAGGGTGAAACCCTAGCTCCACAGCAGTCAGTGACAAATCTCCTATTGAGATCAATGTGCCAATATTTCACACTGAGTACTTTTCATATAAGGGTCATTGAAATACAACAACTCAGGGACCAACGTTGGGTGTCTCTGGTCTTTGGCTGAGATATATAACGGGAGTATAATGCAGTATAACTATTGTGGTTAGCAACTTAATAAGTTCTCCTTACTATTTACTTAATTGTTCCTTATTTTGGTTGTGTGGTTTGGTTTTAGTCTGCCAGGTGAGAGATTCACATGTTGTAGTTATTCAGGAGCAAAAACCCATTGTAGAAGGGATCTAAAGGGTGTAAGGCAGGGGTAGTCTATTTTCTGTCAAGATCCAGATTTCTTGGCCAAGGTATAATCAAGGTCCAGATTCTAGAGAAAATAATTAAAAAAAATAAATAAAGATATTTCAGTCCGTTCAAAAGCATCTGGCGGTCTGGATTTGGCCCAATGTCTGCCTATTGACTACCCCTGGTGTAAGGCTTAAGAGGCAGATAAAGCTCTCCACTCCAAGAAAAAGAGCATGGGAATTCCAGACAACTTAGCACCCCAAATAACCCCCAGCGGAATCCTTATGAGAGAGGATGTGGCCAATATAAAACTTATCCATACAGGTCCTTTTCTACCATCAGCTGAGGTGGTCATGGCTGAGCTTTTTGAAGTATTCTAATTGGGCCAATAAATAGAGCAGTCTTTGGTGGTTAATGTGTATCCTGCAACTCTAACTCTTGAGAACTCTGTATGCACCTTACAGCATTATTCTTCTCGATAAAGCATCTCATAATACAGGATCTTTTTCTGAAATCCCTGCCCATTATTGAAGTGCAGAATACATATTCCTTCTCTCATGAACTTGATTTTAAATAGGAGTCTACAGATTTCTTAAGAGATACCATCATATCTGTCATTGCAAATGAAGTACAGTAATATTGCTGTATCTTTCATCTTCAATTCCTGTCCTCTAAGTGATATGATCCTAGAACACATGCACTTTATTTCAGAAACTATTTATTGACAACATTAGTGCTAGTTGGCTAAAAGTAAACTATTCACCATTTGTTAGTTTTTCCTCTGCTTCATATTCCAGACACTCAGTCATTTATTTTCTCCTCAGTACTTTACCCTACTTTTTGTTGCATTATCTGGGTTTCTAATATTGTCAGGCACACTTACTAATGGAATAAATGTATGCAAGGTCTTGGAAAAAATTTTGAAGGAGAAAGTGGTTAAGGACCTTGAGGTGAATGGCAATTGGGACAAATTACAACATGGGTTTACGAAAGCCAGATCGTGCCAAACCAACCTGATCTCCTTCTTTGAGAAAGTAACAGACCTTCTAGATAAAGGAAATGCGGTGGATCTAATATACCTCGATTTTAGTAAAGCGTTTGATACTGTGCCGCATGAGGAATTATTGGTTAAATTAGAAAAGATGGGGATCGATATGAAAATCCAGAGGTGGATAAAGAACTGGTTAAAGGGGAGACTGCAGCGGGTAGTACTGAAAGGTGAACTGTCAGGTTGGAGGGAGGTCACCAGTGGGGTTCCTCAAGGTTCGGTTTTGGGTCCAATTTTATTTAATCTATTCATTACTGACCTCGGAACCGAATGTAGGAGTGGGCTGATAAAGTTTGCGGATGACACAAAGTTGGGAGGTATTGCCAATTCGGAGAAGGATCGGGATATTCTGCAGGGAGACTTGGATGACCTTGTAAATTGGAGTAATAATAATAGGATGAGATTTAATAGTGAGAAGTGTAAGGTGATGCATTTAGGGATGATTAACAAGAATTTTAGTTATAAGCTGGGGACGCATCGGTTGGAAGTGATGGAGGAGGAGAAGGACCTCGGAGTCCTGGTTGATCGCAGGATGACTATGAGTCGGCAATGTGACGTGGCTGTGAAAAAAGCTAATGCGATCTTGGGATGCGTTAGGCGAGGTATTTCTAGTAGGGACAAGGAGGTGCTGCTTCCGTTATACAAGGCGCTGGTGAGACCTCATTTGGAGTACTGTGTGCAGTTCTGGTCTCCTATGTTTAAAAAGGATGAACTCAAACTGGAACGGGTACAGAGAAGGGCCACTAGGATGATCCGAGGAATGGAAAACCTTTCCTATGAAAGGAGACTCGAGGAGCTCGGTTTGTTTAGCCTAACCAAAAGAAGGCTGAGGGGGGATATGATTGCTCTCTTTAAATATATCAAAGGGATAAATACCAAGGAGGGAGAGGAATTATTTCAGCTCAGTACTAATGTGGACACGAGAACAAATGGATATAAACTGGCCGTGGGGAAGTTTAGGCTTGAAATTAGACGAAGGTTTCTAACCGTCAGAGGGGTGAAATTTTGGAACAGCCTTCCGAGGGAAACGGTGGGGGCGAAAGACCTCTCTGACTTCAAGAGTAGGCTAGATAAGTTTATGGAGGGAATGGTTTGATGGGATAACGTGATTTTAGTCAATTAGGCATTAACGAGCCATCGCTGGTAAAATAAGGGTCCGGCTGTAGAATCTTGCCTGTATGCTCGGGGTTCTACTGATCGCCATATTTGGGGTCGGGAAGGAATTTTCCTCCAGGGTAGATTGGCAGAGGCCCTGGAGGTTTTTCGCCTTCCTCCGCAGCATAGGGCAGGGGTCGCAGGCTGGAGGATTCTCTGCGACTTAATTTAAAGACTTCAAGGGAAAGTGGGTGGGTCAGCTTTTGTGGCCTGCATCATGCAGGAGGTCAGACTAGATGACCATATTGGTCCCTTCTGACCTTAAAGTCTATGAGTCTATGAGTCTAAATATACTTCTGATGTGCTCCAATCCAAGTCACACATTTTTATAAGTGACTTTCTTAGTAGTTTTTATCTACAGTGCCAACAAGATTGATCAGATTTAGACTGTATTGACTATCTCTGTGATAGGGACAGGGAACAAACAAGGTGGCTTCTGTTGAGATATGCAACAACTAGATATACTTTACTAATGTTTTCCCGCCTCACTGGGAACAGTTACTGAAGCCTTTCCTCTGCCTGTCTTGTATTTTTCATATTGTTAGGATTTGCGATCGTGCTCTCATTTATAATAGCATAGCACTTAGCACATCATGGGCTCTATCGGAAACAAATAAGCAGCAACATCCAACCATAGTTTAAGCTTTGTTTGCATAAAGTATTTGGCAAATACTTACCATTGAACATATCCATAAAAGTCAGTATTGGCTTGTGAAGAGAAATAAAAGGCTAAATTCTCCTGATAGTTTATTTAAAGTGAACAATTCAAAGTTTCCTTGTAATAGTGCTCTCTGCCAACATTTAATAAGAGATGGGCCTTTATAGGAACATCAGATCTGTCCTACAGAGTTTGAGGAAGTTTGATTTCAGACCCCATTTTCTACCTGAACCTCATGATTATGTCCCATTGTGAATCCAGCGTTAATGTTCACTTATATTATAATAAACACATCTAAGAGTTCATCTCCCTTATCATAGTTAGTTCAAGAGCAAATATGAAATAACTTGTTATGGCTGTTGCTATTGCTCTATAAGTTCCTGAAGTATCTGTGTCCACACAATTTATGGGTAACTTGGATTGGGTCCATTAGATTCAAGATGGTATTTAGAGTCTCATTCTGCAGAAATTATGTCAAGGGACAGTCTCACTTAATGCTAAACAAAAACAAGAAAGCAGAGCGAAAAAAAGCCATGGCATTACCAATTATGCCCCCTGTCAATTTCAAGACGCTGATCATGAAAATTACAGTGAACATCAGAGAGAGTGGCAGCACAGTGAAACTGATGAGAAATAAAGCAGTCTGCTGCGATGACATTTTCTCCCCATGTCCTGACTTTCCATTTTATTTTCATGAGAGATGGCTTATAAATGTACTCTTATTTCCATCCTTTTGTTTTTGTATTTAAAAAGCTCCAAAAGACACATTAAGGGGAGATAAGTAGTATCAGCCTTCTGCAATGAAATTTCAACTGAAACACACAGATTGTGACAGGATTGATTTTATGTGGAAATTTGATGTTCCTCTAGAGTCTGTTCTGTTTTTTCATTAATTCCTCTCTTGGTACTACAATAATAAAGTCTGGTTCACTGATTTTGTGGAGCTGCCCCCTAAGCCTTTGTTTTTTAGGGTATTCATTCAAATCTACTTGGGTCCATATTCCTTCCATCTTCCTGTTCTCTTATATTCATTGTGTTTTGTCTATGTTTAGATTGTAAACCATGTTTGTGTATGTTTTGTCAAGTACATTTTAGGCACTGTATAGATAATATACATAAAAATAAATACAATTAAAATGCTCTATTTGCCAAATGGAAATTTGTAACCACTTTAGACTGCTTTAGACTTGCTTCACTTTAGACTGTTAGCTATTTTGGACAGGGGCTGTCAATTATAGGGCTTACTGCACCTATGACCCCTCCTGGTCTCTTCAAGCGCACTACCTCTCAGGTGTCAGTCTTCTGGCTGTCAGCAGTCTTACGGTGGAGTCACCAATTCTTTCATTCTCAGACCAGAGTCTGAGCAGCAGGCCTGTGATCAACCATGATAACCCAAGATAGGTAAAGTACCACCAGTTCATTTCCCTCTGGGAGCAGAGACAGTATCCACTAACAGACGCCTTTCTTTAAAGTATCATTTATTTAGAACAAAAATATTTATACAAAACCGATATTGGAAAACCATAAACCAGTTTATACAAATCCCTGCCTTTCTCCAAGGCTTGCTGTTCCCCAGATGCAGGGAAAAGCCCAACTTCTCAGACTCTGTCATTCTGAATAGCTGCTGAACTGACCTTCCCATTCACGCCTAATAAGGGTTTCTTAACTGATCAGTATTCTTTTGCTCTCTGGGCTTCCAGCCTGGCAAAATAAGGTTTGCAGCTTCATTGGAGTCAGGATTTAGGATCCTCAGACTTAATAGGTGCCTTCACTGCCTTTTGAATTTATGCCTGCCAGTATCTTTTCCAGGGAGCCATTTTGCCTTCCTGTTTGCTCTTCTTGCATACCCCATTAAAGAAATATTGGCATATAATAAACATTTTACTACTCCAATATAACTTATACAGTCTCTCAGTAACTAGTGGTTACACATCAGGAATCTTATAGTATTACAAAGCATGTCCAAGACTGTCACATGATCCTGAGCCTATATTGAGTCCCTGATCCTATATTGAGGCCTCTAGACACTATGACAATACATACAACTAAACTTCCATTGGACTTTAATTGTAGCAGGATAGGCACTTTGTGTACCAATGATATTCTAAGCACAATAAAGTCCTTGCCAGAAGAAATCATCCAGAAAGTTGATTGTAGAGATACAGATGGAAGGGAAGCAAGGTCAGAGCAGGCTGAGCCAGTTGAAGAAGAGAAGTTGCTAGTTGTGTTAGGAAGTGGGAAGAAATAGAGGCGGCTTTGGAGAGAAGAAAACCAAAATGCTTTGTGAAAGCGTATTCTATAATGCCAAAATTTTTGAGATTCATCCATCATTATTATTAAAGTTCAGTTGTACACTTTTCCCCTCAATAATAAATTATTTTAGTTGTATACTAAGTATCATTGAAAAACATAACATCCCTACAAACACTCAGATCTGACAGCCAAGCTGTGTATGTTTTCTCTTCTACATAATCACCAGAAACCTTGACCCACCAGAGTTTTATTAAAAGGTAGTTAGGGAAATTATGCCTACTTCTCTGAATAGGAATTTGCAAGATATGGCATTATGTCAATATCACATACTTATTAATCATAACCACAGTACCTCAACTAAATCTTTAATGCAAAGAATTTTCTGCACACCATGCTCATAGGGAATAAGATATCCAACTACTAGACATTTACTCTCTCTCTGTTCATTCTCTCTTATTGTTCTCTGAAATGCTGCATTAAAGGATCAAAAGGCATTTTTTCCTTCACCATCAGTACATTAATCAGTCTTTTGAGATAGTAAGCACAGCATAGAAACTTGTGGTTTTCTAAACACAGTAACATAAGAATCATTGAATATCAGGGTTGGAAGAGACCTCAGGAGGTCATCTAGTCCAACCCCCTGCTCAAAGCAGGACCAATCCCCAACTAAATCATCACAGCCAGGGCTTTGTCAAGCCTGATCTTAAAAACCTCCAAGGAAGAAGATTCCACCACCTCCCTAGGTAACCCATTCCAGTGCTAAGAAGTCAGAACGATTTGCCCTATTTATAATCTTTACAGACTTAGTTATGAGTTTTGTAATTTCTCTTTTAAAAGGCGCATGCATTTTAGCCTGACTTTCAGAGATGCTGTGCACCCATTGGCTCTAATCAGGACACAAGAGTTTGTGTTGCCACAACTGATGTTTACGTGGAAGCTTTGTATCCACCAACACCTTATATACTATGCCACCACCTGCACTGCTGAAACTTTTTGTGGCAGAAGTGACTTTCAGCATCCTTAGAGAACATGAAAGTCAGAAGGTGCACAGCTGCAAGTAACTCCAATCTGCCCAGTATTTTGTAGTTCCAGTCTGTGAGCTGGAACTTGAGTGAGAAATCAGGGTTTGCTCTCCAAACTCTCATAACTTCTTAACAGTATTTCAAGCCCTTCAGGTAAAGTTAAATTTTTCTACTCTCTCTCTCCCCCTCTGGGATAGAGAAAAAAGTGAAGCCTTTTAATGGACTGAAAAGGCAAGTCTTTAAACCCCATCCTCTTCTGAAAAAGCAGAAAATAAAACCTTTAAATGTACAGCATACCCAGTCATTAGACCTCTTTCCTCTTCACCCTGAAGAGGAAGCAAAGCCTTCAGTATAAAGGTGGCTTGTATTGAGACTGTTTGAACTTAGTAACAATACCTCTGTAAGGAGCAGATCTCCAATCCAGACACAGGCTGCTCAGCTGCTTCCAGCCCCTACTGTTAGCTTGCATTTCCTCTCCTGTGCTTGAAGCTGGCTTAATTTAGGCTAATGGGCGCCAACTGTTTGATGGTCCCACTAGATAGTCTTTGCCCTCCCCTACATAGAACCCTGACCTGAAGCCCCAAATTTTCTAACCCTATCATTCTCTTGCTCCTCCATGGATCTACTGTCACAGTGTTACAATATTGTATATCATATTGTGGCAGGGTGGCCTCCACCCCTATGATTCCTCATGGCCTCAGGGTTGCCCTTCAAGCAGCCCCATGCCTGGATTTACCTCTTCCAGAGTCCTCGATAACTGCACAAAAGCTTACTAAGTATAAATAGCCCTAATGAGGTTAATTTGTTACCAAAAAAGGACCATAAACATAAATAGACATCCCGCAACCAAAACCCAGAATTCCCCAGCACAGTCCATTAACACCAAGTACAGCTCCAGTGTCTCTCACTACACCTCACCCCAGACCCTCTAGAGGGGGTGCCTCTATGCTCGGTTTCATTCTCAACTCCGAGTCTAGACCTGGAGACAGCAGCAGCTCACCCAACCCTCCTTCCCTAGCCTCCAACCTCATCTCTTCAGCTCTCCAGCTCAGAGAGCCAGCAGACCTCTCCCTCTACTGTTGGCAGCCTTTACCCTCTTTAGCAGTGGCTCTATGACTTAAGGATGTTTGTAGGTGACTCCCAACTATCTTCTGCTTTCAACAGCCTGATCTAGCGCCACTGCTCATCCAAAGAGCTCAGTGTTCCCTCCTTCAGGAGCATCCCCTCTCTCAATCTAGGTCTGATGTGGAGTCTCTCTACTTCTCTAAATATCCTCTGCCAATGCATGTTCTCTCTGAACTGTGGCTTCTAAGCTCTTCCTTGCCTTTGGGCTGTCTCTCATTTATAACTCCCAGGGACAGCTCCCCCCACCCCCACCCCTCATCACACCAAACTAGGTCACACCGGGACTGAACAGGAGAGCTGAATCCAATTTCATTTTTTCTTTCCACTTTTCATTCTCTAGAATTCTTAGAGGATCTTACTTGTTAAAATATTAATGGGCAATATGCATATATTGTTTAACAACAGCATCTATGATTGTTCTATACCCATCTGACAACACCATGATACTGAGGGACACGTCTTAATAGGGCCATTGATGAACTTCAGGACAGCTGAATCAGTTTGCCCACGGTTTTCAATCTCAACATAATGCTCCTGAGGCATGCCTAAATAGCCCATTTAATTAAGCCCTTTCCGGTGTTATTGCTCAGTTTATGTACAAATATGGATATAATAAATCATGGTAATTTCACAAACGAGTGTTATGTGGATTTTTGGCACATTGTACATTTATAACAACTTCTATTTTAAACATAAAACTGATTACAATATTTGAGGTTTAATCCATAAATCAGCAATTAAAAAAATCGGTATGCCAAGTAGAAGTGAAAGTAAGCCGGTAAGAAAGTGGCCACCGGTACAGACCAGTACACAGCCGACATTAAAGCGCTGCTGTGGCAGTGCTTTAAGCACTGTACCGGCAGGGCTGCCTTAAGGGAAGGGGCAGCTGCCCCAGGGCCCTGCAATTTAAAAGAGCCTGGGGCTCTCAGCAGTGGCTGGAGCCCTGGGCCCTTTAAATCGCTGCCAGAGCTCCAGGGCTCCCGTCCGCCGCTATCCTGGGGCTCTGGTTGTGATTTAAAGGGCCTGGGGCTCCTAACCACTGCTACCGCATCAGCAGCTGGAGCCTCAGGCCCTTTAAATAGCCACCAGAACCAAGGGTGGCACAGGTTGGGCAACACAGAAGGGCTGGCTAGGGGAGTCTGGCCCCGGCCCCAGCCCTACCCCTTCCACCCAGGCCTCACCCCTTCCAGGGCCCAGAGCCCCCCCATCTTGCCCAGGACCCTGGCTGCCCTGCATACCGGTAGGTCCTTTAAGTTACTTTCACCCCTGATGCAAAGTCATTTTAAATGAATATGCATTAAGATATTTGACTTTGTCATACATTCTAAGGGGCTTACATGATAACCTGAGCAAGAGTACTGTACACATGCATTTATATGATCGGTCTACTGGTCTTGAGGATGATTTCCTTTCTTTTTCAACAGGGGGAATAAATTTGACTTTATTCCTGCAGCCCACCCACCAACACCAGGCTTCTCTTCCAGTGTCGTATGACATTAGCTGTAGTCTCTGAAAGCACAAAGTTCACTGAATTAAGACATGAATTTTAAAGAGAAGCTTGATTCTATATGCTAAGGCAAAACCAGATCAAGATCCCCTGTACTAATCTAGGCCCCCAACTCAGCAATCTACCCCTATTATTCAGCCTAACAGCAGGCATGAGCTTAAGTGCTTTTCTGAATAGAGAGCTTCGAGCCTGATCCAAAGTCCAGTGAACTCAATAGGATTCATTACATCATCTTTAATGGGCTTTGGATCCGGTCCCTAGTGCTAGTTGCATATATTACAACATTCAAAACTAAGTTGTGGATATAGCAGTGACAATTTATGAGGGCACTGTATTGTACATGAAGCCCACAAATGTAAAATGAATATCATTGGTCAGATTGGTGTTTGGAGAATATATTGAAATTTTATCTATTCCAGCAAACAATTCTAGCAGTTAACTAACAACTATTCAATGGAGAAAACTGTTGAATGTACACATTCACAACATACTAATCTCAAGCTACCTGATGCATGATGAAAGAAAAGTTTCTTACAGCATATATTTGCATAAACTGTCTTAAAAATGAACTCTGAATTCTCTATCAAAGTCCAAGTTTTCTTACATGAGCAAAACAGGAGTCAGAACCACAAAAGTCATGATTTTAAATGGTCAATTGTCTATTTACAAAAAGCACTTGAGAGAAAAGAATGATGAAGTCATTTTTGCATTCATCTCTGACTGCAATTACTTGTAAGTTTTAGAGGAAACCACCAATAAAAAGTTCAGTTTTTCCAAAGCGTGAAAATTGCTGGACATCAGCACCTGTGAAATAAGGATGTAGGTATGCATTTGGAATCAGAAATTCCTATTCAGATTACATAGATATTGTAGAATAGCAGTACATTCTAGGTCCCTATCACTAGCACAAGAACAGCTGCCCACTGACTGCTATTGTGTCCATGTTAGATCACTTTAAAATGCTACATTACTTCTCTGAGAATCTACGTAATTATTGCCATTCTACAAAATCAACTAGTATATGTGTTTAGCCCAAATATTAGGGAAGAGGTATATCAAACTAATGTCTGTCTGGAATATAGCTTTTGGTGCTCACCAGTTCTCTGGCCACTGCTTTTATAGTAAGAAAATGAAAAAATCCATTTTTAAGCAAGATAAAAAATAAAATGTTGGTATTTAAGATACTTTATTGTGTCCTGTCGTGCAATTTAAGTCCTTCCTTCTGGAGTTTCTATCTTAGAGGAATGGCACAGATCCAGTCTGAAGAAAACCAACCTCAAGCTAGATGAATGCTTCTGTGTACACCTCTTCTAGCTAGGTGTGGTTGAACCTGGGGGGAGGGAAGCCATCAGGGCTTGTATCCCCACAATAGAAATACTGTGGGGGGCTGAACTATGTTTCCACCCCCGCCAATAATTCTTAGGCTAATTGTCTCATGTGTTCTGGCCAGCTGGGTCTCCATGGCTGCTGGGTGGCAGGGGGAGGGGGAGAGAGGGGAGAGAAGAAGAGTCAAGGAAGGGACCCAGAGGGGCTAAAGTGATCACCACACTGTCCCAAATTGGGCTGAGGAGGAGGCAGGAACCGGGGGTGACCAGGTCAAGTATCAGTAGTTCCCTTCACTCCCCCTGCAGAGCACTCAGCTGTTTCCCCCCGCTTATGCCTGTCACCCCAACTGTCACCCACTCCTCTTGAAGAGCACCCACCCTGACTCCACTGCCTACTCGTGAAACCCTAAATTCCCACCTCCGCCCCACTGCTCCTGACCGCCACCATGCCTCAGGCATAGAGCCCATTCTGACTTCCTCCCGCTCCCCATGCTTAGTACAGTGCTCAGGGTGTTCAGGTTTCACTATGCACCATTGTCCCCACCCTTCCAAGTGCACTTCCACACCCTCTGCTAGCAAACTGAAGCTCATTGTGTATTTATTAATGAAAAGAAAGGAGTCTGAGGAGTTGTTTCCTCCTTTTTAACTTCTTCCATTTTCACTCTAGGAGTTACTCTCCAGTAGTTATGTCAGATATGAAGCAGTCAACAAATAAGTTATATGAAGCACAGAAACAGGCAGCAATTCTCATTTATTTTGCAGGACAGCTTCATTGATCACTATTGTAATGGATGAGACTGTATTGATACTATTTGAGAGAAGCTTTCAGGTAAGAGGGCAGATATTTTATTCTAAATGGGTTTTTTTAAATCAACAAATCCAATCAACCTTTTAAATATATTTTTCATAAAATATACATATCTACACATAATCCTCTCAGAAAACCAATTGTGCCTAGACTAATAGATCCTTTTCATCCTGAAATAATCACCCAGGAACTTCTTGTGTGCACTATAGAGTGTATACTAGAGATACAGTGAACAAATACTGCACTTGTTATGTGCATAAATACAATGAAAAATAGTCAGAATGCATGTAAGCCACCAAACTCCCAGAGTTGAATTTATTATTCTTTATAATGCAGTAGCACCTTGGAGCCCCAGTCATAGACTGGGACCCTATTGTGCTAGGCACTGTACAAACAAAAAGAAAGCTTACAATCTAAGTGTAACAAAAATCTAAGTGTTTTAGAATGAGGAGGCCCTCCAAGACTGTTGCCTCATCTCACGATATACCTCCACAACCCTTCAGGGGTGTAGCCAATAAAAGGCCCTGCCCATAGGAACCAGTTGTCATGATAACATTTCAATTCTCAGTTTGGAACTCTTTGCCATAACGCTGGTATCACATCTCATTTCAAATATGCTCTGGCAAACATCACCAGGTGACACTGTTACATAAAGCCTTCCAGGCCTGTAAGGGACCTCAATAGGTCATCTAGTCCAGTCTTCTGCACTGGAAGCAAGACTAAGTAGTAACTGGACCCTTCCTGACAGATGTTTGTCTAATGTGTTCTGAAAAACCTCCAATGATGGAGATTCCACGACCTCTCTAGACAATTTGTTCCAGTGCCTAACTATTCCAACGGGAAAATTTTCCTAAATGTTCAACTGTCACAAGGGTGCACTACTCACCACTAGTCTGGCCCCTCCTCCTGCTCACTCTGGGGATTAGCTCTCAAGGACAACACTCCTGTCCACAGTCTGCACACCGTTACTCTGTCTCTCCCTTTAGTCTGCAGCTCCTCTCTCACACCACAACCCTCAGTGTTTCCTTCATGACTTAGTCCTCCAGCTAGGTCACTCAGCACTCCCCCTTCTGGGGTACAGTCCATCAGCAGTCCTAGGCAGTCTTCCCATTCACTGTCTCAGTTTCTATGCCACACTCTCAGTGGCTGGTAGGAGAACCTGGGCCTGCCCTCTTCTCCAGATTCCAGTCCAGGGACCCTCAGCTCAGCAGTTCTGGGCTTTCTCTCTCCACCCTCACTGCTCCTTCCCTGGACCGCTTCCTACATTTCTGGTTCCCTTCCTTTCTCTAGACAAACCAGCTCCAAACCCTCCTGCCTCTTCCCAGGGAGCAACTACTTCCTACAGCCTTTCCCAGTGACCCCCTAAACACTCCTCCCTCTTCCCAGGAAGTGACTACCCTTTTCCAGCTGCTAGCCGCTGTGGAGCCTGCTACATGGTTTATAGGCCCCGCCTGTTCCTGCACAGGTGAACTTGTTCCTGCACAAGTGAGCCTGTTTCGAATCAAACTCCCGCTCCATGGCTCCCGCTCCAGGTGGAGTTAATTAGCCTATCCAACCACCTTAACTCCATTCAATCCTGTGTGGGGTGGACAACCCATCACACCAACCTAAACCTCCCTTGATGCAATTTAAGCCCATTGCTTCTTGTTCTATCCTTAAAGCCATGAGAACAATTTGAAATGAATGGAAAGACTCCTATTGACATCAGTGACTTTTGGATAAGGACAAATGTGAGATCCTACAGGGTTTTACAGGATCAGTTACAGATTTTTAAAAGTGCCTGCATGCATAATTTGTACACACAAGTACCATGATTGGTACAAGTTCCACATGTTCCTCAAAGGGTTAAGACAGTGCACCAGGACTCAGAAAATAGAGACTTTATTCCCTGCTCTGCCAGGGTCTCCCTGCATGACCTTGGGCAAGTCAATTCATTTTTCTGTGCCTCTGTCCAATTGCAAAATGGGGACAAGAAAATAACCCTAGCTCACAGAGGTCTTGAGAGGATAAATCCATTAAAGT
Organism: Emys orbicularis; assembly: GCF_028017835.1. NCBI lineage: Eukaryota > Metazoa > Chordata > Testudines > Emydidae > Emys > Emys orbicularis. Next base: position 75,952,797 of record NC_088688.1, on the reverse strand, counting down.
TTGTGAGCAGCTCAAATACTACACTGAAAAGTACCACAGAAAAACCTATAAATAAATAAATCTTAGTAACTGTGCAGCAAAATGGCTGGTTGTGTCTTAGTAATTGCATGTGCACAATTTAGAATCTGGTCATCTATTTTTAAAAGCATTTCGGTTGACCTTTAAGAATATTTCCCCTTATTTGATGCAGGACAGTAATGCTGAATCCTTTTAACGTGAGATTTTTGTTAGCCTCAATATTCATTTGTATTCTACACACCCTCTACATGTTTGATAAATAATGTATATCCTTTAAAAACAGTTGATTTATTCAACATTTTTTATACTAAAAGTAAGGGTTGTGGAGGTATTTAGAACTTTAAGTATAAAGGAAGTGAAAAATGTTGTTCGGTGTCTATATTTTAAAGGGACAGAACAAGTTTCTCCTTCTTTGCTCTGAGGAAAGTAGGGTGCAGTAAGTAGCTCCTTTTTGATTCTCCATTATAGAATTCTATTTACAAAGAAATTTAGACAAAATTTTGCCCAAAATCTTGCCAACCTCATCCAGGGAAAATTATGGACATCAGTGGTGTTATTGCTTGTGTAAAAGAGATGAATTGACTCTTTGTATGAAATAAAAGCCACTTTCTACAATACATTAATCATTTAAACAGATATCTCCTGCCACAAAGATGAGATTTATGTATTAGGGGACAATTAAAGGCATTTGATTCTTAAGATAAGGGTTTGCAAGGTAACCTTAAATTCAGTTTGATATAAGCGCATCCTTTTGTTCAGTTTCTGGATATAATTATATCACAATCTAGAGTGATTCTTATTATAGCCATCTACATATAAAGCACTACAGACAGCTAGGCACTTCATAGACTATAACTTTCAAGTACTTGGCTGACAAATGGTTTACAGAATGATTAAAATTTGTGATTCCCCTGACTTTCAGGAGCACAAAATATATTTGTCTCCTGGAAAAGGTTTATCCATGGAATTGGGTTGAGATAACTTATTTTAAAATCTGAAATTTATAAAGAGAGGCATTTCTGCTACTAAATCTCCTAAGTCTTAAACAGTGCTTTTGTTCTCTGGAATACTTCTATATTTCCTTTAATACACACATAGCACAAACATACTCCCCTTATAAAAACACACAGGGCCATATATTGTGGTTTTAGGCTACTTGTGGCATTGGAAAGAGGTAAGGAGCTATTCAGCAATGGGTCTACACAGGAATTCTACACAGGAATTCTGGATTAATTCCTATAGGAGCTCTGGGGACCTCCTACTTGAGCAGCAACTCTGTCACAGGCTGCTGCATGTGTCCACCTTGTGCTGGCTCATCTCTGCTAGCCATTGCAGAGGTGGATCAGGGCCACAGCCTGCCCCTTTCCAGAGGTTACGGGTGCTGGTCAGGCTAGCACCTTTCTCTTCATTGGAATTGTGGCTGGCCCCTGTGTAGTTCATGTGTGTTGAGATGGAAGAAAGGAAGCAAGGAAGGCACCTAGCACACTCCTGTCCCCTTGTGTAGCAGCACTGGACCAGATACAATCTGTTTTACAGTTTTTTCCTTGGGTTAAACTCAAATTAGCAAGAGAACCCAAGTTTCACATTTGCTTAAGTGTTTCTAAAACTGAGGTGGGAGAAGCCGGCAATATACCCAGGGCAATATACCCAATCCCCAGCAACTGGAGAGATCTGGAATTCTCCCAGTGGAAAGACCTACCATGCCAAGGCAGTGGAGTCAGCCACTTTTGGAATGATCCCATCAGCAATGACTGGCTGAAACAACACCGAGGGTTCTCCCAGCGTCAATTCCTTACTGTGTTAAAACTGAGAGTGAACATGTATCCCACCAGGAAATACCTAGGGCGTGGCAAAAACAAAAACATTGTACAGTGTAGGTATTGCAATACCTCCTATGAATTGCTAATTGTGAGACTTCAAGTCAGTCACTTTGTTGTTACTCAAAGTGGCTTTAATCTTACTCATGAAACTACTTTCTGTGCTATTACACACGCAACACCTGTTCTTCAGGTTTGGAGTTTTGTATTTAAGGGACTATGTTTCCTTAGATTTGCAGTATAATCCTCTAAAGAAAACTATGGCAGAATAATAATTTCAGAGAAAATAATGGATCTGGATGGATTTAACCTCCTTTTCTTGCAGGTCATTTTGTGTATTCTCTGGACCTAAAATAAATTGAGAATAGATATGGATGAAAAACATTGTTGTAGTATTTTATCATTAAACGAATACAGACAGGGCTGATCTTTCCCCTCTTAATCCACTTTCTATTGGTTTTAAAGAAATACAAAACAGGATTTATTCTCAAAATATATTTGGCTGATCTTTAAAATGTTGAAGTAAAAGTGAACAGAAACACTGCAATTACTAGCTTTCAGCCTCTCAGCCAACTCAGATAGTCTGCGATTTTCAGGGCCTAATGCTGAAACCGCCCTCTCCCTCCAACCCATCTCCCCCACAAACTATGCCTAGGAGGTAAGACAATATACCTATCGGCTCATATTCTACCAGTCAGAAACCACTCAGACATACTTATCTCAGCAACGTGAACAAAATAACCTATACACGGATCCGTTTTCTCCTTTCCCCAAGTGATTTATTTAAAATAAGAACAACGCTAGCTATAATTACCCTCATGTGAAAAACTTGCAGCTGGCATCATTCTCCACCTCCAAACCAAAGAACAGTGATTTGGGCAGGAGAGATGGGTAGGGGCTGAAATACTGCTGCTTATCCATGGGTACGACCACATTGCCCTGTGATAGGCAGCTTGACATACATGGCACCTAAAAAGAGTGGTTGAAATCTTTGGCAGTAGAACTATTTACCTGAAAATAACAATAGTGCTTGGACCAATACAGTAACAGTTTTGTCAGAATAAGAAAGGCAGAATTGAGCCCTTGGAGGATAGTATAAGAGATGTCTAAATTCACACCCAGGCTTGCATCTTTCTTCTCTTCATATTCAGAGTTGCAGTTGTGACAAGCAAGTTAAAAAAGAGCATTTCACTGCTATTTATACACATTAGAACTAGAAGAAGAAACCAGAGTATTGCATTTCCAGTATCAAACAGTGCAACTTTATTTTTCCAATATTTTCTATATCCAGGAGCAATTCTCTCCTGTAAAAGTTCTCTGACGTTCACTACTTTTCCTCGGGACAGGTATTGCATGGCAACTGGCAGCACAAGTTTCAGCACCATCCTCCAAGTCTGCCCTATTCTAGAAAAACTAACTCTAGGTATAAAAGCATAATTCAGTTTCTATAGCCAGTCAGTCCTTGACCTCTCTATTGAGACAGCCAAAGAGACGAATTCATGTCAAATGCAGTGGTGTTTTTAGTGAGAAATGTGCAGCATTATAATTGTAAGCTGCCATTTTAAATTTCAGGGGGGTTCTTGGGCCTGCTTTCAGGCTAAGGGACTCTGTAGGGATGCATGTAATTTGGCAGCATCAGGCATCCTGGAAAGAGCCAGCCTAAAACAAAGTGGTGTGAGTTGTGCCGCTCTGTCTTTGGGAGCAGCCTGCTTTCTCTTTCTGTTTTGGGGTCCTTGTGGGTTATCATTCTGAATTCTAAGAAATCAAGTGTTGTGACAGTGCGACCTTCCGGCAAGCGCAATTGTTTTTATTTAACCTCTCTGTGTGTATGCTATGAACATAACAATAACCATGCATGTCCACTAGGGAAATGAAGTTCCACACTAGCCTTCAACTGGCTGCTGAATCTACACCATACCTAGGTGCATACACCTGTAGTTGTTCTACACCCCTTTCAGCACCCTGCTATTATTGGGGGTAGGACTCAGATAAGTGTTTGACTTTTCCTGACCTGGTGATCTAATAGGAGGGAGAATAAAGAGAGAGAACATAGGACCCTGAGCCTTGTTCTTCTGTCCACTAGGAAGGAGGATGACATAAAACCATTCATTGTGATCATCTCAAGCCAATATCCACTGCAGGAAATCTGTTGGTTTGAGCTGGTAAAATATTAAATTTATCAACTGTAATTTTTGGAGTGAGTATACAGCCTATGGTAAAGGAGTAAAATATTGTGACTTTATAAACAGAGGGAGAATTATGAGCTTTGCCTTGTCTTTTTCTTCTTCTTCTTTAAGGTTGACAAGCAATTAAAGTTTACTCTCATTTCTTTAGGTAGCTGGCCTTTTTGAAATTTTTCTTTAAGAACTCCCTGTAGCAATCGAAAGGCATAGCTTTTTGAGCACTTTAAAGAAAACTCTTCCTAGAAACTTTCCTGAAGGCATATTCTGAATTTTGTGTAGGATTTCCCTTCCCTGAATATGTTTCTTTTGTGAATGTTCTGATATGCATTTGAGGTGACTTTTAAATGACAAATCACTGAGCAAATTGTCCAATACATTCATTGCATCTGCCTCTTCTGAGGAATTGTAGGGATATCTATTACTTCAGAAATTCAATGCAATTTTATTTCAATTATATAATAGCGGAGCCAAAAGTGAAGGCTAGTAAGAAGGCGATAGCAGAGGAGTTCTGAAACTTCTTTAAACTTATATTTGCCTGCCCAATTTCTTTCCATATAGCAAGATTGCTTAGTTCTAATACTAAAAATATCAATATGAATCAGTAGTACTGCATTTGGTTGATATTTCTGCTTCCTGATTCATTCAAGAGATGAGCATCTGCATGGTAAATCTTGTGTTTATCCTTTAGGGCCGCCTTATCAGTTATCTAGCAGAGACAAAAGTTATGCAAGTTCCCCTAATTGTTGCCTAGAGTGATTCCCAAAGGGTTATAGAAGGATCCATGGAGCCCTTATTAAAAGACAGACATTCCATGATCATTTCTGAGATCTAAATGATGTATGTAAGGCCTTTAAAAATGCAAACATTCCATTTCCATTTATATTGTTTGTGAAGAACAAAGCTCAGGGCAGTATATTTATCATGATAAATATACAAAAAGTTCAGAGGTAAGTCACAGTTACAATAATACAAGGAAAAGCCACTTACGAAGACAGCCATCATGTATCATGAAGTTGGATAGGCTAACAGGGATGGACTTCATCTAAACAGACAAGAACTGGCTTATATAGTGGGTTTATTTAGTCTAACTCAACCGTGAGTTAAAAGTGAGAGAGATTTATTTGAGTACCAATGATAAAAATTTTCCAAGCATGAAATTATTTGTAATTTTTCAAGTACCTAAAAAGGTGCAAATTAATAACCAACAAATGTTTGATACACAAACTTATGTGAATGGACGGGCTTCTATGAGTGGAAAAGCTTTTAAACTAAGTTTGGGGTAGGATCAAGAAAAAAAAAACTATTTGGAATTGAAATACCTAAAGTATTCCTTGGCAAAGTTTATTAAACTGGTATTAAAAGGGGGGAAATGTTAAGAGAATGTTGTGCCCTCCCCCACAAACAAAAGTTAGAAAGCAGGGAAATGCACAGTTAAGAGAGACACTTAAAAAAATTAAATTGAAAGTCAAATAATCTTAAAGTCACCTTAACTCTGTCTTTTGCTACTTAATCTTCCATCCTATACACTTGTTCCTCCTTTTGTGTAAGATGTAAATATTTGGGTGAAGATAGTTTAGAGGAGGAATTTAAGAAGTTCACATCTTGTGGCTGCCAGTATCTTAAATCTACTGAATCCACTTCATTTTAATGATTTGCCTGTGAAGTGGAGGAACGCTAAAGTGCATGGATATGGTTTCAAATATACTTGTCTATGCTATATGCATGATCCCTGGCCACTCTGTGCTTCTGGCATGTAATTGACCTAATTTTAGTCTGGCCTTTAAGCGGTTTGTAGTTCCAGGCACAGTGTGATAGTGTGACGTGTATTCTATTCATAGTACAATAGCTAGAGCTGAGTGAATAATTAGCACAAATAATTTATGATCAAAATTTCCGATGAGTGGATCATAAACATCTCAAATGTATTTCTCATTCAGAATTATTTGCAAATTTCTTCAGCAAACACTACTTGGTCTGCAGTTTGTGATCAGTTTAATATGAATATTAGACATTCATAGTATGCTGATCAATTACACAAATGACCTGGTAATTTTTCTGTTACTAAAGCAGTTAACCCACACACAGAGAGGAATGTTTATTATATATTCAGTTGCAATATACCCATTTGCTTGCTAGTTACATAAGGGAGCCAATCAGGGAACAGAAACAGTATTGCATAACTTTGTAATTAACCTCATCAATATAAATTTAAAATGTTATATGTAATTGCAATTTGCACTGTGTAGTTTAGTTGCACATGTCACATAAGGTAGGATACATGAAAGTATGTAGGTGTTCAAATGCTGTCTGTCACGGTATCTAACTTCAAGGTGCCTACAAAACATCACAGGAACACCACTTCTAGCCCATGGGAGATGCCAACCAGATGGGAGTGTGCTAAGCTTTGTCCTCCTCAGGCTGAAAGGAGGTGCCTAGCTTCAGTTTAGCGATCCACTAACAGGAACACAGTACCTTGAGTCAGGTGACTTAGGTACCTAAACCACTTTTTGAGGGAATGAGTTAGGTGCCTGCCTTGCTCCACAGAAGATGGCTGGAGGAGGAAGAGCTGATGCCCTCATTACTTTTAGCCAAGTGATTAGAGCACTCACCTGGGATGTGGGAAACACAGGTTCAAATTCCACCTTCCTACCAGAGTGGTAGAAAGGATTTGAACTTGGGTCCTAAACCTCTCCAGAGATTGCTCTAACCACAGAGCTATGAGACATTCTGATATGGGGATCCCTCAGGCTCTTCTGTTGAAGCTGTTGCATTCTGGATAATTAACGAAAGAATGATTGGAGCAGGGCGTTGGACACAGGGTTTCCCACCTCCCAGGTGGGTACTCTAACCACTAGAATACAGAATAATTCTCTTTCTCAGGCCCAATGGGTGATCCACTGTGGATAAATACTTAAATAGTTATCTGGCTGGATTCTGAATGGGAGATAATCCAGTAGGCAGCATGCTTACTGGATTGGGCCCCGCATATGACTTAGGTGGCTGAACTCCTCTCTTTCCCTGGTTCATGAATTGCTCTGGGGCTCAGGCAAGAGATAGGTATCTGGATGCCTAGAGGGAGGCAGCAGTGCACATGCCCAGAGGCAGAAACACAAGTGCCTAGGGAACTTTTACTCTGAAAACTTAGGCGCCAAGTGAGTTTAGACATCTACAGGGTTTGGCAGGAGGTTTTTGGGTCATAGCGGAGCCAAAACTGGGACTTCAGTGCCTAAACACAAGATTTAGGCACCTGTGTACCTTCATGGATCCCACAGTATTGTTTCTTTACTCTGCCCACCCCTCTCAAGACACACTAGGGCTGGGGAAGGAGGAGGACCTCATTCTAAATTTTAGCCCAGTGGTTAGGGCACTATACCAGATTGCAGGATACCTGCGTTCTGTCCCCCCTCTGCCTAATGTGGTGCAGGGATTTGAACTTGGGTTTCCGATCTCCTATGGGTGCCCTAACTACTGAGCTATGGGATATCTAGTCTCTCACACTCTCTCCTGTTAAAGCTGTTCCACTATGTCTATATCATTAAATATGCATTGGGACAGAAAGAGAGTGCAAACAACTTTACAGTCCAGTGGTTAGAGCACTCACCCAAGCTCCTTGATCCACATCAGGCAAAGAGAGGAATTAAGTCTGAGACATCCACATCCTGGATGAGTATCCTAACCACTAGACTAAAGGTTATAAGGGAGACATCCACCTCCTCCTCCCCCGCCGTTTTGTGTGGGTTTAGGTGTACTCTGAGAATGCCTACCAGACCAGGCCCCACAGGCAAGATAGGTAGGAGAATGTCTAATATAAGGATTGTACTGGAACTTAGACATGAGTCAGTGCCTAAGCACCTAGACATAGGTGGCTGTGCAGATGCTCACTGGCAGAAATGTAGGTGCCTAGGGAACTTTAACAGTGGAAACCCAGGTGCCTCCAGGTTTAGGTGACAGCTGAGAGGATTTGAGGATCACAGTGATTGCCTGAATGTTGGAGTTAGGTGCCTAAGTCTGTTTGTCAATCTAGCCAATAAATGCTTAAGACACTTCTGAAAATGGGGCTGAGGCTCCAAAGTCACTTAGGTGCTTTTTGAAAATTTGACCCTAACTAATTATGTATACATTAACAGAGGATCTCTCACATGTAGCAGGGCTCTTTTGAGAAGATGATCAACCAAACAGCAGGAAAAAAACCCGAACAGAACAGAAAACTGAGACTCCAATTTAGATTTGAAACAGGTATCAATGATTGTTTCATTCCCCTTTTTATTTCATGTTAACATATTTGGGAAAAAAGTAATTTCATAATACTGGAGCTTTATTAATGCTGGATTTATAGGTTTGGGTGTTAATTTTAAAATTGGCCACCATGAAATGCAAAACACTGGGAAAAGACGTGAGTTTGAATACAGTTCTGTTTACGTTGAGCTCTAACTCAGTTTTTTGTGCCATTGCTAACACTGGGCATGAGCATGTAAGGTGCGGAGTGCCCTCAGATCCGACTGATTTGAACTGGTGCCCTCATCCCACAGCAGCTCTTAAGGGCTGCTCAGTACCTCACAGGATCACGCCTTCCATGCCAAAGTCTCTCGGGAGGTTTAGGAGTTCTGACACAGATTGCTCACTGAGTTAAACATGCTTGAGTGACATTAAGATGTAGCCAGGGGCCTGTGACCTTCTGAACTTATGATTTATCCTTGTTTAATATTTTGGATTTGCTTTATTAAAAAATGTTGAGGAAAACTAAGAAAGCTCCATTCTGATATTACTTTGTTGGAAAGAATTCACAGAGACTGTTCAGCTGTTCCTTAGAGCAGAGAATTTTAGAAGAGCTTTGAGAAAAAAAGACTGACATGATTACAGAGCTTCCAGTGTGATCTTATATAATTCTCTTAGGACCTGCTTTTCTGAACTGCATACAATGATACATGTTCAAATGCATGACTAAACAGAACTACAGTGATGGTGTATGTAAATGAGGTGTTTGTTCACACATGCAAATATTTTCACAATTGACCATTAGAGTATGCATTAACCAATTTTGCATGCTCAGCCACATGAACGGAACTTGGAGAAGGGAAAAAAAACGGGGAAGCCACACATACACAGTCTAGAAAATCAGAACCTTAACACCACTGTGCTTTAGTTTTTCCATATGTAAAATAATAGCAATAAATAATTCTCATCATCATACAGATATTATTATTTTCTTGTACCAGTTTTACTACACTGGCTTCCATCAATGTAAGTGAAAAGAGAATCAGGCTTTATGTATGGTTATAAGGAAAACCAATTCTGTAAGGTTGAGAGAATTAGTAAGTGATTTAGGTCAGAGTGAAATTTGTTGATCTGTCTTTTACTGAATTGTGTTGGTATGAGATTATATTATGCTGTGCCACCAGGATTCTCCTACAGATTAGATGTTTTTTTATGAAGCTATCCCCAAAGTGCAATATTTTAAATGAAATCCATACAATAATGGAAAGGACATGGAAATAGGATTAAGGCCAGTTTCAGGAAGATAACATCTAGCAGGAATATGTCCTCAGGCAAAATTATTAAGGTAAGAAAGGGTCCCTTTGGGCACCCTGAATGAATAAAGAGATAAAAAGAGCAAAGGAGAAGATATAAGCTGACAGCAGAATACAGGTAGAGAGTTAGTGTAAAAAGAGTTTAGCAGTAAATTAAAGAAAGAATAAGCTGCATGGAAGAGAACAAGGAATATGGGAAATGAGGTTATTTAGATATATTGTATACAACAGGGAAAAGGACACTTAATGATAAAGTTGGCCATGTAAATTACACTGAAGAGAAAGTAGAAAAATTCAATATACACTAAGTATTTTCACTCCATAAAAGCCTAGTCCAAAGCCAATGAAGTCAATGGAAATATTCTTGCTGACTCTATCTGCTTTGGATCAGACCCTTAGAAAGCATTACTATATAGGGAAAATCCCATGCACAAGGTGCTAAATGCAGCAGCATTGCACAAGGTCTTCAGAATCCACTTGAAGAAGGATGGGATGGTCCCACTCATCCTACTTCACAGAGCTGCTACAAATCTATATTCTATAGCATGCAGAACTTTGCAACAGCTCTTTGAATTGGAGTGTAATGGTGTGTCCCACATGTGGTCGATGTGGTTTACAGAATTCTATTACTAGACATTTGTTAACTGGAACAGGATTTGGCCCTACATGATCAGGCCGAAGCCAGTGATACAGGAGTTACAAAATAATTTAAGGTTTCAGAGTGGTAGCCGTGTTAGTCTGTATCAGCAAAAACAACAAGGGGTCCTTGTGGCACCTTAGAGACTAACATATTTATTTGGGCATAAGCTTTCGTTGGCTAGAACCCACTTCATCAGATGCATGGAGTGGAAAATACAGTAGCAGGTATAACTACACAGCTCATGAAAAGATGGGAGTTGCCATACCAAGTGGGAGGTCAATCTAACGAGACAATTCAATTAACAGTAGGATACCCAGGGAGGAAAAATCACTTTTGTAGTGGTAATCAGAGTGGCCCATTTCAAACAGTTGACAAGACGGTGTGAGTAACAGTAGGGGGAAATTAGGTTTTGTAATGACCCATCCATTCCCAGTCTTTATTCAGGCCTAATTTGATGGTGTCCAGTTTACAAATTAATTCCAGTTCTGCAGTTTCATGTTGGAGTCTGTTTTTGAAGCTTTTTTGTTAAAGAATTGCCACTTTTAGATCTGTTACTGTGTGACCAGGGAAATTGAAGTGTTCTCCTACTGGTTTTTGAATGTTATAATTCCTGATGTCAGATTTGTGTCCATTTATTCTTTTGCATAGAGACTGTCCGGTTTGGCCAACGTACATGGCAGAGGGGCATTGCTGGCACATGATGGCATATATCACATTGGTAGATGTGCAGGTGAACGAGCCCCTGATGGTGTGGCTGATGTGATTAGGTCCTATGATGGTGTCCCTTGAATAGATATGCGGACAGAGTTGACACCGGGGTTTGTTGCAGGGTTTGGTTCCTCGGTTGGTTCCTGGGTTTTTGTTGTTGCTGGTGAGTATTTGCTTCAGGTTGTAGGGCTGTCTGTAAGCGAGGACTGGCCTGTAACACTGGGAAATTCTATGGAAAATGAGTCTAGAGTCTTCTAGACACCCCCTAAAAAAGATTAGAAGGTATGGATCTGGCACTACAGACCAGTAAATCTTACCTTTGCCTCAGGTAAGGTACTGAAATCTATGGCTAGGGTTGAAATTGCAGTGAAATTAGAGGGGAAAGTACTTTCAAGCAAACATTAGAATGGTTTATAGAGAATAAATCTTGTCAGACATCTCTGAGGTCATCGAAGGAATTGCCAAAAGAAACAGATGAAGGAAATTTGGTTGCTGCAATCTATAGATTCCACTAATAAAGACACTTGAAGCACACAGGAAATAAATGGCTCCTGCATGGGAATGGAGGATAATGTTCATGTTACATAAGAACGGCCATACTGGGTCAGACCAAAGGTCCATCTAGCCCAGTATCCTGTCTTCTGACTGTGGCCAGTGCCAGGTGCCCCAGAGGGAATGAACAGAACATGTAATCATCAAGCGATCCATCCCGTCGCCCATTCCCAGCTTCTGGCAAATAGATGTTAGGGACACCATCCCTGCCCATCCTGGCTAATAGCCATTGATGGACCTATCCTCCATGAATTTATCTAGTTCTTTTTTCAACCCTGTTATAGTCTTGGCCTTCACAACATCCTCTGGCAAGGAGTTCCACAGGTTGATTGTGCGTTGTGTGAAAAAATACTTCCTTTTGTTTCAAACCTGCTACCTATTAATTTCATTTGCTGGCCCTTACTTCTTGTGTTATGAGAAGGAGTAAATAACACTTCCTTAATTACTTTCTCCACACCAGTCATGATTTTATAGACCGCTATCATATCCCCCCTTAGTCATCTCTTTTCCAAGCTGAAAAGTCCCAATCTTATTAATCTCTTCTCATATGGAAGCTGTTCCATACCACTAATCATTTTTGTTGCCCTTTTCTGAACCTTTTCCAATTCCAATATATCTTTTTTGAGATGGGGCGACCCATCTGCATGCAGTATTCAAGATGTGGGTGTACCATGGATTTATATAGAGGCAATATAATATTTTCTGTCTTATTATCTATCCCTTTCCTAATGATTCCCAACATTCTGTTCACTTTTTTACTGCTGCAGCACATTTAGTGGATGTTTCCAGATCCACAATGCCTCCAAGATCTCTTTCTTGAGTAGTAACAGCTAAGTTAGACCCATCATTTTATATGTATAGTTGGGATTATGTTTTCCAATTTGCATTACTTTGCATTTATCAACATTAAATTTCATCTACAATTTTGTTGCTCAGTCACAGTTTTGTGAGCTCCATTTGTAACTCTTTGGACTTAACTATCTTGAGTAGTTTTGTATCATCTGCAAATTTTGCCACCTCACTGTTAACCCCTTTTTCCAGACCATTTATGAATATGTTGAATAGGACTGGTCCCAGTACAGACCCCTGAGGGCTACTGCTATTTTCCTCTCTCCATTCTGAAAACTGATAATTTATTCCTACCATTTGTTTCCTATCTTTTAACCAGTTACCAATCCATGAGAGGACTTTCCCTCTTATCCCAGGACAGATTACTTTGCTTAAGAGCCTTTGGTGAGGGATCTTGTCAGAAAATTTAAGTAAAATCTAAGCCTTTCCTCATGGCAGCAGTAGACAGGCCAAAATGCAGAACAACCACGGTGGTTTTGCTGCATGAAGGGAAGGTGGAGGAGGGTCTGGAGATGTCACTCAGAGTCTCATTCAGAAGCCTTTCAGGATCATTCAATCCCTTGCCAGCAGCCCACTGCATAGGAAAACTTAGATTTGGGGTATAGGTTGGTTGTGGAGTCAGCGTAGAATGGCCAGTGAATATACAATTATGTGTGGTTCCACAGGTCACAAAATCAATTTGCAGTGTGTGTTGCACATAGCAGCTATGGCTCATCTGATTGCCCAGGGGTAACATTAAAAGCTGTATAAAAGGCTGCCCCATATCCTTTTGCCCTGATGTGGGTGTGGAAGAACCTATCACCCCAGCATTGATATGGCCTCTCCTCACCCGTTTACTTGGATGTTGTGCAGGAGTTAAGAATTTCACACTGGCACGACTGGGCCCCAGACTTGCATATGTGTTGGGATACTATTTAAAACTACTGTAATTGGCTTTCACTTTTGAGGAAAACTAACTTGTTAAAACAGACAAAACCCAAAACATGGAATTCAAAAATAGACAGTAAAATGTCATGTGTTTAGGGACTGACAATACAAAGAAAATATACACTGAATCATATTTTTAGATAAATAGATAGGAACAGTAACTGTCTGCATATAGAGACTGAGAGTATGCATTAGGAATAAGATTAAGAGAGTTCTAGGTTATATAAACAAGGCAACTAATCGTCAGTCAAAGACAATAATGTTTCTCATTTACAAAGTCCACATCACATATCAATTTGATTACAACTCAAATTCTGGAGTGGGTAACAGAAATAAGAAATTCAACCTGCTTCTGCTCCTACAACATTTTCAGTGACTTTAATGGGTGCAGAATTAGGCAGTCACTAGGAGGATTGTCTGTTAAAGAAATGCTCCTTAAAATGAATATATGTTTAGCGATGAGAAAAGCTGACTGAGCAGGGTTCTTACCACAAGCATGAAATACTTTGTGGCAGAGGTTCTTAAAATGTGGGTCAAAACCTAACAATTTTCTGGGTAGGGTCATGACCTCCCTTCTCTTTTTTTTCATTTGGAAAAACAAATGTCTTTAGCCCTCATGTTGTGGAGATAACCTCAAACATGTGGACAAAATACAAACTGACAGTGATGATTGCCTAAATCTGCAGAGAGACTGGAACAATAGCTCAGAGATGTGTGAACTCAATCAAGGCCCTGTGGACTCTGTGATTCTGCAGCCATGGATGGGAGTTGATGGGCTAAAGGGATGTGGGAAGATGATGGAGTGGTTCCGATATAGAAAAAGGGGTCTGGGTATGGAAAAGACTAAGAACCACTGCCTTTAGGAATCAAACAAAATTCTAGGAAGACAGCTTTCCAGACTGAAGAGGGTATTATGCGTGGTCTTGATGTTATTACTAGTTTTGACTATATATCAGAAAGATTTTTCTCTCTGCTGGGAACTGGATTTGAAGTTATTGGAAACAAATGGTATGAATGGAATAAAACCAGTTCAAGCGTATCTGGGCACAGTTATTGCAATTGCACCCACTTATACTGGCTTATATTTGGTCCAATGATTTTAAGGGAATGAGGGATGGATTTGGTGAAAATCTGATTATTCTCCACCCTATAACTGTATGCATATCTTTGTGTGCCAAAATAGCTATGACCTTTTGCACTGAAGAAAGAATAGAATTCAACCTTGACCCTTTTCAGCTCAGTTTATTCCTCAGGAGAGAGATGAGGGTTTCTACAATGACATTTAACATCCTAACTTTTCACTTCATTCATTTCACAAATCCTTCACTTTTCAGCCCTCTTGCATCGAGTATAACAACATAAAAAGAGCCATTTACCAGCAAGGGCTGTGGAAAAGATTAAATATATGGATGAGACTTGTCTTCTGGTAATAGAAAGTAAGCATACACACAGCTGCACAACCAGGGAAAGCTTATTTTCATATGACCTGTTTAAAAACAAAATTCTATTTCCTATCCAAAGGTACTTGGAACATGATAGCAATAACTATTTCCTAATTAAACTGGGAAATGGAAAAAATAATTGTTTTATATAGTGAAAATATCTTTTTAAAAGAGGATAGAAACAGAATATATTGATCATATTGGAACAATGCTCACCATGCTAAGAGAAGAAGGAAATCAATTAAAAAAGGAATATCACAATTCCTTAGGGCTTGTTTACACTACCAATGCTACAGCAGCACAACTACAGATCTGTAGCTGTGCCACGGTAGTGTGGACTTGCTACAACAACCAAAAGGGTAGGTCACTTACAGCGGTAGCTGGGTCAGTGGAAGATTTCTTCCATCAACCTTGTGGAGTCTATGCTGGGGCTTAGGTCATTTAATTACTTCTATCAGGGATGTGAACATCATAGCTAGGGCAATCTAAGTTTTAGGTGTAGCTCAGCTCTTAGTGCATAGTAATGTAATTTAGGCTGATTAGATCCCTTCAGAGCCTGTCCTGAACAAAGCTTTTCTCTACCATGCCAAGAGAAAACAGTATCTCGTGTGTGATTAAAAGGAAAAAGAGCTCTGATAATTTTTAAAGAAAATTGTCATTTCCAAACTTTCTAAGCCTTTATATAGAAATAGGACTGAAAAATAATTCTCTTCTTGCCTAAACCAAACAACATTGTTGGTTGAAAGGCTGCATACACAAGAACATCATTGTGAGTTTGATTACTATTTCAACTATTAAACTAAGAGAAACAAATTAGAATTTGAAAATACCAAATTTAATATTATAGGGAAATCTTGTAGTCATTTGGTTTTCCAGGCTTTCCAATACTACGTATGTTATCCTATATAAAAGAAAGCTTTTACATTTTAAGTTAACAGTAAAACAATTGTAGCCATGCAATTTATGTGGTTTATGTAGAGGGGCAAGGCAAAGAACAAGGGAAGTCTATGAAATTAATTTGATGGAGATGATCTCCAAGGCTTATTCCTAAACAGGATTACACATAGCAAAACAATGTTCAGATTTTGTCAGACAAAATTAAGGTCCAGTTAAGACACTCTGGTGTAAACAAATTATTAGGTGGGCGGTGGGGAGGAGGAGGTTGTCTACCAGGTTACAATGTTACACATACCAACCCCCTCCCCCCCCCAAAAAAAGTAGAGTTCCAAATGACTTCCCCTCCCTGCTCCCTCTACTCACCTATCACTAGCTTCTTCTTTGTTCCAAATTTTCTAGCCACTCTTGGCGTGAGACACTTCTGCCCAAACTGAATAGGCTCCTCTTCACCTTGCTGGCTGTTTCTTGAATGCTTTGCCTAGTTATAAAGTCTCTTCATTTTGCAATTCTCAACCAAAGTTCCTGGATACTTTAGGGCATACGGAGGGGGGATGGGGTGATTTTATTTATTTATTTTTGTACAGGTTGGATATTTAGTTTTCTTTTTCACCAGGTCAATAAGGAAATCTGAAAAAGGGAAATGACATGTTATCATTCAGAATTTTTATTTTGCTGCTGAGTCAGAAGAAAATCCATATCACAACCCCTGATCTATAATGATCATAGTTGCTTGCTCTGTGGATTAGAGATGAGTCCCATCTATATCAGTGAATGATCCACTGCAACAGTGACCAATTTGGGAACTTTCACACTCCCAGCCTTTCAGGCAACTCAGCCCAAATATCATTTGCTGTGTATCTGAACCTGTTCTTGAGTGGGGAGGGTAACAGCAATATCGGTTGCTTGTGGATTAATTTCAGTTTCTTCTTTTCATTGCTGTCTTTTGAAAGAGACCCATAACTTGTCCTATGTGACTTAATGCTCACAGTAAATACAATTTTAAATGTGATGGAATCTTCCACCAGTTCTACATTCCTAACATCTCCATATGCTGGTGTCTCTCAGGAAGGTGGTTTTTTTCCCCCTCTGTTCCATTTCTCCTTTCCACTGAAATCTCAGCCCCATGTCAGCTAGGGTTTTTCTTGATGGTTTTTCCACGTTTTTAGGCAAAAGAATGTTTTCAGATTAGTTCTTAAGAAAGTTTAACTACTGTGAATATCAGGCTTCTTTGGCCTCAGCAGAGTACTGTATGAGAATCTCCTGTAGTTGTTTTGAGTAACAGATCTAAAGAGTCATCTCTACCAAGCACCATGTTTTCATGTAGCTTTGAAACCAGCCTCAGGTACAGTGAAGCAGAAGACTTGAAACTAATGGCTCCTCAGAGTAAATACATTTTTACATATATGTTTTAGTACATTACAGGATTCATGTTTAGTGTGAGCCACTAAGCCACAAAACCCCATTACATTTAACAACATTTGCACAGTGAAATTTCCACACATTCTACTGAAACATGTTGTAGGGGCAAAGATTCAGAACACAAGGGCAAGACAACCGGATAAACAAAGCATTTTCTGCCACTTCTCAGGCCTTTCATATTGAGTTACAGAAGCCCTTCTAGTGAAGTATAACCAGCCAATCTAACACATAATGCATTAAAACGTACCCGTGATTATGAGCACAACTTTTTGCTGATTCTCATTATGAGGGATGTCATCTAATGTCAGATACAAATTTTAGACATTATTTGTCACTTGAAAATATTAGACATTTTCATTCATTAAACTGAAGTTTTAGAAGAAGTAATTCATACCAAAACAGGTAATGTTTGTTGCATTATTATTAATTCTTTGAACCACACCATCTCTTTTAGCCTTAAGTGAAAACAATTAAACAGAAAAAAAGAAATTCTGTTCATTTTGCCTGGACTATCTTGAGCCACAGTGTGACCATCCTCCTACTTTGAAAACATTACTCATGAAATTCATTTCATGCTGCTTAAAATTGTCCTTCACTGGTGTTTTACTTATGGCCCTCACTTGGGCACTTAGTTCCACAACAAGGCTTTGGCAGGTTGAGTCTAGTTTTCAGATTCACTAGATGCCCATCATTTTTTTAAATATACAGTGAAAACTATCCTAAAGTGACTGTTTCTGGGACCAATAAACAACGGCTGTTTAACAGCCGTGGTTTTCTAATAAAGGTGGAACAGAATTGCCATCAATAGAACAAGGTTAGAAGTGGTGCCTAAAGAGGTGTAACTCAGATACCCTTACACTCAGACTTTCCTTACAGAGACACTAATTACATACAGTGTACAGCCTACTTGGAATAATTTACATGCTGAAAGGCTGCAAGAAGATGTAAGTAAGAGGCATGCACCCTACTTTAACTTGTACCACTTCTAGGTCCCCAGCACTCGTTATACTACCACAGACTTCCTTACACATGGGTACAGCGAGCACAAGTATTTGAAAGGGAATGTAGCTGAGTGTTATGCATCACTCCTGAATTTGGCTCAATATTTTTGCAGGTATTTGGGGGCAGTTTCTTAAAACAGGAGGTTGCCTAATTACATTGCTCTTTTATTCATGTGTAAGTTTATTCCATGTTTCTCCAGACTGATGGAATGCCTTTGCTTGAACTGGCCCAGTAGGCTCAAATCAATTCTCAAGACTAAATTTTTCTGTGATGCCCACAGAAAAGTGGCCAACTAACAACAGAGACGTGGAGGGGTAATGAGGTATCCCCACTACCCTCAATGTACATAACTGTATGTAGAACCTGTATACATTTTGAGTGTAACAGGCTCCTTCAGTCATTTCTTTAGATTGCATGTTCTTTCTGACAAGGGCTTGTCTTCATGTGTGTGTACAGTGCATAGCACATTGTGAGGGCTGCCAAAATAAAATAATTAATAACAGTAAATAAATAAATCCTTCTTGAAGGGCAGCCTTTAAAAAAACAAACAAACAACAACAACAACATGTAAAGTTCTGTTTATCCTGCCAGAGTCGGAGCTTTTCTCCCCCACATGAGAACAACGTCTGGATTCCTTGCTCCCGCTTCCCAAAATGTCCACTTTGGGAAGCCAATTGTGTGAAAAAAAATGCAGGACTGGGTCCTTGAATTGTAATATGGTTAAAACTGTTTTTGATATTCTTAATTGTTCTATATTGCTTTTTGACATTGTATTGCTAGTGATCGTTAGAGAATAAATTAAATGTGATAGCCAGTTCCTGGAAGTGCTGCTAATGTCTCTCTGTATGAATTGTGATTGAATATGGTAAGAAATGGGGGAGTAGAGTTTATGTATGCCCTCAGAGATCGCAGAAGCTTTGACAGGCCCAGCGATACTTTTTTCTTGTTGTTCTTAAAAACTCTTAGAAATATTTTGATCAGTAATAACTGGACTCAATGCATAATACACTTCAGTCTAAACTATTATTTCATGGCTGGTAAGTGCTTTTTTATAAGTTACTACTTACATATAAATGTCTAAATTGTACAGTTGTCAGCTTTAGGGGCATAACAGTCTGTGGCTATATAATGCCTTAGTAAAAGAAGAGTTCCCAAAGGCACTGTATAGACATTGCACTGAGTGAATTTGCCCAGTAAACTGCTTCTTCCATTCTGTTCCTAGAATCTAAGATTAATATTATTAGTGCATCTCTAGGTCAGCATTACAAAAAAATGCAGCTGTAAAGTTAATAATGATGGGATTCTAGTGATAATTTAGATGGAAGCAGGTTTTCTTTCTGCTTAAGGAATG
Organism: Emys orbicularis; assembly: GCF_028017835.1. Lineage (NCBI taxonomy): Eukaryota > Metazoa > Chordata > Testudines > Emydidae > Emys > Emys orbicularis. The sequence continues at coordinate 75,933,464 of NC_088688.1, read as the reverse complement.
TTTTTTCTTCCCATTTATAGATGCAGCATGAGTTACTCTGAACCTTGCAAATTTTCTTTAAAGCAGAAAATATATATCATGCCAGTACCACATCCGGGCAGCAACAATTTGTGAATGGGATTCCAATCACAGCTTTAAGATGGGCCCCCGAACTCCCATCCTAACCTTTCCTTTCCAGTCACTCAAGTTGTCCATATTATCTTACAAAACCACTAACCTCTGCTCCTTGGCTGCCTGAATCCTGAGATGGCAGTTCAGCTCTTGGCCTCACCAGTAGCTGAGCTTTTTGGCTTCCACACACCTTTTTGTCATGCCTCAAACTCCTTGGGTGTAAAACTTAGAATGGAAATCTCACAGGAGTAAGCTTCCAAGTTTCTAGTGTTGCCCTCTGTCCAGCAAGGCAGGCAATAACATAAGAGCAGACTTGCTCAAAGTAGCTAAAAACATCTACTTCCAGCCCTAGCCAGAACTAGGAAACACTGAAGTCTGGGAAAATGAAAGGGTTTAAATTAGAGGGCGGAGAGGGAGGAATTTTCTGTTAGTTTTGCTTCTATACAAACCAGCTCTCTCAACCTTGATTTTAAGTAGTGTGCAGACCATGTTTAGTGGTTACTCTCCCCTGGGCCCTCCTTGGTTCAACTCCCATATACAGAGCCATTCTGTCTCAACTCAGCTGGGGCAGTGGTGTTACCTTGGATAAAGGAGGAGGGGTGGAAACAAGTGGAGCAGTTGCTTGCCTCATATTGTAGGTTTGTCCATTAATATGGTATATTTTGCTACCCTCTGCTTCATGCAGTGGATAATGGTTTGTGACTCAAGTTCTTCAAGTTTAAATGAGAATGTGCCTTTGGATAAAACGGATAACAGATTTAATATCCTGTAATATATTTGAAGAATGACCATACACAGAATGACACCAGAAGATCTATACACTGATTTCTTCCAATTCTTTGGTGAAGGCATTTGGGATTAAAAAAAAAAAAAAAAAAAAAACAAGCACAAGCTTTTTAAAAAGGCACATCAGTGCCCTTTTGAAAAGTACATGGCATCTGTATAAATTAAAGGCCTTATGTATTAAAGGTTGGAGTTTAAAAGGCCCCCACATCCCACTGAAATTCTATGAGTTGGACACTTAATTCTCTTTGACCTTTGAAAGTCCCAGCCCAAAAGAATAAATGCAGGACTATGGCAGAGAACAGCATTGCAAGCTTCCTTATACCTTACTGTTTATGTATCTTAAATCCGATCTGGAGTTTGTAGGGGAACCACCATTACAAGTGAGAGAACAGTTGAGTTATCAGTCTCCGTTCAGTCCTTGGCTTCTCTGCGGAGACTGCTCCCTAGCATTCCAAATAGATCCATTTGCGATGTGGACAGCTGCCACTAACTAGGAAGTGGAAAACAACAAGTCATTTTACATAAGGGCAGATTGGCAGTGGCCCTGGAGGTTTTTCACCTTCCTCTGCAGCGTGGGGCCTGCGTTACTTGCTGGAGGATTCTCTGCACCTTGAGGTCTTTAAACCATGATTTGAGGACTTCAATAACTCAGGCATAGGTTAGGGGTTTGTTACATGAGTGGGTGGGTGAGATTCTGTGGCCTGTGTTGTGCAGACTAGATGGTCCCTTCTGACCTTAAAATCTATGAGGCTATGTCTCAGTGTTGCAGTGTTAAGCAAGGTGGTGTTCCTGAGATTAATCTTATAAACTAGTGTGTATTGTTGCTTTGGGAACCACAGACCTGGTAATTCTGTGAATGTTCAGTGAAGAAGGGGCTGGACACTGCAGGGAAAGCTCCAACTATTCAGGGGTTGGCGTGTGCCTATTGCTACTTGCACAGAGAGAGCAAGGTCTGCAGGGGAATGGAAGGCAGTGCTTGTGCTGCTAGAGGCTGGTGGTTTCAGGGAGCTGACCCACAGCAGGCAGCAAGATTGCTTCACACTAAGGGCAGGTCGTGGTGAGGTGCCTGGCAACCGTGGGTATCCCGGAGGAGCATCACACATACTTAGGTAAATATCACAGGAGGAATCACTAGCTCATCTAGTCTGATCTAGTATGTCACAGGCCATTAAATTTCACCCAGTTACTCCTGTACTGAGGCCAATAATTTGTGACTGGTGACAGCATAACTTGTGTTTGACTAAAGCACATCTTCCAAAATGTCATCCAGTCTTGATTGGATGATATCAAGAGGTGGCGAATCCATCACTTCTCTTGGCAGTTTGTTCCAAAGGTTAATCACTTTCCCTGTTAGCAATGTGTGCCTTACTTCTAATTTTTACTTTTTCTGGCTTCAGCTTGCAACCTTTGGCTCTTGTTTTGCCTTTCTGCTCTAGGTTAAAGAAACCTTGAGTACCCAATATTTTCTCCCTATCAAAGTACTTATACACTAATCAAGTCATCTCTCACTCTTCTTTTTGGCTAAATAGATTAAGCTTTTTCAATTGTTTACTGTAAGGCATTTTCTCCAGCATTTTATAACATGCTCTTGGTCATTGATTAACCCCAGAAGCAGGATGGCTAGTTCGGTGGTTTTGCAAAAAAGATATTAGAAGAAGGAGCTAGTTTGGTTTATAAATAAACTTTCCCTTCATGTGAACCAATATTTCAATGCCCAGCAAAGTGAAATTTCTTTGGGTCACTGTTGTAAATTGGCTCCCACATTATAGATTATTGGACGATTTGCAGATCTCCCTGTGAGGAGGCATTTTAATCTGGAAACTAATCCACATGTTAATTAAAGCTACAGTTAAATTTTCAGACAAAAATATATTTAGAAAAAAAACCAAAGTACACCTCTACCTCGATATAACGCTACCCAATATAACAAGAATGTGGATATAATGCAGTAAAGCAGTGCTCTGGGGGGGCAGGGCTGCGCACTCCGGTGGATCAAAGCAAGTTCGATATAACACGGTTTCACCTATAATGCGGTAAGATTTTTTGGCTCTCGAGGACAGCATTATATCGAGGTAGAGGTGTATTAACTCTAACCCTGTGCACTAGGAAGTCAGAGTATATGGACAAAGGAGGAAGACAGCACAAGGATCCTTCCCAAGCCACATTGTGTCAGGCAGCCATAATCATACAGAGGAGTGGCAGACTACCTAAAAGAGAAGAAGTGTTGTTGGTGCCATGGCCCTACCCCATCTGCAGTAACCAGCAAAACTAAGATGGTATAAGGTGCTGGAGTGACACTTCATCTTTCCAAAGTGCAGTGGAACTCCCATTCCCATGTACAATCCTCCTAGATCAGCAACAAGCCCATTGGGGACTCCTGATGTTCTATGGCTGCACCTTACCTTGTTTAGTGTATAGGAATTGGGTAATAACTCTTTAAATATTTTGTGAGCCTTCTAGTGGCCTTCCCTGTCTTCTGTGTTTCAGAAGCCAACAGAACTGTGTAAGTGCAGCAATGTGTGTGTGTGTATATAGATATATACACACACACTATATTATTACATATATATATAGAGAGAGAGCGCGCGCGCTAGGCCAAGCATGGTTTATATAGTTGATAAAAACATCTATTTGTACCCCACTAGGCCTGTGCCCTTCATATTAAGTATTTTGTGCAAAGAGCAAAGGACAGAACACCCTACTTTCTTCCTAAAGCCACACTCCAACCAAACAAAATAAGTACTGCACTGTTTACAAGGGAAAGTTAAATGGACGACCTATTCAACACTTGGGCAATACGACGTACTTCTTTCAGTGTTTCCTTAATGAGTCCATCATGTCTAGGTGTTGAAGGATGTGTAGCACTTCTATCTCATAACTATCAATTTCACACAATCTCAACATTTCTGTACTGCAATTTCCAGTGAAAATAGAGTTTCTATAAAGTGTTTATCATCACAGGCAGAGCCTTCTTGACATTTTTCCATCAGCTGAATAATTTAATTATGTATAGTTGTTCCAGGTAGTGATTGTGGGGATGTACACTGAAAATACAAAGAGAGTATGTGTGTCTTCATTACAGGATCAAAGTAATCAACAAATTTACCTGAACCAAAGACATTCTCCCTGAGCGTGTGAAAGGGTTTATTTTATGGCACCGTCTTCCTCAGAATTGTGTGTTCTACTAAGAGAAGAACTGCAGGGTGCAGTGTAGCTATCTCAAAGACTTTCTCAGAAGCACATTTCTCCTTCACTGCTGAACTTTATAAACAAGAGCTCAAGTAAATACCTTTGTCCCTTTGCCAGTCACCAGATGAAACTGCATTAAAGAGATGTGAAGCTGTTTTTGCTTTACAAAGAATTAGCTACAAAAACAATTTTTAAAATGAAAAATCTATAATTTTTTGTCTAGGGCAAAATTTTGCATTAAACAACATTTGAACATAATTTGTTTTAAGTGGACAAAATTCCTGTGAATTACACTATTCCTAATCTAGATTTTATGCAAGTTATGGAAATGACATTTTCAAACAGGAAACATTTCCTTAACATAGAAGATATGACAAATCTGAGATAAATAAGACAAATCAGCTCTTACAAATGCATCAAAATATAATTATTCTTCATTTTCACTAACAATGACAAGTTTTGTCCATCCTATGAGCCAGATCCTCAGCTGGAGTGAATCAGTGTAGCTTCATTGAAGGTATTTCAGTTTACACCAGCTGAGGATTTGTTCCAATGCTCTTTAGAAAAATAACAAACATTTATATCCAAAAATATTTTATAATCTTACCTGGGTTACAATAACCCAGAAAAGTCATGATAACTGTGTAGCTATATTCCAGTCGCTGAAAACTGTTAGACTCTGGTGTAAATCAGCATAGCACCAGCAACTTCAATGGAACTACGCGGATTTACATCCGTTGAGGATCTGGCCCATTATGTTTAGAGATTTGCAAGTTGTGACAAACCTTCTACCTCTATCTACCATCTGAATCATCTAGAATTCCTGCTATAATTCGCAGTCATCCTCGGAAGTGGTGTGACGGTTAGGGTAAAAAGAAAGAATCTGACAAGAAAGACAATACCACTGTTCTGGATGTTTGTCTGATTGAGGTAAGGGGTCTTACTGTCTGAATACAAGGGATTAATGCAAGAGGCAGCTGACTCTGCATGGGCAGGAAAGAGTACAGTGGCTTCAGATAGCCATTCACCTACCAACACTTAAAGGACTATGCAAGAGCCATTTGCTTTGATGCTCCACCTCCAACCCCTGCTCAGCTCAACATATCAATTTCTCAAGGGGTATATGTCTCCATGCCCAGAAAACTGAGACAAAGGTCTTCTGGCTGCATAAAAATTGTCTCCCTGTAGGGAAAGAAACAGTGGTTACTGAGAAACTGTTACACACACACACACACACACCTCCCTGAAGGATCTGAAGAAGCTGGCCTTTCAAGGCTCCCATCACAGGGGATGGAAATCTGGGAAGTAAACTGTTTACTGTTTTTTTTGTTTTTGTTTTTTAAAGCTTTATGTTATGCATTGTTCCTACTGTTAAGATTAAACAATAATTTAGCATACAAAGCGGGTCTACTCAGTATATTCATTCTAGTCACAGACTCCCAAAGGGGAGAACTGCAGGTGCCAAACCAGATGGATCTTTTGGGTGAGCATGATAGATACACAGGGTGCTGTAGCCTGGTCTAATGGGGGAGAATCACATGATTCCACCCTAGGAGAGGCAAAAGCATGATGTATGACACCTGAGGCAGTGCACTTACAGAGACCAGAAAGGGGCAAGTAACCCTGTAACCATGACAGGTGTGTTTGTGGAAGGAGTAGTCCCCATCCCATATGCTGGAATGGCAATAGCGAAGAGGAGCATTAGCAATACTAGTAGGGCTTTTAAAGCTGAGATCTGTAAACACAACTATAATGGAAATAAACAATGACAACAACTTGAGTAAAATTGTTGGAAGAATTAAATATGCAATCAATGTACAAACATACTAAACACATAGAATAGATATGGATAAACAAATATTATTCCAAACCACCCAGTAGTTTCACACAGAGTTGCAATATTGGTTTGTATTGTAATCCAAATATGATCTTTTTGAATTACAGTAGGTATTATCCCTACTTTACAGATGGAGAAATTGAGACTGAACAAAATTAGGTGAACATTTTCAGTCATAGATGTCAAAATGTAAACACTAAAGTGACTTGGTTTTCAAAAATGTAGATTTACCAAGGCTTTCATCGATTTTCCAAAGGTCCTATAGAAAGTCAGTAGCAGAATTGACTGGAATTCAAGGACTTCTTGCTTTCTAGTCCTATTCTCAGTCCACTAGAGCAGGATTTATCTTCTTCAGAGCGGCACTGAGCAAGCAAAACATTTTGTTCTTTCAATTCAAAACAATTTTTAGTTTTGCAGTTTACTTTAATTTCATTAATTTTTTAAAAGGTTACAACAGCTCAAAACCAAAATGAAACATTCTGTTTCAGATTGAATGAATGATAATGATAATCAATGAGACCAGGGTACAAAATATGTAGGAATGATAGAATAGGTCATGTAGGTCGGGAGTGACAGTATATGTGAAAGAAAGCATAGTTTCAAATATAATAAAAATCTTAAATGAATCAAACTGTACCATAGAATCTCTATGGATAGAAATTCCATGCTTGAATAATAAGAGTGTAACAGTAGGAATATACTGTAGTTGACCACCTGATCAGGATGGTGATGGTGACTGTGAAATGGTCAGGGAGACTAGTGAGGTTAACAAAGTACATGTCATCTCGGGACAGGATGCAGAGATTAAGTTTCTAGATATCATTAATGACTGCTTCTTGGAGCAGCTAGTCCTGGAACCCACAGTGGAGAGGCAATTCTTGATTGAGACATAAGTGACACACAGGGTGTGGTCCAAGAGGTTAATATAGTTCAACTGCTTGGTAGTAGCGACCATAATGTAATTAAATGTAACATCCTTGTTGGGAGTGGGGGTTGGGGGGAAATACCAAAGAAACTCTCCACAGTAGCATTTAACTTCAAAAAAGGGGAAGCTACACAAAAAGAAGGAAGCTAGTTAAATGGAAATAAAAAGGAACAGTCATAAGAGCGAAATACCTACAGGCTGCATGGAAATTTTTTAAAAACACCATCATGGAGGCTCAAGTTATGAAGGAGGTCCTCCCCCACCCCATTGCAAAAACAACATAGGTGCAGCTGTACTGCTGCAGTGCTTCAGTGTAGACACTCACTACAATGACAGGAGGGGTTCTCCCATCACTTTATAGTTAATCCACCTCCCTGAGAGGTGGTAACTAGGTTGATGGAAGAATGCGTCTGTCGACCTTACACTGTCTACGCAAGGGGTTAGGTCGGCAGTTACATCTCTCAAGGATGTGGATTTTTCACACCTTTAAGAGACATAGCTATGCCAATGTAAGCTTTCAGCGTAGATCAGCACCAAGTTGTCTCTTCATGCTATAACTTGGATACTACAGTCATCCATATATGATAGAATAAAACAAAAATACAACCTAAAGTTCTGGTTAATGTATTGCATGGAGTATTTCTGTACTGTTAAGAGACAGTGACTTCTCTTAATAATAAAAATAAATACCACAATCATAGAACCACATTACGGTGCTCACCTGGGAGGTGAAAGAACTCCAGTTCAAGTTCCCCCTCCACCTGAGGAGGAGAGGGGATTTGAACAGGAATCTGCCACCTGCTAAGTGAGTGCCCTAACCAGTGGGTTATGGGACATTCTGATGTGGGGAATCCCTCGAGCTCTCCTGTTGAAGCTGTTTCACAGTATCTAAATAATGACAGAATCATTGGGCCAGTGAAAGACAGAGCAAGCATAACAATGACTTTGTAGCCTAGTGATTAGAGCACTCAACTTGGAGGAGGGAGACTCGGGATCCAGCCCCCCGGTCTAATGACTTTTTAAAATTATTTTCTTCCACAGCAGAACAGTTTCAACAAGAGAGACTAAGGAAGGCCCACATCAGAAAAAGAATATAAGAATGGCCATACAGGGTCAGACCAATGGCCCTGTATCCTGGTTTTTGACAGTAACCAATGCCAGATATGTCAGAGGGAGTGAAAAAAATAAGACAATTATCAAGTGACCAATCCCTGTCATCCAGTCCCAGCATCTGGCAGTCAGAAAGTTGGGACACTCAGAGCAGGGAGTCACATCCCTGACCATCTTGGCTAATAGCTCTTCCATGAACTTATCTAATCCTTTTTGAACCCAGTTATTCTTTTGGCCTTCACAACAATGCCTGGAAATGAGTTCCACAGGTTGACTGTATGTTGTATGAAGAAGTACTTTCTCTTGTTTGTTTTAAACCTGCTGCCTTGCAACACCTGACTTTTAAAAAAAACAGGAGTACTTGTGGCACCTTAGAGACTAACAAATTTATTTGAGCATAAGCTTTCGTGGGCTACAGCCCACTTCTTCGGAAGTGGCTTTTAGACACCCTGGTGACTAGTGGAATTCACAGCCCCAAGTTAGGTGCCCAGACTCCCTGTACAATGCATGGAGCGAATTAGGCATCTAAAACTGGGATTCACAGAAGCCAGCGAGCTGATCAGGAGCTGCCTAGGTGAGCCAGTAGGAAATCTGAAGAGAAGAGTGGGGTTTAGGCTCCTAACTCCAGGTCAGGGGGATGTGCCTATTTCCTTTTGGTATTCTTAGCCATAAAAACTTTCCTGGAGTGAGGTGCTAAGCTAGGTCAAATCTTACTCAGAAAATATTTGAGTGAGAGGAGAGAGAAACACCTCCCCCGCACACATCTCATTGCAGTTAATAGCCCTGTAGTTAGCTCGCTCACCCAGGATATGGGAAAGCTGTTTTAAAATCCCTGATCACTCTGAAGTAGGAACTTGAACTTGGAACTCCCATATCCCACGTGAGTGCCCTAACCATCAGACTAGAGCAGGGGTGGGAAAACTTTTTGGCCTAAGGGCCACATCGGGGAATAGAAATTGTATGGCGGGCCATGAATGTTCACAAAATTGGGGTTGGGGTGAGGAAAGGGGTGCAGGTTCCGGATGGGGATGGGGATGAGAGGTTTGGGGTGCAGGAGGGTGCTCTGTACTGGCATTGAGGGGTCTGGAGAGCGGGAGGGGAATCAGGGCTAGGGCAGGGGGTTGGGGCGTGGGGAGAGGCTCAGAGGTGCAGGCTCTGAGCAGCACTTACCTCAAACGGCTCCCGGAAGCAGTGACAGGTCCCTTCTCCGGCTCCTACGCATGGAATGGCCCCCAACCCTGCTAGCGCTGGAGCGGGGCCATGCGGTTGCTTCCGGGAGACGCGTGGGGACCTGGAGTCCGGGCTGGAGTGCCAGAGCGGGGCAAGCCCTAGACCCCACTCCCCAGCAGGAGCTGACGGGCCGGCTTAAAACGGCTCATGGGCCGGATCCAGCCCATGGGCCATAGTTTGCCCACCCCTGGACTAGAGAGTCAAACTCTTTCATTCTCTCTCTCGCTCTCTGGACCAATGAATATTTAATTATTTATACAAAATGGAACAGCTTCAACAGGAGTGATTTAAATAGCTCCACTCCAAAATACTGTATGGCCTGCTGGGTGGGCAAAGCAGCACCTTCATATCAACTTCCCAGCCTATTGCAGCCACATCACATGGAAAGGACACTCCATCCTTGCTGGCAACATGAACACTTGATTGGCGTAGAGGAGGATGTGGTGGGCGTGGCGGATCACCTTTGATGATGGGAGGAATCACAATATTCCATTAGTCAGCTACTGCCTGCCACAAAGCTGGGCAGTCCCAGTTGGGACAGTTGGGTCCTGACCAGCCATAGTCTGCCCACCTCAGACCAAAAATTGAATGCCAGATGGAAACCTTGCACCTGGCAAAAATAAGAAATCAAGAACTTTACAGCTTGGCAGCTGGAATGTCAGGACCATGTGTCCGGGATTGACAGACGACGACGACATACAATACACAAGCAGCATACGGAAGTCAGCTTTGAGAGACCATGAGCTGTACAAACTCAACGTTGACATTGCAGCACTTCAGGAAACAAGACTTACAGATGCTGGTTCTGTCCAAGAGGCCAATTACACTTTCTTATGGCAAGGTAAAAGCCATGAAGAAAATCGTCTGCACGGCGTCGGTTTTGCTGTGAGAAACAAGTGGGTAAAGCTCCTAGAAACACCGATTGGGAAGTCAGAGCATATCATCTCACTTAAACTTCAGATGTCCATTGGCTCTGTGAACATCATTAGTGCCTATGCACCAACACTCAAATCTAGCCCCGAGGAGAAGGATACGTTTTACAACTCTTTGCATTAAGTCATCAAAAGAATACCATCAACTGAGCAACTTTTCCTCCTCACTGAATTAAATGCAAGAGAGTCAACACAGACAACAACTCGTGGCCAGATTGCCTAGGACATTTTGGCATTGGCAAGATGAATCAGAACAGCCACCGACTTCTTGAAATCTGCGCCCAAAACGAAATGTGCATTACCAATTCATATTTTACAGGAAAATACCACCACAAATTGTCATGGCAACATCCACAATCAGGCCACTGGCATCAATTAGACCTTGTTATCATCAGGAGGGATGACCTACCCTTAGTGCAGAACACTCGCACATTCCACAGCGCTGATTGTGACACTGACCACTCCTTGATTATTAGCAAAGTGAAGATTACAGCCAAGAAACTACATAGAGCAAAACCTAGGAGCAAGCCCAAAATCAATGCTATTAACACTAAAAACCAGAGGAAATGCCAGGAGTTTGTGAACTTAGTATGCATGTGAGGTCATTACCAGAAAAGGCAGAAGAATTTTGGGAAGATTTAAGAACAATCCATGAAACAGCTTTAGCTACATTTGGGGGAAGAGACCATCAAAAAAGGACTGGTTTGAAGAAAATGAAGTGGCACTATTACCTCTTATGAACATTAAGAACACAGGCTATCTCAGGGGTGGGCAAACTACAGCCTGCAGACCATTTTAAGCCAGCCCGTGAGCTGCACCACGTGGCTCAGCCCCGCTCTGGCACTCCAGCCAGGGCACTGGGTTGGGGGCAGCACCAGTGGCTCGGTCCCACTCCAGCCAGGGCACTGGGTCGGGGGCAGCACCAGTGGCTTGGTCCCACTCTGGCCGGGGCACTGGGTTGGGACCGCACCACGCGGCTCCTGGAAGCCACGACATGCCCCGCTTCAGCTCCTAAGTGATCCAATGAGAGCTGCAGGAGCGGTGCCTGCGGATGGGGCAGCATGCAGAACCGCCTGGCTGCGCCTCTGCATAGGAGCTGGAGAAGGGACATGCCACTGCTTCTGGGAGCCACTTGAGGTAAGTCCTGCTCAGAGCCTGCACCCCCTGAGCTTCTCCCCATGCCCCAACCCCCTGCCCCAGCTCTGATCCCCTTCCCGCTTTCCAAACCTCTCAATGCCAGCCTGGAGCACCCTCCTGCACCCCAAACCTCTCATCCCCAGCCCCATCCCAGAGTCCACACCCCCAGCTGGAACCTGCACCCCTTCCTGCACCTCTGCCCCAGCCCTGATCTACCTCCTGCTCTCTGAACCCCTCGGTCCCAGCCCAGAGCACCCTCCTACACCTCAAACTCCTCATCCCCAGCCCCACCCCAGAGCCCGCACTCCATCCCGCACCCCAACCCCAATTTTGTGAGCATTCATGGCCCGCCATACAATTTCTATTCCCTGATGTGGCCCTTGGGCCAATAAGTTTGCCCACCCCTGGCCTACCTGGAACACAACAAGAAGCCAACAAAGAGCACCAAGTGAGACTTCGACATGCAAAAACCGAGATACAGTGAGCAAGCAGACGCTGTGCAAATCATTACGGGATCAAGCTCTGTGAAGAGATACAGACAGCCTCATACACAGGAAACCTCAAAATCATGTATGATGGCCTGAAGAAAGCTCTAGGTCCCACTGTCAACAAGGTTACCCCTCTCAAATCGCACAGCGGTGAAATCATTACAGATAAAAGCAAGCAATTGTCTCGTTGGGTTGAACACTATTCAGAGCTATATGCACAAGAAAGAAATATCACCAGCGAATCACTGGACCAAATACCAACTTTACAGGTCATGCTAGAGCTAGATGTGGAGCCGCCTATAGAAGAGCTAAGTAAGGCCAATGATTTGCTATCAAGTGGCAAGGCTCCTGGAAAAGAGGCATCCCAGCGGAAATCCTCAAGTGCGGGAAAGACAGCCTATTACCATATCTTCATCAGCTGCTACTTAAATGCTGGAAAGAGGGTGAGGTACCACAAGAGATGCGCAATGCAAACTTCATCACTTTGTATAAAAATAAAGGCGAAAAGAGGGACTGCAACAACTACAGGGGTATCCCGCTACTAAGTGTAGCAGGAAAAGCTGTCGCAAAAGTCATCTTAGTGTGCCTACAACAGCTGACAAATCGTGTCTACCCTGAATCGCAATGCAGATTTAGGCCTGGCAGATCAACTATAGACATGATATTTTCTCTGCATCAACTCCAAGAAAAGTGCAGAGAGCAAAACTGACCATTGTACATCGTCTCTGTGGACCTAACCAAAGCTTTCGACACAGTCAGCAGAGCAGGTCCATTTGAAATACTAAAAAATATGTCCACCAACCTTGTGGAATGAACGTATAAGACTTAACAACATGAGAGCAATTGTCCAGTTTGACAGGTACACTTTGGACAGCTTTGAGATGAAAAGTGGAGTGAAGCAAAGGTGTGTTCTTGCCCCTACACTCTTTGGAATCTTCTCAGTACTCTTGAACTGTGTATTTAAGGACATGAAAGACAGAGTGTATCTCTACACAAGATCAATGGGAAACTCTTCAACCTGTCCCGACTTAAGTCAAAGACCAAAGTCAGGGAACTGCTATTCGCTGATGATGCTGCCCTCATAGTCCACAATGAAGATCTATTACAAGAACTCATGGACTGCCTTTCAAGTACCTGTCACACATTTGCTCTCACCGTCAGCATTAAGAAAATGGTTGTATTAGGACAGGGGGTTCCACAAGATCCTTCAATTACCTTAAATACAAACCAGCTAGAAGTAGTCCAAAAGTTCAGCTATTTAGGTTCTGCAGTGACCATCAACCTCTCACTGCATGAAGAATTAAACATTCGCATTGGAAAGGCTGCTGCCACCTTTAGCAGACTAACTAAAAGAGCATGGAAAAACTCAAAGCTTACCATCAAGACCAAAATGCTAGCGTACCAAGATTATGTCCTCAGCACTCATGAATGGTGGGGAAACATGGACAACTTATGCTCATCAGGAGAAGAGGTTGAACAGTTTCCACCTAAGCTGTTTACGCCACATACTCAATACCAAATGGCAAGATAAAGTCACTAACGCAGAGGTTCTTCAAAGGGCAAATCTACCAACTGTGAGATCCCTGCTCAAGCAAAGACGGCTGCGCTTGCTGGACTATCTGAGTAGGTTGGAAGATGGACGCATACCCAAGGACATGCTATATGGGGATCTATCAGAGGGAACAAGAACAGGATGTCCCAAGCTTCTCTATAAAGACTTATGCAAGCGAGATATGAAGGAATTTGGAATTGATCCTGACCAATGGGAAATCTTGGCAAGTGATCATAATAAGTGGCGCCATCATCTCCATGAGGGTATCAAAGTCCATGACAGGAGCTGGCTCCTACAGCTTGAAGAGAAGAGAGCCCCTAGGAAGTAAGCAGCTCCCAACCAAGACACATACATTTGCAACAATTGTCAAAGATCATGCAAATCTCGGATTGGACTATTCAGTCACATGAGACATTGCAAACCATCATAGGCTGCAATTGCCACCATCTCTCACAGATGAAAGGATGCCAACACTCTAAGGTAGGTAGGGCAGTCATTTGAACAAAATCAACACAAAATCTTGACCAAAAAAGGGTAAAATGTTAAAAAGTATTTCCATTTTTTGAACCACTCAGTTCTTCGCAACAGAACTGTTTCCAGTGGTGAAAATCCAGATTCCAGCAATTTGCTTTATTTTAAACTGTGAACTTTTCACAAATGGCCATAATGCATATTACAAGATCTACCAAAGGCATTAATTAGAAGGAAGACGGAATGAAGGTTGGGATGGTGGTGATACTGGGAGCAAGGGTGTTCCTTTTGTGGTGGCTGCAAAAACACTTCTGTTAAGTAGTTAAGATACAGCTGACTTCTTACTGCAAAACTATTTAACAGTAACTTCACTGATTAGAAGTGATCAAAAGGAAAGCATCTTCAAGTATTTATAACATCTACTTCATCGCTGTGTGGAATATATGTATAACTTTCCACAGGATCAAAAGGATTTCTAGACCCACAGAAAATGATTTCTCCTGCTCATCCATAAAGAAAATCTAGCAAGCATTTTACCATTTACCTTAAAAGCATTTAAGTCATACAGAAAGAAGAGGAAAAATCTCCATGGTACAAACGCTGACTCACACAACCCTTTCTCATGTTTAGAGCCACACTCTGGCTAACAAGATTTTGAAAAGAAATCCTTCACCATCTTGCAGTAATTCATCCTGAACCTGCAATTGGCTCCACTGAACAAAGTAGCTTAGCCTTTGACTTTTAATGAGTCATCTCACAGCAGACACTAGAGAAATCAATAGTCACTTTAATACTGTTATGAAATGCTACAGAAAATAGTCACATAATTAAATTGTGATACACACAAATAAAAAAAGAAAGCATTATTTGTGTGACTACTTTAGATACATTTTAGTTCCCAACTAAAACAATATAAAATACTGTGACAAAGTTCCTCCTCTATCTTGGTGGGTCCTGCACTTATTGGCGGATTTTCTTGCCTCAGAGATTCACCATGTGGGTTGGGGAACAGCCCAGAGACCTTCCCCTCTGGAAGAACCCACAGTCCAGGTCAATTGGGAGGTTTGGGGGGAACCCGGGCCCGCCCTCTACTCCGGGTTCCAGCCCAGGGCCCTGTGGACTGCAGCTGTCTATAGTACCTCCTGTAACAGCTGCATGACAGCTACAACTCCCTGGGCTATACGTGAATAGCGTAGCTGAAGTTGCGTATTTTAGGTCGACTTACCTGGCTGTGAGGACGGCGGCAAGTCGACCGCTGCCATGCCACCGTCGACTCCGCTTCTGCCTCTTGCCACGGTGGATTTCTGGAGTCGACGGCAGAGCGATCAGGGATCGATTTTATCGCGTCTTCACTAGATGCGATAAGTCGATCCCCAATAGATCGATTGCTACCCGCCGATCCGGCGGGTAGTGAAGACGTGCCCTGAGACTTAAAAATCAGGTTAAATCTGAAGACTATGGCCTTTTCTACACTTGAGGTAGCATGTAGAGTACATGTAGATACACGCCATAGGGAAAAGCAATGTAGGCTGCTTGGCATGCAGGACACTCTATTCTGCTTGCCCAAACCAGGCCTCACCATCCACAGTTCTGATTATACTCATGCTGTGGAGTTGCTGGGTCTGTACTCTACGTACTCCCGTAAGTGCAGACATAGCCTATGTGTGTAACTTATTCAACTGACTTCAATGGAGCTATGCCAGTTTATACCAGCAATCAATCTGGCTCATGTATGTCAAATTGTACAAGAGTTTAGTCTGTATAATATATTATTTTAACAAATGTTTTAATACAAAGAAAGACTGTATTTTAAGTCATAAGTGTATTTGAAGTAGATTTCATGTTGAGCTCTGACCAGCCTATGATTCTCATTGTACATCTAAACCTTACTCCCTGGCTATATTTCTTTCAGTCAATGACTATAAGATATAATGACTATAATAAGGTGAGTCAGTCAGTCACTGTGGACATTTGGTTTGTCTCAAAAAGAAGATTCTCAGATCTAATCTATCTCAGGAACATTTCCACTGTACATCCCCTAGTCCAGGAAAATACAAACCTCATTAGAAAAAATAGCAGAAATCTCTGGGTTTCTGTATCAGCAATTATGAAGACTTATAGCTAAATCTCCTTTCCCAGGGACTGATAAATAATCTTTTCTCTGGGAATTATGGCTCTACTGTGGAATACATACTTGCAAGGACATTTTGGTTCACAACGAATGTAAATTGTCCTACACCAGGAATTTGTTTTAGCACCAGCTTGAGTATATGTACAGTTGAAAATGCACAACTACTTGCTCCCAACACACTTGGTATTTTACAAATAATAATAAATGTGACTGAAGCTGTCTTTTATTGTCATTTGGTAAGTATATAAAGAGAAGCAAGAAGGGGAAAACCACAGCTTTGTTCTTAATGCCCAAAGGTATTCTGTGAACCAATATGCAAATGCCTTTCAATATAAATTAACCTATATTATCTATTAGACTACCATCAGATTATACCATTTAGGCGTGACAATGCCAAAGGTTGGAGATGCAGCACTGACAAAATTACATTCACATATATGATGTGGGTTTGCCAGGGTATAACCCCTTTCTGTGACGATATCCTTAGATTAATAGAGTCAGTCCTGGAAGACAATTTGGACAAAGATAATTTTGGTCCAGGAGATACAAAGTCTCTCTGTAATTTGAATAAATAGAGAAAAGGTTGTTTTGTGAAATACACTGAAATTTAAGAACTTTCCCTGTATTTTTACTAATAAAATGGCCATCTTTTATCCCTTATGTAAATCATTTCTGTGCGGTGCCTAGACCTCCTCACTTTGCTATCATATGTGCTCATTTGGAATTGAACAGGAACAGTGGTGTTTGTTTTCATTTATATTTCTTTGTATGGTCTTTTGCTTTTGTTTCTTTTATCTTTTTCCCTCCCTCCTCCATTTTTTCTCTGTCGTTTACTAGACTCTTTAGTATAAATCAGACAGTATGAAGATATGGTTATATTTACCCATTTATATTGTACCATTACCCAGCTTTTTGCATATATACAAATTTATGTTATGAAAACCCAATTATTTTTAACATTGTGAAAGCAAGCTATTCCTTAAAATATTAATTATATAAATGTTATTATATGTGATGATTTCTGGAACATCTAGAAGTTTCAAATTTAAATCAAGATACATTTTCTACATAAAATATCTTTTCACAGAAATTGTGAATAATGTGAAATTTGAGGGCATGCAAGTTTGCAAAACAGGAACTGTTAGTTTCTCACAGCTTTTGTTAATAGTGATGTTGTGTTTTAACTTAGGGTCTGGCGGTCTGAATAGTTGTTTTTGATACATAATTTCAGTTTTCACTTGTCTCAGAACAACCTGGTTTTGGTTAGGATTGGAAACAAGTACAAAAATTAGGACTATATGAAATGTGAAACTCTCAGTGGTTTTGGTTTGATGGTGTCACAAACTTAATTCAGTGGAATTGGTCAATGTGAGTTCACAGTGTGACAGATATTGTGCACACATGGAATATTCAAAGGGATAATATTCTGTTTCCATGGGAAAGTTACAGTGTTTCTTGGAGGAACTAAAATCACTGGGAGATAATTAATGCAAATCCCTAGGAGAATTTGCATATCCTAGTTTGAACTAGTTTAAAAGAATGGCAAAGAACTAAAAACTGCATGGGGAGGGGTCACTCTCACCTGATCCAAGAATTGACATGACATTGTGACTAAAAGGGATGAACAGTGTGAGAGGACCTGAAATATTTCGAAACTTTCCAGGGCCTCCATGTAGGAGATGAGTGACTGCCTGGTAAGCTAGACCTGTATATAAGCTATTTATTGTTTTTAAGATACGTTTTCTGTGTAATACTTTGTTCTGAATAAGTAATGCTTCATTTTACAAAGACTGGCTGTTCACTGGTTAATTCTGGACTGAAGTTGCTGAATTAAAGTCAGATCTGTGAAAGTGATCACAGTGAATTGCAGGAAGAGTTGCTGCCTAAGTCCCTGGTCTAGAGGGAGAGTTTTGTGGGACTCTGTATCTATTGGGTTCCAGGAAGTGGGCGGGCGTAAGCCCGCCCACTGCTAAAGGATCCCCCCCCCCCCAGCCTAAGGGTAGGACCCACAGGACCTAAAACCCAAATGATTACGTGGGACAACTAATGTAAAAACAGGGACAGGAGTGCAATTAAAGGGTCAAAAGAAGGGAACCTGACGGGGACACCGAGCAGAGAACCCCGGACAGCGCCCACTGCTCCTCAAAGGTGTCAAGGGAGCCAGTGGACGCTGCCCAGAGGAACTCTGCCCGGATACGTGAACGGACAGAGGATCGGAAACAGGCCCCACAGTCACAGGAACCTCCATCGGCCAACCCTCCTCTCCCTGGTTTTATAGATGGCCTGTTTAGCCAGGGCCAAGAGGAAGTTGACCAGGAGGTCCCTTGACTTTGTGGGGCCACGGATAGGGAGTGCATAAATGAGAAGGTGAGGGGAAAAGTGTAACCAAAAACGCAACAGAATGTCGGTGAGGAGCCGGTGTAGGGGCTGCAACCTGGCACACTCTAGGTAAACGTGAGCCAGGGTCTCCCTGACGCCGCAGAAAGGACAGGTGTCCGGGACAGGGGTAAACTGCGCCAAGTACACGCCCGTGCTCACGGCCCCATGAAGGAGCCGCCAGCTGATATCCCCGGTGGGCCTCGGGACCAGGGTGGAATAGAGGCTGGCCCACCGGGGCTTCTCACCCTCAACAGGTGGCAGGAGGTCCCGCCACTTCGTATCGGGGCGGGACACGAGGGTGAGGAAGTGAAGAGTGTGGAGCACGAGCGTGTATAGATGTTTCCTTGGCGCGGTCAGGAAACGAACCGGCTGCAAGTCGTGCAGTCGGTTCACGGAAAAGGGGCAGGAGGGCCGGTTTGGTCCACGGGGCAGGGGCCCAATGAAAAGGTCCGGAGGGCCAGGGGTGGAGGGTGGGCGGGGCGTGCCCTCGTGCAGGACCCGGTCAAGGCAAACCCGAGCAGCCGGCAGCAAAGCGGCCCTCACCTCCTGAAGTACGCGCCGGGGAGTACAAGGCCTGGAGAGCCCCATGCGCCGAGCGAGCGTCAGGGGATCCAGCCAGTCTCCCCGGTCGTAGTCCAGGCGGTCTCCGACTCTAGTGACTTCTGCCAGGACCAACCTCTGGTGCACCGCGGGGGACTCCGCCACCTGCACACGGAGCTGGGGGTTGTGTAGCAGGGCCTCCGCGAGGAGATCTGCCCCCCCGGTGGCCGCCACGGACCTGGTCGCTGAGAACAGTTTCCAGGTCCGGAGGAGGTCCTGGTAGAAGACCGGCAGCCCAGAGAGGTCTCGCGGAAGACCTCTCGGATCGAGATAAAAGAGCTGCCGGTCGTATCGGAGCCCTCGGAAGCGGCGCAGGAAGGCGTGCACCAGTACTCTCCACGCCGGACTACCTGCACCATAAAGGAGTCTCTGCAGGGCCTGGAGGCGGAAGACATGGACCTGAGTGCGGAGGCACTTCAGGCCCTGCCCTCCCTCCTCCAGGGGCAGATGGAGGACCCCAACAGAGACCCAGTGCAGTCCTGGCCAAAAGAACTCCAGAATCGCCCTCCGGAGGTCGGCCAGGAAGCCCGGGGCCGGGACCAGGGTGTTGAGACGGTACCAGAGCATGGACAGGACTAGTTGATTGAGTACCAGTGCCCTCCCGCAAAGGGAGAGGCACCGGAGTAGTCCTGTCCATTTCCGGAGCCGCTCCGTCACCCTGCCCTGTAAACCTTGCCAGTTCTCCGGCGGAGACGGATGCGTGGCAGAAAGGTAAACGCCGAGATAGAGCAGCGGACCCACGCTCCACCAGATGGGCTGAAGCGCGGGTGGGAGGGAGCTCGCCTGCCACCCGGCCCCTACCACCAGGCCAGAGCTCTTGACCCAGTTGACCCGGGCGGAGGAGGCCGCCGAGTACACGGTCTGGCAAGCCTCCACCCGCACCAAGTCGCCCGGGTCCTGAACCACGAGGAGCACATCGTCGGCGTACGCCGACAGGACCAGCCGCAGCTCCGGCTCTCGAAGCACCAACCCCGTCAACCTCCTGCGGAGGAGACAGAGGAAGGGCTCGATCGCCAGAGCGTACAGCTGGCCCGAGAGGGGGCACCCCTGCCGCACTCCCCGCCCGAAGCTGACCGGCTCGGTCAGGGTCCAGTTGAGCCTGACCAGACACTCTGCGGAGGCGTACAGCACCTGGAAAAAACCCACAAACTGGGGTCCGAAGCCTAACGCTTGCAGAGTGCCCAGGAGATACCCATGGTCCACCCTGTCGAACGCCTTCTCCTGATCCAGGGACAGGAGGGAGAACGACAGACCATCCCTACACCCAAGCTCCAAGAGATCCCGGACCAGATAGAGGTTATCAAAGATGCTACGGCCCGGGACGGTGTAGGTCTGGTCTGGGTGGATCACGTCCTCCAGCACGGACCCCAGCCGCAGCGAGATGGCCTTGGCTACGATTTTGCAGTCCGTGCTGAGGAGCGAGACGGGACGCCAATTCCGTAAGTCGCGGAGGTCCAGCTTCTTCGGCAATAAGGTGAGCACAGCTCGCCTGCACGAAAGAGGGAGGACCCCGCTCCGCAAAGCCTCGGCCCAGACGGTGACTCGGTCCGGGCCGAGGACGTCCCAGAACACGCGGTAGAACTCCACGGTCAGCCCGTCCATGCCCGGAGATTTATTGGTGGGCATGCGGCGGAGGGCTTCCGAGAACTCGGCCAGAGAGAGAGGCAACTCTAGCCGGTCCCGGTCACCCGCGCTGACCGTCGGGAGTCCATCCCAGAGCACTCTGCAAGCGGTAGGGTCGGTCGGATCTGGGGAGAAAAGGTGTGCGTAGAAGGTCCTGGCCCTCTCGCACATCTCCACCGGATCCGTGAGGGGGGTGCCGTCCTCCGCCAGGAGGCAGGTGACGTGCCTCTTGGCCCCCCTCCTTTTCTCCAGGGCGTAGAAGAAGCGGGAGCCGCGATCCATCTCCCGAAGGAGGCGGATGCGGGATTGAACAAAAGCACCCCGGGCCCGATGATCGTCGAGGGCCCGGAGCTCCTCCCGCTTCTCCCGGCACGCTCCGCAAAGGGATGGATCCTCAGGGCTGGCGGCCAGATGCCTCTCTAGCTCTAAGACCTCCCGTTCCAACTGCTCTATCGCTGCATCCCTCCGTCGGCTGGCGCCCCAGGTGTAGTCGCGGCAGAAGAGCCAGGTGCGCACCTTTCCTAGGTCCCACCATCGCCACGCCGAGGGAAAGGCACGCCGCTGCCCTCGCCAGACCAGCCAGAACTCCCTGAAGGATGCCACGAAACCCACCTCCTCCAGCAAGCTATTGTTAAAGTGCCAATAGGCCGGCCCCGGCCTCTCCGCACAGAGAGAGGCCGTCACGGTGACTAGATGGTGATCTGAAAAGGGGGCCGGCCGGATGTCGGAGGAGTGGGCCCGTGAAAGATGGAAGCGTGACAAGTAAATGCGGTCCAACCGGGAGTGGCACGACCAATGGGCTCCCACCCGGACATAGGTGAACGTGGAGACATTGTCCGTGTGGTGGTCGTGCCAGATGTCCACCAGGGAGTGATGTTCCACAATCTCCCGGAGGACGTCCGTGGCGGCCGGGCAGTGCTCGGTTCCCGAGCGGTCCCGCTCCTCGAGGGTAGCATTGAAGTCCCCGCCCAGGACCAGGCACTCACGAGGATCCAAGGAGCCGAGGAAGGCGGACGCCTGCTGATAAAAAGGCAGCCGCTCCGGGCCCGATGTCGGGGCATAGACGTTGACAAGGTTGACCACAAGCCCCTCCATGCAGACCCGGAGGTGCAGCAGGCGGCCCGGCACAACCTCGGCAACCCCCAGCACCTCAGACCGTAGGGCGGGGGAGAACAGGGTAGCCACTCCAGCCGTACGAACTGTGAGATGGCTAAAATAGACCCTGTCCCCCCACTCCAGCCACCAGCTGTCCTCGGCGGCCGGATCCGTGTGGGTCTCCTGCAGGAAAACCACAGAGTACCCCCCCTTCCCGAAGGAAGGAGAGCACCTGGCACCTGCGGAGACCAACCCTACAGCCCCGGGTGTTCAATGTTGCAAAGCTAATTGGTGGCATGAGGAGGGCTGGGGGGGATCCTCGCCGGCAGGGACGCTCACGGCCCCCATTGGGCCGCGCAGCAAACCGTGACCCACCCCGAAGGTGAGCAAGGAATCACGGAAGCTGCGGACCCGCTGGTAAGCCGTGGCGCCCTGCTTCCCAGTCCTTTTACCCTCCCCCATGAGGGCCCTCGCGGCCCGGAGGATCTGGTGGAAATCCCCCCATCGCTGGAGAGCGAGCGGCACCTTATTGCGGGAGCCACGGACGTCTTCTAAAAACTCCCACATCTCCTCTCGTAGCGTATGGGGGGGTGGGGTCACTGGCTTCTGGTCATCCCCCACTGGGGCCCCTGGCACGGCCCCGTGGCCCACCGAGACGGGCAGGCAAGGGGCGGACCCTCGATGTGGCGCCCGATGGACCAGCGCCACATGGCCCGCCTCAGACCCCGGCTCAATGGGGGGCAGCAGCGGAGGGAGGATAGCAGCCCCTAGTGGGTCGGGACTGGGGAACACAAAGGCCGCTCCCTGGGGGTTATCCTCCGGGAAAGAGAAGGAGACGTCCCCAGGGACGGCAATAGCATCATGGGAGGTGAAGGGGATAGGAATCGGGTCAGGAGTAAGGGCAGGGCCGGGGGCAGGAGTAGGGTCGGGAAGAGGGACAGAGGTGGGATCCTGGGCCCCAGGAGCTGGATAGCTGGAAGGTGGCTCCTCGCGGTCGGGCTCAGGGGTCTGAGGGCTAGGGAGGGGGTCCCCAGGGATGCCGGGCTCAGGCTCTACGGCAGGTGGAACAGCCATGGCAGCAGGAGATGAACAATCTTCAACGGGGCTCCCACCCGGGAAGGAACTTGGTTGCCCCACGCCAACGAGGGATACCTCTGGTAACTTGTGTCCCGGCCGCGAGGCACCGGCCGTCGCCTCAACAGGCTCGGCGGCCGTCAGCGGGGTGGCACCCGCAGCCGGGCAGATCAAAGAGTCCAGGGGTTCCTCTAAGGCAGGAGCAGCGGTTAGGGGCACGGAAGACGGAGAAAGCGGGGCTGGGGTGAGGTCGGCCAGATCGAGGCCCGCTGGCAGAGGGTCGTCCTCCCCCTGGGTGACCGGGGTCAGACCCAGGGCCTCGATCTCCTCATAGATAGAGGGCAGCTCACCTCCCACCACCCCAGGGTCATCCCCGCTAGCACCCGAGGCGACGCTTGCCTCGAGCATCGCAGGGGGTATGGGTGGTAAGGGGGTAGGAGGGGCTGCAACGGGGGCCTCCGCAAAGAGGGACCGCGGAGAATGGATGGAGGCATCCTCCGGTGCTGCCACATCTTCCCCAGCCGGCAACGGTAGATGTAATGCACCCGCGGGCAAAGCGGAAGGCTCGGCAGCGGTGCCCCCCTTCCTGGTTTTCCGGGGGGCCTCCGCACCGGATGGCAGGAGTGGAGCTCGAGCCTTCCGCTTGCCCCGCTTTCCCTGTGCTAGGGTCCAGCCCTCCATGGCATTATCTGCGGGCTGGGTGACAAGGGTTGGGTCGGGGGGCAAAGATGACGGCTCGAGGACCTGAGGAGGTAACAATGGGGCAGCAGGAGGGGGGGCGGATTCTCCCTGGGGAGGGCCCTCTCCCGCGCCCGGCAAAACCCCCACCGCACCCTCCTCTACAGGCCCCACCACAGTGCACGTAGCAGAGGCAGGGCTCTCCCGCTCGTCTGGGCATGGTGGGGGAGGTACCCCTAAGGCCCGAGCGGGAGCAGTGGTGGTCCAAGAAGGAGAAGGGGCGGCTCCGGGTACCGGGCAACCAGGGGCGCCAGCAATGGTGGGGCTGGCGCCCTGCCGGGGCTCGGGGTTCCCAGACGCTCCTCCGTGCCGGGCCAAGGGGCAGTCCCTCCGGACGTGCCCTATTGCCCGGCAGAGGTAGCACCGGGCCTCCCCCGTGGAATAATGCACCCGGTAATGGGCCCCCTGATAGGGGACCAGGAAAGACCCCTCGAGCGCCTCTCCGACATGCGCCGCCAGCGGCAGTTGGAGCTGCACGTGCCGGCGGAACGAGAGGACGTGACGGAGGGCGGGGTCTTTGCAGCCCAGCGAGAGAGGGCGGACGATGGAAATTGGTTTCCCCAGGTTAGAAAGGGCGGGCAGCAGGGCGACATTGGGGAGGAAAGGAGGAACGGAGGTGAGGACCAGACACCCAGGTCCTCCAGCGGCTCCAGGGGGACGAACACACCCCCCACCGCCAGGCCCTTCTCCACCGCCTCCTGGGCGGCGGCCACCAAGGCAAGGAAGAAAACAACCTTGCCATACATTTTGGAGGCCGCCACGATGGCCGTGGGCCCCACCACCCTCACCAACGCCCGCACGTAGGTCTCCACGTGGGGCGAGGCGGGCACCAGGAGGCAACGGACGCCGTGCTTCCTAGTCAAGGTGGGAAAGGGGCCCAGGCCGCTACAGATGGAAACAGAGGCGGTGGATGGACGAGATGGCATTCCGGCAGGCGGGGGGGCTGCCGCCACCTGGGCATATGCCCTGGGGGCCGGGGGAGGGGCACCCGCAGAGCTGGTGGAGGGAGCAGCGGGAAGGGACGCTGCAGCCGGTGGCGGGGCCGCGGGGGTAGCCCCTGCCATGGAGGGCCCAGTCTTCCTAGCGGGGCTCTTCCCCTTCTTTTTGCCCTGGCCTTTCCTGCCGGGTGGGGCAGCTCCCCCAGAATTGGAGGGAGCGAGGGACGTGGCAGCAGCGGAGGTCACCCCGTCGGAGGTCACCCCGTCGGCCGCCGCTGCCGCAGCGGTGGCAGGTGGTTTGGCAGCAGCTAAGGGGGTAGGTGGGGGAGGGGTGATAGGGCCTACTTGGGGGGGGGCTCGCCCACCGTGTTCCCCTCCATAATGAGCAGGGAGGGAGGGGAAAACACACTGGAGAAAAAAAGGGGGCGGCTAAAGGGAAAGCAGGTCAACCACTCCTCCCCGCTAGGCTGCAGGCAGGGGAGGAGGGCGCTGAAACAGGGGGAGATGGGGGGTATCAAGGGCTTGGGGGGGGGGACAGTCACCGACACCGGCTCCTCTAGTTGCACTAGGGAAGGGAAGGTCACAATAACAGCAGGGGGTGCAGTGATTAACAAAAATGTGATGGGGGGGGGCACAAGCGCACGGGAGGGGGCATGAGCACATGAGGGGAGGGGTCAATCAGAGCAAGGGGGGGCGCAAAGGAAGGGGAGCAACTAGGCTGGGAATGGGGCAGAGAAACCAAGGGGCTAACCGCAGGGCTGGGGTGGGACAACCAAACCAAACTGCAGAGGGAAAAGGGCGGGGCAGGCAAACAAACTGAAGCTGGGGAGGGGCAAAAGGCTACAGAGGGAAAATGGGGTAGGCAGCAAGGGGCAAAGCTGGGAGGCCCGTTGCGAAGGGGAAGGGGTCAGTCCAGGGGGGGAAGGTGCGCCCACGAGCGCTTGTGCAAAGTCAATGTGTGGGCTGCCTGCCGCTGCAGTCCCAAACGATGTCAATAGGGCGTGGCAGGCCAGGAGAGCAGCAGAGTCCCAGAGGCAGGAGCGGAGGCAGATGGTAAATGGGCTGTGGGGGTGGTGGAGGGGGCAACGGTGGTTGGGGGGGGGGACACAGATGGACCAGGGGGCAGGCTCCACGCCACACCCCCTGTGTCCCCACTAACACAGTCTAGACCCCCACCACTAGAGCACAGTTCGAAAATTACTCAGTCCGGAATGGCCCCCTCCACAGTGGTCTCCAGAGTCCCGTGCGCTCCCCCAGCAGCCGATGGTCTACGTAGTCCTCTTCCTCCACCTCCAGGCTCCAGCAGCTCCCCAGGACACACGCAGCAGCGACAGCAGCAGCAGCTCCAGCAACCCTGGCAGCCAGGCAGGAAAGACCCCCCACAGGTGGTAGTGGTGATGGTGAAGGTGGGGTCTTGGTTTCTCCCTCCAGAGATGGTGGGGAGAGGGAGCTGGCCGGCAAAGGCCCCCCCACCCCTTGCTCAGCAGCAGTGGCAGCAGCTGTCCAGGGAAGGAGCGCTCTAGCCAGCAGCAGCCCAGGGAAGGAAAGGAGAAGGAGCTCCAGCCAGCAGGGCAGTTGGAGAGGAGAAGGAGGGAGAGCTGGCCTGCAGAGGGTGCTCTGGGCTGGATTGAGCTGATTCCCCGAAGTAACCAGCAGGAGGCGCCGCAGGGGTGAGTCGGACCTCTTACAGACTCCACCCCAAAAAAGTTGATGGCTAGAGGTCTTGACCTAAGTGGGCTACCTCAAGAAGGACATAAAGGTGTAACAGGTGTCATTACCTTGGGAACTGACACATACAGCCCTTTAGTCATGCTTAGGATTTCAGATCCATACAAACATGGACATTGCAAGCTAATCTGGATAAACTCATCAGATCTGTAAAGAAAGTAGAGAGCTTCACCACTCTTTCCTCCACAGCCCACATAAAGCCTCACTGTCTCCCCAGAATTCCATACTTATCAGCTGCTGTCTTCTAGTAAGTCACGTAGCTGCAATCATTCCCTACCCTGCCATAATCTTCAGAGGCGGATGCACAGTTATGCTGAATATGCTAACAGTGAGCCCTCTAAAGGTTGTGAAATGCTTTTCCAAGTAAAGTCATAGAAGCCCATTGCTTCATACTTTTGAAATTGGACTAGACAAAGTACTGAATAATATACCATTAATGTAGGCACCACTCCAACATGGGCTTAGAACATTGTTTCTCAGCTGCTGAATTACAATTTCCATGGGTGTTCATTAAAGACAATCAAGGATCAAGGGGCAGAAAGGCAGGAGTCATTGAAAATGTTATTACAATCTAAAGCAAAGAAAATCTCACTCCCCACCAGGGCTGATGAGAAGGTGGGCGGGCAGTTAGGACAATTGTATTAGGAAGAAATAAGGGGGAAGTGTCCAGGAAAATTGATGTATTGGGGCCCCAAATTTCTGTCAACGGGCCTGCTTCCCACATACCCTTACCCTTCAAGGTCAAGTATTCTCTGTCAACCTCTAAAAACACATACACAAATAAATTATCTAGGCTTATTGGTATTGTCAATGCATTTACTATAAAAGTAAGGGGATGTGAAATTTTTTTTACTTTGAATAAGGAATCATCAACCTGAAAAGGTTGAGAAATACTGGCTTAGATGGTCTAAAATAGATTACTTAAGGCTTCACAAATTTGATAACAAATCCACCCACACAAGATTGTTGATTAACAACAAAAAACGAATGCTAATTTAATTAGCCATCAAAAAAAATCCTAGGTATTTGTGACGGGTTGGGTCACAGAGACCCTCTTGAGACTGCCACCTGATTTGCTGAGATCACCTCTGAGCCTGATTTACCTGCCAGCTTGGGACTTCAGTACCCTGTCTTGTTGAGCCAGACATGCTAGCCTGCTGCAAACACAGACCCAAGTCTGAACCATGTCCCCCAAAAGCTGCAGACTTAACTGAAAACAGCTTAAGAAGTGCTCCTGTCTCCAGCACCCACATACTCAGTTCCCAATGGGGTCCAAACCCCAAATAAATCCATTTTACTCTGTATAAAGCTTATACAGGGTAAACTCATAAATTGTCCACCCTCTATAACACTGATAGACAGATATGCACAGCTGTTTTCTCTCCCGGGAATTAATTACTTACTCTGGGTTCAATAATAAGCAAAAAGTGATTTTATTACATATAAAAAGTAGGATTTAAGTGGTTCCAAGTAATAACAGACTGAACAAAGCAAGTCACCAAGTAAAATAAAGCAAAACATGCAAGTCTAAGCCTAATACATTAAGAAACTGAATGCAAGTAAATCTCACCCTCAGAGACGTTCCAATAAGCTTCTTTCACAGACTAGACTCCTTTCTAGTCTGGGCCCAATCCTTTCCCCGGTACAGTTCTTGTTCCAGCTCAGGTGGTAACTAGGGGATTTCTCATGACTGCAGCCCCTTTGTTCTGTTCCACCCCCCTTTTATAACTTTGGCACAAGGAGGGAATCTTTTGTTTCTCTGGGTCCCCCCCCCCTCCCTCCTTCTAAATGGAAAAGCACCAGATTTAAGATGGATTCCAGTACCAGGTGACATGGTCACATGTCCTGTGAGACCCCGAAGCCTTCATTCTTCCCGGCCTGACTCACAGGAAGGCTTGCAGGTAAACAGAGTCATCTACAGTCAATTGTCCTGGTTAATGGGAGCCATCAAGATTCCAAACCACCAATAATGGCCCACACTTTGCATAATTACAATAGGACCTCAGAATTATATTTCATATTTTTAGTTTCAGATAAAAGAATGATACATTCATACAAATAGGATGAACACACTCAGTAGATTATAACCTTTGTAATGATACCTTACAAGAGACCTTTTGCATGAAGCATATTCCAGTTACATTATATTCACACTTATTAGCATATTTTCATAAAATCATATGGAGTGCGATGTCACAGTATTTCATGCAAGAGAGGTAAAACAGGTCTTTTCCAGGTCTTTTCCATCTCCTTCTTGCTGAATATCCAAACAATATCCTATATCTCACTACAATAGAAAAAAGGGGAAATAGCATACCACATCTTAAACTACCACTATGTGGCTATGTTTCAGAACCAACCTGGCAGACTTATGCTGTTTCTCTGTCATTCAGCTGAGTGTTGTTATATCATAATGGCGAGCAGTGATAGTATGTTATAACTTATACACTGAGACTTCCCAGAATTTTAGAGGTGCTGGAAATACTGAACTATGTGATTATGCAAGCAACATGTATTATAAATGAAGTACGTGTCAATCTGGAGTTGCCAGCAATAGTAAAAAATATTATGGGTTTTATGAATAGCATCTGAGGAGAGAGGATGATCCTGGCTTTAAAGGTTTATTAAATTCTCCCAACAAAGAAATTTAAATTGCAAAAGAGTACCTACATTTTGCAAGGAAATTAAAGTATATTCCTCTTTGTGACTTGTATACACTTAGCCCAAACAATATTTAGATGGGGCACAATGCTTGATGAGTAGGATTTTTAAAATTGCAGAAGGCCCAAATTTTAAAGGTATTTTAGGCATTGCTGTGCTCATCATTGCAATCCATCAACTGATTTAGACCCCCTAAGTCTTATTTTCAAAAGTGATTTAGGCTAAGTGTGTAAATCCCTTTTGAAGATGTAATGTAGACTTCTAAATCAATGCTGAGCACAGCAACACCTAAACACCTTTAAAAATCAAAAACCTAACTGACTGATGAGTTAAAGCTAATGAAAAAACCCACCATCTATTATTATGTTTCTATTATTCTACAACAGATAGGTATGCCAGAAATAAATCAAAATTGTTAAAGAAACACTGAGGAGCCAATCTAAAAATGCCTATATCTTTTTCATTTGTGCTAAAGCATTGTTTGATTTTAAAAGGGGTGGGACCTTTTTCCTTCAAGCTTCTTGCACCTTAACCTCTTCTGCCTGTCTTTCCTTCCAGTACACTGAGCTCACCTTTTCAAATGGAGATTGTGGAAGCAAAGAAAGGAAGCTATTTCAAAACAACATTAGTGTTGTTTTTGTGGTGATCACAGGATAACCTATCATATAAAGTGCTTAAAACTAGATTGTTAATTTCATATCATATGGTTTATGAGCAACATGGGAATTCCAGTGGTCTTGCTTCCCTATTAACTCTTAACCCTGCAAAGGGGGAAAAAGAAAATCTATTCTGTTTCGGTTCTTATAATGCACTCCTCACCACAGGTGCAAGGGTTAAGAGGTAGAATTTGCCCATTCCTGCTCAGTGGCAGCAGTTGTGCCTATGTGACGATTCACATCCAGGTGAAGGCAGGCAACCATTCCACAGCTACCCTCCACCAGTGAAAGACCACTTTAAACTCTCGCCAAGACTCCACAGAATCCCTGTGGGCAGGGGCTGCCTAGGAGATTTAAAGCCTGATCAAAACCCAAGGGAATTCAAATCTTACAACTGACTTCAATGGGCTTTGTATCAGACCCTAGCTGTTCCTGTCTCCCTCACTGCAAGGCTGCTACAGACAGACTTTTCACTATTAGCACTTGCAAACTGTGTTCTTCCAGCAGAATTTGGCTTGTGAATTTGACCCAGTTCTGACTGCTATTTGATCAATGTGACATTGCACATTAGCAGCTGGACAGGACAGGATTCATTTCAGGAACACAAGATTGAAAGAGGCCTATATTTATGGGGTTTTGTTCCTGATAGGTACATAGAAACTGCTACAGGAAATACTTATAGCTGTACTAAACAGAACAATACTGTTTAAAACAACCTGCTAATGCAGTCTGCAGATGGATTGTTTGTTTAGTGGGATACAATTTCATCTAATGAGCTTTTAATATCCTGGAGAAATAAACATTTGCTGAATTTTGACTTGTGCTTTTTGTGGGGCTCAAAAGTTTGCTCCCAAGCCTCTTTTTCTAATCAACCACCTCTGAAGGCTCTCAAAACCTAATTGGCAACCAATACTGCCCTGTTGCTGTGAATCAGCCATGTTGAAATGAAGTTCTTTTTGTGATGTGGATTTTGTCACTTTCTCTAAATATGTCAGCACCATTTGTTCCTCAATTTACTCTTCTGTCCCCTCAGTCAGCCATTTCCATATTTGTCATTACAGTTTTGCTTTCTTATATGTAATGTACAAAGATGCTTAAATTAAGGTAAATTAACCAGATATGTTAGATTGCATGGGGCAGTTTCTCTTTCGCATAGAATATCTGTATGTTCTCAGATTTCAGAGTTGTTGTTGGTGCTGGTTTTCTTCACGAAGCAATTTCAGAATAGCACAAGCAACAGAGAAATATCATACAGGCCAATAATATATGAAGATCCAAAGAATAGGGATGTCATTATTATTATTCATGTTTATTACAGGAGTACCTAAGGGCCAACTAAGAATGGCGCTCCATTGTGCTAGGCACTTTACAAACACAGTAGCAGACCATCCCTGCCCCAAAGAGTTTGCAATCTAAATACCTCTTTCCCCTGCCTTGTCTAGACTACACAATCAGCTTGTGATGACAGTAAACAGCATGTTAATACCACAATTTTTTGGCAGGGAGTTGGGTTTAATTTGGAGGGGATAAGCCAAATTAGAAGAAAAATGAAGGGAGAGGGGACATTAAAGGTAAGAAGGTCAAGAGCACAGGGCTGGGGAGAAGATGATAAAAGGTCAGGTGTTGAATGAAGCAGAGGTGAAGAGACTGTGAGGGAGAAGGTTAGAGCAAACAGCTAATCAGCACAGAGCAGAGAAATCCAGTCAAAACTGTAGAAAATTCTCTGAGAGTACATCCACACAGCCAGTGGCTACAAGCCTGCAATTCTAGGTTGACAGACTCAGGCTCGTACTACCATACTAAAAATAGTTGTGCAGACAGCATTTTTAAGTTGCAGCTCAGGCTGGACCTCAGGCTCTGAAGACCACCCCTCTCCTTGGAACCACAATGTCTACATAGCTATTTTTAGCATGATAACAGGAGCCCAAGTCTATCAACCCAGGCTTGGATGTTTGCTACTCCAGACTCTGTAGACATACTCAATATCCAGAAGTCCCTGCTGTAAGTGCTTGTGCTCCTACCTGCTGGAGTCGCTGACTGGCTCCTCATTGCAGTTTCTACACGCATAAACACCCCAAGACCACATGGCAGGGAAGAGAAGAGGCATCACAGGGGTCCATTAAACTCTAACAGCTGATGGGAGCCAATGTGTATTGATTTAAATCAATAATTTAAATCACGTTTTGCATTTGTACTTCTTAGTTATTTTCCTAAAGAAAGATTGATTCTTATTAGTTGGCTACCATTACAACATGCTGATTTGTACTAAATACACTACATTTAGTGCTTCTTTTTGCTAGCCAGGATACACTATATCTATCCACATTTAAGCATTTCTGTAGCTTAACTTACATTTATTCAGACTCTTAATTTTTACAATTTATATTATATTAGAAAATGATGAATGATGCAATTCTTATTTACTAGATGATGAATTTTTTATTTGTGATTTGTGTCAAGCTCTATTTGGATGGAAATTCAAATTTCAATTAAAATGCACAAAAACACCATTTTTATTTTTTTTAAATTAAATAAAACTACCTGACAAATGCTTAATATTAAGTTGTTTATTAAACAAAAGTAGTATTATGTGTAGCTAATGAACTGACCTCATTGTTTCTGGTCACTGTCCTTCAGGATTTTAGAACTAGTAGGCCTCACCTTCTCATACCTAGTTTTTATTCATACATTGGAAGAAAACAAGTTTTCCTGCTTTTTCAGCTCCCAGTTGGTGGCTCATCTTTGAGTGAGCTAGTCTCTGAACCGAATTAGTTGAGCAAGCAGAAATGAAGAAAATATCCTCTCTGCACCTGCAGAAGACGCTAATGTCAAAAGCTAGTTTAGCACTTCGATAAACTCTGGTTCCAAATGCATAACCAATGACTTGCATAAGTTCATTGGTTTGACTTTCTTTAAAACTTGGCAGCAAACACGTACTGCTCAGTATTACTCAGGGGCAGCTCCAGGCACCAGCTCACCAAGCACGTGCCTGGGGCGGCAAGCTGCGGGGGGCGGCCTGCCGGTCGCTGTGGGGGCGACAGTCAGAGAGCCTTCGGCAGCAATTCGGCTTCGGCGGCAATTCGGCGGCAGGTACGCCGAAGCCACGGGACCGGCGGACCTCCCGCAGGCATGCCGCCGAATCTGCGTTACCAGCCGGACCTCCTGCAGGCATGCCGCCGAAAGCCGCCTGACTGCCATGCTTGGGGCGGCAAAATACATACAGCTGCCCCTGGTATTACTTATGTATATAATTAAATAATCTGAATATATTATAGGAAGGTTAGGACTTAACAGGCTGTCAGTTACAAATTCAGTTTTAAATTGGTTTATTTTTTTTTAAAACCCTGTATTTAATTTTAAAAGATCTGATCTACATTTAAAAAACTTACTGAAATAAAAAAATTCTGATTTTTTTGGTTTTAAAAAAATCATAGTTCTTTTACCCACCCTAATAAGAGCACAGTCTAAAATGACACCAGAGAAACCCAAGAACAAACTGAGAAAACAAGTACACAGCTTCATCCATGCACCTATTGTGTTCTTTCCCACCACACTTCCCACCCCGCCACTTGTACCTGAAATTCACTTTTTTGATAATCTGTACATTTGTCTGGTATTTAACTAACTGTTAGGATCCCAATGAGGGCAGTTGGGACCAAGGGTCAGAACAGCAGAAAACCTGAGGCTGGAAGTAGCAAAGGAGTTTATAATCAGGTTCCAAGCCAGGGTCAATATCAAGGGTCAGAGTCCAAGTCAGGTTTCAGGGTCCAAGTCAGAAGGCAAAGTCCAAATCAATCTGAGGTTGAAGGCAGGAGTTCAGGCACAGGAATGGTCATAACAACTACAGGAGAGCCACACTGTTGCCTAGACACATCTTGGAATGTCCCTGGCATTTGTATAGGGTGGGGAAGCCAATCAGGAGCTATGAGGCTGCTGCCTGTCAAACCCCTTGAGGCGGGACTTAACATGGTGTGTCCATAGCAGGTCATGGAGCACAACCTAGTTACAGCAGCTGCTGGGTGGCAGCCTGGAGATGCCAGCTACCTAGCAACTCTCCAGACATGTGTTCAAGACCTATGGGGCCTCATTCTAATAACAAAAAGCCTGAGCTACACTCTACAAGCAGCCTTTCCAGAACTGACCAAGCAACAGAGGCAAAACTTGAACACATTGAAGATGCCCCACCCTCCGTCTGTATCAAAAACCCCATAGGGCACCTAGAACTGGGCAGTGCCCTCCAAGACTTGGATATGAGCTCCTCACATCTCTGACCAAAGAGAGGTTTTAGAACCCAGGTCTGAAAATTGTGTGTCTACCCATCTCCACCATAGGCACCCTGTTACAGGCTCATTTGGTTACTTAGATGACCAGTAAGCATTGAGAATTCCAGTATATTTGCCCTAGGCTGTGGCCCCCAAAGCAGAGATGCTTTTGAAAATTCTGACCTAAATATTTAGACCCACATTCTGAATTGATTTTTTTACCTGTGCAACCTCCCTGAAGTTAATGGGGTTGCAAAGGATGTTAATTGGGTTGCTTCATTTTTGCCTAGAATTAGTGGGCTAAGGACAGGAAATCACAATTAAAAACAAATCAAGTGTGTTGATGACCCAAAGTGTGACTACATTTTGACATAATGTTCAACTAATCTGCTCCTAATGAATCTTCAGAGTCTCATCCACTTGCTTTATTGGAAAAAAAATATGATTTTGGTACCTTTCAGTCCCAGTAGCCCAGCCAAGCTAGCACAGCTACAGGAGCATGAGTTGAATTCTTTTCTGGCTTGCCTCTAATCAACAAACAAAATTGGTAGTTAGTTCCAATTACAGAATCTTTCTTACTAGTTAAGAAGACTGAGGCAGGAGAGAAGGCAGTTTGACTTCAGATCACAAGTTCAGTTTGTCGGGCTGGCTGTTAGGAAAATCCCTCCCCCCCCCCCCCCCAACTTGTATGCTGAGCAAATTTGACATGCAAAACATAGAACAAGAATAAATATGAAACCCCACAATGCCATTCAAACAGAGTAATTTTCAGAGAATAACTGCACTTTAAATATTAAGGTTTGTGTGCATAAATCCTGAATTTCTTTGAAATGTGCCCCTGAGGAACCACTGCCCTTTGCCATGTAGCTCTGCAACTTAAAAGACTAGTGCCTGCTGCAGGGCATTTTTGAATAAACAATATTTATTTATCCTGGGGGGGGGGGTTGTGGTGGGGGCTGGGTGTTCCACTGAAATGCAAACAGCAATAGCCCGCTTCAGTTTGTGAACATTAAATCATTTGAACCTTTTGACATGGAAAGCTTGGATTTCCCGATTCAACTCACTAATGCATTTTTGCACTAATTCTAATCTTCTCATGCTGGAAGCATCAGACCCATTGGCTACAAGAGGCTAAAACTGGTCTGATTAATCAGTGTACTGATATTGCAAAGGTTCTTTTTTTTTTTAATCATTCTGAGGTTGCGACCTCTGCACATTACTAAGACTTAATACTGAGTCCTATTCCCTTCCTTGTTCAAACTTTTGCAGACAGACATGACTTGCATTGCATTAAAATATTGCACCCACCCAGAAAGGTTCCACATCCCCAATTAAATAAAGCTGTAATAAGATGAGAATTAATGTTGTTTTTCCATTTTACATGCTTTCCCTAATTTTCTCCCCCTAGCTCTCATCATCATTCTGAACACTTACATTAAATCTGCCCAAACTTCACATATGGCTTACTTTACATAGCAGGTTTTATTTTATTTATTTGCTTTTTATTATCAAGGCTTGAATTGCTGGAAATCTATCAAGTTCCAAGCCAAAATGCTCATTTAAAATATATTGCCTCTGGTTTAGTGAACTGGACACATTGTGTTAATGTTTGTTTATGTTGCCAGATAAATAATACACTGGAAAACGGATCAGTTCACAACCTTACAATTTCTTGTAATATGCTTCTGAGCCTCACATTGAAGCAAGGGGGATTTCATCTGTCTGTGCGGCAGCCATAAGGAACATCTTGTTTCTCTGCCAAAAAGATGAACATTCAAGAAAGGCT
The DNA here is from genome assembly GCF_028017835.1 of Emys orbicularis. Lineage (NCBI taxonomy): Eukaryota > Metazoa > Chordata > Testudines > Emydidae > Emys > Emys orbicularis. The sequence continues at coordinate 75,898,025 of NC_088688.1, read as the reverse complement.
GGACCACATTTCAGGAGATTAAATAAAGATTCTGAATGCATTTATTAAATCTATTCAAAGGATTACTCTTCCCCTTATAGATAACATTAACTCTCAGTAATAGGATTGAGAAGATCTGGATTTTTTCTTATGAAGTTCTGCCTTTAATTGACCCTGAAAATGAAATCAGTTTCCTCCCCCACCACAAATGCATACATATGTGATTTTTTGTACTGTGAGCCAAATCCTACTTGCTTTACTTGTAGGAATGGTCAGTGGGACTATGTGATGGTCATAGGAAGACAGCCAGCAGGTTTTGGTCCTCCAGTAGTAGCATTCATGCCTTTATAGTTAAAGATGTGACTGTAATAAAGCTGTGCAAAACTTTCATAATAAATCATGGGATATTTACATAGTTTTGGGTTTTGCTGTGAATGGGAACCTCAATCCAAGGCAGCCTGGTTGTGAGAATTCCCAAGAGAGAATTGCATACTTCAGCTAGAAGGTTCTGCAAACTTCAAGAAAGACTTTGAGATTGCTTACCCCACAAATCCCCAGCAGGCCTCCAGTATTAATTGATCTGGGCTAATTATTAGTGGATAAGACTAAGTCCAAAATCCTCTGTGAATGTAAATGTATCTAGGCCAAACATTTCATAACCACAGTTAACAAACCATCTGGCTTCTTGCTGGCAATCTCCATAGATGGGCCTGGCTGACTTAGCATTGAGATTATCTGACTTTCCCTTCTAGAGTTGGCCCTTCCAAACAAGAGTCACTATGAGGAAGTGGAAGCTTGCAGTGCCGTTTCTGTGTTGTGCCTGTTCTCTGGTTAGAGAACTCCCATGTCTAATAGATATCACAAGTATCAGAATCACCTTAAAATTTGGAAAAACATGTGCAGTGTCAAATTCTGCTTTCAATTACACCTCTGCAACTGCACAAACTTCAGTTAGGGTTTCATGATGCCACAGTTCAGAGCAACTGCCCTTGTATTTCCCCTTAATGATTCAGCAAGGGCACCCACTCTCAGGCTTCCGGCTCCCTAACTGTTGCCTTTCTTGGATGGAGACCCATGGCTCACTCTCTTCTCACCAGGATATTTCCAAACTGCACAGTTTCCTGCCTTCATTGTGGTATTCCCAGCAAAAGACAAACTGCCTAAACAGGCCAGTTTGCTTTCTCTTCAGAGATTAATGGCAGTATAACTGCCCAAAGTTAAGCTATCGCATAATTCTTCTAAGCAAACATATTTTATTCTTAAAGTAAAAGCACTACAGAGAAAACATATTAAAAACAATAAAAGAACCTAAATACATGTTAATAAACTTACCTGAGATCACCACCTCCAACATGGTCTCTGGTAGGATCAGTCCTTCAAAACCTGACCCATGGGTCTCCCTTGGCTTCAAGTTCATCACACTCTTTGCTGAGAACAAGGATCTATGACTCCGTGAGTCACTCATTTATCCAGTTTGGTTCTTTAAAGAGACTGAACAGGTTATCTAATCAGCCAGGCAATGAATCCCTGCTCAAAGTGCAGCTTCAAACAAAAGATGGATTTGAGCTGGGTCACCTCCCCAAATATTTCCCAGGAAATCCACTTCACGTATATTGTCCTAAAAGGTCTTTGAAGTCCCTAATGTCTTCCATAGATTTCATTAACCATGTCCTTACTTCTAAAGAAGTTCCATACAATCCTATAGTAATACAAAAATATTTCCATTTTCAATACAGTGGAGTTCCAAAACACTTTTTCAATCCAGTGGAGTCCCAAAATACTAAATTCAATAAGGTTTAACTTAATTCCATAAGGTTTGTCCAGGATATTGTTGGATCTGTCACACATGGAATGTAAATGGAGGTAGAACTTGACCCGTTGCTGTTTGTTGTTTACAAATAATGTAAAGTTTTTCTTGATATACCAAGGGATCATTTTAGAAGTGTTGAACCATTTTAATTTCCTAAAGAAAGGCAAATTGCATAAAATTATAGAATTCAAAACTGCCAGCATTTTTACAAAGCAACAATTATTCTTTATATTCTGGTAGCACCTAACAGCCCAGATCAGACATTTGGGTCTCATTGTGCTGGGTCCTGTAATAAGACGGCCCCTTCTCCATAGAATTTATAAGCTATATATATTTATATGTATAATGCATAAAACAAATGTATGAGGGAAATGACAAGGTGTGACAGTGCTGCCTGTGGGAGCCAGCTGAGGTCACTCAATCAGGGTGAACTGCAAACAAAACAGGGCAGACAAACCCCAAAAGCTGGTGATTATTCCAATACTTAGATTTACCAAGCCAACACAAAACAGCTTCTATAGTTACTCAGAAGTCCAAACAACGCAGTTCCCTTAAAGTACCCAGCCTCAGGCCTCCATCCAGACACACCTGTCGGATATGATGATGATTACTGAAAATCTTATCTCATCATATAAAAGAAAAGGTTCTTCCAATCCCAAAGGATCAGCCACATACCCAGGTCCAATTATAACTTAGATCTTACCCAAAATACACGCTTATAGACAATTCTTACTAACTAAACTAAAATTTGTTAAAAAAGAAAAGAGAGTGTGTGTTGGTTAAAAGATCAATATACATACAGACTTGAATTTAATTCTTGAGGTTCAGATACATAGCAGTGAGCTTGTAGTTGCCAAAAGTCCTTTTAGATATAGTCCATAGGTTATAGTCCAATGTCCATATTCAGAGTGGCTCCAGTCAATGACTGGGGATCTCAATTCTTGTGGCTTAAGGTTCCCCGTCTTGAAACCCAAAGCAGATGTGAGATGAAGTAGGATCATGTCCCAGGGTTCTTATACATTTCCAGCAGCCTTTCTGCCTGAGAAAACAATAGGCCTAACTCTCCTTCTTCCAAACATCCTGGCAATTAGCACAGGGTAATTTATCCATTAAACAGTTCAGATACAGGTTACCACAACCTTCAAAGAGACACATAGACAATAATACTATTTCACTCAAGTTAATGTTAATATTCCTTTTTTGATCTTTGAATTAAAACTATAGCACTAGACAAGACTTGTTTGCTTACATCACAAGACCTGAGAAAATATCTACCCTTGAGATCTCTAACAATGCAGACTTGCATTTCAAAGCTCTGTTCATTTACATATCTTCCTAACCAGTCTTTAAAGTTCATCCATGGGTCAGGTCAGTCTGTGAGTTAATTAACTCTTTCTGGCCCTGTCACCTTCCAATGAAATATTATATTACACTCATAACATCACACTAGGTAACAGGAAAATTCCTGGTTACCTTAAGAAGAAGTGTCAGCACACCAACAGCCTAGTCATCTTTGAATGATTCATAGACATCACAGCAGCAGAGAGTTTTAAGGAGGAATTTGAACGAGGACAAAGTAATGGTTTTGCAGATTTGATCTTTAGTGCCTATTAATTTTTTGGAAAGAAATTCAACCAAATAAGCTACTCCATTCAGAATCATGTTATTTCATTTTCTAATTCAAATTTCATTATGATTTTTAGCATGAAGACTTAACGGTAAATCCTTCACCCATGGAGTTCCCTCTGGCATTGGGACTAGTTCAGTTCTACTGCGCAAAGAGATAAGGTGGATAAGATTATGGAGACGACATGGGTGTGCTTACCTCTTTGTGTGGAAAGGAAACCAAATCTGCAGGACTCTTTGTGTGGCCATATTCAGGTGCTGTTGGGGATAGTGAAGGGCTCCAGACTTTCTCTGCAAAAAAGGGGTCACTGGGGCTATGTAGTCTACTCCAGCCATATGACTTAGTTCTACTCTACAGCCTACAGGGACAGGAAAATTCCTCCTCTTTTCTCACTTTAAAGATCCCCCAAACCCTGCCTGTCGCTTGGGCTGGATGTTAGGAAGAGGACTTGCCCTGTAGACAGGGGTATTGGAACAATTTATATAGTGGGGGTGCTGAGAGCCATTGAACCAAACTGTAAACCGTGTATACAATGGAAACCACTGTGGCAGCACTCCCAGCAACTCTAGCTCCAGCACTTTATGACTGCATAATACATAAGATAGAGCCTGATTTACAAGCTAGATTTCCAGCGCAGATCATGACCTATCACAGGATTTGGGCTTGTATTTAAACTGCTGATGCTGCAGTAGTAAATGTTGGGGGGGGGGCATGCTGCACTGTTAGAGTTGTCTTGCTTCCAAAGACAAATTAAACGAAGTTCCATCTGTCTCTGGCAGCTGTTCAGATAGAATTTATAGATCTCGTGGCACTTTTTAGAAAAGAGTAGGAAATAACCCTGCTGACCAATACTCACTCTTTCAGTAAGGCAAGTTCTGTTGTCTAAGGTTGTATTTAGACTATTGTTAGTGGGTGTTTTTATGTTTTCACTTTACTACTGTATCTAATTGATTTGTAAAGTGCTTTGGAATAGCTGAAGAATGTACAGTGCAACATAAACCAAAAGTCTATCTATGATGGACCAGATTAGCTCCACTGTCAAGTGTCAAAACTTAACTTTACTCAACTGGCATCGTTGCATACCATTGAGTAAATATATTGTGACTTGCCCATTTGCCCATACATGGGTAAAATCTCCTCATTGAAATCAATGCAGAGCTTTCCATGAGAAAGGACTAGAGGGTCAGTGTCAGTTTTCAGACCTAGACATTCATATTTATTTACTGCGGAAAAGCCAGCCCTAAATATTTACATGAGCCTGAATACCAGTATATGTTTTCCCCTAAATCAGCCTTGCAAAATTCTACTCACCCTGGCTAGTAACTTTTTTAATGGATGAGTAAAAGTATTGTGTTTTTGTCATTATTAATACATCATAGGAAGGACAGGTAAATAGATGTTTTTGACTGGACTAGTAAACATTCCAGACAATGTTGCAAAGCTTCTCTACAATAGGTTTTATCGATACTTCCACTAAAATAATTTTTTCCTTAAAAAACATTTAGCCCCTGATCCAACCAATACTAATATGCATAACTTTACTCACATGGATAATGTTATGTATGGCACTTGCATAGGTGTTTGCAAGACTGAAGCCTAACAGCTGATCCAAAACCCATTGAAGTCAGTGGAAAGATTCCCATCAACTTCAAAGGGGTTTGGATTAGCCCAAGATTATAGCAAATGCAAGAAATCAAAAATTCAGATTTCTATTCCACCTCCATTCACACCAACACACTTTGTTTTTTTTGTAATAAATGCCAGCCAACCTCCTGGGTTATGTGGGTTTCTGACAAGCCCATTTTCCCCAAGTATATTTTTTGTTCCATTCTTTGAATCCGTACTGTATTTCATTTTTATATTCACTGTTTACAATAGCTTTATATCCTATTGCTTTACTACATTAACAGTCAGTCATGAGAGATTGTTAAATGAGGCTATGAATATTACACCAATAAATCCATTTGAAGTATAAACACTTTTTGGCTACAACATTTCTAGATAAACATTATATAATTAAGAGTCAATCCTTTTCAAAAACTGATAACCAAAGAACTGATTCTAGAGTTTTTGCTAAATATTTTACAGATTTTTTTTTTATATCTCAGATTGCAAGATGTAACAAGAATTTCCTGTTGCTCTATGAGCAAGATTTTCAAAAGAGCTCAGGGCCAGATTTCTAAAAAAGAGCTAAGCTCCCATTTAAGCATCTTACTAACAGCCAGGCTTTCAAAAATGTCCAGCATCCAACATGCAAAGCCATGATGGCCATTTATTTTGGTGCTTAAATGGGAGCTGAGCCCTTTTGAAAACTGGGCCTCAATTCTGGACCAGATTAGGGCAACCTGCACCACTAAACGCACTGTGACACAGGCCTCCGATGCTTTCAAGCTTATCTTCATAACCCTGAGAGCTAGGCATTTAGTTTTTTTAAAATGAAAGCTGAGATCCTGATTTAATCACATGACTCCAAGAGCTGATGTGATAGGCATAAACCTACTGTATTTATGCCTTAATCTGGCCATGCCCTGATTGTAAATGCTGTCAACATAACAGTCTCAGCCAGAACTTGGAGTTGTTTGAAAGTCTTCATATATAATTTTGAGAGCAGTGATGTACATAACCACTGTGGAATCACATTAACATATACTTTAAACTCAGCTACTTATTTTTCAAAAAAGCTGATAACTAGATATTTTAAATAAGTCATTATTTTTCTTGAATAGACTGTTTTTCGGTCATCTCTGTGTGCTTGTGTATATGCATGCAATATGCACCCAATGCATCCCCAGGGGTAACTGCAACAGTGAAGGCATTCACTCCTGGTATGACTGCCATCCTCAGTGAAGTATTTTATCACAGAGAAACAGCTATTGGAGGTTGCCAAGGGGATCAAGCATACCTAGTGGGTTGCCAAGGGGATCGAGTAGTGAATCAAGAGTAACACCCAGATGTCTTGGCCCTACCCCCTCACCAGCAGACCCGGATGGTAAAGAGGAGTTTTTAGGCAGCTTGTGCTACTCTTCCCCACACTCCAGCCCTGGTTGCCATTGGTGATGTGAATCAGGCCTATTGTTCTTAGTAAAGATGAAAGGCCAGATTCAAGAAAAATGGTTCAGCAAGTCTTCTGAGAGTAGCTACTGAATCAGCATGTTCTCCAGCAGACCTGAGACCATGCTTCTTCCCAATCACATTCTGGGGTGTGCTGGTCCCTTCAACCCCATCCTTGTGAAGCATGAAAGTAGAAGCTTTACACTGCCATACCCTCATCTCATGGCTAAATTAATATGGCGACAGAACTTAGAGTACAAAGCTCCTATTTGGTTTGTATTTTTATTTGGTAAGGGTTAGGTACAAGGGATTTTTAGTATTATTATTATTAACTTTGTTTATAAGCCTGCCCTTGTTTTTAGGAGAGATCAGAAAGCAAAATCCAGCATTGCAAAATAATTGAAGCTGTCAAATTTACTAAGAGGATACAATTTTTACATCTCAGTTACAAAGGAGAATTTCATATATTATTTTTAGAAATAGTCTAACTATTCATTTGAACTGACACTTTGTATCTTGGGACTCACATTGCAAAAGTAGCTCAGACACATGAAGTCCACAGCTTCCTCTTTCCTGGTTAGAAGCTGCAAGATTGGTATTGGATTGTACGGATCCTGAGGCATCAATGTTTGGATGAAAAGTCAAAGGAGTTCCTGAAGGAATGCTTCAGAATTGAGCACTGTTGGCAACCGCAACCACTTTTGTTCTCACCTAATAAACATGCCTAATGAGCATACATTAGCACTAGATAACGGGTCTGCACAGATGTGTGGTGTTGGCAGCTGGAAAAGAAAGAGCACCCCTAAGGCTCAAAAGGTTTTCCATTGGGGAAAGTGGAAAATACTGTAGCAGTTTCCCCACACATTGTTTGTGAGGAAAAACATGAGTTCTTAGCACACACTCCGGGATGAAGGGGAGCTGCACTACAGATGAGGTTCCCATGCTGAGGAGTCACATAGGCAAGTAGATGGACTAAACACAGTCCCTCCTCAGAAGATACTATTATACAAATCAGTGAAGTGTACAGCCATAAGTACAAGCTAGGCTATTAGTTGCATTAAAAGCTCTAACTTGTATCCTGGGCAATGTAGAGGGTCATAAAGGAGAGTAAGAATCCTCCATCCCACCTCACCTTCATGCTTCTGCATGGGCTATTTAAATCTTTGGTCTAGGGACACAGGAATATTAAGGTGCTGAGAACCCACTATTCCCTATTCAGGGCAGGTAGGCAGAGAACAGGTTGGGAATGGATGGAGTCATACAGATCCGAGAAGAGAGGAAGTAATCTGATCCTGATAGAAGCAGATTGTTTCTCTCCAGAAACAGAAGGAGACAGACCAGGGAGAGAATTACGTCTCTCTGAGGCACAGTTCCTTCACTGCACTATCCTATATATGGGGCTTCTAGTAAAACCACATCTAGGCCATAGTTATCAAAGACTGAATTTGGCATACACTGGGTCATGCCATGCTGAAACCATTGGCAAAACTCGCATTGGCTTCAATGAGGCCAGAATTTCACCAACAGGAAGCAAGAAAAACTATATGTAAACATTTTCTATTATTTACTTTAATATATTTTATTTTTTCATACAACTATTGAAAAGAATAAAAAATACCCATTAAACCACCAATCCATCTTTATATTGATGCAGGATTGTTTGCTATAGTACATCACTTAGTGTTTTGTTCACTTCAGATTGAAAGATCCTAGATGATACATTTATTCCCCTGGGAGACTAATCTAAATTCCAATAGCTCTACCTGAGACAGGATTTTTTTCTTGCTATTCAGCGTAATGTTGCCTTTCTTAATTAATCGTATCACTTCTAGTTATTCCTCAGCATATCATGCTAATTCCTCTCCATTCTTGGTGCTATCCTTCAAATTATAGGGACGGCTGGTAACACCACCTATTATGACGATAGCTCAACATTTCCCATTATAAGACCCTGCTTTCAGTTGCTTACAACTTTGCCAAACTATTTGGGCTGAAATTTTCCATGCTGGAGGTCTCAGGTGGAGTTATTTTGGAAAATTTTGGCCAAAATGGTTTAACCATTTCTGAGAACAAGGCTAAAGAAAACTGCAGTATTTTACCTAGTTTAAAAAATTCTGGCAACCTTTGCTTTGAAACATTCTCATGCCCCATGCTTGGAGCAGAGAGAATATTCTCAGGAAGGGGTCCTGTGGAAAAAACAATAGAAGGCAACCATAATTCTCTCTCTTTCTAATTTTTAAGTGCTCAAATATGCAACCTTAATCATTTTCTTCTAATACAGCTTTGTTTGTGTGTGTAATATATATAGATGATTATCATGCCCCACTTATTCATTCCTTAACTAAGATGCAGGACTCTTTTAGCTCTTGGTCCTGCAACCTGAAATCAACAGTCTCCATGTAGGCACATGGTCTGCCCATATTACAGATTGAAGTACAGATACCTAAAACTTTCTTTATAAATCAATCCCTTCAGCCCCTGATAATTCCAGAAGCACTCCTATGAATATTCTCCAACTAGTCAATATATTTCTGGGCTCCAAATGGCCAAAAGTGAATGTAATATTCTTGGCATGGCCACACCAAGCCTATATATAGATAACATTTATATGTAGAGGGACTGCATGACATAATAACCTTGTGTACACAGACCAGAGCTTCACTTCTTTGCTGTCATATCTTACTGTAAACTCATGTCTAATTTACTGTCATCTACCCCTTTCCGGGCTTTCCCATTGACTATCAAATTTGATATTTTCCATGATGCATTTTTCCTAAGTTGAATCTTATTTTGTTACATGCTGCCCATATTTCTAATTTATCTGGGTCCCTTTGTGTTATTTCTCTGTCTTGACTGGAGTTCACACAAGTCTTCTCAATTTAGAATCATCTACAGATTTCATTAGAAATGCTATTTACTCCCTCCTGAAGAGCATTAATGAAGATGTTAAATAAGACTGGATCTAACAGATCCCTGTGGTATTACACATTCCAGTTTCAGTCTGTGTCCTTATTCATGATTTTATCTGGCCATTGTGAATGTCATGAGGAATTAACACAAACATTTTGTGCAGTCAAAAGAAATGAATAAAAAGTACATACAACATATTCCTCTCATGACTGAATATATTATTCCTTAACTACTTATTACACATTCTGTAAAAAGAAAAATCACCAGCCTTTTAAAAGAGACTGTTTTTTCAAGGCTGAATTTTTTGATGTAAAAAAAAAAAAAATTCAAATATTTGTTTTCTAAACACATTTCCCCATGCTGAATATGAGCAGTTGAGTAAAGTAAAGTAAATTCCAAAGGGCTAGCAAGTGAATGCATCTTCCCCTCTGTTGTGATCCTCCTGGCAGTCCCTAAGGCTCTTTCTATCCCTTTAGGTTTTATCTTAGGTCCATCATCATGGTATTTCAAGCACCCCTGGTATATAGTGCTGTGGTGTCTGAGCAGCTATGCCCCCACTCCAAGGGCTAGGAAATATGAAGTAGTGGATTGACCAGTCTATGAAACTAATGGGAGTAACCAAACAACACTACAGCAGACATTGTAAGTTCTGTTTAAATAAATGCATAGGCAGTTAGATCTTGGAGAAATACTAGTTGTTAGATTTGATACAGTTCTTTTTAGCTTCTGTGGCATTACACAAATAAAGTTTGTCCCCTTGAGAGTCTCTTTAACTGAATAATTTCTTCATAGCAAAGCTTCTGCCTAAAGAATACCCACACAATTAAAATATTACACAGGGTCAAAAACATTACACAGTACTGCCCCCACAAACCTCGTTACATGGGAAATGCAGATATCTCTGCAAGTTCCATAGGGGGTGGGCCATAGTAGTAGGGGCTTGATCCTGCTCCCATTGACTTGATTAGGTGTAGGATCAGGCTGTATCTCCCCAAATCCTTCTCCATGCACACAGGACAACCCGAGTGATTCTGCCACATTTGGACCACCCCAGCTCCAGAGGAGGGGGCAGGATTTGCATATAATTTTTTATATTTTGTTGAATAAAAAGATTACTGGACTTTATCTTCTACAATTTTTCTCTTTGGTAATAAAAAAATCTGTGTCCTTTTGAAGAGATTTGGCTGTAGTATAGTAATAAAATTCTTTTTAAACATTTAAGAGTTTTCAGTTTAACCTAGTCTGTTATAAGGATATATTGCCAGATTGACAGAATGTAAAATACAGGAGCAGCTAATATTTAAAACTATGTAAGTCTAAATCATATCTATACACACTCATGCAGTACTTACTTAAGAGATGAGGGAACTGGTTCCGAAAATTTTAAGAACCATGTCACATTTCAAACCAACATGTATCTTGGCTCTCAGCAGGTGGATGGTAGCAGAAGGGGCCTCTGCTACCATCAAACCTTATGAATTCCAGAATTTCCTTCACACTAACGTAGGCAGTGCATTCTTGGACAATTCTAATCCAGTAAGTACCAGAGCCAATGATGGTAGCCAAACAATCTCATTGTGACAGATATGACAATTTCTTGCAATATCCTTCATTAGTTTATAAATTATTGTGGTCCAGGATTGTATGTAACCTGTCTGGGAGACAGATGTGCATATATTGCAACCCCATGCAGTATTTTTGGGATCCATTGTTTTAAATGAATGTTTTCTGTATGAATGTTTACTGCATGGGGAGAAGTGGGTGCTACCACAGCTCCTCCAGGAACTAAAAACAGTGGGTGGTGATTCAGAAAAATCAGTCAGGTTGTAACCCTGCCCAGAGAGGGACCACCTCCTGGAGATGCTCACATATGCACCTCTACCCCGATATAACGCTGCTCTCGGGAGCCAAAAAAATCTTACTGCGTTATAGGTGAAACTGCGTTATATCGAACTTGCTTTGATCCGCCGGAGCGCGCAGCCCTGCCCCCCCCGGAGTGCTGCTTTACCGCGTTATATCTGAATTTGTGTTATATCGGGTCGCGTTATATCGGGGTAGAGGTGTACTAGTTCAAACTAGATTCTCCAAAGACCAACAGAGGAAGTTTGGATAAATAGCCTACGTTTAAACTGACTCAAGGCCTTCTTTCTTATCCAGCGCATGGACAGGACCTGCTGTCCAAGGGAGGTCCCCAATCCTTAGGGAAGGTTTGGATATCTTGACCTACTAGGGCCCCATAAGACTCATGGGTGACTGCTAGTAAGCTGTTCGTATGCATGTAGGCTCTTAAATACGTGTTCTCTTAAATGCTTTTACTTTAAGAATAAAGCTTGGAAGGAACTATGTGGTAACTTACAACTGCAAGCAATACACTGGTCATAGCCTTGGGAGAATAAGTAAAGTGTAGACAGTGGCCTGGTTAGACAGTCTGGCTTGCTGGGGATGTCACAGTGTAATCCAAGGAGCTCTGCAGCCTTAAAATCCCAGTCAGGAGGGAGTGAAACACGAGCCTTTTCCCAAGAGAGGTGACAGCTAAGAGACAGGAGCCTAAAGTGGATACCCTTGGTGGATCATGGTGGGGAATTACTTTAGAAGTGTACTTACCCTGAAAGATGGCCATAAAGCTAAGGGAGGAAAGTGAAAGAAGACTGGGAACGATTGAGAAAGATCAGATAGTTTTGGCCAAGTTTTTCAGGGCTTATCTGAAACTGCAATCATTTTGGCACTCACCCACCAGGATGAGCAAACCTGAAAAGAATGAGAAGGTTCAGTTTCTTTTAAATAAGTAATCAACAGTTCAAATATATAAACTTAGTCTAGAAATCAGTTTGGAAAATTCACGAGAACAGACTGTTTCATGAGATTTCTGGTTTCTCGTGTGTGGTCCCAGACAAACTGAGGCCACAGTTGTTTTTTTACCTAAACAATTCACTAGACTCCACACTTATGGGTATTATTAGGATTCCATTGACTGCTATAGAACTAATCCAGATTTAAACCAATATAAAAAAGAGCAGAATCACGCCCTCATCTTTTAAGAAGCTGTGGATGAGTCTATGGGCAGATTTACTGCCTCTCCCACAGAGAAAGTGATACAGCTGTCAGTAGTGTCAGAAAAAAAATCACAAAGATGCCACATGATAGAATGTGTAGGAGTCCAAGGCAAGGACTGCCTTTAAAAATAGCCTCTTTGTTGCACTGAGCATCCTAGGCCAACTGCCAGACGAGCTGATGCCAGCTACGGCAGAAAAGTACCAAACCTATCCCAAAGCAGGCAGGTATTTTATATGTTGAAGCTTGCTAGCATTTTTGAACTATTTCAGACTGTCTTTAATACTGTTGAGCAATACATTATTGCTGTGTGTGCTCATATGGTATTGCTCTAAGTGACACTTTACAATATTCATCTTCCTTCTGGCACTTTCATTTCATGCTGCACAATTTTCATATGGGCCACTGAAATATACAAAGTATTAATCAAAGGTTTTCAATTAAACTCAGTTTTGGCAGCAAATTAGCTCAAGCACAAGTCCCTATAGAACTCAGTTCGCAGGTGACTTGATGCACAGCAGTGATAATCTAAAGGGAATGAAAAAGTGCAAACAATGGCAGGCACCAAAGACAATAGGACTGCACAACTTTTAACAAAGGGCAGAATTTGGACTACAAATTATTCGCAGTGAGTGACGCACAAACCAGAAAAAAAAACCCACTGTTTGACTCTCAAAATCTAGACTGAGCTTTCAGGACTGGATATTACATGTAATCCAAGCACATCTGATAAGGACCTCAAGACACAGTAAATATAGAACAACATGATGCTATTTTATAGTCACTTTTTCTAAACAGAATCACACTTTAAACCCTGGTGAGGAGATTTTGGTAATTGTTTTATTTATTTGCTTAATGGACAAAAAGAAGTAAGAAAAAATAAAAATACATGCCCCCATATTCTGTGCTTCAGGATATATATGTTTGAAAAATAAAAAGTGAACACACACACCACACACACTTTTCAAGCACCAGACTCTGTGATTTGAAAAAATAAAAAGAGATTAGGGCATATTTACTGGTATTAAAAAAGTACTGGGAAGATTGATTTTATATCAATATTAATACCATACAACTGGAATGCTGCCAGTTTATTATTACATATACCATCTGGATAGAATTAAGTTAGCGACTCCAACAAACTGAGAGATCTCATACTGTACATTTTTAAAAATGGCATGAAGTTCAATGATAATAACACATCCTTACATGAAAACTGATTCAAGACAGGTTAACTTTAAACACAAGATGAAGGGTTTTTTGTTTGTTTGTTTGTGTGATGTCTGTTATTTCAGGTTCTCAAGGAAAAATAAGAGATATGGTTATTCAAACATACACACAGATTAGCACACCACATAGGTTAAAAACTGTATTTTTCTACATTGCTTGTAGTTTCTTTTTAATCTGAGGGTGTTTTAGTTAGAAACTTAACAGATGGTTAGGATTTTTCATAAGCTGTCGTGGCTGGCTGCTACATGTCTTTTTTTTTTTTTTAAGCAGTAAAACTTGCTTGGATTAAATTAAAAGAACCTGAACTAAAGCCTCTGCTGTTTGGATTGCTAAAACACATGAAAATAAAAGTCCTTGATCCCAAGGTCACATGTCCAGCCCACATGATTCAACGTGGCCTTAAGTCTTGGTCAGCAACACAGCTTCTCTCCCTCTGCACCCACCCATGGCATAGCACACAAAACTGGTATGAAAGACTGACCTTCAGGGCCAGGAACAGACTCAATACGGTCATTTCAGTGGAGACCTCATAGGTAAGATGCTTGGTCTATAATACAAGCAAGAGGCTGCCTGTGGCATTGCTCTCAGTTCACTCCCGCTAATCATTACGTACCAGAATGGTGTGATGAAGATGGTGCTGAGTGTTAGAGAGGAATTAAAAAGCAGATATAGTTTGGTTTTAAATGAAAATAAGACAAATGCTCTTCATAGTTCCTCACATTGCAAAGCATATAGCATCATTATAGGCCTTTAAGTACTTTATCATTAAAAGGCAAACCAGTTGGGAAAAAAATACTTCCACTTCAGAAATGTCATTTTTGAAAATGTACACAGAGGTTAAATTTTTTTCTGATCTTCTTTCACCCCTTCTCTTGTCTCTTTTCTTAAACCCAGTTTCTGCAATTAGCCAGACCCCTACTACCAGGCTAAGCCCCAGCGGAATCACATGCAGTTGCAGAATTGAAGCCCAAATTTCCAACGTTGACCAAAAAAATGACTTTTATCAAAGTCAAAAGTAATAGGAAGATGGAGCAATTTTGAAGCAGACTGCAGGAATTCATGGTTACAATTTTCAAAACACTCCTAATAGAAAATAGTTATCTAAATTTCCTAAAGTAAGTATGAAAAACATCCAAATATTTCTGATAGAATAATTTTTTAAAGAAAATAATTGAAATATTGGTCAGAATCTGAAATGTCCCTTTATTCTGTCCAAGGATATCAACACAAATCTGTCAAGTATCAGAGGGGTAGCCGTGTTAGTCTGAATCTGTAAAAAGCAACAGAGGGTCCTGTGGCACCTTTAAGACTAACAGAAGTATTGGGAGCATAAGCTTTCGTGGGTAAGAACCTCACTTCTTCAGATGCAAGTAATGGAAATCTCCAGAGGCAGGTATAAATCAGTATGGTACATTGGCCAAACTGGACAGTCACTACGCAAGAGGATAAATGGACACAAGTCAGATATCAGGAATGGCAATATACAAAAACCTGTAGGAGAACACTTCAACCTCCCTGGACACACAATAGCAGATGTAAAGGTAGCCATCTTACAGCAAAAAAACTTCAGGACCAGACTCCAAAGAGAAACTGCTGAGCTCCAGTTCATTTGCAAATTTGACACCATCAGATCAGGATTAAACAAAGACTGTGAATGGCTATCCAACTACAGAAGCAGTTTCTCCTCCCTTGGTGTTCACACCTCAACTGCTAGCAGAGCACCTCACCCTCCCTGACTGAACTAACCTCGTTATCTCCATACTGATTTATACCTGCCTCTGGAGATTTCCATTACTTGCATCTGAAGAAGTGAGGTTCTTACCCACGAAAGCTTATGCTCCCAATACTTCTGTTAGTCTTAAAGGTGCCACAGGACCCTCTGTTGCTTAACACAAATCTGCAGGCCAGTGTCCCGCTGCTGCTTGGCCCCCGTGTCCCTCCATGGACTCCAGTGCCCCGTAATCTGGGGTGCTACCCCCTGGCAGTACACCCCTCAGTCTCAGAGTCTCCCCTCCCCAGGGAACCCCCATCCCCTATCCCCATCTCAGTTGTAGGCTACTAGCCCCCATTCCCTAGGGCAGACTGCAGTATAAGCCACTCATCATAGGCAAGGGGGTTTTGGACCTGCTGCCTTTCTCTGCAACCCAGTACCTCTATGGGGCCTTGGACAAGGCCCTGCAGCCTGGGGAGTTGCCAGCCTGGAGCTTCCCAGCCCCTCTAGCCTTTCCCCAGCCCTGCATCATTCTAGGTATCCTGAGCATCCTAGGAGCCAGGCCCCTCTCTCTCTGAAAGCAGAGAAAGACTGACTGCTCCCTGGTCCACTGTCCTCTTATAAGGGCCAGCTGCGGCCTGATTGGGGCGTGGCCCAGCCATGGCTACTTCCCCAATCAGCCCAGGTTTTCCCCTACCACAGCCATCTCCCAGGGCTGTTTTAAGCCCTTCAGGGCAGGAGCGGGTTACTGCCCCGCTACAGATGAATTTGAACATTAAACCTGAAATCCTAAAACTTTGGGAAAATTTGGATTTGGATCCAGATTTCCCACTATCCCCCTTTGGAAGCATTTTAATTCTGTGTTTTGGTTCCACTTATAGTAAACATTTAAAGTTTGTATCCAGAGTCAGTTCCAGTGTTTTGGTTTGTGGCCGCCTCCTATATACACACAGAGCCTAAAAAAAAAGAGTCAACAGTAAATTGGCCATTATGACCAATGATCTATGGACAAAAAAGCCTGAAAAGCCATAGAGTCTCATTACATCTTCTCAGCTAAACAGCAATTGTCATGTATTGGCATAAAAGCCAACATGTCAGAATGCTGACAGCTCTTCCATGTCAGAGCTGAGATTAGAGCTCAGGAGTTTCTTGCTCCCAACCCCCTGCTTAGAACATTAGCTGCCACGGTGGATGGGAGAACCTGTGCTTTGACACCTGCAGAATTGATGACCTTTGAGGGCCCTTCTAGACCACATTCCTGTGACTGACAGAATTAGTGCACAAATTAAGCATGTAGTAGCTTAATTCTTTAAACAAGTCTGATAGCTATTACATCACCAAAGCAGTTGTTTATTTCTTTAAACACTTCACCACTGGCCTCTGCAGAATCTTCTGCACTATTGTGGAACAGGGTAGCATTTTTCAAAGCATTTTCCTTCCATTGGAATAAGGAAGTTCAGTGTTGACATATCTGTTACCTGGATTAGCAGTTGAGGTGTATTCCTATGTTGTACTGTGGATATATGGAGCAGCAATGATCAGTACATTTCTTTCTCTCTCTCATCAGTTAAAAGGGATTCATAATGCACATTCATTAGGTGTAGCTTTATCCAGTGTAACTGAGTATAACAAACTGACTGTGCTGCATCTTACAAACAAAGGCTATTTTTTTGTCTGTTCAAAGCCTACATAATAATGGAGGATTCTTTCTCTAGCTGATTTCCAAAAGAATAATGGCTCGGTACTTCTGAAAAATGTCCTTAATAAAAAAAAATAGAACTGTGAATCAATTATAGCAGGGATTTTAAAAGGTTTTCATAGTGTGGACCCCCTCTCAATATAGAGATTGTTTGCAGCCACTTCCTCTCCCATTTGCAATTGTACATCAGCTTTGTGTCAATTAAGCAATTACTTACATGGAAAAGTAAAATAATGTAATGACTGTTAAACTATCTTTTAATACAATTCAACAACTGGAAATGAGGAAGAGAGCCAGCATCATGTGACCAGACAGCTCACCACAGATTACCAGCAAATGCTTCATGGACTACCAATTTGAGGTGATGTCTCTTAAAAAATAAACAGCATATACAGTCTTCTTTTCTTCTATCATACAGAAGCTAGAAAACTGTTTCTGGTTCTCTTCTTGTTAGGTTGGTAATACAGTCTATTTTACCTGGCTGCCAACTGAGGTGACAGCCTTTATTATGGCTCTCTTGTACGATTACCACAAAGCTGGTAATGCACTAGGCTTTCACTCTTGCTCCATAGGGGAATGTGATTTTACAGTCCTATTAATAACCAGCTCGAAAAGTTAAGGGCTCAAAGCCAAAGGGAGAGCAGCCATTGTTATTGTTATTACAGCACAACAGTTTACATAAGCATAACTTAATGGGTTTTAAACATGAAATATATATTTGTAAACAGAATGCTCATGATGTCCCAAGTTAGTGAAGTGGTGCTGAGGAAATGCCTGGCTTAGTATTAATGACACTGTTAGGCTGCTTAAAAACATCTCTCTTTAAAAGCTTTAAACAGTCTGTTGGATGCGTTTCCAGCCGAGACAGGATTTGCATGGCTCCTTGGCAAGCAGGAGACTCTCCTTGTGGAGAGTTGTCTGTGGATCACAAGAGTCCAGTGTAAACTCATCTCTGAAGTAATCTTGTCACACCTTTTGTTCCATATACATGGG
Organism: Emys orbicularis; assembly: GCF_028017835.1. Taxonomy (NCBI): domain Eukaryota; kingdom Metazoa; phylum Chordata; order Testudines; family Emydidae; genus Emys; species Emys orbicularis. The sequence goes on along the minus strand of NC_088688.1, from coordinate 75,879,964 downwards.
AGATGCTTCGGGGTGCAGTGCCATCAATATGACATCCAGCGCTATATCTCCTGTTTGGAGTCTCTCTGCTGTCTGGATGAAATTGCCTGGATGAAATAGGAATCTGGATGAGAAGCACCGAACTACGATTTATTCAGATGTGATGGTGAAGTTGTTAATTGGCTGAGGGAAGCACTTGAAGGAATTAACAAGGGCTTTGTCCTTAACTGAGGGCATTTGTTCTCTGGTTACCAAGATGTGGGCACCACCTTGGGATGCTGCTGGACTCATCCCTGCTTCTGGGCCTCCTGAATAGTAGTAGAAATGCCCAATTCCATCTTTGGCTAGTCAAGAGACTTAGCCCAGAGTTTCCATGAGGATTATTGCCAGCACAGACTTTTGAAATGCATTTTATCTGGGGATGACTCTCAAGGCCATCCAGAGACCGAAGGTGGTTCAGTAGACAGTAACCCACCTTTTAACAAGAGTACATCACACTAGCACTTATGTTCCAGGTTCAATTCTGCATCCTGGCTCTTATTGGCAAAATCCTAAACGGAATGAGGCCACCTTTCACACTAATTTAAATTTGGTGGCTTCCATTAGTGTGCATGTTTTGGCTCTTGTACCCCAGGCTGTCTTTTCTGAGATTTGGGGACAGGGTGTTTGCAGTGGAACATCTTAACTGTGGTGGAATTCAGGTAGCAGGCTGAGCTCAAGTGCTGTCACTTTCGAGACATCTCTTGGTACAGGGTTTTTTTCTTTTCTTTCTGATTGGTGGTATGGAACTGGTCTGTCCTCACTCTTTTAGGAACATCATTTTGAGTGAGAAAATTGGGGAGAAGGAGAGTTGAGTAATTCATGTGCTTCATAACTATGGAAAAAGTACTGTAGCAGGGCAGTAACCCCACTCCCCTGAAAGGGTTAAAAGCCAGCCCTTGGAGAGGGCTGGGGCTGAAAGCTGAGAAGAAAAGGCCGATTGGGAAAGCAGCAACAGCTGGGGCCACGCCCCAATCAGGCCACAGCAGGCCCTATAAAAGGGCTGCTAGCCAGGCGTGCAGGTAGAGTCTCTCTCTCGTGAAGAGAGAAGGACTGGGCTGCTTGGGAGCTGAGGAGGGTACCTGGAGTGGAGCAGGGCTGGGGGAAGGCCAGAGGAACTGGGGAGCTCCAGCCTGGAAAACTCCCAGGCTGCAGGCCTTGCTGAAGGCTGGGAAAGGTACTGGGGTTGCAGAGGTGCAGCCCAGGGTAGGCAAAGGCAGCAGGTCCTAGCCCCCTTGCCGATGATGAGTGGTTTACAGACTGCAGTCTGCCCCAGTGAGCGGGGGCTAGACGATGACTGGCAGTAGCCACTGAAGCAAGGTGGAGATAGAGGGTTGGGGGCTCCCCTGAGAGGAGTGGGGGTACTTCCAGGAGGCAGCACCCAAGGTAAAGGGGCACCGGGATCCAGGAGGGACACGGGGGCTTGAGGCATGTGGGATACCGGCCAGCCGAGGATGCTCCAAGGCTGGAAAAGCTAATTCCCTGGATGACCAGCGGGAGGCTCCGCACTAGTGAGCCACAGTACCCAACTCCTACAGTGAAGAGCATCTCAAAATAATGAATAATAATAAATGTGTACATTGCACAGAGTCCTCTTAATTTTTGGACTCCCCTCCAGACACAACACAGTCTGGATAAAATTACTTTACAAGCAGATTGACATATTGCACAATTATTTTCATAGTGGGGCTCTGGGATGTCAAGATTGTTCAGGTATTTAATTTTTTGTTCATGAAAGGCACGATGTTCAACAAGTCAGAGTTCAGGATTTGTCAAATTTGAATTGTTACCTTTAAAACCAACAACTAGGACTTCTAAAGGGTGATACATTGCTACAAAGTGGCATGTTGCATAGCCAGGCTACATAGCTGGAAGGCTTTTCTTTTGCATTTAGACAGCTGAAATCAAATTATTTTTCACAGCTGTGATCAAATATTGTTAACTGTTTTCTAAGAATGAAGAAGAAAAAAAAATATGAGGGTAAAAATACAATAAAGTTAAAGCAAGTGAAAGGATTTCTTTATGTGATGACTCTCCCTTCCATCCCTCTTTCTTCTACCAGCAGTTTGCCTCTGACAGACGTTTTCAGTATAGTGGCTTTTATCCATAAAGAATGCAGGAGCAACCAGTCTGTATTCCTTTCATGTGTCTTCCAAAGGAAATGACAATGATTCTTACTCCTTGAATGCCCCTCTCTCCCACTTTGGAAGACAAAACTATAGCTTTAGTACTGTAAATAAATAATTAATTCAACACATCACCAGAATAACAAAATTTTCAACCAAGTTCTCTCTGTATGGTATCTGGAAAACAGCAAGATGCTGTTTTAGATACTGACAGTTTCCCAGGCAAGTAGTGTAAATTTGCCTTGTGAAAAAAAATGTTTTAAATAAATATGTTGTATCTACAACATATATATGAAATGCAGATGACTTGTATGTATTTGGTTAGTTCCTGTAAAATGTACATGGTATAAAACTAGATGTATTTTAAATATACTTAAGATACTTATATTTAAATTAAGAAAGAAAACATTACTTAAAATACACTTAAAACATTAATTTAATACCAAGTGTTTGTATTGCTATGGAACTTTTATGGTTTTGAGATATTCATTTCAGTTTGGGAAAATGGAACCAGGGAAGGTCAGGCTATAATGGTTATTGGTGCATGTTCTTTGAACCCCCCAAACAAAAAATGTTATATGGGAGCAAATAAGCAGATCTATTTCCCACCACAATCCAGCAATACACACAGGTCATTACTGATTTGTATGATCTATATGACTTTGAACACAGACTATCTCAATAGTAATGAAAATACTCATAAACTTAGACAGGATTCACAGAGTTAGACCACTCCACACTTTTGTAAATATGTCGCCAAAGCACTGCTGAATCTCACCTGGGTACTCACAGCACAAAATACATTTTCCAAGTACAAATTGGTTGGCTAGCCACTTACATACTCCATGGCAGCTATAATTGACCACAATTTTTCACATGCTGAGTTTGTGAATCCCAAACTGAAATACAGTAACAATCTCCATTTTCCTTTTAAATAATTCATGCTGTGCTACTAAGACTGCAAGGGAAAACAAATAAAAAAACATGCAAACCCAACATTAACAAAGTCCAGTCCCAGACTATGTGTTTACTAGCCTCAGAGCAGAATTAAATTCATAGATGAGAGAAACTCAAGAAGTTCTGCCCTTATAAGCTTATCTGAAACCTATAGGAACTACTCATGTGTGTGAATGTTTGCTAGATTGGGCCCTAAAGGCACGTCATTGCCAAATTTCAGGATTCCCCCTACATAGGGTGACCAGATGTCCCGTTTTTATAGGGACAGTCCTGTTTTTTGGGACTTTTTCTTATATAGGCGCCTATTACCCCCCATCTCCTGTCCCATTTTTTCACAGTTGCTATCTGGTCACCCTAACCCTACAGCAATAAGGTACTAGATGTGTTTAAAAGAGATGAATGGTGCAAACAAATGTTCTAATTATAAAAGACTTATTTTCCACTCCCTTTTTATTCCAAAATGACAGAAACATTTTTGATTAAACTTTCCCAAAGAAGATTAACACTGAGAGAACAGGACTGAAAAGTTCCACACACAAGGTAGACATTTAAGAAAATTATAAGAAATTGAAAAAGACACTTTAGAAGGGAAACACATTGGCAACCTTAGCTATAGATATCACTACTATTAAAGCAATGGTCCACTTACAAGACTCCAGGCCAGATTTCGTCCTTCACTCCCTTTCTAATTTCCTAATTAAGACCTGATTCAGTATGGTAGGTAAGCACGTGTTGAATTTTAAGCTATGACTAGTCCCTGTGACATCAATGGGGACATCTTATGAGTTAAGAACATGCTCAAGTACCTTTCTGAATTGGTGCCTAAAAGGACATTGCTTGTCAAAGTAAATACGAAACCCTTAGACAAGATCAGAAAGATTTCATTGACATTAATTTCATCCTAAGTAAAACTGTATGTGTGTGTGTGCGCATGCGCGCACACATGTATGCATGAAGTTTTATGTCTAATCCTATTTTAATCAACCCAATTTGAGTGGATTATAAAACATGGTTTTATTTTTACTTTCCATTCAGAAATACCTTTCAGGAATAAGTGCAGTTGACCTATATTCTATGAACCCTTCTTCAGACACCTAAACATGTTTGTATGAAATATCAGAAGTGTTGTTTCCAGTACGTCAATGCATGAACCCAGTTTGCAGTAATTTCAATAAGGCCAAGTTCAACTGTAGTTAGAATAACATGGGATTTATCAGTATTATTATCTGAATACACGGACCTGAATATAACATGTACATTCACTCTATTGGTACTTGTTGTCAATATATACTACACATGAGGGAATCAGATCTGCAGGGCAGCTTTTATTATATTTGGTTTCAAAGATAAAGTAATACTTCTGGCAAAACACTTTTCTAAGTATGCATATTCCTAGATGCTCAGAAAGCCCTTGAATTATACAATACCAAACCAGTTTATTCAATTTAACATTTATACATGGGAGGCTTCATCGAAGTTCAACTTTAAGTCTTACATTTTTATCACTAACACCTTCAAATCAAACCAGACCAGTTAGTTTTAAATCTTTCAGTTCATCAGTTATAAAGTATATTGTTCCTCAGTCAGATCTAAAGGGGCTTCTTTCTATATCCCACTGGAAATCCTAATTAGCAAATATGTCATTTCCAATAGCATTTCAAATCAATAGTAATTAGGACATTGCTAAATAATTTGTGATCAGATAGAGCTTTGTGACTATTAAAAGATGCACTGGATATAATGGGATACTTAGTGTACTCATTGCTGGTAAATTCCACAACTTCAGAGCAAAGTGGAGTGTGAGTACTGAAGAAACTTTTGGTGAGATTTTGTATGCACTGAAGTCCTTTATATATAGGAACTACACTGAAATGAGGCATAGATTTCCTCTACACTCTGTAGTTGTAGATGTAGGAGGCTATAGGAGTATTAGGGGAACATACAATGGACCAAATATGATATAACATCTGCCTGTGAGAAATTAGCTCAATAAAATTATAACCTTACCATCACAATAGTTTCTTTATTTATGCTACCCAGTTGTTGGCCAGTAACAGGTGTCTGGACTCTCTTTCAGGGAACCAAGCCAGGGCAGGTTATGGCTGGAACTGGTTGAAACCAGTTGCCTTTTTTTGGAAAATACTTTGAACTGTAAGGATGCATTCATGAGAAGACATTACTTGGGATGCTGTAGTAACCAGTTAGAGGCATGAGTTCACGGTTCGGTATGTGTCCACAGAGCAGTCACCCTGCCATCACAATCATGTTTGCACATCCACACCCATGATGCTGCTTTTTTGTATCATATGTTCTGAGCAAATCTGGGCAGCTACCCTATAGCAGTGCATCAGGAGAGAGAGTTCATGGAGAACATACACTTACAGTGGTACCTGTATCATGAAAAACAATGAACTCCACAATGGTCTTCTGCACAGATAACTGCAAGGAGGTAGAACAAGCCAAGCCAGTTGCACTGGATACACACCAGATGCCTTGTGATTACTTAGCATAGAAACCTTTCTTTTTTGAGGGTTCATCCTGTGCTCCATTTTCATGAAATATCTAGGAAATGGTGTTGGATCCTGGGGACTTCTGGAACTTTTCCCCTCTTTCCAAACATTCCTCTGGGCTTTCTGAAGGCTCACAGAAGACCTACAGATATCACTTAGAAGCCAGTGCTTCTGGGAGCTGTGACAGGAACTATGGGATATGTATCCAGAGCACAACTGAAATGGTGAAGCAGGGCACAAGTGTGAATATGTAGGAAAATTGCACCTAAAACAGCATGACTAACAAGGATATGCTACACTATCACTAGGATTTCTTTTATTCCTTCTGTATTTAAAGAATTTCGTCTTGTTTTCCATAACCCTACTGACAATAGATTTTTCATTTATACTTTCAGCTGCCCTTTTCAATTGCTTGTATTTCATAATTGCTAATTCACATTTCTTTTTGTTTCAATTTCTCTGATGAAGACAGGAAAAATTTATGGATGCTCTGAAAAACACTAAGATAAACTTGAACCTGGAACCAGTGAATGTAGAGGTTTTTATACAATTTCTATTGTATGGAATTTATTCAAATGTAGTGTTTATGTAGTGACAGCTTAAAGGTGTATATTTGTTTGAGTTTTATGTCATATGAATGCTGTGAATTGTGGTCTGAAGGTTAAAAGACCCCAGAAAGACCCCATTTAAATTGTGGGTGTGGTTGGGCCGATTATTTCATTGCCCACAGACATAGAGGTAACCAATTTGTGATGGAACTGATCAATGATCCATTCATCCTGCTTTCCTGCCTCTGACAGTTCATTATATTGAACATCTCTGAAATGCCAAAGAACATATTTTCACCTGGTCCATTGTGCAATGTAATTGCCATTAGTTCTTGTAAAGCCTACAGGAAACTACACATTATTAATGGCCAGGTAGAGGGCCAATGGGGATTAATGGGGTGGCTGGACATGGTGTCCATTTAAGGTCCCTTTCATGCCTACATTTCTAGGATTCTAGGATTTAAGTATTTTTAATTGCTAAAATGGTTCAGAAGCATCAAATTATGTTGGTAGGTAGCCTCTGTAACTCTGTGATCTTATTATTGTTACTTCCATTCTCCTCCCTTCCCCCACTTGCTCCCTACTGTTTGTAATACTCATTTATTGTGTATTGTCTTAAACTATGGTAAAGTATATTAGTAGCACTTCAAGGTAGGGACTTATGTCTTCCTATGGGATTGTTCAGCATCCAGTACACTGGGACTCCAATCCTGGTACGTAGTCTATAAATTGTCATAAAATGACACAGGTTTCCCAGCTATGGAATGTCCATCAAGAGAGAAATTGGTTTGGGCACTCAGACAAATAAGATATTAGTTTTGTTCTTGAAAAAACTGTTAAAATAATTTCATGATACTGGCATTGTGCCATTTACACTGGTGGTGCATTTTTCTCCCAATGTTCAGAAAAGGATTTGATATTTATCACATTCTTGGGTTATGAGATTTACAAAAACACTTTTTCAGAAACTCCTCTGTGAGTGGTTTGCATATTCCATTAGCTCAGTAACCACTCTCCCTAAGAAAGTGTCATTAGCAGAGAATTGTGTACTGTGGAGTCAAAGAGGTGAATGTACTAGGATTTAACATGTTGGCTGAAAATAATGAGCAGTTTTGCTAAATTTAGCATGGGCATATTCTGTCTTTATATTATCTGTTTTCACAATTAATATACAAGTGTTCTCTGAGAACAAATTATTTCTGTAACTATAGTAGTCTTCCTGTTGCTAATGAAGTCCTCTAACATCACTTATATGAAGTATTTAGTTGCTACTGTGTAATAAAATCTAGCATTCCTGTGAATCTTAATTGATTTCTTCAGTCATATTAGCAAAAAGTAATGTATGATTCTCCACTTAATCTAGATGAAAAACATGATCATGTTTTTTCCAGAATAGACAAAACATTATCAATCCATTTCTGGTGCATAGAGTACTTTCCTTATTAAAGTACTTATCGTGGATAACCCTGTTACAGTACTTGTCGTCATTCTATTTTCAAGTAAGATATTAGCCAAAACTTGTCACCCTTGACAGTCAGACAATGAGGGTAAGACAATCTGTGTGCGCAAAACAAGAAAATAAAAACTTGTAAGCACAATGTCTGAAAACAGTGCGGATCTATAAATTAAACTCCTGCAATTATAGACAGCTTTCAAACACTGCAAATATATATTGTTTTTAACCCAGGAATTTTCAACACAAAGATTTAGTCTCCTTTTGAGAACAGAAATTGAATGGCTTTATATTATGTGCAGCTTCTACAGACAGTTATAATTTGATAATTATAATTTGATCCATAAATTATTTTTAAGTCTTTGGAATTGCAATTTCATAAAACAGAAATTTAGGGCTGAGTCTAGCAGGGTGTTCAGTGCTTCCTACTTTTTGCTGAGTACGTTCCAGAAACAGACAATGAAAATCTACTTATTACAATAAGAACATCAATTCTTTTATAACAAAGTAGTCATAGCTCTTGGCACATAAAAGGATAAAGAGAGAATAACGTGTAATCTGTTTAAATAAATAAATAAATAAATAAATATAACAAAGATTAAAATTAATATAACACAAAAGATGGGAGACAGAGAATTGGTAGGAGAATAGAGGTCAATGAATAAATCTGTTGATCTTGTATATAAGCTGGAGGCAAAGTTTTAATATGTTAGAGGAGGCATTAAGAGTGCTTTAGAGCAAAGTAAACAAACTATAATTCCTCTTTAAAAGGAAACTCTGAGGAGCAAGAAGTGGTCAATGTATTAACACCAGAGAATGTTCAAAGTTCTGAGAGTAAAAAAGAACTGTCTTGGGTTTGGAGAAAGGCCAAATGAGTGTCAAAAACAAAATAATCAGTTAAGGCTTACAGGGGAAAGATTAGTCCAGCAAAACAGACTAAGTTAATGACTGGAGTTAGGGGGAATAAATAGGGCTTTGAAAAATCTGAGAGGTAAATTTTTGGTCTGAGCCTGTAAGGGCAGAGCTGTTTCCACTCCCATTGATTTCAAAGGACTTGGAGTGTGTTCAGCACTACCATAGGAGCACGGTCTAACTGCGGAGGAGAACAGTGTTAAAGATAATTCTAAAATTATGCTTTTTAAAATTGTGTTTAACAAGAAAAATAAGGAGAAGGAGGTAGGGCAATTAGGATCTTGTAATTATTGATCAAAAGCAGGCAAGAGATCCAGTTGTATAAAGATGAACACTCACATCAACTGTTCCAGATGATCTGCATACCAGAGAGTTAAAGGAAAACTGCAATGGAAAAAAATAGCTTCTATTAATTTACTCTCATAGTAAAACACAATTAATTTAACTAATAATATTTTTAAATGTTTGCTATTTTAAATTTTGGATCTGATACAATTAGACAGAGTGTATCCGTATTGTAGTCCCGATTGTGTCTATCAGGACAAGAAAATCCGAGCTTCACGTACATACATACGGAACAGCAGGACTTGTTGATGGTTCTTTTTCTTCTTTTTCAGAAGGCCCAAAAACTTGTCTCTCTCACCAACAGAAGTTGGTCCAATAAAAGCTATTACCTCATCCACATTGTTTCTCTATGTCCAATTTGAGTCTAATAGGAGCACTTTATAAAAGTTACATTTTTCACTTTTTCTTATAGCAATTCCATGAGCTGTGCCCATACTTTCTGGGTCACTTTGTGGATCTGTCAGTGAGATATCAAATGATTTTTTTCAAGGGATCATCATACAGTGGTCATCATTAAAAAGTCAACATTTGCCAAGACTTATCACAGTTATTTTCCTTGATAAATAATGTATAATGTCATATCTTAGGGCTGGTCCACACTAAGCCCCCAGTTCGAACTAAGATACGCAACTTCAGCTACGTGAATAACGTAGCTGAAGTCGAAGTATCTTAGTTCAAACTTAAAGGTACTTACCGCGGGTCCACACGCGGCAGGCAGGCTCCCCCGTCGACTCCGCCTACTTCTCTCGCAGAGCAGGATTACCAGCGTCGACGGCGAGCACTTCCGGGATCGATTTATCACGTCTAGACAAGACGCGATAAATCGATCCCAGAAGATCGATTGCTTGCTGCCGAACCAGCGGGTAAGTATAGACGTGCCCTTAGATACAAGGACCACTATTCCAACTTGTCTTATATGATGCCTTAACATTTGAAGGATTGATGTTTAAGGACAACTGAATCTGAGATATTACACTTCTCATATACAGTACAAAGAATACAAATGGAACTCTGCATGGGCATAATGATTTGTTTGCATAGGTTCATTTGCAGGCACGGGGACACATTCATAAACAATATTACCCCAGTATTTGTAGTATTCCAGGTATTTCCTGTAGAAAATATATGGAAGTAGAAGGAATACTACAAATATTGAGTTTGCTTTATGTTTCTAAAGCAAAACTGGAAAATTTGTAAGAGTGACCATGGTAGCAATTTGTTGTGTCTTTGGCATATGCTGACTTTGTAATGATAACCACGGTAGAATATGTCTATACTCTCACATGATATGAAAATCATAAGACAAAATGTTAGATTTATTTATTTTTTGTTTCACCTCAGTCAGAGAAAGAAATATTATGTATCCATGAAATCAATGGCACCCATTTCACAGCATTCACCCCAAGAGGCCAATTGCTGCTCAACTCTAATTTAGGATCTATTTCTACAGTTGGCCAAAACAAACATTAATGTTCATCAGTTGGGTTAGTGACTGAGGATAGAAACCATTTTGAGGGCCTGGTTTTCATTTACACTAAGGCTCCTTCATACCACTATGGCAGTGTAATGTGTCATTAAAATGGGTCTGAATTACATTTTACACCAACTCAGAGCATTTACACTCACTTTTTACTGCCAGTGCAGTGTAAAGAGGTTTAGTGTAAATGTGAATCATGCCCTGAGTATTTTGATCTTTTCTCTACATTTCTTTTTTTTACCCTCTGTCCTTCATTATAACTTTGGCTACACAGATGATGCTCTAGTTTTATTTGCTGCCTGGGCTATGTGCAGGGGCTTTAAAAGGAGATTTACATAACATGTTAAAGTGTTTCTCTGCTTGCCTGTATGACGGATTGAGACAACTACACTCATGCTCCTAACGATTGCATTCAGCATTAAATTCAATGTTCTGGGTGTGCAAGCATTCATATTCTTGCAGTTTCCTGTGATGTTGTGATGACCATTTAAATGTTGTCTACAAAATATAATGCATGCATATTTCATGTTTAAATTCCCTCTTCCAGCAGATAGTATCTGCAAATTGTATGTATAAGCAACAGGAAGAGGAAGATGCAGTTCTGTCTCATATTTAAATTGCAGGCAAACATCTCTCTAATGTAGCTTCACTCAACTTGCTTTTGCGTGTTGCCCACCCCCAGCCTCTTCACGCTGCCAAAGATGCTAGTCTTTAGACTTAATTTGGTAGCCTCTCCCACAATCATCTTCAACTTATCTTCCATGCCAACTCTAATGTTTGAAAATGCCCTCCCTGAGACAGGCCAACACGCTACTACACTCTTCTCATACACATTTCTTTGTAAGACACACTTCTGCCACAATACTTACAGGAAATTAGTCTCATAGACTTTAAGGCCAGAAGGGACCATCATTATCATCTAGTCTGACCTCCTGAACATCGCAGGCCACAGAACCTCACCCACCCACCCTTGCAGTAGGTCCATAATCTCTGGCTGGGTTTTTAAATTTCCAAATCTTGATTTAAAGACTTCAAGTTACAGAGAATACACAACTTACTCACTATTAGTCACCTAATATTGACTTGGTAGAGTGGCAGTTGGCCATATGCACAATAAAGCAAAACATTACAAATGCCTGTATGTTGACCAACTTCTTTCCTCCCTCCCCCATATTATTTTATTCTGTTTGTTTTTTACAATCAAAGGCCTTCAGGGCATCCCGATCACACTGTAGGCATTAATATAATTAACAAATAATAACCTGATGAGTTGTGTAGTCTCAGTTACCTTTGTATTTGTTCAGCATGTGTGTGTCTCACTGAAGTATTTATTCTTCTTTCCCAGGATCTGTTGTAGTTTAAGGGACAAGTTTTCATACATTTCCAGACTATCCATTAGACCTTTATTCAAAACTCCATTAAGTTAAAAGCACTAACTCCCACTAGAATGGATAGTTACCTCTCTCCCTCAATTTGTACCTGCAAAAAAAAAAAAAAAAAAAATTAGATTTGCACTAAAATTCTGGTCACCACTAGATAATATATACTGGGTAGCAGACTGCTTCTCTAAATGTCAGTATCCATTAGCCATGTCTATAAATCTTAATTAATGAATGGCAAAGGGAAACTTCTAGAAGAATATTTGGATAGGGTAAATATATAGAAACACAGAAATCAGAGATGAAAAATACCAATCAGAACATTTGGCCCATCTTTGTAAATGAAGAATTGATTAATCAATACAGTATATTTTTAGTGGCTTTTTTCCAATCTAATTTTAAAAGTCCAAAATCACAATGATAAAGGGTGTTCACTACTTCTTTTTGCAGATTATTCCACAGTCTAATAGCCCTCACTTTCCTGATAGTCAACCTAAATTTTTCAGTTACTCCTCTCCATCCTCCATTGCCTTTTACCCTTTATTTATAGACTCAGTCAGTTTTCAGTCCACATAACTACGTTCCTGACCAAGCCAAACTGAATTTTCCTATTAAGATTTTCCTGTATTGAAGACTCTCAACTACTTTTGCTACTGTACATTTTAATTTTCTTGGTGTATTCTTGTCTTACCTGGCTGCATATGATGAGAACAACTGACTATAGGCCAGACTCTACCACGGGGGTTCTCAAACTGGGGGTCGCGATCCTTCAGGATGTTATTACATGGGGGGGGTCACAAACTGTTAGCCTCCATCCTGAACCCCACTTTGCCTCCAGCATTTATAATGGTGTTAAATATATAAAAAGGTGTTTTTAATTTATAAGGAGGGGGTTGCACTCAGAGGCTTGCTATGTGAAAGGGGTCACCAGTGCAAAAGTTTGAGAACCACTTCTCTACTAGCTTTACTAATGCTAACTAGTATCTTATTCCAGTGGAACTACTTGGGGACTAACATGCTACCCATTGTATGTAACGATGGCAACACATTTGGAAACACATTAGTGATGCTTACATAGTGTGGTTATGGGCACAACAGAAAACCATTAGATAGTGCAGATAGACAGGCAGAGTTGATAGAATCATTTAAGAAGTCGTTCATTTCCCTTCTACTTTTGGAAAATTATAAACTTATTTTTTTCCATATTTGATGCATCTAGGAGCTGGGTATGGTTGCAATTTCCACAAACTCTTCCTCCAGTGCCAAAAGTCAGGATAGATTTCAATACTGCTGACACCTACACTAAGGAAATATTGGCAACTAAACTATATGTTAACTAAAAACAGAGAGGGTGATGGGCAATTATCTTCAAGTCATCAACACCCCATGAAAGAGCAGGGAATATAGTTACTCACTGAAATACACTTCTGCTTCTATTAATTTTTGTATTTGGCCTCTAGATCAGGGGTCTCCAAACTTTATGAGACGAGGGCCATATTAGATTTTTGAAGGGGCTTCGCGGGCCGAAGCGACTGTGAAAGAAATTAAATATATGCAAATATATGCAAAATCATTAAAAAAACAACACTACTCTACTGTGTCAGTGTTGCATTAAATTCTAAATCCGGTATAAAAGTTAATAGATGCAGGTACTGTGAAATCACAAAATATTTGTCAATAGATTAAAAATCATTTCACATAATTTTTTTTTATTTTAGTTCTAAAAAAATCACACATTTGTATCATACAAATACTGTTTGGTTCTATTAGTGCTGTAGTTAAAATTTAACCATTATGAAATTGCTAATTTCCATCTTCTTTACTCCATTTATTGGAGATGTAATTAAGCATCTGGCTTGTATTTTTACTCTAAGGCAGGGGTCCGTGCCTGCTCGGCTGCAGCAGCCGAGTTGGCTCCCCTTTTGGGGGGACACTGGCTCCCGGGGGCACTCAGCTGAGCTACCCCCCACACACACACACCTGCGCGAGCTGCTGCCTGCAGCCCCTCCCCCTGCCTACTCAGCTGCAGCCTACCTGTTTGCTTCTCCCTGTACCTGCTCGGCTGCCAGGGCCAGCTCCAGGCACCAGCTGAGCAAGCTGGTGCTTGGGGCGGCAGATTGTTGTAGGCGGCATTCTGCCCAATCCTAGGGCGGCACGGCCGCTTTTTTTTTTTTTTGTTCTTGTTCCGCTCCGGCCGCCCTGTAGCAGGCGGCGGCGCGGAGAACCAGAGCACCCTGCAGGGCAGTCCTCTTCCTTCCCTCCCCGCCGACCGGAGCGGAGCCCTCGTGGCAGGTGGCAGGAGGCGGCGCAGCGGGAGGGGCCGCGTGGCAGCGCCCCTGCTGTAGCCTTGGCCGCCCCCTTCTCTCTCTCTCCCGCCCGCTCCCTCCCCCTCTCCCCCAACCGGTCCCCCTGCACCCGCGCTCCGGCCGCGCCGCAGGTTGTTTTTTGTTTTTTGTTTTTTGCTTGGGGCGGCCAAAAAGCCAGAGCCGGCCCTGTCGGCTGCAGCAGCAACTCTCCCCTAAGTTGGCTCCCCTTTTGGGGGGACACTGGCTCCCAGAGGCACTCACCCCTCTGCACAGCTCAGCTGTGCTGTCGCCCCGCGTGAGCTGCTGCCGGCGGCCCCTCCCCCGCCTGCTCGGCTGCCTACTCAGCTGTTCGTTTCTCCCCTGTTGGTTGAAGGGACGGACAAATGGAAGCCCCGGCCCGGATCCGGCCCGCGGGCCGTAGTTTGGAGACCCCTGCTCTAGATGATGGGCACATTAGAAATATAAAGCCAGATTAATTGATCTGGGTTTTTTCTACCCATAATCCTGCCCTTCTTTCAACCCACTAGGTAGTTGCTGGATAGAAATACCATTTTCACAACCTTTTAATACTGAACTTGAGCCACAATACAAGTCTGACTAACGTTTGTGTCAAAATTAATTGGAAGTGAAACTACATTTCTATCAACATGTGGAGAAGCAGCTCCCCCAGTCCCTGGTAGTAGTGTAGTCAACAACTGAAAACCACTCATTATCAGCTGACTCCTTGGAATCCAAGAGACAAAAGAAAGTTTGGTCATATTCTCTGATGCTTGTAAGCAATCTACTCAGCACACATTTAGCAGTGTGGGATATGCCTTCTGTGATAAACTAAATGTCTTTCTCCACATCAACACTGAGCTTGCTAAGGTGGGAGTTGCACTTCCTTCATTTATAGTCTTCTTACTATAGAAGTCTGACCTCCTCAACTGACAAACATCACAATATATCTCTATCATTCTATCTGTGCTATAGGTTCTGATAGGTAGTAATATCTGTCAAGGGAAATAGCAGAGATAAATCTGGTCAAATGTGTTCTTGGCAGAGCTCTGCAAAGATTAGCAGTTTCAATTTCACTGGGGTTCATCCAAATCCTTTCTCCAATTTAGGGCTCAGGTAAGTTTTCATCTACTGAGATGCTTTCAGTTTCATGCTTGACGAAACTGCCAAACGCAGAGCAAAACTGCCATGATTTTTCTGGCTTTGCAAGAAAACTCCAGAATTTCACATGATGAACAGTCCCAAACCACAATCACAGATCCTTCTGAACTCAGGGAACTTTAGATCTGAATTACAAAGGGTTGCTCATGCTCAACCCTAACTTCTACCCAATCCATAAATAGATCCACATTCAGTAAAATGATAACATTAGTTTATCAAAAAGTTTGCAAATCCCAGTAAATCTTTGGGTGAACCCAGGGCCGGCTCCAGGCACCAGCTTAACAAGCAGGTGCTTGGGGCGGCCAAGGGAGAGGGGCGGCACGTGCGGCAATTCGGGGGCGGCAGGTCTCTCACTCCCTCTAAGAACGAAGGACCTGCCGCTGAACTGCCGCCGCCGATCGCGGCTTTTTTTTTTTTTTTTTTGGCTTGGGGCGGCAGAAATGCTGGAGCCGGCCCTGGGTGAACCTGATCCAAATTCTGATTTGATAAAAGCAGGAAACCTGGTACAACTTACCTGGTTTTATTATGGAACTTTTACACATTTCTCTTTCAAATCTTTTTGGGAACATTTTTAATAGAAATTATTATTATCTTGTTCTCTTAGTGTTAAATAGACTTTATGTATATATATGTATCCTGCAAAATTAGTTGATGGTCATAACAAAAATTAAACAATTCTGAAAAAACAAATGAGAAATTGTATCCAATTTTGATGAAGTTAGGCATGGTTGACCTGCAGATCTTAGTGTGAACTAAGAAATACACTTCTGTAAACATTTTAACCTTCAGTTCATTAAATGAGTGCTGCCTGGCGACTCTCAGTATGTTCATATTATATTTATGGAATAATAATGATTCCTGGGATTCAGAAAATAATATCTATAAATTCCTGGAATAGAAAAGTACTGTAATGATGTCTTTAAGAAAACAGTGTGCATAGTAACAGAAAACAAAAATGTAAATAGCATTACCCAGTGGGTTGTAGGGCTATGATATTTAGGGGAATGTTTTGCCTTCTGAAATATATATTAGTCTATTTTACTTTCTTGCTCTTAAAGATTGGTATTGTCTTCACTACATAAACAGAATGATCCGATGACTGATGTAATTGATGATGATGCATTATTACATGATAGATCAGCTATACTTCTTTGAACTTTCACATCTTTCGAGTTTTTTGTCTTTCTTTCGTATGAAACAACACAGAAGCATTTTCAATTCTGAGCTTATAATAGCCTTAGTAGTTAATATTTTGATCCATAAAACACATAATAGAGGTTTGATTATGATTAAGCACACAATCAGATAAAGAATAATAAGATGTTCTGCTCTTGTATGGTAACGTGATCCCAAATGGTTTTTGTTCAAGATACATACCTACACTGCTTGAATGTATTTGATTGCATTAAAATGTTTGCCACAGTAGTGACTAGTTGCAGTCAAAACATTTTACACTAGAACATACTGAAGTCTCAATAGGAAAATGAAGCACTGATTAATTTAGGTAACTTTTTCTTCCAGGCTTTTGGAAATAAATGTTAAATACCAACCTCTTCTTTATCTCTCGGTAAAAATGTCTTAATGCCTTAAGCATTTAATGCTGAAGCACCCTGGTTTCTGTGTCTGCAGTCTGTTTTAATTTCTTATGCTTTATTCAGTTCCTAAAATGTGGAGGCAAAAACTATTCAGAGAATTGTCCTTTCTACTAATGGTTAAGACCCAATTCCAGAAAATCTTCCTCATGCTGAGTAGGACTACTCATGCGAATGAGTGCTAATCAACCTAATGGAGGGAGCCGTTTCTTATTCCGGCTGAAGCTGGCTGCCCCAGGTCACTGCTCTGTGGAGTGTAGCAGCTGCCTATGAGAGAACCTGGCTGAGGATGGGGCAGCGGTGGACCGTCTGGCCTGGCTGTCAGGGACAGGGCCGAGCAAGCCAGAAACGTGCCGGGGGAAGAGGGACACAGAGCAGCGACTCCCAGAAGGGCTGGCCCAAGAAGTGGCTGGTCCCACCCCTTCTGCTACCCACCTGGGCCTGGCTGCCAGGGACAAGGACTGAGCAAGCCCAGGGAGGCAGGTAGAAGCAGAAGAAAGACAGAGTGCCTCTCCTCCCGCCTCCAAGCAGAAATCTAGCAGTGGCACATATGACCCTAAACCAAGGCAGGATTCTGAAACTAGGCATTCCCCCATCTATCTTGCCTGCAGGACCCAATCCAGTAGGCATTCTCTGAGCCTACTGACCGAACTGTACCTTACATAAAGGACAGCCAGGAGTAACCAGATTGGGAATTTTTCAGGTCGGGGCTTGTCTGTCTGTGTCTCCTCCAGAATACCCAACAGTCCAATGGTTAGGGCACTCACTTGGGGAAACTCTTTTCAAATCCCCACTCTGCCTGATTTGGAGCAGGGACTTGAACTTGGGTCTCCCATGTCCCATAGAGTGCCCTAACTCCAAGGCTGTTGGGTATTCTAGGGTAGGTCACTCTCTGAATCCTTTCTGTTGAAGCTGTTCTACTTTGTATATATAATTAAATCCCAAGAGGAGGAAAGGACTTCCCTCGGGCCTCTCACTACCTCTGTGGGATGGGACTTAGTACCCGATCCTCTCGCTGGCATTTCCTATTGGCTAGCTTAGGTGGTTTCCCTGGTATTTGTGAATCTTTTTCTTAGGTGCCTAATCACATATTGCATAGGGAGCCTGGGGTCCCAACTCAGGACTGAGGATTCCACAAGGCAGCAGTTTGTCTAAAAGGTAGCGCTGCAATGCTGAACACCATGACACCATTTTGTGCATCTTAGGCCTCCCAATACTGAGAGGAGCAATGCCTAACTACCTTTACAAATCTGGGCCCTAGGCATGTTTGAAAAAAAACTCTAGGCATCTACCTGCATCTTTAGGTAACTTTTAAATATATTTAAAAATCTACCCCAAATTCCTCAAATCAGCTGAGTCAGCATAGTTCATTATAGACACCAAGAGGATGTACATCAGGGATCTCAAACTCAAATCACCAGGAGGGCCACATGAGGACTAGTACATTGGCCCAAGGGCTGCATCACTGCCCCCGCCCCTGCCCCCATTCCAACCCCTTCCCCAAAGTCCCCACCCAAACTCTGCCCCCTCCCTGCCCCTATTCCAACCCCTTCCCCAAATCCCCGCCCCTGCCCCACCTCTTCTCTGCCTCCTCCCCTGAGTGCACGGCTCCCCGCTCCTCCCCCCCTGCCTCCTGGAAAGTGCTAAGCACCGCCAAACAGCCGTTTGGCAGCGGGAAGCGCCTAGAGGTAGGCAGAGGAGCAAGGACGCGGTGTGCTGGGAGGGTGGCAGGGGAGGGGAGCTTGGCAGCCACAAGAAATAACTCAGAGGGATGGGGGGGCACGGGGAGCTTGGTGGGCCGCAGCAAATAACTCCGCGGGCCACATGTTTGAGACCCCTGATGTACATGAATTCTGTAAATTTGGACTACAAGGACCATTTTGTATCATATGTATCTGCCTAAATCTCCAGAATTAGGGGTAGTTTGCGGCAGTTTTTCCTTTTGGAAATGTAAGGATTTCAACCACTCTTACCTCTTTGGGTGCCCCAACATTCTACAACATTCCACTAATTAAGAACTTGCTAAAAAACATGTTATATAAATATACACATATACGTACAAAGAACTGCAAGAGGTTACCAAGTCTAAAAGTGGGCATTGCAAACTGACTTAAATAAAAGACTTTCAGAACTAATTATTTGCCTAGAGATGGCTCCAATTCCAGTAACATATTGACCTTTCTATTTTGAACTGTTAGTTCAAGGGAATAGCTGGACCACACAAAAACAGCAAATAAATCTAAATCACTGCAATTAACTGTATTACTGGGCTTTTATTAGTTGTTTCTACACAGCAGTTTAATGGTATTGTCTATTATGCGTTTTTTTGGTGTGCATTCTGGTAGCCGAACCAGTATATACGGTTTATTAAATTCTGCTATCAGTTACACCCATCTATACAGGAGTAAGTCTACAGAAGTCAAAGTTTGTGGGTTTATCCCAATGCCATGGACAGCAGAATTTGGTCACTTCTATGTGCGCTGACCTCTGTTTTGAAAGGTGGTGAGTAATATCTGCTTCAGCATCTTCCGAAATATGCAAAACCTCTACTAATAAAGAGCTGTAAACAACAGTATTTGTTCCTGAGAACCGTATTCTCTTTTGTTACATCATCTTCCTGACGACACACGAACTGTTTCTTGTAATTCAGGCTAAAGCGTTCTATTATCTTTATTATTTATGCATTATTAACATAGAATAACAGCTCGGCTGGCACCCAGGACTTCCTACTCTACTGTATGTGTGCCTAGAGTATTAGATAGGTGCAGTTAGTATATTAAAAATATCATACAGGTTTCTCTAGAGTTGGGCAAGTAAAGAAGAAAACATATTTGTAAATATTAATTCAGGCGATTTAAGTTGCATTTTTCTCATTTATTTGCAGACATTCAGGTGAACAAGTGTTTATTCATAAGAATGTTTGCAGAAAGCAAAAATGTCAAACACTGCTGCAAATATGATTGTGAGAATATTCACACCAGAAATTCTTTCATGACTATTTTGAAATACTGTTATTATTAGCATAATACAGTAGTTTAATTAAACAATTATGGATGTAGATAATTTGCAAACATAAAATGAGGATCCTCTATTTATAAAACTCAGGTCATCCAATGGCCATCAACAAGTTTAGGCTTGAAATTAGACAAATGCTTCTAATGATCAGCGGAGTGAAGTTTTGGAACAGCCTTCCAAGGGGACAGTGGGGGCAAAAAACCTAACTGACTTCAAGACTGAGCTTGATAGGTTTATGGAGGGGATGGTATGATAAGATTGCCTAATGGCATGTAGCTGATCTGTGACTGCTAGCAGGAAATATCTCCAATAGCTTGTTATGGGACAGTACATGGGGCTCTGATTTATTACAGAGAATTCTTTCTTGGGTGTCTGGCTGGTGGGTCTTGTCCACATACTCAGAATCTAACTGATCACCATATTTGGGATTGGGAAGGAATTTTCCTCTGGGTCAGATTGCAGAGGCCCTGGGGTTTTTTCGCTTTGCTCTGCAGTATGGGGCACGGGTCACTTGCAGGTTTAAACTAGTGTAAATGGTAAATTCTCTGTATCTTCAAGTCTTTAAATCATGATTTCAGGACTTCATTGACTCAGCCAGAGGTTAGGGATCTATTACAGGAGTGGGTGGGTGAGATTCTGTGGCCTAAAAAGTATAGGAGGTCAGACTAGATCGGGGTGGGCAAACTTTTTGGCCCGAGGGGCACATCTAGATGGGGAAATTGCATGCAGGGCCATGAATGTAGGGCTGGGGGAAGGGGTTGGGGTGTGGGAGGGGGTGCGGTGTGCAGGAAGGGGCTCTGGTCAAGGGGTTGGGGTGCGGGAGGGGGTGCAGACTGCGGGAGGGGGATCAAGACAGGGGGTTAGGGTGCAGAAGAGGTGCGGCGTGCAGCAGGGGGCTCAGGACAGGGGGTTGGGGTGCAGGAGGGGTGCGGCAGGGCTCAAGACAGGGGTTTGGGGTGCAGGAGGGCTGCGGGGTGCGACGGGGGCTCAGGGGAGGGGGTTGTGGTGCAAGAGGGGTGTAGCAGAGGGCTTAGGGCAGGGGGTTGGGGTGCAGGAAGGGTTCGGAGTGCAGGCTCCAGCCCGGCGCCGCTTACCTTGAGCAGCTCTGGGGTGGCAGTGGCACGCAGCAGGGCTAAGGCAGGCTCCCTGCCTGCCCTGGCCCCTCGCCGCTCCCGGAAGTGGCCGGCACCACATCCCTCTGGCCCCTGGGGCAGAGGGCTCCGCGTGCTGCCCTCCCCCGCGGGTACCTCCCCCGAAGCTCCCATTGGCAGCGGATCACCGCAGCTCCCACTGTCTGGGAACGGGGGACCGCGGCCAATGGAAGCTTCGGGGGAAGTACCCGCAGGTCAGCGCAGCGCGCGCAGCCCTCTGTTCCTACTATCCCTCAGGGGCCACAGGGACGTGGTGCCAGCCGCTTCTGGGAGCGGCGTGGGGCCAGGGCAGGCAGGGAGCCTGCCTTAGCCTCTCGGAGCCACGGGGGTGGCAATCCCATGGCTGGATCCAAAGCCCTGATGGGCCAGATCCGGTCCACGGGCCATAGTTTGCCCACCCCTGGACTAGATGATCATGATGGTCCCGTCTGGCCTTAAAAGTCTGTGAGTCTCTGTGACTTAGGTGACCGGCTCTACAGTGCAAATGACAAATCTGTGAATATTCATAGCAACTTGTCTATGAGTCAACCTTCAGCTAAAATTGTATGTGTGAACTAAGGCCGTGACTCAGCTGTGCTCAGAGATCTCATCTCTTGTTGACACCGGTGGAGCTGGGGGGCCTTCCCCAGGTCACAGGATCAGGCCACTTTTCAGTAATGACAAATAACTAACACATTCATAAATATCACAGATACTATCAAATAGGGCTAAAATTGATTTGATTTTTTTTTGTTGCAATGAATCATTCAATCACCAACTGTGGCTACCCATGGCTTCACAGTTTTAAGTGAGACAGAACTCAGATCTGTCTTCACCCGAAGCCCAGGTACTTTATCACCTGTTGCAGTAACAGGGGTTCAAGCACACACTTCAGCAGTTCTGTCATTTCATCCATAGGAAGGGGTGAAGCATATACACGTTTGTTAGTACGTTAGAATAGAGCACGAGTACTAAGTTATTTACCCATTTCAAATTCAACTATATATTAGAGGAGATCATTTTTGAAAGAACACTTTCCCCCTACTGAACACTTAATTAGTATGTTCCTCAAGAGCAAAGGGAATAAAGAAAAGCCTGTTTAGATTAAAGCTGATGGTTAAAGTAAGAGAATTGATATCACATGCTTTGCTTTTTCTCTTAAAATTACACACAGGCTAGAGGATTATGAAAAAAAGGAAAATATATATTTTTATTCAAAACAGCTCTAGAATCGATGTGTTCAATGACTTGATAACAAAATACTCCATTAGACAGATACAACGACTGTTCCTAAATGAAAATCTGTGGATGATTGTAATGATCAATCTCTCTTACCCCTTAGGTTCCCAAATTCCTCTTGACCAAATAGCGGCATCTTTAATGGCCTTGTGAGTATGTTACAGTATGAAAAAAGTGGTTCCTGGATGAAGTGAATCACTTGACAAGGGGAGTGTGTGTAATTTTGGAAAATCATGAACATTAGAATTGCAGCTGAATCTTCATTTGCTACAACATATTATTACAGAAAAAAATCTGTACCAATTATATAACTTCACATTCGTTCATGTGACTATCAAAATAACCTATGTACTGAAACTAAGAGTTAAAATACCTCCTCTTCTTGTTTTCCATACATATTTGCCAGTATAAATATACTTTATAATTTTACAAATTATAATATTTATATTAAAGCTTTCAGTCTGCAAATCGTTACGATTTAACATGGCAAAACAGTTGCTATGTTTTGGTTCCATCTTTAAATCCTTTTTTGGGGAAATGAAAACCATCTAAAATAAGTGACTGCAAATAATACAAACAACACATTTATTTAGAAAAATAAACTGAAAATGCTGTTTGTTTGTCTTTTACATTTCTTCATGAAGCATAGATAAATGGCTATAAAAATTATTATATGTCAAATACATATTACAAATGACTTTTTTCTTTAATATTTTCCAGGAGGATACTGTCAATGTCCAACAGGAACATTCTGGGCGTATAGTTCAATAGGTTCAATCTCTTGGCTGTTACTATGATATAAAATGAATTTCATTAAAAAAAATATTAGATCCCTTTTTAAATCCACTTTATCATGTTGATGCTTTTCTCATATACATATTTTTTTAATCTTAAGAAGGACTATTTTCCTGTGGGAAGAAATCCTCACTGTAAGAGAGCATTCCTTTTCTTCAGCTTTTTACTTTTTAATTCCTTTTGGAGCCCCTGCAAGATACAGCTTGTTGCGGTCTAAAATCTCATGGGGCCATCTGTGCAAATGATGGCACACATCATTACCCTGAATGGAAGTGACAGTGCAAATATTAGAAGTGCATTGAGATGCAATCTGTAACAGCTAATTTTTTCCTTCAGATTTGGGTGGAGAACAGGAGACAACATTCTTTCAAGCATTTTAGCATCACTGATGCTCCGTTCTTCTATGGCTTTGAATATGTACAAGGGATGGCAGAGGTCTTCTTTCCCCACAAAAAGCAATATTCCTCTGTTGTAGTACATGCATTGCTTTTCCTGCAATCACTTAAGTGCTTCATGTTTCCTTTTGGCTACATATTTAAATATTTTTTGGACGCTGGCTGGACCGCATGAAAAATTGATTTATTGTTTGTTACTCTAATTGCTCAGTTCTGAACTCCGCAAGTGTCAGGCTTGGAGACAGTTGTTTCTGTAATGGGGCAAGGTATTTAGTCCTCTTTATTCTTCTTTCTGAGTGAACAGAATTTAAGGCTGTGGCTTTTGTCAGGGCTCAGCTCGTAGCTGTCAGATCTGAGGCAGATGATTTCATGCAGATTACACCAGTGATTAGTTGTGCTCTGACTCTAAGGGCTTCCATGCTCCACGGAGGGTCAGGTTCCTCGTTACTTTCATCAGATCTGGCCTGCAAGAAGTCACAATGACGAATCTGACATCAAAGAAATAACTGATATGCCGCCAAATGTAGATATTCCTTCCAGCCTGAAGGAGCTGTCAAAGAGAAAACAAAACAAAACAGAAAACAAAACTTTAAAGACACATAGTTAACAACAAATAAAAACCATAATAGGGAAGAGTTTCATTTAACATTTTCATTTAATTAAGAGTCCAAATAATTCCAAATTCTTAAAGCACTGGGTTGTGTGATGATTGTACATCCTTACTGATACAGAACCAGATCCTCCGTTGGTGTAAATGGGTTTAAATATGTGCCCCCCCCGGAGGAGCTTGCTGCTCCCCACCACCCTGACTCCGACAAGAGCTTTCTCTTTCCCCTTCCCTGGCAGGAGCTTGCTCTTCCCTCCCCACAACACCAGCAGGAACTCACTCTATCCCCCTCCCCCTAGGAAGGAAATCGCTCTTCCCTGCCTCTGCAGCCCTAGGGTAGGAGAAGTTCTGGGCCCTTGACAATTATTGGGGGGCCTGTGCCCCTGCTTGTTCCCCCTTGTGCATGCCCCTGCAACCAATGACAATATTTTAGATGCCCAGAACATAAATGAGAGGCTTTGAAAGTAGTGTGGTGAGAAGGGTTGACATCTGTAACAGAATGCCCTCTTCAACTATAGTGCATTTAAAAAAACCCAAACCTTTAATATTGAAAATTAAGAAGCGAAATTCTGTGATCTTTATTGAAAAGATAACTTTAAATATTTTAGAGTACCGCTCAGAAGTCAAACTAAATTTAGGAAGGAGTCCAACTCCTGCTTCTTAAAATGTAGCTTTGGTACAAAGTTAGGATTTTAAGAAGATCTGTTAAATAATCCATCATTGTAGTCCTTTTTTCCCAGGCTTGTTTCCATGATAATGTACTGCTGTATATGTCATGAGAAAGAATGATTTGCTGAGGCAGTGCAGTCTGCATTTACACCTACATTTACCTTTGGATCACTGAGCCAACTAGAACACTTCCTATCTTACTGACTCTCTAATATTAAGTCTGATACAGATTCAGTGGACCTAAGAGGCCCAGCTCAAATATTAGTGTTTTCTGTAAAACCATGAATATTACAGTGTTCAGAAATCTTCTATTACTTTGTTGAAACATTTTGTATGAGTAGACCTTCAAAGGGAATTTCAAATGCCCCAAAGATAGTTTTATAAGGCTATTTTCTTGTTGTAGGATTTCCCCCATGCATGGTTCCTTCTATGGGAAACAAGTCTAATGGGAAAAATAGTTCAAGAGAGTTGGCAGTTTTTCAAAGACACATTATTAAGGGCACAAGAGCAAACTATCCCACTGCACAGGAAAGATAGGAAGTATGGCAAGAGACCACCCTGGGTTGACCAGGAGGTCTTCAATGAGCTGAAACTCGAAAAAGACTCCCACAAAAAGTAGAAACTAAGTCAAATTACAAACGATGAATATAAACAAATAACACAAGTATGCAGAGACAAAATTAGAAAGGCCAAGGCACAAAGCGAGATCAAACTAGACAGAGACATAAAGGGTAACAAGAAAACATTCTACAAATACATTAAAAGCACGAGGAAGACCTAGGACAGGGGACACCCTTTACTCAATGAGGGAGAAAAAACAATAACAGAAAATGTGGAAATGGCAGAAGTGCTGACTGACTTTTTTGTTTCCGTTTTCAGCAAAAAGTTTAGTAGCAATTGGATATCTAACTTAATGAATGCCAGTGAAAATGAAGTAGGATGAGAGGATAAAATAGGAAAAGAACAAGTTAATATTACTTAGACAAGTTAGATGTCTTCAAGTCACCAGGGCCTGACTAAATGCATCCTAGAATACTCAAGGAGCTGACTGAGGAGATATCTGAGCCATTAGCGATTATCTTTGAAAAGTCATGGAAGATGAGAGAGATTCCAGAGGACTGAAAAAGGGCAAATATAGTGCCAATCTATAAAAGGGGAATAAGGCCATTCTGAGGAATTACAGACCAGTCAGCTTAACTTCAATACCTGGAAAGATAATGGAGCAAATAATTAAGCAATCAAATTGCAAACACCTAGAAGTTAATAAGGTGATAAATAACAGTCACCATGGATTTGTCAAGAACAAATCCTATCAAACCAACCTAATGGCTTTCTTTGACAAGATAACAAGTCTTGTGGATAAGGGGGAAGTGGTAGATGTGGTATATCATGATTTTAATAAGGCTTTTAATACTGTCTCTCATGACCTTGTCATAAACAAACTAGGGAAATACAACCTAGATGGAGCTACTATAAGGTGGGTGCATAACTGGTTGGAAAACCCTTACCAGAAAAAAGTTATCAGTGGTTCACAGTCAAGCTGGAAGAGCATATCAAGTGGGGTCCTGCAGGGATCAGGTCTGTTCAATATCTTCATCAATGATTTAGATAATCGCACAGAGACTACACTTATAAAGTTTGTGGTTGATACCAAGCTGGGGGGGATAGGATTAGTTTGTGGATGATACCAAGTGCTTTGGGGGATAGGATTAAAATTCAAAATAATCTGGACAAACTAGAGAAATGGTCTGAATGAAATTCAATAAGGACAAATGCAAAGTACTCTACTTAGGAAGGAACAATCAGTTGCACACATACAAAATGGAAAATGATAAGTTTTCAAGTACATAAAAGGTTGTTACAAAGAGGAGGGAGAAAAATTGTTCTCTAACTTCTGAGGATAGGACAAGAAACAATGGGTGGTTTAGGTTGAACATTAGGAAAAACTTCCTATCTATCAGGGTGGTTAAGCACTAGAATAAATTGCTTAGGGAGGCTGTCGAATCTTTGTTAGTAGAGATTTTTAAGAGCAGGTTAGACAAACACCTGTCACAGATGGTCTAGATAATCCTTAGTCCTGCCTGAGTGCAGGGAACTGAACTAGAAGACCTCTTGAGGTCCCTTCCAATCCTACAATTCTATGATTCTCTTCATGCCCCCACAACACTCAGGTGCCTTACAACTACCCTGCCGGATACACTGGAGCTAGCAATTTTACTCCATGTGCCAATCAAAGGCACATGGAGTAATATAAGAGTAATATAAATATAGTTTCAACTTGTCCCTCCCATTCCCCTGGGCTGAGCATGCCAATTGTGCTGTGATCCCAGCTCAGGGAGCAAGGAAACAGATATTTATTCACATTTAATATTTATACTCTAGTAGCAACTAGCCCCAATTGGGAACTGTTGTGCTAAGCACCTTGAAGACATAATTGCTAGTTTTGCCACTTCTTTGAATAACTGCTACTCAAACCACTTTCCTTTGGCAGCAAATCTAATGCCAAATGTAACCAACTTTAAAATATCAATAATATATATTACATTTTTTTCTTTAGATACTGTCCGACTGACTTATGGTTTGTTAAAATTGCAGCACACAGCTGAACCCTGCTAAATTTGAGATTTTGAAGTTATCGATGTCAGAAAACAGCAGTAAAACCACAGAAACATCATGGCAGAATGATATCGAAGAGTATATATGCTATGCCACTTTATATGACAGAAACATAGTGGTAACCAGCACGTAGCTGAAACAAGCAGCAGCAGTAGCTGTGAGGAGCTTCCAGTCTTGACCATGAACAGAAAGGAAATGAGATGTAGTTACTGGTATTGGAACATCCACTCAGAGTGGCTCAAATCCCTTGTTGGCAGGTGTCCTAAGTGCTGAGACCTTAGAAATAAATCAAATCTCCCCTGTTACATACCAGAGGCACAGATTAGCAATGTAGTTTCTTTAGAGAAAATGTATAATCCAAAATAATCTTCAGATTTGTACTGTACATACTCATAATGTATGGCAATTGACTGCAGCTGAGGTAATGTGGCACATTTAGAGGGAGGGGGAGGGATAGCTCAGTGGTTTGAACATTGGCCTGCTAAACCCAGGGTTGTGAGTTCAATCCTTGAGGGGGCCACTTAGGGATCTAGGGCAAAAGCAGTACTTGGTCCTGCTAGTGAAGGCAGGGGGTTGAACTCAATGACCTTTTTGGGTCCCTGCCAGTTCTAGGAGATAGGATATCTCCATATATTATTATTATAGGCTATGCTCTAATTATGGCATAATGGGTGTTCAGTTATTGTTTCTCAGTAACGTCCATCTTAGAAGTGCTCAAATGTATTTATAGTTAAAGAAGGTTGAAAAAAATTGAAAACTCAACATAGGCTCTGAAAGTCAACCGGGGTTCTTCATGGTCCCACATTATCATAAATAATGAAGATTCTGCAATTGAAACTTAGTTGAAAAGTCTATTATGTACCATGTCAGAATAGAAGAATCCCTATTATTTCGCCATAGCTATATTGATTCTGCATCGGTTAAGGGGAGAAAAACAAAAACTAATAACTTCCTTTTGTTACTAAAGCAAGGACCTAAACTCAGAATATACACAGTGAGCATATCTGTAATACTCCAGTTTCACACAGTCATTTTCCTCATCATAACCATATATTAAACATTGTAGCAGACCTTGTTTACCTCTCCAATTTTTGCATCCTTCCATTCCAGAGACTAGATGCTAAAACACTGTTACTCTCCTGCAGTTTTTGAGCCAGGTTTTATCCCCAGCATTGATCTAGCAAACAAAAACAAGAAATGACTGGTGATATCTTTTCATCAGATGATGAGATAATGGGGACAGAGAAAGACTTGTGTTGGCACAATATAAACAGAAACAGTCATTTCCGTACATCTGAGATCTAGGGGTCAATCACTTCAATTCTACTGAAAGACAAAGCAAGGCTACACCTGGTATTTGATGCATTGTTGCAATATAATCATTTTGACAGGTACTAGAGAAAAATCTGCTAGCATTTCACTGTAGGATTAATGTGGGTGCAAAGCAGCATAGGAATTGCCATATCAGACGACAACAGTGGCCCATGTAGTCCAGTATTTTGCCTCTCATAGAAATAGTATAATGGACAATTATGGTATAATTCGTCTTTAGGGGAGGTTTCATCCTAATTCCAGATAGTCAGGACTTGGTTTGCATGCTGAATCATAAGTTTATATCCCATTTAAATCTGTAATGCTATCTCATAGAAATATGTAACTCTTTTTGAATCCTTAAATTTTTTGGCCTCAATTACACCTTGTGGCAATGAGTTCCTCAGGCTAATATTGCATTGTGAAAAAACACATGGTGGTGGCAATGTCCCTGGATTGTGCTGCATACTGGTCCAGCAAGATGGAAATTCCACAACCAATCCATCTAAATTTATACGTGAAGGGTTTAATCAATTCAATACAAACATGAATAATTTTATCAGTACTGTCTGTCAGTATGCAGTCCTTCCTCAAACTTATTCAGAACAACACTGAATTCCCTTATGAGTGATGTCAAAATCACTTTTTTTTTTTTTTTTTTTTTTTTGACATGCAGTCTCTCTACATATCTAAATTCATATCCATGTGAAACATGAAAGGTCTATTCGTATTCTCCTAGCAGCATTTGTTATCTTGGATGTCAACCTACACTGCATGATTCATTCCCAGGGCACAGCTGAATACTTTGATAACTTCACATATCTAAAAATTGGTCTCTTTTTGACTGATGGTCTCCATAAGAAAAAAAAACTTTTGTATGCTAATATGGGCTCTCCCATAGAAAACATAGTTTTGCAATGTTCTGAAACACACAGAAACCAGGTGGAGTGAATATCCCCGCATTATTTTAAAATAATAAATATTACATACAAAAGAGCTGTATTAACATTAAAAGAATATTAAGTTGTAAAGTGAAGCATTCAAAAATTAGGAAATGATAGAATTAAGGTTGCTTGTGCAATTTTTCCTTCACAACTCTCTCGTAAGGTAAGAAATTTGTATTATCCTGAATTTACAGATGGGAAACTGAGGCAGAGAAAGAATGTTTAGGACAAAAATTTGGAAAAGCATCCACTAATTTTGGGGATCTCAGTGATTAGCTGCCCATTTTGAGACATGTATCATCTAATTTTACAAGTTCTTACCATTTTGGGAGATGTATATATTCAAAGCACTGCATTAAATTAATTAATTCCACAATAGCCCTGTTAAGTAGTTGTTAAGTATTGCGACCCATACCTGTCAATATCCTGATATAGGGTAAAGCAGTAAACTTTAGAGATGCATAACTGCATAAAAGTACCTAAAGACACAAAGAGAAATTTAAACAAATATACAGAGAGATGCAGAGGTGAGGGACGGGGAGGGCAGAGCTAGTGAGGGGTATATAGAGAGACTATATCATTATATTCCCTCTCTGCATTCCCCTACCAGCACCATTTCAACCATTTCCTTCCATTAGCATTTCATTCCAAAAGACCCCACCCCAAAGAAACCAATTACATTCTAAAACATACACCTACCCTCCTCAGTTTCATTCTAGACCTCCCTCCCCCATTTCAATTTAAAACACACACACATATCCTCCTCATTTTTTCTCAAAATTATATTAAATGTGAACATTTTGAAAGACGGGCAGTTGGAATATGTCCAATATTTAGTTGTTTTAGTCATGCATCTTTCTGTTACCAGCTTTCCTCTCAAACTATAATATAGAGTGTTGAATAGATAGCTTTTAATACGATAATGTAATAAGGGGAAAATAACCTATAAGGGTACTAATTAAAAATGTATTTAAATAGTAAATGAACACTGATTTAAAGTTTAGTATAAACAGTCACTTATATTTAACCAGAGAGGATATTCATTCAGGTCCCCAGTTTACAGTATTTAATATTAAAATCCTCTTTAGTAACCGCAAGCTGCATGCCCAGGTCATATAAAACACAAGCAATGTCATTTGGATTTATAATTAATAACTATTTCATATGTGAGTTATTCAGGTAAGTAGAACCAAAACTGTTTGTTGGTGAAAAATGCAGATTCCATAACAGAAATGTTTAAGGAATTTGTGTTGGATTTGCTGAACTGTTTATGACCAAACAAAAACAAACAAAAATTCAGGAAAGTCAAAATGTTTCATTTCATTTAATTATTAAAATGAAACATTTCAATTTTTCAGTTCAACATGGCTTTTTGTTTGAAAATTTCCTTCCATTTTGTTTCAAAATGTTAAAAATGCTCAAAATCAAATTGAAACATTTCAGTTCAGTTCAAACAAAATGTTTCGTTTGACCCAAAATTATTTTTTTTTGATTTGCTGAAAATTTCAAAAAATTTATTTTGAATGAAATAAAAAATAAACTATTATAATAATGATAATAATAAATAATAATCATTATCCGCACAGCTCTAATTGTGGATACAGAAAAGGAATGTAGAAGTGGTTCCATTTAGTTAACAATTTAAAACCCTGAAAAATATTGAGTAAATATTTTCCAGGCATTTCTACATTCTATTGACATCTTTCTGGACACACTGTTACGTTTCAAAGCTACAGATATTTAGATCCAGGTCTAAGTTGTGCTATTTGGATTTTTTCTTATTCCTTTGAAATGAAATCTATGCGTATACTAAAGCCTAATTCTTCCTTCAATGGAAGTTAGTCAGTTGGCTTTTGTTTTTTGTTCTTGCTGTCCATTTGTAATTCTTTCATCTTCATTTAGGACACAAACATTTTCTTGCTATTCAGGGTTAGGAAATCTTTGTCATTATACCTTGGTTCCTTTTTTTAAACACAAATACAAATGGTGGTTTAGAGTACATTTGGTGGAGAGCATAGTGAAGTTTTATCCAGAACTCAAGTAGCCAGTATTTGATCCAGACACAGTGGCTAAGACACATGGATGGATTGTAAGTGGCAGGCCATAACTTTTATTAAACAAACATGGAGTGGAGCTCTACCCAGCCATCACTCATACTCTCCTGTATCAGGTATTTAAGTGGTTCCAGTGTGGGGGTTAAGGGGCTCTTACCACATAACCCATAAATGGCGGAAGGCTCTCCTCAGCCTACTATCCAGGACTCAGCTCACCACCCTCCATGACGGGGATAGAGGGTGCAGAAGGATAGGGAACCTCAGACTCCAAGGGCCATAAAGTCTCACCCTATCCCATGAGGCTAAGGCCCATTAGCAAAATCACAGGCCTTTTACCTCTGGGAACCATTCATTTTATCCTTTTTACCTCACTGGAAACAAGCTGAAAGTTGCGACAAATTCACAACTTAAGAAAAATACTTCAGCTAGGTACCAAGCACATTCCTACTTATGCACTGTGGCTTGAAGATGCTGTGAGGAAGGTGAAAAAACTCCTCCCCTGGGCCTCTGCCAATTGTTCCTAAGGGTGAAAAAATTCCTTCCTGACCTCCAAATGGGTGATCAGCTAGACCCACATCATCTGTCAGGCTGGAGTCCCATTCCTAGTTCAGGGTGAGGTTGCTGAAACGGAGCTGAAAGAGGGTCCACATGGTCCTTGCTCCAGATTAAATCCTGGGAACTGGGGAATGTTGGCCAATCAGCACCCCTACCCCCACCCCAACTGGCCAATGGGTGTCAGACTCCAGGGAGGAGGAGCTACGTGGCATCACTCAGCAAGTGTCTCCTTCACTTGCTGCTGGGGATTTACCCCTTCGCTGCTGGCCGAATCAAGTTCCCTCACCCATTGAGATGGAGAGGTGGCATTTTTACTTAGTGCTTCTCCATCATTCAGACTTTATAAACTAATATTAACACACCCATGTTCAGCAGTGTGTTACTGTGTTCAGACATTTGTCTCCCATCCCAAACCAAGATTAACATTCAAATGTCTGCAAAACTGAATGTTAACAACTCCACTCCCACACCTTTCTGTAAAGCAATTATACTGTTTTTTCAAGCTACCCTCTTTCAGAATATGCTTTTACTTCTAGTAATTTTCCAGTAGTAATTACGCAGAGAATCATCAGTCTGACTTTTTGAACCTGTAAATAATCAGTATACCAACATGAAATCAATTAGAATACACATTATCTTCATTAAAATGGTTTCGCTTATAACCTTGAATTACGATGTAAAACGTTCCAAAATTTAATATTAATTCTGTTAATTTTTGACTACTATCTTTATTCACTGTAATCCATAATGTTTGCAGATAGATGACACTTATTATCACTGCATCAACAGTAACATTGCTCTTATTCTATTTCTTTTAATGGTTTTTGGTTTTATTTTACTACAGCACTGACAACGCCAGAGCTTTTTCTGGAAATTCAGATATTTCAGTAGAGCTATACCAATTTACACCAGCTGAGAATAAGGCTCATTGTCTTTAATGAATCCAGAGAGCATATGAAGAAAGGATTAGTAAAATACAGTAGATCATGTTTTGTAACTGAAGTCTACTGCTTAAATGATGTATTTGTACAAGTTTACTGTCTACATGAGCATTTGTACAGCAAAATGGGGCCCCATCAGGATTAGAGCCCCTTAGCACTACTGCAATATAAATACTTGATAGTAAGTACAACAACTACTAGTACTGACAACAGGAGAAGAATAAGCACACAACGAATGCAAGGAGGATTGTGCTTGGCCAAGTAACGTATAACTACGATAAAATGTCTTATTTTGGCTACCTCTCAGGCCCCCTATCTTATAGCTGTTGTCTCCTTAGTTGAAAACCCATTAAGGCCTGGGAACATGTCATGATTTTCTGTACAGCAGCTAGCACACTATGGATACAACATAAAAAGATAATACAACAACACTGAAGGTCCTTAATTAAAGTAATGTTGACTGAAACACTGCAGTGCTTCTCTCAGTGAACAGCACAGAATAGTAGAGATCAGTGAGAGTGACAGAGAAATGGCTAGCCCAGGGAACTGACAGTGGGCCACTGAGCCTTTCATCTTTACGTCACCGGTTCCAAATGCAGCTGAGGTCTGTAACAACCAAAAGTTACCAGGTGAAACCCTGGTGCCATCCTGGAAGTTTTGCCATTGACTTCAGTGAGGACAACACCCATCTGTTGTCTCTTCAGTGGCCTGTGTGAAGTGACTGATGCTCTTAATCCAGTCCCTAATGGACAAGCATCCACTTCAACATTGGCACCAAGGAAAACATTTATTGGCAGTTTCAGATGAGAGCAAGTGACTGAATGGAAATGGAAATAAAACTATCTTTGTGTCCCTAGAAGCAATCCTTCCAATCCTCTATTGAGAAATGTTGGCAGGCCAAGCATGGGAAAGATTGTAGCCACTGCTTCTGCCTGTAGTGTACCTGTAGTTTAGCGGATAGGGGACTTCAGTCTCCAGGACTGTCAACCCAACACCTTTCATGAGACCTGAATTAGATTATTTTCCAACTGTTGTAGAAACCAATCAGTACATATGTATTTGCAACATTACAAAGGCCAGTCAAAAACTCTCCCTAGTAGCCTATTATACATTTTTTAAAAGCCACTATCTTATTTAACAATACCACAAATATAGGGGTCCATTTTCCTCTTAATGATTGATCTTCAGTTCTTTCAACACAAAAAGGAATTTCATACATTCCAGGACCTTAAAAATAATCACACGTGAAATTTCTTTCAAAAATACCTGCATGATCTTCCTGTACTTATAAACATTCAAGACTACCACTATTGATTCAATTGCAGAAATACTGATAACATAAATCAAACATGTCCTTGAGGAATTACATCACCTTGCCACCTATGTTTCTGATTCTTTTCAACTAATAGTCAATTGATCCATTCAACATCTGAACCTGATACATGAACCATTGAAACCATTGAACCACGAACAATAGTATTTTATTCATTTTAAATCCTGTTGAATGTACAGGATGTGAAATTTACCCTGTGCAGATGCCGAACTAAGATTTACATATCACTGGAGGGCTTAAATGGTGCATAGGTCTTGTGGTGGCTGTCTGCACAGGTTTTAATTTCACCCCCAAATAATTGGCTATTTCCAGTTCTCCTATTCAATAATTTTTTTTGTTTCTTTCTTTACAACATAGTAAGGCAATAAAGAACTGCCACTTTCATGGCTTTCAATACCAACATTCAAAATCTTCTGGGGTCATTGGTAATCGCTAATATGTATTATGCAGTTCTCTATTACTTAACAGTAGAAGCTATAATTTGAATTAGAAAATCAATACAAAGCTTCTGAAAATGCAAATGTAGTGCAATCTAAATATGATCTTGCATTTAGTTCATCCATCAAATTTTGTACAAACTTATGCCCTGTGCAACCCAGCAACTCCATTGACGGCGAGACATAAATCAGGCCACTTATTGGTCATCCATGTTAAATTTCAGACATACACAATATATAGGTAAATTACAGTCCTGTAAAAATTGAGGTTTATAGCAAAAGTGGTGTTATTGCAAAATTAGGGGAAAAAACAGCTTGTAGAGTAATATACCAAGTAAATATTAATGTGAAAAATATTTGTTAAAATATGAATATGTATTTGCCAAAGCTATTTTATTACGGGTGGAAAACATTCTGGCATGTCTAACAATAGTACGGTAGCAAAATATTTGTTTCCTAGAAAGAGTTTAGTTATATTTTTAAATATGCAGTATTATAATAAAAAACATCTTAATGTTAATAATTAAAAATCCTAATAAATCAACTGGCCATAATGGGCTTGATTTCAGAGGTATTGTTCTCCTTCCTCTCTCAGTGATTTAAATAGGAATAGGGAGTTCTCAACACCTCTGAAAACCAGACCCAATAAGACCAGAAGTCAAGGTGTTGAAGTCAATTTACCAAAGCTTTGGTTTTCACAGTGTTGGGTTATTGCTGCTCAGCCACGACTCTATTCTCTTGCACACTCTTTTTGTTCTTAAAAAGTCTTTTATTTATTTTCCCAGGCACCACAAGAGGACAAAAATAAATAAATAAATGACACCAGGAATGTGGTTTAAGTGGGCCACAACTTTATTAAGTAACATCTGGGAACTATCCAGCAATAACGCATCCAGTGCAGGTCATCCATCCTTTGCAATCGGTTCCACTTGGTGGAAGGTCACCGTCAATCCCCACCCATGAACCTGGTCTCTCAATCATTACTGGGACCCCACTGCGTTGCCCAACGGGTGGGGAACAGGTGGTTGTCTCCTTGCTGTACCAGACCTTAGGAGCTCCAACCCATTCTCCACCTTCTTTAGGACACGCCTTCTCCTAATCTGCTTCCAAATTCTGGTCGATCACTCAACCAGAGCCCCCTCTGAACAATTATTTGGGCTGGACATCTGCCAAGTTGTGACAACAATTAATTTCATAACCTAACATTCCCATTGGGTCCCTGGGTTGCTAAAAGGAAGGTGAAGGAAACCCATACCATCCAATCAGTCTGGCAGGGAGGGAAAAGGCCTACAGCAAAACCCAACAACCTGGTCTTACTCTAATCACGGAGGTGGGGGGGAGTGGAGGAGGGGGATAGTTTTTTTCCCCAAGACAGAATAGCATGTCCTGGCATGGTGAAGTTCTTCTAAGCCCTTCCCTTGGGTGTCTAGCAGACAATAAGATTATGCTGCACTCTTCTGTCTAACTAATCAGCCACATAGGCCCCCGCCTCAAACCCATGAGGAAGGGAGTGGACTTGCAATCCTTAATGGGGCTGAGGGTTCTCTTTCCCCTGCTGGTCCAGACAAAACCTTCCCATCTTCGAGAGTACAGGAAGGGTGGAGGCATTTGAAAATAAAGTTCTTATGACCTTCTCCTGAGCATTATGTTAAATGCAGCTTTTCTTATCTAAGGATACCAGATCCATCACAATGGGACACTATTTAGTGAAATGAATTGTCTTGTCACCTTTTATTGGTTCATGAGGAGAGATGATTTACCAGTTCCTTCTCTGCCTCTTCTGTATAGCTGACATGTAGATGATCAAAAACTATGGAATGTTTCAAATACATCTTCTCTTTCAGAAAAAGTGGTTGATTCAAAAACAGGACAATCTTATGGCTAAAGACTGCTGCAGTGCTCTCTCTTTTTTGCCTTGTATCTAGACTTGTATCTAACTAGAGCTGGATGAAATTATTAAAGAAAACTTTTTTTCATTAAAAGCAGCATAATGTCAAAACTAATTTTTTTCATTAAAAATCTCATTTTCAATGTAATTTTCCATTTAAAAAAAAATTCAAAGCAAAACAGTTCAGGGTAAATTGGCCCCAAATTTTATATTTTTTCTTTTACTTTCTTTTCTTAGAAAAGTAGGGAAAAGTTAGGGTGGAAGAAAGTAACACTTGCATTATTAAATTTTAATTTATGTTACTTTTTTAAACATTCTCTCTTTTTAAGTGAGACATAACATAGCAATGATTTTTTTGTTACCATTTGGAAGATACACACTTTCTCACTTTTTTTGAGTATCTGTGTGTAAGTCATACCTTTCATACTTTGATACTGTTTTCCAGCTGGCAAAAATGGGGAGAAAAAGGTTTTTCTACATTTCCTTAATTTTTTTTGAATTTTTCCTTATTTACCAATGTCAACATTTAAATTAACTATTTTTCTTTGAATTCCAGTGGAAAAAAATACCAGAGATGGGAGGGCTAAATTCAAAGCTGGTGTCAGTACTACTTTCACTACCTTCAGTTTGAGTTTACCAATATTGACTTCAGTATCACCTAGGGACATGAGGAAAATGTATAGGCTTGTGTATTTAGAAATATGAGTGTATTTAGTTAGTGTGTGAGTCAAAAAAGTTATCCACACAAGGTTTCAGGATAAGCAATCATGAGGCTGTATTCAAAATGTGATAATTCATACCAATACATTGGAATTTATACATATTTAAGATATACAATATTTACAGATGCCACCCAGGACTGGTTATAGATGCAACAAGAACCTGCAAAAAGAACTATATTACATAGATCCAAGAGGTGCTGATTTTTTTTTTGTTACTAGAATAAGGGGATTTTATGATGGCTAAATTCAAATAAAGTGTCTGTTTCAATACATTTTGAAGTATTCATGAGTTTAATTGCCTTCATGAGAAAATCAAAATAGAACTTTGTGATAGTTGCAGAGCAGGTGTCAGCTCAGGCCAAGGCCCCTAGGCCTCACTGAACACTGACGAATGCGTAGCTGGGAACCAGTCCGGCTCATCTGTGTGTTAGTATTGTTAAAATGGGCATTAGATTTATAGAGATGTATTTAGTGTTTGATTTTATGAAATGCTTGTGAGTTGCTGCATGCATTAATCTCACTTACAATATCTGTATCCCATTCTATAAGGTAGTATTTAAGTGTTTGCTTTGTAACTGGAAACCCCCTCAGTCTGAAGAAATGCATTACTAAGTGTGAAATACTAGTTTATCACAAGAGGTGTCATCTCCTCCCCAACTAAAGAACGCCTATAGACACCAGATGAACCATTGTGGAACACCAGTGGACAAAAGACTTTGTTGATTGCTCCTCCCACATTCATTAAGAGGAGACATGCACAAACCCTTGTCCCATCACAGTTTGAACTCTGGGGTAAGGGAATAAAAATCCCTGACCAGAAACAACTGTATCACTGTGCTGCTTGGAATTTGAAGAGGGCAATATTTCTAAGCTTAAGGAAGGGATCCCCAAGCTTCTAGCTTGAGTTAGTCCTAGAAGACATAAAGAACTTGCATATTACAGCAGCTTCTATTACCTACTACTTAAGACTGTAACTCATTTGTGAGTGTATGTTTACCTATTTTAACCTTATAAATAACTCTCATTTCTTTTTCCTAGTTAATAAATCTTTAGTTAGTTTATTACAGGTTTGGCTACAAGTGTTGTCTTTGGTGAGAGATCTCAGGTACAATTGACCTGGAATAAGTGACGGGTCCTTTGGGACTGGGAGTAACCTAAATATTGATGTGATTTTTGGTATAAGGGACCATCTATCACAAAGGCAGTCTTGCCTGGGTGGCAAGATAGCCCGGTGTGCCCAAGGGGACTATCTGTAACTCCATGTTAACGCTGTTACAGTGTTTGTGGAGTTCACACTTGATACCCGGTTGGCAAAATCTAATTATAGAACACAACCAATTTGGGGTTTGTGCCCTCGTCTGTAACTGTCTGCCCTGAAGCTGACACTCACGTTCATGAGCCACTCGAGAGAGTCTGACAAACTTACTAAACACCAGAACACAAATTTACTGGTACTGTTGCCCCCTTTTGACCGAAGCAGCTGGTCAAGTTCAGGGCCCTATGGATGTGTCAGTTGGGAGTAGAAATTGGTGATAGGTATTTATTTGATGCAGTTATGTTTATTTACAAAGAACATACCAAGTTCTGTCTCTCTTATCACAGAAGGAATCAAATAGCAAGAAACAGCTTTTTTCCCTCACAGCACCAATGTACTTTGTTGCATGTCTTGGGAGGAGCATCCTCTCTGAAGAGAATTGGTTAGCAAGAGATAAGGTTGCCTGTGGCTCTGAGGTGTGCCTGTGAAAGGAAATTCTGGTTGTCTGTGGAATGTACTGTTATGAGAACACTCTTTTCAGCCTGCACACATGACCCAACAACCTCTTCCCAGGTTTCTTCCAGAGTCAGCCACCATGCTTCGAGCTGCTCCTTCAGTCTCACTTTCTCTCTGATTATGTCTACAATACAGCTGCTACATCAGCACAGCTATAGCCCTGCAGCTTCCTACATCGATGAAAGGGGGTATTCCATTAATGTAGGCAATCCACCTCTCTGAGAGATGGTAGCCAGATCAATGGAGTAATGCTTCCATTGACCGAGCCGCAACTACAGTGGCGGTTAGGTCAACCTAACTATGGTGCTCAGGGAGCAAAATTTTTCACAGCCCTGAGCAACATAGCTAGGTTGACCCAAGTTTTAGGTGTAGATCAGGCCTCAGTCTTTCCCCACACACCTACCAAAAACAATACTCAGCCAAAAGCTTTTGGGCAGGTTTACGTACTCCTTTTGTCTTAGGTGGTGCACTTATGCTTATGGTTATGTTAACTGAAGGGATATTAATCTCAATGGGGTTTTAACTTAACCCATAACATGTATTCACCCATATCATAACATTACATGCCATAGAAAACCAGAATTTCCTTTCACAGGCACATCTCGGGGTACGTCTTCACTACCGGCCAGATTGGCGGGCAGCGATCGATCCAGCGGGGATCGATTTAAATTGATCCCCGAGCGCTGTCCCGTCGACTCCTGTACTCCAGCTCAGCGAGTGGTGAGGGCAGAGTCGACGGGGGAGCGGCAGCAGTCGACTCACCGTAGTGAAGTAGATCTAAGTACGTCGACTTCAGCTACGTTATTCACATAGCTGAAATTGCGTAACTTAGATCGATCTCCCCCCCCCCCCCCCCCAGTGTAGACCAGGCCTTATCTAGTGCTAACCAATTCTCTGAAGAGAGGATGCTCCTCCCAAGACATGCAACAGAGTACAATGAATAAATTAATTGGGAATGCATGCATCTGCTATTAAAGTTATTTTATTCTTAGATCCTTAAAATGACACAAATTGTTTGGAAACAGTTCTTACCAGAGTACAACTTCTAGCTGACAAGTGAAACCTTTTCTTGTTCAGCCTGGAGCCAGGCTGGATGGTGGAGAACTGAACTGGCAGCCCCCCAGTTGCCTATTTTTAAAAGATGTGTATGGGTGAAAGGAGCCATGTATGAAATAATGTAGCTACCATTATTTCTGCTCATTTTGACATTTACTGATCTTTCATCTATTTCATATCTCTCTGCCATGCTTCAAGCAATTGAACTGCCTTGTAGGACCACACCCACCTTCCAAACCATCTTTCAAGCCAATAAACCTTAGCAAAACATCAGAAGATATATGTAAAATTCTTTGGCTCACCCTGTTTACAGATTTCCCTATCGAGGGATGAAATCATTTATGTTTCCAACTGACAGCATTTTGTTTGTTAACAAATGTTTTACAGGATTCAACTTCTTCCTTTATCCTCTGCCACAAATATTTTGCCACTGAGGATTAAATATGAATTTGACTGCCAGAACTGATACGGAGATTCCTGAAGTAACACTACTTTTGCATTAAACTCTTCCCCCAAAACATGCTAATGTGACAGGAAGGTAAAATAACAATGACTTTTTGCACTGCATAAGTAATGAAACAATATTGCAGCACTGAATAAAAGAGACAGATAGCAAAGCCATATGCTCACTTAAACATTTTCCCATAAAAATAATTGCCCTGATTCTACAGAGTGCTCTGGCTGCTTTATATCACTTTAGTTGTGCAAAATAGCCCTTATGCTAGTGGATTTGGCCACTGAAGGGTGCTGTCCCTGCTGAGAGAAATCCTCAGGTGCAGGGGAGCCAGTGGAATGGCTTTACACCAGACGCTCCTTTCAGGTGCTGACACAGGGAGTAAGGATGACAAAAAGGGGTCACGTCCAGGTCTCCTTTATGCTCAGCTGATCCTTGGCTGCTGGAGCAGCACATAGGTGCCTTTGGTTGCTGCTGCAAGATAGAAGAGCCTTCTAACTTGCAACAGAGACCAAGCCAGCATTTGGCAGTCTCAGGATGAAGGCCAGGGAAAGAGACTTAGAGCTGCCTTTCATGTCTTGCTCTAGATTTGTGCTCAGCTCTTCTCAGCCTGCCTAGAAGATGCAGTCTCTCTAGTTTGGGGTCATTTGGACATAAAGGGTTTTATTACTATTATTGTTGTTCCATTATATTCTGATACTCTGTGTTATATTTTTTACTGGAGATGGGTTCATGCTGCAAAAACCTGATCTGCATCCGAATTTCACATCCCAATATTAAGTTATATTCCATGTCGGGGGCTTGGTGTGCTCCACTGTGAAGATACAGATTGTTTAGAAAATTCAGATTTGGTTTGGTTTGGATTTTGAAGCCTCCCTCTCCCAAAGTTTTGGGGTGTTCAGATCCAGCACCATCTCTTTCTCTCACCTGCTTTTTTAAAATATTGGATATCTATGACCTGCACTGTATTTACTTGCTCTAAGAATATCACGAAAATGCAGGTCTTGGCTAACTATGTTAGCATAACAGCGATGTTGGAGGACAGTACTTTGGAAACATCTGGATATTTTTGCTTTCTTCAAATGAAATCTTTTTGACCTCTAAAAATGAGTACCCCATTCCAACCTTGCTGTTTCTCCAGTGAAGTTGAATTAATGCCTGTATAAGAAAGAAGCAACCCTTGAATCATTAATTGATGGAGACACAATCTTATGCCCTTTTTGTGGCTTTGAAACATATGGTCTCAAGCATTGATAAGAAGAGTTCACTTCTCCAAAAGATTATTTTTTCCCCCTACCACATGGGTCTGCAAACAGTTTAGAAGGCCAGAATACCTTTTGATGGTACTTCTGAGATTGCTCACTAAAGAGCAATAGTCCTGTTTTTCTAGCATCAGTATTTATTAAAGAAAAAGGTGAATCATCAAGTGTGTGTGTGTGTGTGTGTGTGTATATATATACATATATATATAATCAAGTGTGTGTGTGTGTGTGTGTATATATATATATAAAAAACTGAAACTTTATATATTTTGTTTTTGTCTAGGAGTATAAATAACATAATATATATATATATATATATATATATATATATATATATATATATATATATATATATATATATATATATATATATATATATATACACAGATGGCCCATATTGTTGGGTGAAGGCAAGGGACAGCGCCACACTCCTGACCATGCCACAGTAGCTGCTGGCCAATGGCAGTCCTCCTTGGTAGAGGCCACCATGAGTTAACTCCTATTGCTTCTTTCAAAATGCTGGGATTGGTGGGTTGATGAGGATTCACCTACAGAAGAACAGCAGTGGGTGAAGATAAACCTCTTTGAACCACTGCAAATTTGACATCAGCCCAGCATCAGAAAAAGGGGTTAGATTCACAAAGAAATCTGGGCATGTTTACAAGGCCTAGGAGTTGTCTGATGTGGCACCTCTGTGTGGGACTGTCCCCCAGGAAATGTTGGCGTGCTATTGATCTGAACATGAAAAGATGGGAAAGCTGTTTATAGCCTAGGGTGCCTGGAGCCTTAATCCCTGTCCCCCTTTTTCACTGCTTCCAGGACCGGTTGCATTTAGAAGCTATCTTAAGGTTCAATAAAGTTGCAACCACTTGGCCAAAAATAATAATTATTGTCTCCATACTCATTGGCCCCTACCATTCACAATGATCAGTATGTGATTTCTGGGAATACATGTACTTCCTTATCTCACTTTTTAATCAAGCAGCCTGCCCTTTATTGTAAATTGCACATCTGCAGCCAACCATCATAAAATAAACAGCTACTAGCAGCAATCATAGAGAGGAGTATGTCACAAATAAATCTATGCTCTCACTGATATAGGCAGTAAGCCCTGTTCTTTTTGTCATGAAAGTAACCCCATAACAGTTAGGTAGGTATTTCTTATTTTCATCTGTACCTATAGATTCTTACTGAAAACTATATACTCACTGTATGTCTATTGCCAAGAGTTTGCAGTGTCACTAGTGGGGAAATTTGTGATTGAACATTTAGGTAAATCAGAAACTAAGTTCTGGTATAGTGTATTTATACCACTTTTCTATTCATGTACCCAAAACTTTGTTCATAGGAATAGTCATGGAAAATGAATTTTGGGTCCAAATTCATTTTTGTGACTAAATTAACTTTGTTTCAAGCAAAAGCAGTAAATCATCTTCATTGCCCAGTCACTTTATCCAAAAGAGACAGCTGAGCATCAGAGGTACCAGCTTGTGGGGATTATGGTAATATCCGTTAGGCTCAAATGTAATTTTTGGACAGGTCAGATCCTTTCCTGCTACACTGTTACCAAAATTATTTAGCCAGTATGTATTTTGAAGAGAATCCATACTTATGCTAAAGCGAACCATTTCTCCAGCACCCTCTATACAGAAATATATTAAAAACTGTGTGAAAGATTTTGTTCTTGGTGCACACAGAGATAAACATAGTGTTTTGCTAAGTTTTGTGAAAATAATAAGCAACTGAAATAACTGTTGCTAGAAACAGGTACAAATTTCTGACAACCTTGTACACCAAGTGCAAACTGCATGAGAATGGAAATATTAGGGTAAGAATGAATCAAACCAATTTTGGGGAGGTTGTGCCTATATATACACTACTCAGCAGTGAATTATATTTCTGGAACAATCCATGCTGTTGGTTGTACCCCAGATCGATGGA
Organism: Emys orbicularis; assembly: GCF_028017835.1. Lineage (NCBI taxonomy): Eukaryota > Metazoa > Chordata > Testudines > Emydidae > Emys > Emys orbicularis. The sequence continues at coordinate 75,836,048 of NC_088688.1, read as the reverse complement.
GTGGGTAAAATATGTAATCCCTATCTTTCTTTCTGTATTTGTGCTGAATAATTTTGATTAAAACCCATGGGTTAATAAATTTGGTTGACTGTGACTGACGTTCTATTGATAAACGAACCAAATTTCCAAGTACAGTAATAACTGCTTCCTCTCTTGCGCATTGTCAGTGCTTATGACCAGGAAAGGCAGTTGCAAACTGAACATATAAGTAATATTAAATATAAAATTGGATGAATACACTATACACTATGAATAACTCTAATTGTGTCTGGAAGCCTGATTTTGACTCCCTTGCCATTCTAGTTTACCAAAATTTACCCAATTCATCTCAGAAATATCTTGTGCATTCCTCAGGCAGATGGAATTTATTTTTCTGAATAGCCTACAATCTGGAGCTCCCAAAGAATGAATGGCAGTAGAAACAATCTGAACTAAAAACAGGAGAAGTTTTACTGGAAACCTAACTGAATACATTCTGAAGTTTGAATGGTGGGAAAAAAAACCTCCATAGCTGATCAGCAGAAAATTACTTGGCATCCTAGAATTGTTTTTTAGGCTCTGCAACTACATTAACAAACTAGCTCAGCCAGACTTGACATAAATTAATTCGGCTGAAAAAGGATTACAGATCTCTCTGTGGTAGGGGCTTAGCTTTTCAGAGAATGTACAAAACTGTTTGAACTGACAGTTTTTCACTGGTAAATGGCTCTGACTTATTGAAAAATAAATCAACCTATATGCATATTCTCCCTATTAGCATTTCCTTACTTTTAAAAATAAGGAAATAATCGTTGTAGATCAAAAAAGATTAATATACTAGCATAGAGATTCCTAAACTTTTGGGGCAAACATACCAGTGATTCAGGGTGTCAGTGATTCATATTAAGACCTTGGCTGTACTGGCCAACCTCCTTACACCTCTGCCCCCTACAACCAGCCTCTGTGCTGGATCTGCGGCTCCAGAGCTACGCACCACTCAGTGGAGCTTTGACTCCTGTCATTCCAGAATGTGCTAGATTGCATGAGACTGAGGTTTAGAGCAGTACAGTTGCCAATGATAGACAGAGAGTATGTAGCTGAATGAGGTGGTGGTGCACAAAAGCTCTTCAAACAGGCATACCCCAGTTTAATCATTAAGGGTTAGATTCTGTTCCCCTTAATCATGTGGAGTAGAATAGGGACCAGTCAAAGAGTAAGGCAATACTCAACATAAAGTGGGTCTCAAAATCTGCTCTAAAGGCAGGAAGATGAGCTGTCCTTGGCCCACGAGGCAAGTGGAGTGGACCATCCAACTACCAAATCTGTAATTCTTTTCATTATATTAGGAGGACATCAATTAATGTGAACTTGATTTTTCCCCAAATTAATCATCGACATTTGCAATTTCTGAAATCTTTGCCAGGGCAGACTAGTTCAATGACTCCAAAATGGTGGTCCATGTTTATCTGGCTATGAAATGATTCACTTGACAAAAAGGACATTCTGGCCAAAGCAAGAGAGACTCAACAGTCAAACACATATTGGTTTAACTGTGTTTCTAATTTTAATCCGAAAAAGGTTACTGGCAAAAATAATCTGTACATTGGTATGCATATTCAGCACAGGCCTAGAATGCAGAAAACTAGCAGTTTGTCTTGTCAGAAAACCATCACATAATACTGAGCCTGGAATGCTACAAGTATTTGGTTGCCAAAGGGGTTGAAAAAATACAGCTCTATTTATTTAAACAATTCTGGTAGTCAGCAATATAAGAAGGTCTGCTGAAAAGGCCTGATCCAAATCAGAATAGCTGTACATATTGAATGCTCTGGGCTATTTGGAATGGAATTATGTTTGAACTGGAAAACCTACTGTGTGCACATTGAAACAGATAAGGTCCGTTCTTTTGTTGTTTCCCAAACCAGAGTTCAAATTAAGTCTGTTTGCAGCTCTCCAAAATAAGACGCAGATGGTACCCTTGCAATTTCAAACTTCTCTTCACACACTTCCTTTTATGTATGGGCAGATGGCCACAACTATTGGTAAATGATTATTTTAAAAGTAGATTACAAAATTATATTGCTTCACCCTGTGGATAATATGAGGGATGGGGCTACCTACCTGCTACATTGATCTGTTATGATGGTTAATAGCAAGGACACTTGTCCTGTATTAGCTTTTATGTATTTTATGTTATGTATCTGTACGTTCAGAAATGGTTTGCTCTTGCGGTACTAGCCCCAAATGATTAGAAGCAGTGAATACTGGAGCATGCTAAACAGAGCTAGTCAAACCTTAGAAAGTCTATAAGGTTAGTTAAGCCACAGAACTTTTAGATGTTTATCCAAAGATTTTCAGGTTTCTGACTTCTTTTTTCACTTCTTGGCACCCTGTCTTCTATCCTACTCACTCCCAACAGGTCCTCTTTCATATTTTCCAGATGCTCATCAAGAATCTATGTTTGCTGATATTCCATTGTGTTAGAGGATGACCTCTCACAGACAGCACTCTCTTGAAAGCACTGGAAATATCCTATATGCTCTGGAATTTCCACGAGTCAGATGTTGATAAATGCAAAGTAATGCACATTGGAAAACATAATCCCAACTACACCTACAAAATGATGGGATCTTTATTTGCTGTTATCACTCAAGAAAGAGATCTTGGAGCCACTGTGGATAGTTCTGTGAAAACATCTGCTCAATGTGCAGCAGCAGTCAAAAAAATAATAGAATTTTAGGAACCATTAGGAAAAGGATCGATAATGAGACAAAAAAAATATACTGCTACTATATAAATCCATGGTATGACTACACCTTGAATACTATCTGCAGTTCTGGTCACCCCATTTCAAAAAAAGATATATTGGAATTGGAAAAGGTACAGAGAAGGGCAACAAAAATGATCAGGGGTCTGAAAGAGCATCCATATAAGAAGAGATTACAAAAACTAGGACTTTTTCAGCTTGGAAAAGAGATGACTAAGGGGGGATATGATAAGAGGTCTATAAAATCATGAATGGTGTGGAGAAAGTGAATAAGGATGTGTTATTTACTCCTTCCCATAACACAAGAACCAGAGGTCACCCAATGAAATTAATAGATATCAGGTTTAAAACAAACAAAAGGAAGTACTTCTTCACACAATGCATAGTCAACCTGTGGAACTTGTTGCTGGGGGATGTTGTGAAGGCCAAAATGATAACAGGGTTCAAAAAAGAATTAGATAAGTTTATGGAGGATAGGTCCATCACCAGCTATTAGCCAAGATGGTCAGGAATCCAAGCGCATGCACTGGGTGTCCCTAGCCTCTTACTGCCAGAAGCTGGGAGTGGATAATAGGGGATGGATCACTCAATGATTACCTGTTCTGTTCATTTCCTCTGAAGCATGTGGCATTGGCCACTGTCGGAAGACAGGATACTAGGCTAGATGGATCATTGGTCTGTCCCAGTATGGCTGTTCTTATGTGTCCAAGAATGCACTGTCTCTATAATAGAAGCAGTGTCATATGATTGGGTAGACTGATGCTATTACAGAATGCAATAGAATGCTGTGAATGGTACCCTTTTTGCCTTACTTTCCTTTCATTTCATAGAAATGTGAAAGAAAAAAAGCAATCAAATAACAAAATGGAAAATAGGAGAACAAACTTCCAGTAGATGCCTTCCGGTACATCACCTTTGGCAGAGCTAGGAAGATGGAGAAACAACTCAAAGGAATAATAATAAGAGCCTATCAAAGGGCACAAAAAAGCCTTCATGTGATAGGCTGCTACCTACCTATTAGCAGAAAGGAGGAAAACAAGCCACAGAAGGTGAAATCATCTTGGATTTATCATAAGCATGACATTTTCCTGTGTTCCCTCTTTTCCATTGATAGTTAACTATTTCCAGAGAGTAAGTGCAAACAGTGGAACAATGGAACAGATTGTAACCATCTTCATGCCTAACACAGGGATGTAGCCCTTAGAGATTGTATCTCTATATACAAGAGGATGACAGCAATGAATACATTGGATCTATTACAGCTGTGGACTGCATGTTGGCCACGCCAGTCTAAATGACAAGGCAAGATTAAGAAATGTTAGATTAAAGTTCAGTGTGTGCCCTGTCCTTTTTATAGAGTATGGAACCTGCTGTAGGGAGTTTCTGGAGGGCTAAATACTTCAGATGGTTTCATTGGCTCATATAAAATTAAATTAAAATAAAACTATAACTTGTACTGTAAACACAACAACAAAACTGGAAAGACTGTCTACCAGGCAGAATTTTTCCAGGGAGCTGGTTTGAAGACTTAGTAAAACAAAACTTTCATAAAACACAAAACAATTTTTAACATCCTGTGTATCTATCTGGCTCTCTCATGTATTTATAGCATTTTATTCTTTTAAATACCTTCTCTTCCTCGTACTGTCAAAAGAAGGCTCAAGATTATATTATTTCTAGTGAAAAAGAAAATTGGACTGGCTTGCTTTTATTTATTTTCTATTATGTTTCATAGCCACAACTGTATCCTAGAACAATGAAGGCTGGGACTCAAACACTATATGCACTGGGAGTGTGGAGGGTGGGGGCAAATTGGATAGTCGATCACAATAATTAGATTTGTGTGTTTCCTGTTTACAAAGAAATAATTGACCTACAAAATGTGCAGGTCTCCAGAAGTAAAAGCAAAACATTAATGGGCATGCATTGCTGAAAGTAATGATTTTAAATTGGGCTTTGTAACCTGTTTAGCTATGAATAGAAGATACCAAGACAAAACCAAATAGACCTAAAGTCAAACTGTGCTTTTAATAAGAAAATAAATAAGCAGCGAAAAAATGGAATTAAAAACAACCATGAAAGCTCTTGGGGCTGTAGGTGTATAAATCACTATACTTATCACAGCCGCAAGATGAAAACTCATTGCCATATAACAAAATCTTCATGTATCATGTCAAACGTGCAAAACATGTCATGGCCAGAGACAAGCTTGCCAGCTCACTTCTGAAAAGCTTTCTTGCACAAAACAGGCATCCATTTCAAGTGAAGTTTCCCCAGCCATCTACTAATACAGAACCTCTGTGTTGAACTGTAATAAACTGTAAACCTAAACCTGTGCCTTCTTTCAGTCTCCCATTAAAAACATAATATAACTGTGACATTTTTTTCACAGAGGTACAAATTCTAGGCCTACTATTGTCAAACAACTGAACTGAAGGGGAAAGATAGTGGTAGAGGCTGAATGGAGAGACCCTGAGCCACCCTGCTGGCATCAGAGCATAACCTCCAGTGCAGTGTTTGCTGGTATCCCAAACAGGAACAGCATACATCCCCCCGTGCTCTGCAGTACTTGCTGCTTAACTCAGTATGAAAGGGTTCTGGGGGCCCAATCAAAAGCTTAAAGGAATCCATCCCAAGCTCCCCCTCTGGTATTGGGACCAGTGGGATAGCAAACACATCACCAGATTATTTTTTCCTTCCCTCACATCTTGGAGCCCTGCAGATCTTAGGACCAGCCTAGGTACATCTGTATGTTAGGTACATCTTTACACACTACTGATTTTAAGGACTCAAAGCAGCAGGGCAGGTAAATTTAATGACCAGCAGAGAAAGAGTTAACTTAATACACTGTTTGGGTACCAAAGCCATGAGAGGTGGATAAATCCAGAGGTGGATAAAGAACTGGTTAAAGGGGAGACTGCAGCGGGTAGTACTGAAAGGTGAACTGTCGGGTTGGACGGAGGTCACCAGTGGGGTTCCTCAAGGTTCGGTTTTGGGTCCGATTTTATTTAATCTATTCATTACTGACCTCGGAACCGAATGTAGGAGTGGGCTGATAAAGTTTGCGGATGACACAAAGTTGGGAGGTATTGCCAATTCGGAGAAGGATAGGGATATTCTGCAGGGAGACTTGGATGACCTTGTAAATTGGAGTAACAATAATAGGATGAGTATCAGAGGGGTAGCCGTGTTAGTCTGAATCTGTAAAAAGCAACAGAGGGTCCTGTGGCACCTTTAAGACTAACAGAAGTATCGGGAGCATAAGCTTTCGTGGGTAAGAACCTCACTTCTTCAGATGCAAGTAATGGAAATCTCCAGAGGCAGGTATAAATCAGTGTGGAGATAACGAGGTTAGTTCAATCAGGGAGGGTGAGGTGCTCTGCTAGCAGTAGAGGTGTGAACACCAAGGGAGGAGAAACTGCTTCTGTAGTTGGATAGCCATTCACAGTCTTTGTTTAATCCTGATCTGATGGTGTCAAATTTGCAAATGAACTGGAGCTCAGCAGTTTCTCTTTGGAGTCTGGTCCTGAAGTTTTTTTGCTGTAAGATGGCTACCTTAACATCTGCTATTGTGTGGCCAGGGAGGTTAAAGTGTTCTCCTACAGGTTTTTGTATATTGCCATTCCTGATATCTGACTTGTGTCCATTTATCCTCTTGCGTAGTGACTGTCCAGTTTGGCCAATGTACATAGCAGAGGGGCATTGCTGGCACATGATGGCATATATAACATTGGTGGACGTGCAGGTGAATGAGCCGGTGATGTTGTAGCTGATCTGGTTAGGTCCTGTGATAGTGCTGCTGGTGTAGATATGTGGGCAGAGTTGGCATCGAGGTTTGTTGCATGGGTTGGTTCCTGAGTTAGAGTTGTTATGGTGCGGTGCGTGGTTGCTGGTGAGAATATGCTTAAGGTTGGCAGGTTGTCTGTGGGCGAGGACAGGCCTGCCTCCCAAGGTCTGTGAAAGTGAGGGGTCATTGTCCAGGATGGGTTGTAGATCACTGATGATGCGTTGGAGAGGTTTAAGCTGAGGGCTGTAGGTGATGGCCAGTGGAGTTCTGTTGGTTTCTTTTTTGGGCCTGTCTTGCAGCAGGAGGCTTCTGGGTACACGTCTGGCTCTGTTGATTTGTTCCTTTATTTCCTTGTGTGGGTATCGTAGTTTTGAGAATGCTTGGTGAAGATCTTGTAGGTGTTGGTCTCTGTCTGAGGGGTTGGAGCAGATGCGGTTGTACCTCAGTGCTTGGCTGTAAACGATGGATCGTGTGGTGTGTCCGGGGTGGAAGCTGGAGGCATGAAGGTAGGCATAGCGGTCGGTGGGTTTTCGGTATAGGGTGGTGTTAACGTGGCCATTGCTTATTTGTACTGTGGTGTCCAGGAAGTGGACCTCCCGTGTAGATTGGTCCAGGCTGAGGTTGATGGTGGGGTGGAAGCTGTTGAAATCATGGTGGAATTCTTCCAGGGTCTCCTTCCCATGGGTCCAGATGATGAAGATGTCATCAATGTAGCGTAGGTAGAGAAGGGGCGTTAGTGGACGAGAGCTGAGGAAGCGTTGTTCCAGGTCAGCCATAAAGATGTTGGCATATTGTGGGGCCATGCGGGTGCCCATAGCGGTGCCACTGGTCTGGAGGTATATATTGTCACCAAATTTGAAATAATTGTGCGTGAGGATAAAGTCACAGAGCTCGGCAATAAGTTGTGCTGTGTCATCATCAGGGATACTGTTCCTGACAGCTTGTATTCCATCTGTGTGTGGGATGTTTGTGTAGAGAGCCTCTACATCCATGGTGGCTAGGATGGTGTTTTCTGGGAGGTCACCAATGCATTGTAGTTTTCTCAGGAAATCTGTGGTGTCACGGAGATAGCTGGGAGTGCTGGTGGCGTAGGGTCTGAGTAGGGAGTCCACATATCCAGACAGTCCTTCAGTGAGAGTGCCAATGCCCGAGATGATGGGGCGTCCAGGATTTCCAGGTTTGTGGATCTTGGGTAGTAGATAGAATAACCCCGGTCGGGGCTCTAAGGGTATGTTGATTTGTTCCTGTGTTAGTGTAGGGAGTGTCCTGAGTAGATGGTGCAGTTTCTTAGTGTATTCCTCAGTGGGATCTGAGGAAAGTGGCCTGTAGAATTTGGTATTGGAGAGTTGTCTGGCGGCCTCCTTCTGGTAGTCAGACCTGTTCATGATGACAACAGCACCTCCTTTATCAGCCTCTTTGATGATAATGTCAGGGTGGTTTCTGAGGCTGTGGATGGCATTGCGTTCTGCACGACTTAGGTTATGAGGCAAGCGATGTTGTTTTCCCACAATTTCTGCCTGTGCACGTCGGCGGAAGCATTCTATGTATAGGTCCAGACTGTCATTTCGACCCTCAGGAGGAGTCCATGTGGAGTTCTTCTTCCTGTGTTGTTGGTGGGAGGGTATCTGTGTATCAGTGCGCTGTTCAGTGTTATCTTGAAAGTATTCTCTGAGTCGGAGGCGGCGAAAGTAGGCTTCCAGATCACCGCAGAACTGTATCATGTTCGTGGGGGTGCTGGGGCAAAAAGAGAGTCCCCGAGATAGGACAGACTCCTCTGCTGGGTTGAGTGTGTAGCTGGATAAATTGACGATATTGCTGGGTGAGTTAGGGGTACCCCTGTTGTGGCCCCATGTGCCAGGTAGGATTTTAGACAGCTTACGGTCCTTTTTCCTTTGTAGAGAGGTGAAGTGTGTAATGTAGATCTCCTGTCTTATTTTAGTAAAGTCCATTTGTGTGGAGGGTTGGTTATTTATGAAAGTCTCCAGGTTGGAGAGCTCTTTCTTGATGTTTATCTGTTTGCTGTATAGGATGCTGATCAGGTGGTTCCTCAGTTTCTTTGATAGTGTATGGCATAATCTCTCACTGTGGTCTGTGCAGTATGTAGATAGCAATGGATTTTTCACCTTCAGTCCATTTGGTATGATGTCCATCCGTTTGCATTTGGAAAGGAAGATGATATCTGTCTGTATTTGTGCAAGTTTCTTCATGAGGTTGATAGATTTCCATTCCATACGGCTAAATGCAGTGCCTTGCATGGTGTCAAGTATCAGAGGGGTAGCCGTGTTAGTCTGAATCTGTAAAAAGCAACAGAGGGTCCTGTGGCACCTTTAAGACTAACAGAAGTATCGGGAGCATAAGCTTTCGTGGGTAAGAACCTCACTTCTTCAGATGCAAGTAATGGAAATCTCCAGAGGCAGGTATAAATCAGTGTGGAGATAACGAGGTTAGTTCAATCAGGGAGGGTGAGGTGCTCTGCTAGCAGTAGAGGTGTGAACACCAAGGGAGGAGAAACTGCTTCTGTAGTTGGATAGCCATTCACAGTCTTTGTTTAATCCTGATCTGATGGTGTCAAATTTGCAAATGAACTGGAGCTCAGCAGTTTCTCAGTTTCTCATGCAACAAACCTCGATGCCAACTCTGCCCACATATCTACACCAGCAGCACTATCACAGGACCTAACCAGATCAGCTACAACATCACCGGCTCATTCACCTGCACGTCCACCAATGTTATATATGCCATCATGTGCCAGCAATGCCCCTCTGCTATGTACATTGGCCAAACTGGACAGTCACTACGCAAGAGGATAAATGGACACAAGTCAGATATCAGGAATGGCAATATACAAAAACCTGTAGGAGAACACTTTAACCTCCCTGGCCACACAATAGCAGATGTTAAGGTAGCCATCTTACAGCAAAAAAACTTCACAACGCATCATCAGTGATCTACAACCCATCCTGGACAATGACCCCTCACTTTCACAGACCTTGGGAGGCAGGCCTGTCCTCGCCCACAGACAACCTGCCAACCTTAAGCATATTCTCACCAGCAACCACGCACCGCACCATAACAACTCTAACTCAGGAACCAACCCATGCAACAAACCTCGATGCCAACTCTGCCCACATATCTACACCAGCAGCACTATCACAGGACCTAACCAGATCAGCTACAACATCACCGGCTCATTCACCTGCACGTCCACCAATGTTATATATGCCATCATGTGCCAGCAATGCCCCTCTGCTATGTACATTGGCCAAACTGGACAGTCACTACGCAAGAGGATAAATGGACACAAGTCAGATATCAGGAATGGCAATATACAAAAACCTGTAGGAGAACACTTTAACCTCCCTGGCCACACAATAGCAGATGTTAAGGTAGCCATCTTACAGCAAAAAAACTTCAGGACCAGACTCCAAAGAGAAACTGCTGAGCTCCAGTTCATTTGCAAATTTGACACCATCAGATCAGGATTAAACAAAGACTGTGAATGGCTATCCAACTACAGAAGCAGTTTCTCCTCCCTTGGTGTTCACACCTCTACTGCTAGCAGAGCACCTCACCCTCCCTGATTGAACTAACCTCGTTATCTCCACACTGATTTATACCTGCCTCTGGAGATTTCCATTACTTGCATCTGAAGAAGTGAGGTTCTTACCCACGAAAGCTTATGCTCCCGATACTTCTGTTAGTCTTAAAGGTGCCACAGGACCCTCTGTTGCTGAATAATAGGATGAGATTTAATAGTGAGAAGTGTAAGGTGATGCATTTAGGGATGACTAACAAGAATTTTAGTTATAAGTTAGGGACGCACAGGTTGGAAGTGACGGAGGAGGAGAAGGACCTCGGAGTCCTGGTTGATCGCAGGATGACTATGAGTCGGCAATGTGACGTGGCTGTGAAAAAAGCTAATGCGATCTTGGGATGCGTTAGGCGAGGTATTTCTAGTAGGGACAGGGAGGTGCTGCTTCCGTTATACAAGGCGCTGGTGAGACCTCATTTGGAGTACTGTGTGCAGTTCTGGTCTCCTATGTTTAAAAAGGATGAACTCAAACTGGAACGGGTACAGAGAAGGGCCACTAGGATGATCTGAGGAATGGAAAACCTTTCCTATGAAAGGAGACTCGAGGAGCTCGGTTTGTTTAGCCTAACCAAAAGAAGGCTGAGGGGGGATATGATTGCTCTCTTTAAATATATCAAAGGGATTAATACCAAGGAGGGAGAGGAATTATTTAAGCTCAGTAGTAATGTGGACACGAGAACGAATGGATATAAACTGGCCGTGGGGAAGTTTAGGCTTGAAATTAGACGAAGGTTTCTAACCGTCAGAGGGGTGAAATTTTGGAACAGCCTTCCGAGGGAAACGGTGGGGGCGAAAGACCTCTCTGGCTTCAAGATTAGGCTTGATAAGTTTATGGAGGGAATGGTTTGATGGGATAACGTGATTTTAGTCAATTAGGCATTAACGTGCCATCGCGGGTAAAATGAGGGTCCGGCTGTAGAATCTTGCCTGTATGCTCGGGGTTCTACTGATCGCCATATTTGGGGTCGGGAAGGAATTTTCCTCCAGGGTTGATTGGCAAAGGCCCTGGAGGTTTTTCGCCTTCCTCCGCAGCATAGGGCAGGAGTCGCAGGCTGGAAGATTCTGTTGTGGGTGGGTCAGCTTTTGTGGCCTGCATCATGCGGGAGGTCAGACTAGATGACCATATTGGTCCCTTCTGACCTTAAAGTCTATGAGTCTATGAGAGAGAGAGAGAGAGAGAGAAGAGAAAATATATTATCTTGTTGTACAACAGGTTTTAATGGTATGGATTTACACATAGTTAATTCTCAGTCTCATCATGTCATCCTCTTCTCCCTGGGTTATCCCAATGAATAGCTACCCTAAATAGGAAAGGTTCAAGAGGTGCAAGTTGATTAAATGCTAGCAGAACGCATCAGTAGCTGATAATGCAACAGCAGTACTTAAAATGTGACCTCTGCTTTAGAGGTTTTAATTGAGACACAAGTTCTTTCCCCTTGGTTTGGTAATTCCTTAATAAATCTTAGGGTAAAAGCTCTAAGAAGCAGTTTTATTTTACTGCAGTTGTCAAATCCTCCTTTGTACAACACAAAAAGTCCCAGTACAGGACCAGTTTGTTCTGGGTCAAACTGAGCCACCACGGAAAATACAAAGCCATAGATGAAATGTCTTTATTTGATAGGATTTTAAAATAGTCATCCATTAATTAATGCTGAATTACAGGGTGAATCCTAGGGAGGTACTTATGTCACCTACTTTAGTTTAAGATAATTCATAATAATTAATCCTATTACAATAAATACCTAGGGCATTCATAATTATTGAATTATTTTAAAGTGTTGCCATTTATTTCTTTTAGTTACAAAGCAATAAGCCAATACATTACTCTTATGTGTCTTCTCCATCAGGGAAGTACTCTGACAGCATATTCAAAATCGTTCATTAAAAATTAAGGTAAGCTTTATTCATTAACTTGAACTTTCCTACAGAGACAGAAAATATAACGATCCAAAATCATGGTTGGGAAAATTTTGTAGCTAAATTCCCATGTCTACACTATATCCAGAAATCATTCTCATTTATACAAGTATTGGAAACATTTCAGAGATCTTACTGAATATAAAAATACTCCACAGTGAAATTCAGTTTTAATTATCTCTACTTGTGTTAATCACTGTGCTATATAGATTGATTACCTCTTTCCAAAAGCAATTTCCTGTTAGTGTTGATGTGATGTGATGAGTTATCACAGACTCTCAGAAGCTACAGAGGTAAAAGGCCTATCTAATCATAGACTCCATCTCTGCCAATGCAGGACTGTTCCCTGCATGATATTTGCTAGTGTTTTGTTCTGTCTAGTTTTAACCAACTGAGCTTCCACCACTGTCCTAGAGGGACTATTTCACAGCCTATTACATTTCACTTTTTTATTTCCACCCCATTACTTATAGTTATACCTTCATATATCACACTAAATAATTCCTCTTACTCACTGGTATTTACACACTTCTGATATACGTAGTATATCATCTTCTGATATTTAAATAATATGTTCCAAAAAAGTTGGAAAATGGTTTTTCTACAAAATCAAAATATTCCACAAAGCATTTCAGTATCTTCAAAATTTGGCATTTTTAAATTAAAGTTGAAAAAAATCAGTATAATTTTTCATAATCAAAAAGTATGAGACATTCGGAACATTTTAATTTTGTTTTGAGAAGAGAAATCTCATTTTCTCTCACTTTTTTTTACTCCTTTCCCTCTTTTTCCCCCCCAATGTAAAAAAAGGAGGGTAGCCTGATCTATAGATTATGTAATAATTATATTGACTACTTAAGCATTCCCAGTTATCACATTGAGGGTTGACAGGTTCTTGTCCCAAGATCAGGCCTCGTATTATTAAAATTACTATATAATTGGGAACCCCGATGTGTACAATTGCAACAATTATGCTATAGAAACTCTTATTATATATTTCCAAATAGTTTATTAATACATTTAAGCAGAGTGACAAACACCACAACTCAGTAAGTTAGAAAGACAGCCTACAGAAAGTACATCTGCACAGCCATATACTCAACACCATCCCTTGCAGGACGATCTGAAATGTTAGCCATTATCTTCCTCATCACCATCACCTACTTCCTCATCACCAATGGCTGTCATTCTGGCCCCTTTCAAGGTCTACATCTCTCTCTCTCCTACTCCCACAGACTGGGATGCAACGTTTATATGTTATGCTGACGCCACTATATCTAATGCATATTCAATAGTTATTTTTTTTCCCTTTTCCTTATTTGTATTTCCTCATCCTACTAATGTTGATGTGTCCTCCTCAGTAGATTATTTTCAGCTCATGATCATATCTGTCACCCCTTCCTTAAGCAGATTTGTGGTTATTACTTCCATGTTCCTAGCGGTAGCACTTACAGTAACATTCTAACTCCTACCAGTAAGCAATCTCTTCTTAGTTCCTAAAATCTAAAGGTAACTGTTTATCTATGCCAAAGGTCATGGCCTACTTAATCACACTTATGCTAGTTTATGCTTCAGCTAATGTTTTACAGGATACTGTAGGTTTCTTGCATTAGAGCTGAATATAATGAAAGCAGCTAAATATAATGAAGGCAAGGCAGTGAATATAGTAAAGGCAAGCCCTCTGGGCTACAGGAGAGAGGAATAAAAAAGGGTGGTGAGTGTTTTTCCTCCCACTTTCTAACTTAAAAAAGTCCCCCATTTCTTCCAGGGGGAATAAAGTGAGCAGAAAGTTAAAAACGGGGGGAAAATAGCTTTTTCCAAACAAAACAGAATGAATTTTTTCATCAAGCTGCCCCCTCTCCCCCCAAAAAAGTCATGAAAATTTTGTAATGAAACAAAAAAACAAAACAAAAAAATCCCATACACTTCTATTTTTCCTCTTTTTTTGACCAGCTGTAACTTGTAGGCTATCATGTCTCCCTTCAGTCATTATTTAATGAGGTTATACATATTTTAATCTTAATCTTGCCTCAAAAATATAGAAATATTATATTCATGATGATCAGAGATTTCATGGAATACATTAAATTGACCATTTGCCAGACATCTCCTTTCAAAAAACTTCCATTAAAAAAATCAAATGGATACCTTTTACCATTTCCCCCCACTTACTGCACATGCACAGTGAAAAGCCCCAAAAATATAGCGGTGACTGAGTGATCGGTGTCAATTAGATAGGGATGGGAGTATAGGAGGCAAATTAGGATGCGGCCTTGACTGGAATATGTTGGCCTGCCTTTGTGCGCTCTCACACTACACCTAAAAAGCACTCTTAAAAAGGAAGCATAGGCAGGGGTTAAAGCGGCTGATTTCCACATATTTTGAACTCTTGAAATATTTTCTTCTCTCCCATTCTGAGTTATTTGTCCTCTTTTGGAGCCACTCTTGTAGACAAGCCTAACAGACTTTAAATTGAGAATTATTGCTGTACCCTGAGCGTAAAAAGTTGAGACAGACAAAAGCAGATTTTAAATGAGAAAATATTTCTGCCCAATTCCAATCTCTACAGTATAAAAACAGCAAGTTTCATGTGTCTGGTGATATGTTTTACATTATATGCAGTATTCCTATTAATTGACAAAGTTACTACTTGTTCCCCATCTGGGAGCTTCTTCATCTATAGAGAGATGAAGAGACAGCCTGATCCTGGCTGCAACCTGTGGAAAAGCAGGTGACTGAACAAAAAACCTTTTAATTTGGTTGAAGAACTTCCATGTGTAAATGTGTTACTCAATTGTTTGGAAGCCTAATCAAAATTCCTATCTAAAAGAAAACTTAAAATCTACTTTCCCACAGAAGAAGGTCCAGAAAGTTTGTTTTTGATTTTATTGGGATCTGTTGTTATCATTTGAAAAAGTTATCATTTGAAAAATTCAACACATTGAAAGAATGAAGGGACATTATCTTTCTTTTGGTATATACTGAAATATTTCTATTGCCTTATAAGGCATTGCTAATGTCTATGAAATGTAATGTTACCCTATAATGGCACTTTTTTGCCAATGAAAAACGGTAGATTTACTCATAAGACAATTCTACAAGCCTGCTGATCGTTTTTGTTGCTCTTCTATGAACACTTGTACTGATCAGGTGGCATTGAAATGTGCCAGTCAGATTGCAAGTATTTTTTTTAAATGTGTTCTAAGGTAGGGTGGAATTAGATCCTTCAGCTATAGGCAAAGAATGTTACCATCTGTGGATGGGATTGCTTAGAGACAGTTCTGGGGCAGATTTTCTGCCCTATTCTGCTCCGTATGTGCAGCTAAGGTGGTACACAGAGACTGCAGAGTAGCTTCATCCCCCTTCATAGTGAGAAGAGAGCCAGCATCACTGGCTTACATAATCCTTCCTATAGTTCGCAACACAGAGGTGTCAAGGTTAGTATGCAATGTTACTGCTGTACTGTATGCTCCAGCTACTCTAAGCTGTCAGACAGTTCCATGGATCTCCTGCAGGCTGCTCTAACCTGTATTGGGGCCAGGCAGAGGATCGGGGAGCAATAACTGGCTTCCCACTCTTTGGGTGCAGCTGAGATTCTGGCCCAATAACTAGAAGGATTTATTCTGGCATCAAAATGTGTAGCACAATGAACTTTGTATATATACAATGGAGATTTTGCTTTGGAGGAAAGGCCTAATATGAGAAGTCATTGTTTAGTGGATCTGGATATATTATATGATATTTAGTCACAGTGATCAAAACACATTTGGATCAATGCCCAAAAGGATCATTAGAACAAAACTGTCACACATAAAAGCATATTTCCGGAGGTGGAAAAAGGCATGACTGCACAAGCAGCTGCAAAGAAGGGACAATCGGAAGGATTTAAAAAACTTTCTGGTGTCTTTGCTTGGGACGATCACACACCTACATTGGAATGGTTATGACCAAGCACTCAAAGAAGAATTATATTTGTATTGCTCATTGTAATGGCGCGGGACTCACCCCTGTGGCGCTTCCTGCTGGCTGTCCAGGGAATTAGTGTTTCCCGCCCCGGAGCGCCCTCTTCAGGCTGGTGACTCACTGCTGCTGGCCCCCGTGTCCCTCCCGGACCCGGTGCCCCTTGTCCTTGGGTGCCACCCCCTAGCGGTACACCCACTCTTGGGGTCTCCCCACCAATGGGAACCCCCACCTCGCCTCAGTCTTTGGCTACTGCCAGTCACCATCTAGCCCCTGTTCACTGGGGCCGACTGCAGTATAATTGCCACTCAACATTGGCAAGGAGGGGTTGGACCTGCTGCCTCTGCCTACCCTTGGGCTGCCCTGTTGCAACCCCAAAACCTTTTCGGCCCTTAATAAGGCCTGCAGCCTGTGGATTTTCCAGGCTGGAGCTCCCCAGCTCGTCTGGCCTTTCCCCAGCCCTGCTCCACTTTAGGTACTTGGTTCAGCTTCCCAGCAGCCAGGCCCTTCTCCCTGTAGAGACAGAGAGAGACTCCCTGCTCCTGGCCCACTGCCCTCTTATAAGGGCCAGCTGGGCCCTAATTGGGGCATGGCCCCAGCTGAGGCTGCTTCCCCAATCAGCCTTTCCCCAGCTACAGCCCTCTCCAGGGCTGTTTTTAACCCCTCCGGGCAGGAGCGGGGTGACAACCCCGCCACACTCATATTGATTTCATCATTGCTTTGAAGTGCTGCCCTAAAACAGATACCTCACTCTGTGTTTAAAAGTGTAAGTTCCTCACCAAAGGTACTTTTTCTCCTAAATCTCACTCATCAGAGGGAGGAAATGGTCGTTCCATTTCAATAGTGTGGGTGGCTCTTATGTGGCCTCAACACCAACTTGGTCTCACTCAACTGTAGAGGTAGCTATTACCAGTTTATTTGGATGGGATGCAAGAATACCATGCTACAATAGAAAGGAAGGTAGAGTCATTTTCCTAAAGGACGAAAGCTGTGGAAAATATGGCTTGTATTATCTGCCCTAATTACAAAAATAGGTTATGTTTACTCTACATAATAACTTATAAAATAAATATATTGAATCATCACAGAGATACTTTCTGAATATTCTGTATTAATGTGCAGCAAATGTACCATGTTCTGGTCCACTGTGTATGATCCCTTAACCTACAAGACTCAAACATCTGTCAAAATCAACGTTAGGACCGGACTTTTGTCTGAAGTTTACATACAAAAATGGATTTACATTAACAGAAATATAAAAAGGTGTAGCAAAAAATTTACAACATTACAGCCTTTGAGTATAAACTGATACACAGAACCTTGATTTTGAACAGGTCTTCACACCTCTCTTTTCACACCTGCTAAATAAACGCAGAAACAATTGATGGCTTTAAATCATTTAACTATTTCATAGCACCCACATATCTGGTGGTTAGATTAGATGTCTCAATGGCACACAGATAACTGGTAAAAAAAACGTGGGCACAAAAAGAGAGCACAGTGTTCACTGAACTCCATCCACTTATCACAAATGGATAATAGAGGTTGGAAATATAATAAGCATAAAGCGAGTCATCTGGGAATAGCAAATAACCACCCCATTTGGGATGCTATTGGGTATTTTTTTAAATGTGGTGTTCATTTGATATTAATCTCAGTTTACATTGTTAATTATTGTGTGCATGGAAGGAAGGTAAGGGAAAGAATTGTAATTTATAGAAAAAATAGTCAAAGTAATATAATTTAATTGTAATGTTTTTTGGAAGTCTCTTTATGACATTGGAATATTACATTTACCAGGGATTCTCCTATGTAACATTTTTTTTCAAAAGATAAACAGTTCTATTCAATAGATTTGTTTCTTTGAAATAAAGAGGCAATGCAAATGATTTAGTTAGTGTTTGAACAGAACATTGAAGATGTAAAGTGTTATGTTCTGTAACTGATAAATAATTCTGTAAAAAAAAAAAAAAAGAGGCTGAAGAATCCAATGTTGCCACCTGATGATTACATGCCAGGGTGTGCTTACCTGTGGAAGCCCATTAATTTGGGGAAGTTGAAGATTACACCTAATAGGACTTAGGATCTTTGGAATTGCCATATTGGATCAGATTAGCCATCCATCTAGTCCAATATTCTATCTCCAACAGCAGCTAGTACCATATACTTCAGAGAAAGTTGCCAGTAACCTTACAGTATGCTAATAACCAGCAACAGCTAAAGGTTGGCTTATTACTTAAAGCACAAGGGCTTACATCCCTTCCAAATCTTTTGCTAATTTAGTTTGAATATATACTAGGATAACTCTGGACTTCCTTAGCTATACAAAAGTCCAACTCTTCTTTGAATTCTGCCCTACTCTTTGTCTCAATAATATATTGTGGAAATGTACTTTTATTAGTTCTAAATTTGCCAACTTTTATTTTCATTGACTGTCCCTTTATTCTTGTGTTATGAGACATGGTGAATAGAAGCTGCAGTAGTATCTTCTCTATGCCATTAAATTATGTATATTTTTATCATGACCTCTTTTCCTTTGTCCCCTCTCTAAAATACAAATTCCTATTCTTTTCAGATGCGTATTCCTATGCCCCAACTACTCTTGCCACTCATCTCTGAGCCCTCTGTAGTTCTGATAACACTACCACTTGATATAATCTGGGGAAACATTAACTCAAATAGCTGGATTGGAAGACAGGTTTGAGAAATATAACCGATCTGTGAGTACAAAGCAACCCACATGTCTGTTGCAGTTTAAATAAATAGCTGGGAGTACTTTTTGTGTGTTGTATAAAATTAGACTGGTAGACTGTGTGTTATATTATTCACATATATGAATAAAAATAAAACCCTAAAAACCTATTTCTAGATGTGTTTTTAAACTCTGGGACAAGTGTAGAGATCCCACTCTTGAATATGAAGTGCAAGTTTGTTAGCTGTAACAATACAGTCTGCCTAGGAGTCAGACTACTCAACATTAATTACCATGGAGGAATGGAGATTTATTATGTATTTTCACATCCTAACATAGGAAAGCCATCCAAGAGATTTATGAAGGTTACAGTGTGTCTTTGAAGAAATCTGCGTGTACAGACCACTAATCCCCTCTACTGCTCTCCTAATATCTATGTACTACAGTTTATACCTACTGCATTAAATCAAGTAGAGGGTCTGAACTTGTTGACTAATGCATTTATCTATTTATTTACAGAACATCTACATTCAACTAATTTGCAAGTCATCATAACTAGCATTAGCATCTTTAACCATGTGGTTAGTCAACCCTCCAAATGTCCAACAAAACCCTCAATTTATTTAACGCGACTTCAGTCCTAAAACCTACTTTTGTTATAGAATCTTAAATAATTCTGAGATTACTTCCCACAAGTAATCCCAAAAGCTACTGTAGCACCATGGATCTTTTTAGTCTGCTGTTTATTCTGCATAAACTATTGCTGAATAAATCCATACACAGTTTATAATTACAACAATGCATTTTGAAACCTCTTTTTACCCACGAAAGCTTATGCCCAAATAAATCTGTTAGTCTTTAAGGTGTCACCGGATTCCTTGTTGTTTTTGTGGATACAGACTAACAGGGCTGCCCCCTGATACTTGACATACATTTGCATAATCTCTCTAATTTTACAAATAAATTGAATATCGAAGGATCTACTAATGACCTTGAAACACTCCATTAATCAAAGTGTATATTTGGACATATCCCCTTGTGCTTTAATTGCCTGATATTTTTTAAAGTGAGCATCCGCAAGTGGCAGCCAAAGCGCTGACACCTAATCTACAAGTAAGAGTTTATGGATCAAATGAAAAGCATTTGTGTGCTATTGATAAGAATACATATTGATCTAAACCCAGTCCTTGGTAAGTGTGCTGTTATTAGTGACCTTCAATATAGCAGTAATGGAAGATTTATGTTTTCTTATTTGTTTGACCTTTAATTATTTCCATTTATGTGATCAGTTATTTTGTTACCAACAGCTTTTAAAAAAAATTCTGACCTTCCCTACAGGACTGAAGTTGGTTTATACTTACCCAAAATGACTACACTTTTGACAGTCGGTGTCATTTGGTGTCTTTGCACATTACAATATGACTCTGCTTGTAAAAATGTTCTGTCCTAGGAATCAGGGAGCTCCCCTGTTTGCAATTAAAGATAATTAATAGTGCTACAATGTCACAAGCTCTCAGTTGAATGGGTATTAACCCCAGATCCAAGTCACCGGAGATTTATGAAAATATAATGCTTTACATAAACCCACTAAGGATTCCAGAGACTCCAATGGTGAAATAAGATTGCATTTAACAGACAGTATTTTACAACTGTTAGATATATTCCTCCCAGACCTATTTCAATTAGAGGTTGCCAAACAATCAACAAAAGAAGGCACCTGAGTTACAGTAAAGAAGCATGGAATACTATGGTCCTGTCAGCGTGAAGGATGGCAAGCTACAAAAAAAGGAACATTTAATTCTTTGGTTCAAAGGCATGTACTAAGTCTTCTGAAAGCTATGAAAACTTTGGAATTCAGGCAGTGATATAGTACCTAACTCAGTGCATCTTAAATCTGGCCTCTGTTGGTACAGTGCTTTTCACAAGTATCTCAGCTCAACCCTTTCTTCATTCTTTTCACTAGTAAAGATAGCATGAAAGCAACTGAACAAAGCTGGCAGATTTTAAATGAACTTCAAAAGATTTTACATAAACACACACTTCTCAATATGTATAATAGCACCAATGATAATTCTGCCACCTGTAATAGGTGAACACAGCCCATCAACTAACTGCAACACTTGCAAGTCAGTCTCCTTGCTTCCTCTACTCAATGCTTAACTTGTAATGAAAGAGGTGCCGGGACTCAAGCAATTCTGTGCAGGGGCTCAAGCAATGTTTTTACAATCATAAATAATGCAGCAAGCCCAGAGGGCTATGAACTGCCAAGCCTAGAGGTGCCAGGGCTAAGCCCCAGCAAACCCTGGCACAAATTAAGCACTGCTCTATCCCTTACTTTCCCCCAGAATTTACCACCTATGAATGAGAGATTATTAAAAACAAAGTAACACACATACTAAGAAATGAGACATTTCCCCTTGTCCCATTTGTGACCTAATAACTTCTTATCTGAATGAAACATCAGACATTTGCCAATGGACATGAAATAGTTAAACAGGGGACTTTAAAATATGCTAAGAGACAAACTTAACACAGTAATCCAATCACTGCAAGTCTACTTCATGAACTGGAACAAACTAATGCTTTCACTGGGTGGGTTGAATCCAAAATGATAACAGCTCAATTACTGATTTAGTATGACACCACTTAAATTTCTTCTCAATTGCTATAAAGTAATTCAGCACATGATCAAAACCTTTCTATGGGAAGAGACAAGGCCAAGAGTTAAAACAGGAAGATTAGAAACTCATAAAACAAAAGATGGCTTAGCGCTTCCAAATACAAAGCTATATTATATTGCAGATGATCTTTCACAACTGGTTACTTTTCTTGGTCCTACTGAATCATTTCCTAATTGGATGCATTTAAAAGCTCTAGACGAGGAACTTTTTCCAACCCAAACTTTCTTACTTGCACCGTGAAAAAGTTGACTCAGACAATATTTAAATACAGTAGGATGACAGCAGGATGTACGAGCATAAAAGGAACAATGTTTAACCAGAATTAACCCCTCATTCTTCCTTATGAAACAGTAAGAGAAGAAAATTAGAGAATAAGTTAATTTACTGGGAGGACTAGGAAACAGCAAATGTTGTTTCTCTTAAGGATTTGTGTCCAGAGAGTTTACCAGTTAGTGAAACTTCACAAATCCTTGCAAAGTAATTTTAACTTGGGGAGCAATCAAAAATTACATTTCAAATCATTTCATATTACTGCAAACAGGTTTTAACTTGGGAAGCAATCAGCAACCAAAATGTCACATAATTTCAAGATATTTGCATTCCTTCTTTTGCTCTTACATGTTAAAATGTGTATCTTCTCATCTAGTCTAAAAATTTTATGCACTGTTACTTGGACTAGCTTATCCCTACTCATGCATTTCAATCTCTGCAAAACAGATGAAAACGTAAGTTAAATGTATACTTTGATGAAAGATTACAGACTATACTACAAGATGTGCTATTGCATCAGAAATGAAATTGCTACAATTTACATTAATAAAAAGAATATATTGGACTTGTATGCTTGCTCCAATGTGGCCTATAAGACAACGGTGTGTGCTGGTGCTATGGGAACCGAGTGGTAACATTTGGATAATACTGTCTGAGTATCACACATTTTTGATAAATGTTATAATGCCATGGAAACCACACGGAATCAAAAGTTACCGGCTGAAACAGAAATGTATTTGCTCCAGGAATTTTCATCAGTACATGTGATCACAAAGTATTTTTTTTAAATGGACAGCAATTGCCCTTTTTAAAAAAAACACATAAAGATCAATCTTTAAAAGTCTTGCCCAGCTTTTAGAAGCTTGGTACTTAGTATGTTGACAAGGCAAAAATTTCTTCCTAGGAATACCTGTGAAATGGACCACTCATCTCTCGTGAGTGCCTCCTAGCATCTGGGTGTGATGCTATAGGACTTTTCCTGCTTCTGGCACCTCCTGTAGGTTGTTGACCTCACTAGGCAGGTCTTCGGTGGCTCAGCCCTCCAGCCACGTCACACAGTCAGAATGAATGAACCCCTTCTGGGGTAGCAAAAGTCCAACAAAACTATCGGCCCTCACCAGGGTCTTCAGACCTGTCTCTGGTCCCATTAAATCCCACCCTTCACTTGAGCTTCTAAGTGAGCCTTGTCCCCTTCTCGGGGCTTAGGCCCTTTTCCCAGTGGAGAAACCTGAACTCACCCACTACTCTGGGTCCCAACCAGGGACCCTATAAACAGCAGCCACGTATGGCTGCTGCTATTTCCTGGGCTTTTTCCCTCCTTGTCTCTTTCTCTTCACCCATACTCAGTGCTGAAGTTCTCAGATCCTGTTCCTCCTCACTGACTGCAAATGCCACCAGAACCCATCTTCTAGTTTTCTCTCGAGCTACTGTGACCATCAAGGAGCACGATTTCTTGCTCCTCTGGTCCCAGCCAGGAACTTACCTGCTCAAGCCCTGCAGCTCCTTTTATCTGAGCCTTCTGGGCTCTGATAGGCTGCTTTTGTGCAGCCTCTCTCACCAGGCCTGAAGGACCCACCTTCGCTGTTCCCTCCTGGGGTGGGATGTAATAGGACCGCAAGGCCTCCAGCAGGGCCCACGAAAGGCCAAGTACACCCCATCACAGCACCTTATTAATAAATTCAATAAGCAAATTAAGTATTTCATGTAGAATAGAAAGAATTTCTTATGTAAAGGAAAACAGATGTACAAGTGATAGATGCATGGATCACTGAAGTAGTGTTGTGGAGGTAGAGGATTGTAGCAATTCTGGACACTTTTTAAGTGTTTGGTTCTCTTTTGCTTGCCTGAGCCTGTATTATTCTACAGTTTTATATCATTGATATAAAAATTGAAAAAGACACTTATAGAAATAATTCCCTCTCACTCCCCAACGTAATTCCTTGCAAAAACTGGAGAGACACATTTTCTACTCAACATTACTAAAGTTAAAAAGCTTAATCACTTATGTATGGATAAATCATAAGACACAGACTGAGAAGTACAGCAGAGACAGAGTTTAAGTTTTTTTCAGGAAACAGGAAGGAAGTCATGATTACGCTGAACCAATACTATGCTTTGATAATTATTGGAAGTAAGTGAATGGCAGATAACATTTAACTTTAATATACTCTAATTTTCTAATTAATTAAAACTAAAGAAAATCATGCTGGCTATGCTTTCTGCACATACTGCTAATCACAGTGACATGGTACAAATGACACAGCAAAGCACATTTTGCAAAATGCACAGCAATATAATTTTCCATTTTAGTTTATAGAACAGCAAATTAAGAATGTATGCAAGGGTGAGGAAAAGCTCAACCAACTATGGAGAGTATAAAATGTGTAGCCTGCAGGGACAGACTGGCTACCTCTTATACAAACAGTAGATACCCTTACAGCAGCAAAGATACAGTGGTGAATATGAGTTCAGATTGAGTAGAATATTAACATTCCAGACCCACCCTTTGTTTCAGCCTTTGTTGGTTGGGAAATAAATTCATGTACATAGGAGCACACATTTTATTTCTCTGCCTACCCTTCAATTAGTTCAAAAGAATTAAAAAGAATTTCCCAGGCTGTTTTAAAAGAAAAATGAAATTCCATAATCTGGTACTATTTGACTGGGTGTATATACTGTACTTTAAATAGAGATTCTAAACATGGCATAATGGGGTCTCATATTTATTGTTTCTCCACGGAATTGCATATCAAATGTTCTCACCTTACAAGGGAAAAGAAGGTAGAGCTGGCCATTGGCAGGAAGAGGAATGGGTGCTTCAGTAACTATGCGAATCCATCAGCCATTCCCCACAGAGGGTGCAGGGCAGAATAGTCATTGTACACAACACATTCTACCTTCTACTATTGTTATGGTCAGTCACTGGCTTTGCTGGCACTCTGTGGTATAGGGGAAGGATTCCCACCACCTCAGTTTCTGTGGGTCTTCCCATTTTCTCAGGCTGTGAAATGGGATGAGGATTTGGCCATAAATGGAAGACAGCAGCTTTCTTATAAAAAATTCCTGTTCACTCTATGAATAAAACGGCTTCATAAAATGACTATAATACTGACATGATTTACATTGCTATTTGCTGTTGCAAAGAATGTAATAAGTGTATTAATATTTTTAAATGAAAAATGTCCAAGGTTTCCTACCATTTAAACATTTCTTAATTTGCTCTTTAGCCATGAACACAAATGCTGAAGAGGGCAATGTTTAGCTAACTCCCACAGAACCCCGTTAAAGTGAAGTTGCCTGGGCTTCAGCTTTGATTTAAAATGGTAAGAAATAAGTCATTTAAAGGGATTAGCACAATCACTATTCACATAGTAACAGAGGAATACATGATAAATTTGACTGATGAACACTGACATCTCTCAAAGAGCATGTTCAATCATTAGTGCTGATGCTATGTCAGGTGTGTGGGGAAGAGGGTATTTCAGAGGGTATATTAATCTTTGAAAAGTTTAACCATTTACTTGCTGCCATCAGATTTTGTTTGTTTTTCTCTGTTCTTTTACAAAATCTCTTATTGAACTCAAAAAAACTTCTAGAAAATGCATTACATCCTCTACAATTCCTTGTTCTGTATAAGCGATATAACAGGGTACAAAGAGGACAGGTTTTTTTTTTATTTTCACCTTTCATGGACTTTAACACTCAGTCTGTCCTGCTGAAGCCCACAGGAAATAGACTGTGTATCTGAAGTGATTATTGACTACAAATGTTTTTAGTTCTTGTCGTGCTGTGAAATAACATGCATGGCTTTTATTTGTGTTTTGCCAGTGTTGCATATGTTGAAATGTTGAACATGGAATGGGGTGAATTATTTATATCAGTTTAAATTGCTATAATTATAGTTTCCCCCCGTTAAAATAGGTACTGTAGGTCTATCTGTTGGCAGCCTGATGGGCGCTCTCTCTCTCTCTCTCTCTCTCAATTAACATCTCAGAACTGGTCTCTTGCCTTCCTCAAGAGGCAAGGCTATGAGCACGGACTATAGTTTTGTTTGGTGAAACAAGTTCAGCCAAACAGTACAATACCAAGGTGTAACAAGCTCATCCATCCAGGACCATCATCCTTGCTCACTGATCAATTAATAACACAGCCTAGTAACAATATGATGTTTGGCGGATTAACTTCTTGAACATAATCACATAATTTATATACCCCAAATTTTAATAATTTCCCAACTCATTCATTGCTGTGGGACAAAAATGGTTTGTGCTCCTCTAGCTTTTCTAATTTTTTTAATCAGATTTTTTAAATAAAATGTGAACTGTCATAACTTTTCAGAAGAAAAAAAAAATCTGACTTCTTTTCTCAAGCAATCCTTTCAACCAGTGCAGAGCTGATGATGTGTAAGGACTGAGGTGAGCCAACATCAAGCTCTGGAATAGAAAATAAACCCACAAAGCAAGTAGCAGTGATCCAGACCAGAGTGTTTATCTCGTTAGTTCTTTCTGCCATCTTTTGAAGGGTTTGCTGCAGACTTTGCCCCCTGAACACTTTCAGATCATGACCTGTTAATCAGCTAAAAATTGTTTGGGAACTCTAACTTTCAGAGCTCAGGTAATCACTGGTTCTCACTCATATAAGACAGGATAGTTTAAACATGAGGCAAGTTAGTTCAAATTTTCTCAGAAAAATTCTGTAATGTTTTTGGTCTTCTTTCAAGGGACAAAGTGTACACACATTCCTGGGGATGTAATAAGATGTGGGATTTAAGGGATTTAGATCAGTGGTTTTCAAACTGCGGGTCACGACCCAGTACTGGGTCGTGGAATGTAAGGCACTAGGTCACGGCGGCTCTGGTCAGCATCACCGCCTGGGCCGTTAAAAGTCCCGTTGGCAGTGCTGCCCAGCTAAGGCAGGCAAGTTCCGACATCACGCTGTGCCCCAGAAGCTGCCAGCAGCAGGTCCGACTCCTAGGTGGTGGTGGGGGGCCACAGGGCTCTGCGCGCTGCTCCTGCCCTGAGCACCGGCTCTGCACTCCCATTGGTCGGTTCCCAGCCAACAGGAGCTGGGGGGGGGCGGTGCCTGCGAGTGAGAGCTGCACGGAGCCACTTATGCACCTCTGCCTAGGAGCCGGACCTGCTGCTGGCCGCTTCTGGGGTGCAGCGTGGTCCGCACTGCTAGGACAAGCAGGAAGCCTGCCTTAGCACCCCTGCTGCGTTGCTTACCGGGTAAGCTCGTGCCCCACCCCCGCACCCCAATCCCCTGCCCCAGCCCTGAGCCCCCTCCCACACCCTGAACCTCTCATTCCCAGCCCCATCCTGCAGCCCTCACCCCTGCACCCCAACCCTCTGCCCCATTCCTGAGCCCCTCCCACTCCCCAGACCCCTCATCCCCAGCTCCATTGGGTTGTGGGCATCAACAATTTTCTTCAATTGGGTCGCCAGAAAAAAAAGTTTGAAAACCACTGATTTAGATGGTATTGAGAATCAAAAGCTAGGCCACATGATTGAAAAAAACTGTATATACACTTCTTAACATGGGGTGCAGGGAGATGAGTGTTCAATCACAAATAACGGTACTGTTGAAAACTCACCCCAGCACATGCAGGTTAATTATAACATCAATCTACCTGGATTTATTTGTTCCTTAACAACCAAATGGTCCCTGACCGCAGTTTAAGTAAACGGGTTGTATGAAGGGGTGTTTTCAGCAGACAGAAAACTCACTCTCATTTCATGGTACAGTGACCCTGGGGGACACTTCATGTCTACTGTTCCAGTCGTATGGCTGCAAGAACATAAGAATGGCCCTACTGGGTCAGACCAAAGGTCCATCTAGCCCAGTATCCTGTCTTCCGACAGTGGCCAGTGCCAGGTGCCCCAGAGGGAATGAACAGAACAGGTAATCATCAAGTGATCCATCCCCTGTTGCTCATTCTCAGCTTCTGGCAAACAGAGGCAAGGGACACCATTCCTGCCCATCCTGGCTAATAGCCACTGATGGACCTATCCTCCATGAATTTATCTAGTTCTTTTTTGAACCCTGTTATGGTCTTGGCCTTCACAACATCCTCTGGCAAGGAGTTCCACAGGTTGACGGTGCGTTGTGTGAAGAAATACTTCCTTTTATTTGTTTTAAACCTGCTGCCTATTAATTTCATTTGGTGACCTCTAGTTCTTGTGTTATGAGAAGTAGTAAACACTTCCTTATCTACTTTCTCTACACCAGTCACGATTTTATAGACCTCAATCATATCTCCCCTTAGCCGTCTCTTTTCCAAGCTGAAAAGTCCCAGTCTTATTAATCTCTCCTCATACGGTAGCCGTTCCACACCCCTAATCATTTTTGTTGCCCTTTTCTGAACCTATTCCTATATATCTTTTTTGCATACAGTATTCAAGATGTGGGTGTACCATGGATTTATATAGAGGCAACATGATATTTTCTGTCCTATTATCTGTCCCTTTCTTAATTATTCCCAGCATTCTGTTCGCTTTTTAGACTGCTGCTGAACATAGAGTGGATGTTTTCAGACAACTATCCACAATGACTCCAAGATCTCTTTCTTGAGTAGTAACTGCTAAGTTAGACCACATCATTTTACATGTATAGTTGGGATTATGTTTTCCAATGTGTATTACTTTGCATTTATCAACATTGAATTTCATGTGCCATTTTGTTGCCCAGTCACCCAGTTTTGAGAGATCCTTTTGTAGCTCTTTGCAGTCTGCCTGGGTGTTAACTATCTTTAGTAATTTTGTATCATCTGTTTACCCCTTTTTCCAGATCATTTATGAATAGGTTGAATAGGACTGGTCCCAGAACAGGGGGGGACACCCTGGGGGACACCACTATTTACCTCTCTCCATTCTGAAAACTGACCATTTATACCTACTGTTGTTTCTTATCTTTTAACCAATCCAAGAGCCTCCACGGAGCTTGTCCTCACACTTTTCCCCGAGACCATCCCTGTACGCCTCTCCAAACTGGAACATCTCACCTGAGACCTCTCAGGGTGATGTACCCATGGCCTTCTGCAGACCTTAGCTGGGCCAGAGGACTTGGCAATAAGCCTTTTAAAACACTTAACAACAACAGCAGCCACAAAAGTGTTTTAAATGCACATTGAAAACATGTAAAACAGCATAGAGTTTTTTGATAAAAAACTATGATTTGAGTACTTCAATGGCTCAGACACAGGTGTGATACAGGAGTGGGTGGGTGAGATTCGGTAGCCTGCGTTGTGCAGGGGGTCAGATTAGATGATCATAATGGTCCCTTCTGACCTTAAAGTCTATGATTCTATGATAAACAAAAATGATTTTATTCCTTAAACTATTTTTCAGTAAATGAAAAAAATTGATAATCATTTAGGGAAAGTTTTAGGTTAAAAATTTTATTAAAAATGTCAAAAAATTAAAAAGTTAACAGGTTTCTGTGAAAGAAAAATGTTCAATGAAAGGCCATTTCTGACACAACCACTTCTTTTTTTTGTTCAACCTGTTCTAGCGATTGGTTCTTCTCATCACACCATCTGTAAAACTAGATTATATAAATTCTTTAGGACAGCCACCATGTCTTAAAACATGAGTGCTGCAAAGCACCTCAAAAGCTTTTCGGTTCTGTACAAATGAAATAAATAATAATACATTAATAAAGTTCTTTCACAGAAGGCTAATTTGGGGGAAACAGCAGATGGTAAACAAGTTCAGTGCAAATTTAATAAAAATTCAAATGAGTATTAATGGAAATTGTTTTCCAATATTTGCCCAGCTCTATGAAGGTTTTCTTTGTTTGTTTTTAAATAAAGGGCTCATTCATTACCTCATCTGTATCCTTTTGATAAAAGCATCAATATACATTTAATCTCTCTAAACAATAACAAACTACACATCTCATTTTTTTAATTGTAGATTTCAGACTGCAGGTTGTCTACACTTTCCCAGTGAAGATAGAGAATGCAGTTAGAATTTTTTTTACTTCACAATAGAATCTTTTGTTGTTTCATTTGTATGTTTGAGAATAGGCTTAAGAGCAGTGTTTTTAATGTTTTAAAAATGGAATTTCATACAAAGACCTCTTTTATATGGATATGATAATTTCATCTGTGATACCCGGCGAAGATCATCAAGTCAAAAATACAGGTCATGGAATATTTACCAGTCTGGACTACAAACTAGTTTTATACATATACATCTCTACCCCGATATAACGCTGTCCTCGGGAGCCAAAAAATCGTCCTGCGTTATAGGTGAAACCGTGTTATATCGAACTTGCTTTGATCTGCCAGAGTGCGCAGCCCTGCCCCCCCGGAGCACTGCTTTACCGCATTATATCCGAATTTGTGTTATATCGGGTCGCATTATATCGGGGTGGAGGTGTAGTACCTTTTTTATGATTCCTTTTTATAGGTTGATAAATATGTCAAAGAAGTAACAACAAATATACAAAGAAACTGTGACTGTGAAGAATAAATCCCACTGGGATATAAATGTCTGATACAGCAACTGACTTGTCCCTATGCAGAAGGGCACAAATCGGATAGAAGTATAAAAGGATGGAATTAATAAATTTAACTTTTTATTTTCCTTGGAGACAAACACTGAGAAAGACACTGGTCTGATCTTTTATTTTTATACGTACATATCGAGCTTCTGTCATTTATCTTCTACGTAGGTCTAGAAATGCAGAACTATTCTGTCCTGATGCATCTACAATTTTGCCTAGCAGTAGGATATTACATAAGGTTTATTTGCATATAGAAGTGGTAGAGGAAAGACATTTGTATTCTATTCAAAAGTATGTTACAAACAACGGAAATAAAGGAAAACTATTAAAAAAACAATGCTCTTCTAACTAGTTCAGTAAAATAGTAGGGAGGCTGTCGCTGAATTTGAAGGAAGTTGTAGCTCATTTGAGAGAAAGAATGGCTAACCAATTGTAGAATAAAAGAAGGGCTGAGAAAGTTGATTCTAGGGCTGATGCTTTCCATGGCCACTATTGCTATAAATGGCTGCAACTCCATTAAATTCAGTGATGAATTGGCCCCATCAGCATAGGAATGCAAGTCATCCCGAGCTATCACATAAAACGACTAATGTATACTTCACTGTAACAGGTTGAAACTTATTGCAAAGTTTTTCATGGAAAGGATGGTTTGGTGGATCAGTGTGATGAAGGACAATTATTAACCTCTGTGAGCAAATAAGTAAAAAGGAGCAGGGCCTGATTCTCCACTGCCTTGCACCTTGTATAGTTATTTACAGCTGGGCAAAGTAAATGTAAAATGATATAATTCTGGCCCACGGATTTTCATGTAGATTTGAAGATAATTATGTGGTGAAAAAATTAACACACATTTTGGGTCTGGTTTATGGTGGACTAAATTCAGCTCCCATTACACATTTAAATGAAGTAGGTAATCAATTTTGCAAAAGGAGCATGGAAGCTTGGATCCATTAATCTGCCTCAGACTTGGCCTTTTACTCATTGCCACACAGTTACTTCTGTCCTGCAGAAATCAATTAATTAAATTATGAAGTAGTAGTAATGCCATCTTTGAAATATTTTCATTAGATTTACTTCATGTCAGCTTTCAACTTTCTTTAAAATGCAAAAACTGGCAATCCCTCTGTGGGTTGCACTACACAGGCTTGACTTTTCAGACTGTCAGCCAAATGAACATATAGTCACCAAAGAATTAAAGGATGTTGAATATCATTCTATTTCAAAGTTTCCTTTGAGATGAAAAAACAAAGCAGGCAGTGGTGCATCAAGAAGAAGATTGAACCAGTTTCTTTCTTTAGGAAATTAGGCCAACATTTTGTTAATCTATTTCCACAAACTAGTTACTGGAGGTCTTTACACTGGACAAAATTCCTACTGGATGAACATTAATGAAAAGGACTCTTTATAGTAAACTCCCTTAACCTTTATCTTCCCAATGTAAAAGATAAAAACCATGAGCACAATTCATTGGCTTAGCTACAAACAGAGGTAATTTGTAAAATGCACTCTTCAAAGCTTTCTGGGTATTCAAAGACTGTAGGGAACTTTAAGAATTAAATAGCTTGTTGGAAAAAGCAGCCATAAATGATGCATGCCTAGAGCACCTGGTACGTATGGCATTATCTCCTGCATAAGCACAAAATAAAAGCATCAAGATTTTATTCTCAGAATGTTTATACCTATGAAACATTCAAATCATACGGCCAGTTCACTAAACATTGTCACTAATGCTATCTTTGCTTTAACGCTCAAAAATGAGATCTGCATTGATGCCAAGAACCCCACATTTAGTCATGGTTTCTTCATAAAAATGATTTGTTATTGGCTTCACAATAAAAGTGTTCTTTTAATTACAAAAAATTAACTCAGCATTGTTGCTGACAGAAAATTGCTACAGGAGAAGGGGAAAGGGGACATTTATGAACCATATTTTATTGGGTTTCAACCCTGACTCTGAAATTGGTTTACAATATTCTAAGGGAAAAGAAGGAAAAGACGTGTGTTTTTTTCTACTTTCCAAAGATGCTGTCCACTTATACTGAAAGTGCTTCTCTACTTAAGAACCACAGAGATACATTTTAAAAGGACCAACAATATGTGCATCCACACACTTGCACACACTCTACTTAAGAACCACAGAGATACATTTTAAAAGGACCAACAATATGTGCATCCACACACTTGCACACACTCTACTTAAGAACCACAGAGATACATTTTAAAAGGACCAATAATATGTGCATCCACACACTTGCACACAGATTCTTACATGTAAAGAGTGCAATTGCATGTCTAACACCATTCTTTATTTGCACATAAATATTCAAAGGCTTTGTTCCAGGCACTGGTAAGGTAAGACACCAGAAATATGGTTTAACTAGGCCACATCTTTACGAAGCAACATCTGGAAACTACCCAGCAGTAACTTGTCCAGTGCACATCCTCCTTCGCTCCATAATCCATACCATCTAGTGGATGGCTGCTGTCAATACATCTTCCCTCCCTCCCTCCCTCCCCCCCCCCCCCCCGGATCCCAACATTCATATCCTGGTCCCAGCACCACTACTTGGACCCCACTGCCCTCCCTTGTGTGAGGGTTAACGAGGTGGGGAAGTGGGGATTGTTTCCTCGCTGTACCAGACATTAGGAGCCCCAACTCCAGTCTCCAACTTCTTTAAGAAACGCCTTTATCTAATCCATTTCCAGTTCCGGTTTGTCAGGAAACCGCACCCCCTATTGATCAATTAGCTGCATTGGAAACTGGACACTGCCAAGTTCCGATAACATGAACTTACAACATAAACTACGCACTGGGTCCCTGGGTTGCTAAGAGGGAGGTGAAAAAAACCCACACTATCCAGACCAGTCTGGCAGTAAGTTGAAAATTCTTTCCTGGCCCCCATTTCCTGGCAACCAGCATAATGCCCACAGCAAGGCTGCAAAGCTCAGTCCTATTCTAACCACAAGGGGTGGCAGGGAAGAGGACTCTTCCCAGAGCAGAATGGTGCCCCCGGACATGGGAAACACTAATAAGGCCTCTTCTTGGGTGACAGGAACCAACAGGTCTACACTGCCCCTTCTGCCCAGTCAGCCAGCCACAGAACCCCTCCCCCCCAAGCCCATGAAGAGGCTGAGTTCCCTCAAAGAGAGGAGGAAAAAATGGGGAGGGCATAATCCTCAAAGGGGCAAAGGGTTTTTTTCCCTGCTGGCTCAAAGCCTCCTCACCTCTAAGGTTGTGGAGATAGGCAAGGCATTGCACGCAATATCAAATACAAGAGACTGAAATCTTATCATCAGAGCTGGTCAAAGAATTCTATGCAAAATGATCCCCCAGCAAACAACTGGCAGGAATCAGGGCCTGGAGCAGAGCTAGTCTCCAGCCAGCCTCATCAGTACGGCTGGTGTGTGTCACGCTGCCTGATTAGCCATACCACCTGACTGGCTGCAGGGGCCAGCAGAAGCAGCAGCAGTTCACTGGCTTCTAAATGCTCATACCCACCACTGTGCCTGCTCCTTTGTTACCTTGTTCCTCCTGCTTCTGCCTTACACCCAGACTTGCCTCTGTCCTGCCCCTGCCTTGAACCTCCTCCTTGCCTGCTACCTTGCTCACTCCAGGTCCTCCCTTCTGGTTCTGACCCTTGGCTCCGGGTCCTGACTACAGACTCCGTCTTTACCCTTGGCTCTGGCATCCAGTTCCTGCCCTCCAGTGTGACCTTTAGCTCCAGCTTTCCAAGTACTGACCCCAGCTTGCCCCTCGGGTCTGGTATCCAATTCCTGACCTCCAGTGAGAGCTTTGGCTTTGGCTCCTTATTAGATGCCCTCTCCAACTACTAGGGTAGACCGTCTTTGTCCCAGTCGGCTGACAACAATGCAGTTTCTTCAGAACCAAAAGTTTTCACAGGAAAGTATCAATTATGAGCACTCACTAAATAAATAAATACATACATAAATAATAAAGTTATTGAAGACAATTTTGTAACAAAAAATAATTTTCAATTGAAATGTCAACCTATGTAATTTCATTCTTTGATTAAAATAAATTAAAAACAAAAAAACCCCTACACAAACAAAAACAAAAAGCACCTAACATTAAGTCAAACTCTCCATTCCAAGCAAAAGTTATCCATTTGAAATTTCCTGCAAGAAAACTGATTTTTTTGTACTGCAAAATTTCAAACAAAAGGTTTTTAGTTCAGAATTTATGAGAAAGCTTTCATTTTTCTCACCAGCTCTTATCATTCTTACAAAAAAGAATAAGAAAGCAAGATAAATCCCCAAAAGACAGAGACGGAGTGAGATTTGGCAAATCACTATGTTTCATAAATCACAGTGTAATTATAAATAAATGCTTCTTGTACACTGTTAAGATGACCTGGGGGACTTGACTATTTAGGCAGCAACTGCTGATAGAAATCATCTCCCTTCAACAGTATTAAGGACTCATGCATGGATCTTCTAATATACCTTGAGATACAGAGCAAGCATTCATTAACAAATGTTTTCTCTTCTTTCTGTACTCCAATTCCTGAAGCATATCCAACAGTTACCTGAATGACTCTGCCACCATGCTTTCTCTCCCTCTCCATCCCTCCCTGTCCCCTTGTGTTTTTATCATCAACCGCTTTGCCTAGTAGCTACTCCACAAATGTATGCTTCCTGACATCTGTTTTCAGTTTATCTTTCTTTCATGCCCTTTTCGAGTTTCATGTTCTATCATCAGTGCAGTGGGACAAATTCATCCCTGATGTAACTCTACTGTAGCCAATGGCTGTAGGGGTGGATTTGGCCTGGTCTGTTTAGACGGTTAACACTATCTAAACTATTAAAAATGACATTTCAATGCAATTCCCTCTGACCTGTCATGTTCTATAAGATGAATCTCTATTTGTCCTATAATCATCATTTACTCCCAGGATCAACTCTACCGCTTTTATCAAAGGTTACTTATTTTATGCTGCACTTCTCTTTTCACTGGAATTCACATAGTGGTCTTAGGTTTTCCTGTGGTGATGTTAGTAATAAAGGTGCAAAAATTATTAAATGAAGCTGTAAAAACAAGGCCGGGGTTCTACATGCCTCCTACCCAGTCCCATCTCCCATCTAACACAATTAATAAAATACACAAAAAACAATAATAAATAAGTAGGGCCTCAATCCTGCAAGGTGCTGAAAGATCTTCACTCTGTGGGGTGACTCCATACTCTAAACTTAACAGGACTGATCACTAGCTTTAGGAATTTTTCACTAAAGTTTTTAGCAGAGATACCTCACATGACACCACCACAACCCGCTACAATGTGGCCTTTGAGAAAGAAACTTGAGGGGGGAGCCAGCCAAAGACTGAAGTCAGCAGAGCAGCTGCAGAAGCAGCTTAAGCGGGGACTGGCGGGACATTGATGATATCATAAGAATATTTTATAGTTTTGACTGGACATTCTATGCCCTATGTTCATTGGCTGTTTGCTCCAACCCCTCACAGTCTCCTCATATCAGCCTCACTCCACACCTGTTCCCTCACACCCTTCTTCCTTTCCTGACATACCATCTACTCTCCCCATCCCTTTCCTTGTCTTGCTGTTTTGCTTATCCATGTCCAACTAAATCCCATCTTCCCCAAAATAACTGTGACACTAACATTTGGTGCCATCATATTGTTCACTGTGTTTGTTTGCTTCCCCCACTCTGTCAGTCCTATCTAAAGTATGTCCACATTTCAAGCTGGGGGTATTGTAAAGGAAATGTATAAAGAACTGTGATAGAGAAATGTACTTTGAATAATGTTAGAGAAGTAGATATTATATATTTAATAGTGCTATAAAAATATAAAAGGAATTTTATTCTGTTTTCTGCATGTGTCTTGTTGACACAGCTTTCAAGGGCTGTAAATAAAATAAGGGAGTTGGTTTGTGCCTCATCTACAGTGGATTCTTGGTCTGGGTCAAAGCAAACCAGATTTATTAGCCGGATGTACACCTCCCTAGTACAGTGACTGAACAGAGTTAACCAATCAATAATTCCAAGCCACAAGAAGCAGACAACTGTTTTGAAAAATAATGAAACACATAAAACCAATGAAAAGCCAGCTGGACTGAGTACGGAGGAAGATAGTAACAGTTAAAAAAAAAAGATAGGTAAGCAGGTACCAATTAAAATTTTAGCAGAATACACAACAATTTATCAGTTAAAAGGATTTGGCGTTATTGTATATGAAAATATATTTAGAATAGAATGTTTATAGATGAGGTAGTTTTAATAATCTGCAATTCCATGATGCCACAAGAGAAGGATGTGTATTTAACAAAGGGGGTGGAACAATTTAACACCAAATTGGACCACCATGGATTTGATGATGACAGAAACAGCCTACCTGTGACCCAGGACTGGGTAATTGAGCACTACACTATCCTGCTCTATCTGCTTTACTTATGCTTCATGCTTGATGAAAGTGGTAATATCATGTCTTCACATTTTCTTACTAAAGCTTCAAACTCGTTAAGATTAGTAACTGGTGTGGTCAGTGCTTTTCATCCAACAGTGATTCCCTGCTCAAGCAGACAAACATGCACGCTAGCTCATTACAAGCTGTGACAGCGCGAGCAGTGAGAGGGGCTAGATGTTCCGGGTATATACCCATCCGAGATTCTATGCATGTGCTCATGATGGCTAGCCCATCCCGCCGCTCACGCTGCCTTAGTTACACTCTATTTTTAGCATGCTGGGTCAATGAGAACTAGTACGAGTATGTATCCTTGAGCTGGGAATCAAACCCAGCTCAAAGTATAGATGCACCTTAGATTGTAAGCTTTTTTGAAGCAGGGACTATCTACTATTCTGTGCTTGTACAGTGCTTAGCACAATGGGGCCCCATTCTTGTTGAGCTCTGGGCACTACTATAATAAACATAACACCCATGCAAATCCGATAAACTGGACAGTCAATTATAGGGTGTTAAACAAGCCTGAGTGCAACAGTTATAAAACAAAATGCTATGACAAAGGCATGGCATGCGCAGACACTCCAGTACTACAGTGAGCCGTGCTGAAGAAGCACCTTGGATTACCACAATTAACCACTGGAACAAGTTACTAAGGGTTGTAATGGATTCTCCATCACTGGCAATTTTAAAATCAAGACTGGATGTTGTTCTAAAAGTTTTGCTCTAGGAATTATTTTGGGGGAAGTTCTATGGCCTCTTCTGGCCTTGGGATCTATAAATCTAGGTGTAAGATTATATTATTTCAATTAGTTCCTATTTCTGAAGTAACAAACTTATTCTAGCCACATGTAAGGATTTTTGGTTTTTAACAGTAAATTATTATAGGAGCATTCTACAATATTTGCCATGAACAGGTTTTTGCAATCATGGGTGTAGAGGCACTGTTGCTATTATATCTAGCATTCTGCTAACTACGCTATAATAGTCACTCATGGTCATCCACATGCACACATGGATTTACCATAATAGCAGGGGAAAAACACATTTAAAATGTCATCACTGTGCCAAAATACTTGTTACTGCACATGTCGCAAAGGGATTCTAATTCAAAATAAACATGGCACATTTACAAAATCCTCAATGCTTGGGCTGCCAAAAGAGCTCTTGTCAATAGTAGGAAAAACTGAGAAAAAGATTTTCTGCCTCCTGCTCAATTTCTGCTGGCCTGTATGTGTAACTTACAGGGTCTCAAGTTGCTGGGTTCAGAAAGTCAAGGATAAATTAGTAAAAGAAACAACTGTCCAAAAAAGACATTTTCAGAGAGAGGAAACAATTTTAAACAAACTTTCCAGGACCAGATGCAAGCTTCAAACACTACAAGAAGCAGAAAATAAGAAAACAACAAGTCACCTCAACAAATCACACCCAAATCAACATAAACAAGTTAGGGTTTGTCTTATAGGCAATATTAACCAAGCAATATATTAGCTTTAAAGGAGAAGGGTCTAAGTGGTTAGAAAAGGGAACCAGGATTTAAGATTCTGGGATTCTAATCGGTCTCTACCCCACTCTATGACTTTGGGTCACTGTATCCCTGTTATCCCATCTGTATAACATGCTACAGTATCTCACAGAATGTTACAAGCTAAGCTAAGGCACTTTGAGATCCAGAGATGCAAGATACCATATAAACATACATATTTTATTTATACTTCTATTTAACAATAAGGGTAAGTGACATTGCTGGCCAGAAAATCTATGATTATTTAGACCTGAAGGTTAAGAAGAATATAATGCACTTTATGTGAGTCACTGATGTTCAGGAGACCTGGGTGAATACTGCAAAAGTTTTCCCATTAATATTAACAAATGTTCATGGAAGCCGAAATCAAAAGTTAAATGTTTAAGTATTGGCTGAAACAGAAATTTAAATTCATGCATGCTTACAGTGCAGCAAAGAAACACCCCCGTACTATTTACTAACCAATCACAATTGGCTCAAATAGTAACCAGCAAATGCTCCAAGAGAACTGTTCAATCAACACACAGAATTTAAATAGTCGGGGAAAAAACCCTATTTTTGAATTATTGAAATTATTTGAATAAATCAGTCTGGTATTTCACAAGTATAGCAAGGAGGCTAAATTAATTGACCCAAATTATTTGTTTCAAATTATTTGATCACTTCTACTGATTTGTTTTGGGGGTGTCCGCAAAGTTTCATCTTGTTTATGCATTCAACTTTTATTGTATCAGAACACAATGAATTACAAAAATCATTATTAATAAGTTAACAAACTATAGATCTGGTAAAAAAATAAATAAAATAAAGCTAACGACTCAATAACCTGAGCAGGAAGAACTGGAAATGAGGCTAATTCAGAGTAGAAGCCTGGCAAGCATTTGCTGCTAACGAAAACTGGGAAATCCTTCTTAAGGTGATGTTAAAACATAAATACATAGAGAGACAAAAGGAAAGGAGAATTGCCAAATATTTGACATTCAAATAATCAGCCAATCAACCAAATATAAGAGTACTGAACAAGGAGGAAGTGAACAAGAGTTCTCTTTCTTGCTATGCATGAGGGTGAAGGGATGGTTGAGGCAGAATTATGTTAAGCAGGGTATATTTTTTTTCTCGAAATAATAGTCTCTCTTCATATTTCGATGCATTTTAAGGATTAGTTACTGCTCTCCTCCATGCTTCTGTGGCCAATGCGGGAAGAAAGGGTGGCAGGCTGTATCCCCTCCGCCTCAATTGCCTTGCACAAGGTATCACAGACACTCATTCTAAATACTTAAATGCTGAGTGCAAGGACTTCCACTGTTCCCAATGTGTGGGCATAAGGGAGGCTGGGGAGCGATTAGAGGTTTTTTTATTTTGATTGTTCAAATGTCACAACATTACTGGGAAGGGGACAATTCTTTGAAACAGAAGTTTAGGGCCTGACTGTGCGCAGCTTCTGTGTAAGAAGACAAGGCGCATTTGTGTGCCCATGCAGGGGTTGGCTATGATGAAAGTGCTTGCACTCAAGGGTCAAGTCTCTACTCGACTTGGTCAATAACATTTCCCACCATTGCTATCACCAAATGGGACTGACAGCCATTGGTGTTTTAACTACTATAGCAGGTCTATACTAAATGGTACTTAAAACACTCCCACGTTTTGCCAGTCAGACTCCAGAGGCACTCCTACCAGACTACAGTGACACTCCTACCAGACTACAGTGGCACTCCTACCAATACTAGCAATGATAGAGGTATATCAGTGATAGCCAGGGTAGGAAAATATTTTATGAAAAAATTCTAAGGGGAAATTTTCAAAGGCAGAAGGGGGAGTTTGGCACCCAACTCCCACTGAAAATCAATTTAAGTTGGGTACCTAATTCCTTTTTGTGCATTTAAAAATCTTCTCTTAGCACAGACAAGGCATTAGAGCAGTGGCAACCCGGCCGCTGTTTCCCGCAGCTCCCTTTGGCTGGGAACGGTGAACCGTGGCCACTGGGAGCTGCGGGCGGCCGTGCAAATGTAAACAAACAGTCTGGTGGCCTGCCAGCAGCTAACCCTGACGGGACACAGGATGCCCACCACTGCCTTAGAGTGCATGGATTTCAAAGGGCTAGTGCTGCTATTTGTATTAGCCTTTGAAGAATTAGCAAGGAGGAAATGGGGCCATATTCATTGCTCCCCCCCATAAACAGTCAGCAAAGATAACATTTATACAAACTCAAAAAGAGAGAATGTTTACCAGATATATTTTTATTTATTGATCTTTAACACAAATTAAGTCTTCAATGATCAACTTGTACAAATTGTTAGGTGTTTTCTGTAAGGCTGTGCTCTGCACTACAGTGTCCTATGCCTATCACATAGTAGCCACAGTGGATCACACCCAGTGAACAAAAATATGTTTTATCATGCTTAGGTTCAGTGAATATTCGGGAGTCCCTTTGAAAATATAAAATGGACAACATTTTTTCAATTAAGCTGAATTTGCTTATTTCCAGTCCCATCTGGAGATGGTAAATCAATCAGAGTGCACATGCTATTCTAGAGTAAATTAATTTACCCAACACACAAAGTTAAAACAAAACTGGCATATGGAAAAAACACACTAGCTTTGAAGAGCCACTGGCTACCACATCAATCTAAATAACTATAGTACATGAATTCATAAACACATGCACCATAAATAAACTGAAGATTGAAAATGGCTGCTGTTGCCTCTCTGATGGTACTTGCTATTTACCATTTTTCACATGAAAAAGAGAACTTGAGTTGTGCAGGACTAAAGCATCAACTGCAGGCTTATTTGATTTGCAACTTGATAATGATTCAATATGTCACACAATTTATAAACATTTAATGAACATAAACTGAGTGTATGCTTCCCTTAGAACATGTCATTTTTGTTTTATTTTTAATAGATTTTTTTCATGATGGCAGCAAATAGTATTCACAAAAAACACCAATGTAAGTTGACAATATGATGATGATAAAACCTAAGTCTTAATCTTGCAACTTTACTCACAATAGGCCAGATTCTGATACCCTTTCTCACATTGAAATCAATGGTGCTTCTCAAAAACAAAATGCTACCCAATGTGAATAAGAGTGGAAAAATCTGGCTCACTATGAGCTCCAATAAGGTCAGTAGGACTCTGTGTAAGTAAAAATTGCAGAATCAGATCCATAAGTTGTAATTTTGCCAATCAAGCATGATGAATAGACTGTTGTAAAGTTGATTTACTTAGCAGGATTGACTCCACTGTAGAGAACTCAGTCAGTACAAACCTTTCTTATTACCAAAGATCTTGGCTTTGATTTTGAGTCCTAGAGTCACCTAGCAGTGCGATAGCACTATCTTCTTTGTATTTCGGACATTTTAGACACCTACAGTGACAGAGAAAAGGTTCCTTGAAAACATTTCATGTAACACACTGATTTCTGAAATACTACAGAAAGCTCATGAAGTATTCACTTAAACTCAATTAAAAACGATTCATTTCATGTCTGAGGCAGTGATGGTGAAACTCGTAAATAAATTTACAACCAATTACTGACATAGAAATAAACCTCTTAAAAGAAGCATTTAGAATACACCATGGACATGCTTTTATAATGTCTCAAGTGCAGCAGCATACGAGCTTGTACTATAACAGCAACAGCTACCAAAATACTGTAGCTATGTACCCACAGGCAGTCATCTTTCAAAAACCTATGTGGCTTAGTGAGTCAATCATAGATTATTTATGATCTTATTTGTTGGTCCACCTTGCCTTTAAAAAACCAAAAGACAGAGAGAGAGAGAGAGAAAGAGAGAGGGAGAAAGTGACTGGAATGCTGGCTGTTTGTACTGTCATAGCTGTAATTCTGTGGAGAAATTGCGGGCCAAATGAATGTTACATTCAATAGCTATGAATACTGTACACATTAATTTGTATTTTGACTTACATGAGCTGTCCAACATTACACAGAAACCCAGTCGCACAGTTCAAAGTAGAACCCAGGAATCCTGTAACTACTAAACTACATTACCTCCTCCATATTTAACCACTAATCATCACAGTCTTTGTTTCTGTTATAATGAATGTTCTGCTACTGCACAATTGAGTACCAAAAATCCTATTTCTTCCATTTATAACAATACTTGACATTCCAGGAAAATGTTCCTGTGAGCACAATAGGAAAATTCTCCTAATTTACAATGAATCCCAATTTTTTAAATAGTCGTTATACATCATAGCTAGCCTACATGCGACAGGTTATCACACATCAGATTCAAAGAGCTTGTCTTGCTTCCTGTATCTCACTACATCACAGCTAGTTTGACATTCTGCTTAAATAAAGACTGCCTCCAATGTGAGAATAAGCTTGTCATAGGAATAAATTTACTGTCAGCCTTAAAGAACCTGTGATCACGGTTTTGATGTCTCTGTATTGTAAAATATAACAACAGAGAACCAACTGCAAGAGTTTTTCCACTTAATATTTACACTGGTAATATAACATAACTATTATATAAGCCTGGGACTGCTGAATAAATTTAAGTAAATATACCCTTTTCATACAGTGATGGCTTTCTTGGTCATTTCTCAATAACTTTGTGACAGGAGTTGCAAAGATATAAAATACATAAATATACACATTATCTAAAACAGGTGGCAAAAATGCAGGTGGCTGGTGTACACTGATGTTCCCAATATCGCTAATAGAAGCAGAACTGCACAGGTGCTAGTGGAATACTGGGAGAATTTGACAAAAACACAGCCCTGGGGGACTCTCAGAACATGCTGATTCTGAGTTGGGACCCCTTTCATGGAAAGGGCCAAGAGAATTGAATTTTTGCCAGAGATCCTTTGTCCAAGATGTTCATTAGTCATTGAAGTTAAATAGGTTTCTTCAAAACAAACAGAGCCCAAAGTTTCAACAGTTTGGCTAAAAATTCCTTCCTTTCTCAACTGTTCAGGTCACGTTTTCACTAATTCTCCAGTTATCTGAAGGTATCTACACTTCGAGTTGGAGGTTTATTTTCCAGATGGAGACATACTAATTGAGCTAGTACACACACACACACACACACGTATATCTATCACAGTGTGAGCAGCAGGAGGTGCTAGGCACCCAGAGTATGATCCTGTCTGAGATGCTAGGTACGTACTTCGGGTGGCTAGCCCCTCCTGTTGCTCCTGCGGCCACAGCTACACTTCTATTTTGAGCACGCCAGCACAGTCAGAGCTGGCACAGGTATGTATCCTTGAGCTGGAAATTACACCTCCAACTTGAAGTGTAGACATACCCATCGTCTCAGTGCAAGACAAGACCATAAATCCAAGCATTAAAAAAACCCCGAACTAGTACATTTTTTATTCATCATAAAAAAAAATAAAAGGGACAAATACATTTTCCCCTCTTTGCTAGTTGCTTGTAATATACACATTTGCTGCCTTAGTACAAAACCTCCAACACCCCTGAGTGCATACTCAGGCCGCTAGCCCAAGCTACTGTCTATGATACCCCAGCTACACTTCTATTTTTAGCACACTAGCTAGAACCACACAAGCTCAGAATCATATCTCACAGATCAAATGCAGATATACTTCGAGTGTCCGCCTGCACTGGGGTGAAAGAACGTCTGCTGTGGCTGTGTCTATAGCATGGCATCCTGACCCGTGACTCTGCTGTTGAAGGGCGTTTCCTCTCTTCGCCATCACTAGAGTTAACACTGACTGCATCTTTTCACTGTCTAATTCTATACACTGATGTCAGAAAGTTGTCTGATACACTATAAAACATGCATGTATCTCATCTTAAATTTGCTGTGGAATAATTCTTCTGAATAATGGAGAAGTAAATCTAACACAATACAAAAATCTGATATAAAAAGTTGATGTCTAAACCCTCTATCCAATTCAGAGTGCTATTAACACACACCAGCATTCACTAATTAACATGCTTTTGTACTGTATGATCCAGCGGGTGAGTTGTGTCTATTTACACCTTCACAGAATTTGGCCCAGATTTTTTCCCATTATTCCTGAAAGTCTTAGCAGGGACGATGAATACAAGCTAACTAACAATAGCATTATGATAATCTTTCCAGATCGCTCTTCCTGAGCAGCTCTTATTTATAGATTTTCAGGCTAGAAGGGACCATTATAATCATCTAGTCAGACCTCCTGCATAATATAGAATTTTACACAGCAATTCCTGTACAAAACACATAACTTCAGGTTGAGCCAAAGCACATCTTTTAGGAAGAAATTCAA
Source organism: Emys orbicularis (assembly GCF_028017835.1). Taxonomy (NCBI): domain Eukaryota; kingdom Metazoa; phylum Chordata; order Testudines; family Emydidae; genus Emys; species Emys orbicularis. The sequence goes on along the minus strand of NC_088688.1, from coordinate 75,791,690 downwards.
TTTTGATTTCAAGATTTCAAGTGATGGAAAATTGACCATACTCCAATGTAAATTGTTTAATTCTGTCTCTGTTATGTATTTGCACCTTATTTCTAGTCTGATTTTGTCTAGTTTCAACTTTCAGCCACTGGATCTTGTCATATCTTTGTTTGCTAAATTAAAACCCCCTCTATTATCAGAAATCTTTCCATATAGACCATCAGCAAGTCCCTTTTTAACCTTCTCTTTTATGAGCTAAACCGATCATATTCTTAAATCTCTCACTGTAAGGCAGATTTTCCAGAACTCAAATCATTCTTGCAGATCTTTTCTGAACTCTCGCCAATTTTTCAATATCCTTTATGATGTATAGATGCCAGAAATTGACACAGTATTCCAGGAATGGTCTCACTAATACCATATGCTGAGGTAATACCACCACCCATACTTCTCCTCAGTATACACTTATTTGTACATCCAAGGATCATATTAGTCCTCTTAGCAACCACACTGCCCTGGGAACTCATGTTCAGTTGTACAGCTGGCTGGAAAATATGCTGTTTTGTCAAAGCTGAAATGTTTCACAGAGATGTATCAGTTTCCACAGGGCACGCTCTCTCACATATTCCTGATATGAGAGAAATTCTACAGCCTGGCTGTTAGGGCACTAGGTAGGGATGTGGGAAACCCACATTCAAGTTTCTGCTCTACCTGATTTGGAGGTATCTCTGATAAAAAAAAACTCAGCTCGGAATCAGGCAAAGCAGGGACTTAAACCTTGAGTCTCCCCCATCCTGGGCTACACACACTGGAAAGAGGTTCAAAGGGTTTGTTTTCATTCTAATGTGGAAGGAAAACAAATTCTGAAACCTCTAAAGTTGCTGCAAAATGGAATTGTCATCTCTATTCCACTCTATTCAGCTGGTTATCCACCATGACTACCAAGTCCTTCTGAGAATCACTGCTTTGCAGGATGCAGACTGCCAACCAGCAAGTGTGCCCTTCATTATTTGTTTCTAGACATATGACTATGCATGTGACTGTATTAAAATGTATGCTTTGCTATAAAGAGTGGATCCTCCTTCACATTCAGTCAAAGAAGCTTTGGGATACATAGTTCTACAAAGAGCAAGATTGATATTAAAATGCTTCTCTTTATTTTCAAGCTGGAAGCAGTTTCTTGCACTGTAGTTGTGAAGTTCTAAACCTTTCTTCAATCTGATGGCTATGATGTTCTACTGGCTACAATAGCTTACTAATTTTCTACATGGGAAGACATTACTTCAAGCTGTTTGAGGAAAGTCAGAAACCAGCTCTCACTCCTAGAAAGAATTAGCTCCTTGAGTTTCTTCATTGATCTTTCACTTTTTTTGAGTCTTCAGAGAATTATATATTTCTGGCAAGGTACTAAATGATGTTTGAGGGTCATTTCTTTTCTTTCAAGGTTATACAACACAGCCTAAATCTATATCTTTGACCTTGTCTCCATTCCTTCTCTCCTGTCCACAATGACCCTTTAATTTCTTTCTTCCACTCCTGACTCCATGCATTTTTCATGCAGCCACCTATACATTGTATAACTTTCCTGAATCTATTTGTTAACCACTTCTTTCCTCCTCTTGATCCCTCAAAGAAGTCATTTCCCCTTGCTCCCTAGGATAAATGGGTTCAATGATTTAAAAACTAATTGAACAGACCATCAGCAGGTATTTATGCCAACTGTGAGAGATCAGTATTTTATCCTTTTATCCTCCTCCTCTCCGGCATCCTTTTTTTCATTTTATGAGACTCATTTATTGTGTCTGTATTTAAACTGTAAATTCTTTGTGAGGGCAGGGGACCATCACTACCTATTTCTATCAAGTGCCTAACATGCGTGGGATGCTCAAAAATAATAAACAGAGACATTACAGGAAACAATATGAAAAACAGCTGGGTGAATACTTGATTTTGTTGGTTTGCGGTCAGTTTAAAAAAAAAAATGGTCAAACTGAGTCCAACCTATGAAAAATTGAAAAATCAGTTTCAGGTCAAGTGAAACATGCTTTATTCAATGTGAAATGGATTTTTCCAGGCAGCAGTAGAAGACTACCATATAAGCTTGGCAGAGTAGACAGAGCACTCGCTCAGGAAGTGGCAGACCTGGGTTTAATTCCCCCTCCAACTGATCTGGAGAAAGGACAACATGGGTCACCAACATTCTAAATTAGTGCCCTAGCCACCATGTTATAAAGTCCTTCTTACTCTCTTTCCCTGGTGCAATCCCTGTTCATTGTCATTATGAATTGACACTATGAATGATGAATTTGTGTCAATCTCAAAAACATTTTTTGGGGGGGGATGGAAACTATTTGCAGTTAATGTCAAATTCATGAGTTGTTTGCATCTTCCAAAACTGCATTTCTCAGTGAATAAACTATTAATCTGAAAAATTTCACCCAGCTCTAATAAAGAAGTCAGTTGTCCATTTTCTGCATTTTAATGAACATGTAACTGAAATCTTCACTCATTTTCCTTCAAACAGAAGTTTTCTAAGTAAGTTTAAACCCTGTCAGTTAGTATAAATCAAGCATTGCTTGCTGATCAATATCATTCAGCATCTAGTGCTAGGTTCTCAACCTATTTACCATTGTGGGCCACATATGCAGCTTTCTGTGTGTTATGTGGGCCACATCTACACTATATACTACCTGTATGGCCCTGAGGATGTCACATGGGCTGCAGCTGTGTGCTGATTGAGCCACAAGTGGCCTGCGGGCCATGGGTTGAGAACCATTGATCTAGAGTGTAAAAAGCCAGGTTCCATCCTTTCCTTTCCATTTTTTACAGTGCTAAGTATAGGGTGACCAGATAGAAAGTGTGAAAAATCGGGACTGGGTTGGGGAGTAATAAGCAGCTATATAAGAAAAAGCCCCATATATTGGGATTGTCCATATAAAATCGGGACATCTGGTCACCCTAGCTAAGTACAAATCGCACATAAATTATTATAGAACTTCAGACAAAAAAAAAGCTATTTTGATTTCTAAGGTACAAGTAAGGACTTTTCTACATGGTGTGGCAATGCACACTAGAGGGATGTAAATTGTAGAGTGCTCCAAAATATTGTGCTCTAACTGCCCCCTGTAGACCCTGCTGATAATGCTCACTAGAAACATTTTAGAGTGTAACATAGTACTGTTTCAACTGGGGATTACATCAATGTGCATTAGGTTTCTTTTAGAACATGTCAGCAGGGTCTAATGGGGCAGTTACAGAACCACACTTTACAGGGCTTTATAATCCCTCTGATGCCCATTGCCGCACTGTGTAGACAAGCCCTAAATTAAACTTTCGAATTTTTACAAAACATACTGTTAACATTCTTGGGGAAATAAGGGTAGATATGAAAGCAACAAGTAATCCTATGCTCTAATAAATAGGTACACATGATGGCTTTTATATTCACAACTCTGTAAGACTGTTATCCACAATGTATACAGCCTCAAGACACTTCTGGTAATGAAAATGTCTATAGTACTTAACAGTTATATAATCACAGGAAATAAATAGCTTGTAAAGTTTCTTTTGTCCCCCTCTTGAGGAGGGAAGGACAGTTTCATATGCCGTATTCTGTATATTCGAGAGTGAAAAGTGATGGTTATGACAGATATATCAAGGAGACCCTGAGTCTGTGAAATGTAACACCTTTCACCTGTGACCATGACAGAGAAATCAGAGTTTGAATTATGTGCTTTATTTAAGTTAATTTAGTGCTGGGTTCCAGATTGACAGCCTTGGGAACCAAAGTACTCTGTTTAAATATAGAAGAAATACAATGCCAGATCTTCTTCACACTGCTCTCAATCCTATGGAAATGCATCCTAATGATAAAATGGTATTTAATTCTCCTTACCCATAAACTACTTAGTTGCTTCTGGATGGATGCTGATGATGCTGGTGAGTTTGGTCATGTCCAACTGGGAAAGAATTGAATACACAAGTGCACTATGAACAGGCCCTCTCAACTGCCACGAGGTGATAACTTTTAATTACTGCTAATCTGGACTGAATTCAAACCAAAGATTTAAGGAAAAATTCTCTCTGGCCCTTACACTAGTGTGCGGAATGGATGGAGGGCATAAGAAGACTCCCCCAACCCCTGATGTGGGCCACTTAAGGGCCAGACAGAATTCCAGTCCCTAATCCCCTGTGGCACAGGGCTCTTAAGAGGGCAAGGAGGAGACAAGGCTATGGTTCCTCTTTATACACCCGCCTGCAGTGCTAGCTGGCTAGGCAAGGGGTATCAAGCTGTATCCTGCAGAACTAGTACACTAGCAGGAACATAGAGATTGTGAGTCCAGAAGCTCCAGGAGTCAGACTGCAATCATGAAGCACTGTGCCTCCCAGTGCTCCCCAGGGCAGTGCAGCTCTACACCGCACCCTCCTATTGGCTGTGTCCAGTTGAACCCATACATATTAACAGCTTATTATTCCATTACAATTCCCATCACCATTTATTCTCGTCTCCTATCCCAGAGCAGGACCTAAACCTCAACACCATTTATTTTTCTGTCTACTCATTGCATCTCACTTTTCCTGTACATTCATTATCAGACACAGTTCATTCTAGAACTAATTATAAAACTCCCACTGAAGACCACTATGACATTTGTATTATTTCTCTATCTTTTAGTTCCCATACAGGAATTAAATGACTTTTAATGAGCATATTACACTAATTGTTCAGTTCCTTCCTGAATATTTGAAAGCCGACTTTTCCTCCTTTTTCCAGTCAATGAGCTAAAAAAAGACAGGAAAACATTTGAAATTCATTTATAGATAATGTGGGAAATGTCAAGTTAATTTGTGGACATTTTTCAAACTGTCTATACTTTGAAATATATTTGTGAAGTAAATGGAGCTGAACTTCAAATAGAGATAATTTTTGCAGTTTTCAGCAGTGAATAGAAATTTTTTACTGAATTACAATTTGTGTTTAAGTTCATAAGAACATATGCATGTTTCTGTTAAAAAAAAAAAAGTTTAAAAATCCATATTTCCTGAATATACCTAGGCCTAAGCAGGCCTAAATTAAAGCAAAGCTGAAGTAAACCCAGTTTAAACTGAAATAAAACTGTCCTCATATCCTTTGGTACTGATTTAACTGCATTGGTTTAAAAAAAATATTAAGCTAAATTGGCCCGTGTAAAGTTAAAGCTTGTCACCAGTCCCTTAACTTTGTTTATTTCCTCAGCATAGAAAGAAACATGATATGGGATAGAAATAGAGTAGACCACTGTGACAGTGACCACAATGGCAGAGGGTTACCCTGGTTCTTCACTACACCATTCATAGTGACCAATAAAGTGTCCTGCCTTACATCTTTCTCCTAAAGATAACTCTAGTGATCTCTTAAGAAGTTACTGAAGTTCTCCTCTTACTGCATAGTGTAGGGTGACCAGATGTCCCGATTTTATAGGGACAGTCCCGATTTTTGGGTCTTTTTCTTATATAGGCTCCTAATACCCCCCACCCCTGTCCAGATTTTTCACACTTGCTGTCTGGTCACCCTAGCGTAGTGCCAACACACACACGGAACCTAATATTTACCAAACACTATGCCATAGCTGCTGGCTCTTTTGACAAGGTATTTATGTGCCAATTCATTCTAGTATCAAATAACTAGCTATACAGTACAAAAATTGTGTTATCAACTATACTGTGTAACAAAAAGACAGCAAAGCACACTGGCTTGAGAGTCCTCCATTCTGGTTTGTCATAGTGGCTGCCAAACACACACACACACACACACACTTTTTTCCTCTTTCAAGTCTGGGATCCAGGGTTACTATTGCAATTATCAGGACAAATCAAGATAAACAAATGCACATTAAAATTATAGTGTGCTGTAGTTAGTTATTCCTGGGTTACACAAGGCAACATAATTGGTAGTCCCCGCTGCAAAAATATACTGTACTTGAAAACAAAAATGAGGTAGCCAGTACACCATGTACAAAAAAATATTGTTCAGCTTTCCACATGCTAATTTACTCAGGAAGGAGGCTAGGTAGGTTAAATGCTTTAGCAGCTCTTATTTCAAAAAGTCAGTCCTGCACTAGAAAGGCAATAAACACTTGTGTGGGAAATGTTGTCCTTGAGCTGCTGCGCCTACATTCATCTACATCAAGAGCAATCTGAGGTAAAATTTAAAGTAATCATAGTAAATCCACTTAACAAAAAGCAAACTATGGCATCTAAGTCTGTTTCTTCCTCAGGCAAGCATAACTGAGGAACATGATATAACATATCACATATATCAGCAGATTTTTCCTTTTCTTGTAGCAGATTTCTCTTCCTTATGGAACTTGCCAGCTTTTGGGAAGGTGAGTTTTGGAATCAGGAGAACAAGGTAAAATGGGTGGTGCTGAGGCCAGAACGTTCTCAAAACAAAACTTCTCTGTAATGACCCTACATTTGATAACTTACAAGAGACAGGTGGCTAGAACGTACACAATGCCTAAAGTATATGTAAAGGAAATTTCCTTTCTCCCTCATGCTGAAAGGATTGCCACAACTGGAGCCCCTGAGCTCTCCTGACATAAGGACTGCTCTCCGTTAGCCACTCCAAAAAAAGCAGCATAACGGCGCCACCCATCTCTCTCCTTTAAAACAGGAAGCACACTGCTATGTGGCCATGGAGGGAAGTTTATGTTGAATCCCAAGTAGATATAGGATGATGCACACTCTTCTTTGTATGCCCTACCTGGGACATCTGACAGGAACTGTGCCTCCCTGGTATGTCTACACTGCAATGTAAGCCTGAGCTCAGACCCAGGCTACCTATGGGGGTAGAGTATTCGAGGTCAAGTCAAGACAGGACCCAGGTTCAAGCCCTATTGGTTTGCAGAATAGATGCAGCCCCCCAGACTTGGGTCATGCGAATCTGCCAACAGTATCTCACAATCCAAATGGGCCAACTTTCTTTGTCCTCTCTATGCCATGAATTCTCAGTCGACTCCAGAGAAACGGAAGCAAGCCCCTTTGTTGTAGTGCAGTGGCTTGGCAAGTCAGCATTTAACCTTTCCATTGTTTTCTGACTGCTGAGCTGCAAACATACCTTTAGAGAACCATCTGTGTTTGCAATGGAGACCAATCAGTAGTCCTCCTTTACAGAGCACACTGCTTCATTGTTGCAAGAGCACATCCAGATGTTTGTAAATCTCTGGTGTAAGGCCAGCAAAACAATGGATTTTAGTAAGAACACACGGAATGACCACCGGCATACAGCGATACAGGCAAACAGCAAAGAAGATGACAGCATTGCAAATTTACTGGACTGGTGACAGTGCAGGGTGCAGATTAAAGAGTTCAAAACGGGGTAATGTAAAACCAGGGACCAGAACTGCACCTCAGGCAACTCACCGACATCATGCCCATTTTATACGACATTTGACTTTGTGCTGGGTACTGCACCAAGCACAGAGCCAAAGGTGGTGCACGATGACCTGGTCAGCTAGGATGGTAACCTGCTGGCCCCAGAATCCAGCAAGGGGACTGATGAGAGCCAGTAGCAGTGAAGTTACTGTTGCAGAAGCAGCAGCTGCAGAAGCAGCACATCCTGGGGCCATATTTGGGGGAGCTGTTTGATTGCCCCCCTCCCCCCGTCCCATCAGCCCAAGGAACAGCCTCCAGCAGACACGGATGGGACAGAAGCCTTCCTGGAGCCTGCTAACTTTCTGGGTCCATTTTAATGTTTATTAATATAGGAATGGGAGGGATTTCCATTCTATGAACCAATGCAAAGTTATTGCAAGCCCCAGCTATTAGCACTAATGGCAGATGGTAGGCCAGCTCCTTGGCATCTTCCTACCTGTCCTCCCTCCCCCTCCCCACAATGTGAAGTTCAAAATGGCAACTGGAAAAGGCAAAGAGTAAAAACACCTTGAAAGAGAATTTTGACTTGAAAGGTGCAGATTTTTGCTAGAGCATAACCACCCTTACATTGCCATGTCTGTAAATACACTGCTCTGTAATCATTCAATGGTGTAACAAGCCACCTGGAAACAGTGATGAGGGAAGAAAAGAAGGAAACATGTTTTATTGACAAATCTAGTCCATTTCAGTTAGAGGTAATCCATGCAGTCCATAGGTAACAAAATCATTTGTCCCAAATACAACTGGGGTTTGAAATTTTTTCCAGAAATGTGCCAGGTGTCTGGAGGAGGAGGAAGGCTGTAGAGTTCTGCATGCAGTCATAACAGCCTAAGCCATGTGGAAGCTAACACATCAACCTGTTGATTCCCTCATGAATTCTGATCCAATCCAGGTGCTGACAGCAGCAAACTTCTCCTGTAGCAGGAACTCTCAGTGAAGGACATATTTTCCAGGGCTACGTTGGTAGCCCACTCCACTCGTAGATGTGCTGTTCAGTCACCACACATTTGAATACTTTGGTTGCATACACTTCTAATTTCCTACCTGCAGCTTGGAATGACATCTCCCTTTGCCAACTGGGCACCACAATGACTGTGATATCCTCCAAAATATGGAAGGCCTGAAATGATAGAGAAACCTTTGTGCAGCATGGCCGCTGACATCCCCCCAAAACCCAAGTTGCTGTGCAATTTTTAGAAAAACAGAAACTGTTTTTTTTTTTTAACTTACCATTGTCTCTTTCACTGTGATTAACCTGGCTGTGAGTAGGGTGGGCTGAAGCCTTCCTCTCACAATATACTGAAGTCCAGTTTGGAAAACTATCATTTTATGTCCAGAAGGATTTTTTTCTGTACTCCTGCAGTGAGCTATTTGAGACAATAACCCTCGTGTCTTGTCCTGTTCCAGGCCCTTGACCTCTACAGCCGGCAGTACCTCCACAGCTCACCCACACTGCAGCAAAAGCGTGGGTCAACGTACCTGCATGGACTGTACCAAGAGGAAGCGTTTCCTTGATGAACTTATGGTTGAGGTTTTGGATAGGACCAACAAGCAAGTCCAGTAACAAAAACAGAGGGATTTATGGCTAGAGGAAAGGCATGGTGAGAGGCAAGAGGAAAGGTTCAGGTTGGCTGCACAGGTTGAGGACAGGGTTGCAGTGCAGGAGCAGGCACTTCCTTCACAGCTCCTGGAACAGGAATGGTGGCTAAGGGCAGATGACAGAACTCAGCAGAAAGAACTGTTTGAACAGCTGCTATCACTAATAGCCACAACACTACCAGCTCCTGCCACACCGCATCACTGCCTGAGTCCCCTCCACAGTACCCTGTGCTGCAATCCAGGAATCGCTTGGACAACTCCATGGCTGGGTGGCCCATGCGATCAGGCCCGATCAGTAGCTGGGCATGGCAACTCTGCCCCATACAGTCACTCATATTAATCCCCTCTCCCACAGGCAGCTCCATCCTCCTCCCCTGGTGCCAAGTGCGAGGCAAATGTAGAAGGAAGTTAAAGGAGACCGGGGGTATATGCAACAGCAGGAGATTTCGGTCTTGTACATGGTTTCACTGTTTGCACTTGTTCATGCACTTTTTTTTTTTTATTATTATTTAAGATTTTGTTGTGGTACTTGCAGCAGGCCTGTATGGCAATGGGTTAATGTTGTCCTTTTCTAATATATATTTATAAATAAAGCTTTTTATTTTATGAAGAAAGTTAATTGGTATTACTTCATCGCATCATGCAATGAGTAGTTAAAGGGAAACACATGATCAGGGACAACTGGACATTTGTAAGCAAACACTATTTCTCAATAAAGTTAGCTACATCCATCCAGACCTCAATCACTTCCTTACATTACGCCATACTGTAAATCAACCCCTCCCCCCCCCCCATCTGTTACGTGGTCAGAACATGCATAAGTATATTGCATGGCAATCAACCCCACACACCTCCCCAAGCATTGAAATCCCTCACAAGGAAGCAATCTCTTTCCCTAGCCCCAAGCACATTCATAAAGGTGTTATTCCCCCTCTTGCATTGACCCACACAAGTCCACAATGTGGCTTCCTTCATATTGCTGGCAGCGTACACACCAAAATGATGGCTCAGAGGGATGTGTTCGTGGGCTGCTCAGACTTCCTGTAACGTGCAGAGGTGGACAGTTTTCCCATAGTCAAAGGTCCAGAGAAGCCACATTTCAGGAAGGAGCCAGGAATTCTGGGATATAGTTGGTTGGACGCCAGAACTCCAGGTTCAAGCCCGGTTAGAAAATTCTTACCCTAGGATTGACAATCTGGGCAGTCACTCAAGCTCTCTAATCCAGGGTCCACTCACTTGAGTTCCACTAACCAGGGGCTCCCACTGCAGTTTAGACCACCCCTTGAGGCTCTGCCTCGCCCCTGTCCCCAAATGTAGGATTATGGCTATGAGTCACAACAGAACCCAGTACCACTATCGGACAGAATTTTCTAAAGCACTTAAGGGTGCCCAGCTCCCAATAAGAGTCAATAAGAGCCACACACCTAAAATTGGGTGCTTTTGAAAAATCTTATAATGTACTGGACCATTATTGTATGATGCTGTCCAGTATTTGGATTTGTTCGTTTTAATGAGAAAGGCTCCTACACTGAGGGATTACTTATAAAGATCCAAAAGCATACCCATTCTTAAAGACACAAAATGCTTAGTTTGGAAATCCTGGTAGATGGCTGCCTATTATATGAGCAGCAAAACGTCGACTAAATAATAACATTTAAATATCACAGGTTGGTGTTTCAGGATTTGGCTATGGTTGGATTCTTTAAGTATGTATAACTGCCAGATAGGAGCACCTGACATTCTGTTAATGGTCTAAAATAAAAGTTTCAGCTCCTTCAGTTCCTCTCAGCATACCAGGCTCTCTTACTTGTGTCACAGTCTGCAGAAGGTTGGCCATCTCAACATGGGAAATTGTAGACATGGATGGCTTAAAAAACCATGATAACCAGAAGATGCTGTGTTGCAAAACACTACCGGAACCCTGTAAGTGGATGTGGTCAGAGTGGTAAACACACACTATGTAAGCAACGTAGCCCATCACATGTAAATATCTATCTTTGCCTTTGTTAATGAGATCTTCACAACCAAATAGCATTGGAATATTATCTTACACGTGCAAGCATGTGCACGCGTGCACACACACACAATAAGTAAATGCCAAAAACATACATCATCAGTCAATAAGGAAAAAACCTGCCCACCCTTCCCCACAGGAGGATGCCACATAGAGCTCATTTGCTATATACAGCAGTGAGTTGTATGGAATTGAAAGTACCCATTTTACATGGGGTGAAATGTCTATGGTTGTTTAACTCAGGAAGTCAGAGAGGCACCAATGACTGTTAGGCTGATCTGCAGCAGCTAGAGAAGAAATCAACAAGATTTGTCAATGAATATAATTTGTACATGCCCCCCATGACAACTTCTACCAGCCATCTAGTTAAAATATGATTAACAAATCTGCCCACTGTCTTTGGGCTCTTTCTGCATCACAAAACAAGCCAGCATGATAAAATCCCAGCTAGTGTTTCACATAAAACAAGACTGCCACATAATTGCTACACAACGAAGATGTAACTACACTGCAGATTTTATGAACTGTACTGCTGTGTGCTTACTCGACAGCATCAGTGCTGCCACTGTTTTAAATTATGCAACAGCACATTCAGTCCTAATAAACTCAGAAATGCTAGGGACCCCATGTGTAATTACTATATGTCATATATCATACTTTGCCCTATAAAATACAATATAGGTACATAATAGGTATCTAGTAATTTTCAGATTAAACGTTCCAAATGCTGTACTTACCACACTTCTATTCTTCTGCTGCATGTCTTTGAAGAGATTTTACCTTTCAAATTATTCCCGCAAATCAAATTTTGATGTATTGTATTAAAAACTCATTATATATCCACTCTTGCTTTATGTCTGGACTTATACTGCACATAAGAATCTTCAGTATATACTTTAAAAGATGAAGGATTCTAGATCCAGTTGACATATACAAACCATGAAAGGAAAATATTATCAAAGTAAAACTATGCCTCCTGTAATGTAACCTACTTTAAGATAAAATCCAAAAGAAATGTAGTCAGAGTAATGATTCGAAGCATGATTACAACATTTCTACTTCAATTACATGTTTAGTTATTCAGACTGTTTCTTTATGGAGTCACTAAAAAAGGAGCTATAATTAGAACACGCAAAAATAAGAGTTTTGTAGAGCTCCAAAGGAACCATATAATACTGTCTGGTAATTAAACAATATATTCGGTACTTTTCTTACTCTAAAACCAACAACTGGGTTATCCAAATAAAGCCAAACAATGTGGCAATTTATTTCCATTATTTCATGAAACATCTTAAGCATAAAAAAAAAAAATCACAAAACCCATCATCAGAATTGATTACTTCTATGAACAGTAAACTATGATCAGCAAAGCTGTAATAAAACACAATAGTCCAAATAAGGTGAGAGGTGGAATTGGAACACTGGATCTCCCCTGAAAACTTTAAAGGTGAGTTGCCACAACACATTTTTATTCCCACTTGTTCCTTTCCCTGAAAGCCTCCTCACTTTACTTGCATCTTAACCAATTATAGTATTAAAAAAAATAGCAATTATTCTGTATTTTTAAATTCCAAAACTTCTTCCATAGACCTCCACTAAATTAATGGAAGACTCCGGGATTCTTCCTCTTTGACCATATGAAGTCTGAATTTAGACCTGAGAATAATCAGTATTACAATTCAGCCTTTAAAAAGTATCAATAAAGGATCAAGGTTGAATAATAGCCTGAAATGGCTATAACCATGGTTACTATAGCTGTATATAATATATTTAGTGCCTTTCCTTTTTGATTATATTAAAATATAGCTACAGAAATTCAAAGTGTCACCACCTCTGTAGTATATTATATATTATTGCAAAGAGGTTTTATTTTAGTAATCATCTGTCTTTGGAACTGTCTGGTTCTGGCTGACCTGCTACGACTTTCTCAGGAGGATGTGAAACATACTGTGTTGTGGATGTTTTAAAGATGCTTCACAGTCCTCACATTTTGAATTTAAATTTAAGAAACACTGCTGGCTGAATAGATCATTCCATTATTCCTTGTATCATTTTAATTACAGGTTCCCAGACAACATTATAAAGCTTTAAGTTAATTGCCTCCAATGGTTTGCAAATTTTCTTATTTTAACATGACAAAATAAAGTTCAGATTAAAACTGTACAATTGTTATAGTGGTAAAAGTAACTCACAATAGAAGAAAGACCAGAGAAGCATTAAGAGAGATCAAAGATATTGGGCCATCATCTATAATATGCTCAATAGATAATATGGTCAGCTGTAAGACTGGTTTAGCAAGTATTGCAGAAAAATGAAACCTTTCATGCTTTGGAACTTCATTTCTGGCCCAAAGCAGCATGCCATCTTAAAAGCTATATACAAAAGCAGAGACAAAGTGAATTAATGCTGGCATGTTCATACTGATGTGCTAAATAACTACTATGAAAATCAAGACAAAACTTGTTTTGTAAATACAAAGCACGCATAGTTTCTATATGTAATGACTATGGACCAAATAACGCATCCCTGCTGTTCCCTCTGGTGGCTGGTTGTCTGCAGAGCTTCCTCTAAATGCCACTGAGCAAGGAGCATTTCTTCTGTATGGGAAAGAGCAAAGGGCGAGACTGAACACAACTGGATTCAGTGCTAAGCACAGCAGGCTCCTCACCCCACTGATAGCTTCCTCTCACTTGCCCCTCCACACTGGGCTAACATTTGTAAAGAGAAAGAGGTGCTATTATTCCTTCATGCCTGTATGGGTATTTTTTCCATTGGTGGGAGGAGAAGGGGGCTATAATTATGTCCATGATTTGGTGTTTCTCCCCAGGATGATATATACTTTTTTTCGTAGTGTAATTATTATGATAGATTATTTATACCTAGAGACTTCAACAGATATCAGGGCATCATTGTGGTAGTCACTATGCAATCTCATAAGAGACAACTCTTGCAGAACTCAATCTATACAGACATGTCAGGCATAGAGTGGGAGAAGGCAATTACTATCATCACCATTTTATAGATGGGGAATTGAGACAGAGAGAGATTAAGTAGGTAATACAGGGAGTCTGCAATAAAGTCAGAATTTGAACACTGATACGACTTTCGCACATACACACAAATACCAGATGTGTGGACACAACACTTTTGGACATAACTTCCATTAGCTTTAATAGAAAATATGTCTAAATTCCTTAGACTGCTTTGAAAATCTCAGCTATGGCCTATTAAATATCTAACACATGCAAGGTAATTTTGTGCACCTACCTGAAAATTTAGGCTTTAATTCAATAATATAATGTTTTGTGCAAAAGTGGAGAAGGAAAAAGACTGTTTTGTTAATAAGAACTCAGAAAGCTTCTAGAAAGGGACCAAAAAAGATTCCCAGAAATAGAATGAGACAGAAAGCAGATGGGAAATAGAATGTGAGTGTGTGAGGTTAAAAGTTCAGCAACTGGGCTAAGCAGAGTATTCAGGGTGGAAAGCCTAGGCTTGAAGTTAACAGTTCCTCACAGACAATTTTTCTGCAGAAGCTGAGGACTGAAAACTTAGTACTTAAGTGAGATGCACAATTACCACGTAGGTCAGAGAAAGGCATCTCTGTATGGTAAGATGGTTAAGTAGGAGATGGAAGGATGCAGAGTCTAGGGACAGAACATAGGAAGGGAAAGCTGTGTACCTAGTATCTTGGATGAGTTTATGCGAGAAGAACTGAGTCGAGCCAGACACAAGAAGTGGAGAATCCTTCATTATGTCCTAGTCAGCTGCCTCCCTTTGGACCTGTAACCTGGATAGAGACTAAATATTATCCCACACTCCGTGCATACTAAATGCTTAGCTGGAGTAACATCTAATATTTTCACATTAATGACCAGCTAAGGATTACTTACAATACACAATTTTTAAACTGTAATCTGAAAATTCTCCAGTTTCCAGTAGAAAAAATAAATATGATTTAGATCTCATACTGAAAAAGTGACAGCTAGAATAAGAGAGACCTTTTTAAGTTTCAATATTTTACTTGAAAAATGTAGTAAGAATTTTTCACCGAATTTGAGCCTATTGTTTAATGTGATTGGCAATGAATGCTGTTATCTGAATGAAATGTGAAATGCTCCAGACTCTACATCACACATTGCTCTACAAAGCCAGCCAAGAACTACAGAACTGAATTGCATTGTTTTATCACTTGTATGTTTTTCCTTTATTTCTTTTAATAGATAATAGAAGTAAAATTTAGATTGCTATTTGCGTCCTGGGTTCTCAGTCTTGAACGATACCAAATGCTAATTAATTTGCACTTCTTTCTGTTGTGAAGTTTTTATCTGATAGAACCTATCAATAGTGAGAATTTTATAGTAAAAAGAAATGGTTGGTGGAAGGAGACACTGTGGGCAAAATCCTGGACCCACTGAAGTCAATGTCACAACTACCATTTCACCCTATGTGCATTTGAGTTCGAGAAAGGGAACAAAAGGATGTCAATCCACATGCACAATTCAGTTCTGGAAAGGAAAGAGGGAGCCATTTTGAGAGGCAGAAAAGTTATCAAACCACCTATTTGCTGCATTAATCATTTTGATGAAGTGGTATCAGAGCCTTGGTTGCTGGAAACCAGCTTAGTAGGCTTGGGAGCTGCTGCACCTAGCCCCAGAACAAAGATAAGGGACAGACATAGTAGGAATGAGATCGCAGCACAGAGATATTATCACAATAGGGACCCGCTAGAATGCAGATAAATGTGAAGCTGAAAAAGCTTCACAGGCAAAATAAATAAATAAATAAAATACATGAAAGTCTTGAGCCAGCAAAGAGAAAAAATAAACAGAGAAAAAGTAAATGGAATTCTTTCAAGTATTTCAAACAGCAATTTTAGATGTGGGACTAACAGGTACTGAAAAGAAAATGCAGGAATAGGTGCACCAAGGCAGAGTGAAAGGAACGGAAAAGGGAAAGGCAATAGAACAAAACCCAAGGAGAGACAGGGTGTTACATTTTTCAAAGTATTTTAAAACTTATTTTATATAAGATTGCACAAATCTTATATAAACACACAACTGTTTGATTGTACATACATCACGATATGCACATAATACTATTCCTTCAGTACAGAAGAAGAGATTTTTCTGATTAAGTTAAATTACACAAGTAGGTACATATGACTTATGATAGAGGCAGCATCACATGATAAATCTTTCCTTTTTAATAGCAACCACTGTGTGGTTGTGTAGTTTGTGTATAAAGAAGTTTTGCACACAGTTTCACCATATTTTAAATGTAAATTCCTAATGGGAGGAGGAAGGAGCTGATCTGGAGCCTCATGAGCAGGGCAGAGGGACTTCCAGTGACTTTCAGAGATCAAGGACATCTGTAGAATAAGTTCCTTGTCCCTACTGCTAACTTGGGGTCCAAAATTACTCCATTCACAACAACTCTCATGAGATTAAATATGCTAACATCATACAAATAGTAAAGTCATTATAATGATGCAAATTATGGGATTGGAAAACATTTGGAGAATATGATCAAATGCATGAGATAATGACTTCTCTGCATCATGATGGTTGCGTAAACCACACAGTATAGTGCAATGTGAGGCTTTAAACTCCAGAGATATATTTGCACAAAATTCAGCCTTTACTATCGGTAAAAGTTTCATAAGGATTTAGCAATTTAATGTAAAAAGGGTAATTATTTTGCCAGGCTCTTTGTTGTTTCGGTGCAAAGTAAATACTGCAAAGGTGTGAATATAGCAGAGCTGTTTCAAGGCTGATTTCAGCTGAATTTCTATTGCTCTATGCAAACATAAGGGACTGACATATTTCTGTGTTGGTTAATAAGACCCCACAAATGCCAACCTTGTTCAACCCTTTCAGAGCTAAACAGCCTAAGTGCATGTTTTGTGTGTAACTCAAGTAACATCTGCTGACATTCAGGTGTTTAGGTCATTTGCAAGCTTATTTTTGGAGGTACTTTGTGAAGAAAAGGTTTCCTATAACATCTCTTTCACTGATCACCTGCTTTTAAAACCCCAGAAGCCAACATTCCTCCTAACAACAAAAGTTCTTTTCTGTAAAACAATGAAAAAATATTGGAGAGTTTTCTCACTGGTAAGAATTTTAATTGGGTTAAGCCACCAAAATGTCATAATAAGAGAAATGTCTTGTTGTGCATGTTAATACTTAGTCATTATACAGTGCTTTTCATCTTCAAAACTCTTTACAAGTATTAAGCACTAATCCCTGAAGACCGTACACACAATTTCCATTGCCCTCCATAGGAGATTTGCCTGAGGAAAACTTGAGTAAGGACTTCAGGATTGGGCTCTAACTCATTAACCTACACGTCTCATCCATGTTAGGTAGATAAGTATTATCCCCACATGAGATGTAACAATGGAAGCAGAAAATAACTGATCAGGCCATGCCTCCTCTTTCAAAAGCATGGCAACTCCTCTCTCTGCTTTTTGATTATTGAGTGTTTCAGAACCCAACTTGAATATTGTTTGTTTTGCCAAGCTCATATCAACATGCCTTCCAATTGCCTATTCATCTCTTGATTCAAGCAACCAGGCATATAAAAACTCATTTGTTAAGATTCAATCCGGAAACATTAGCTGGAGTTACATTTTGCTCCACATAATCATACATTATGTTCCTAGCGAATGTATTTTAAAAGTTTCCTGCACTACAAAACCCCCATAGTACTAATTATTCTATTGTCTGAGGAAGACTTAATTTCACCTCTAATTGCTACTGCAGATATGATGTTTTTGAGATGAACTATTAACATTGCTTAGACCATAGTTAGAGCTGTTCAGCTGCAATCACTTTTAACAGCTCATGACCCATAGCATGCTCATTATACTGGAGCTTTTAATAATGAAATTCTTTGGTGCAAACATGTGACATTGGTGAACAATTTTCTTTGTACTTACCATATGATTTTTATGCCACTTCGCTGAACACAGGATGTAATATATTTGGGCTTTTTATTGCTTGAGTAGAAAGTGCTCATTACCTATTTGTTTATGTTTATATATAGGAAAAAAACAAACAGTTTTTCAGGTGGCATACATCACACTGTTGTAGTGGTTGACTTTCTCAAGATGGTCTTCTGGGGTTTTGGTGCAGTTTGTGGAGGCACAGTCGCAGGTCTGAGAGGGGGAAAGCTATTACTGGGACTTATTCCCAAGCCTCCATTTTCTAGAGGCAATGGTGGGAGAGGAGGAGGCGGCGGTGGTAAAGGAGGACATTGGTGAGGAAGCTTTCCCAGCGGGTGGGCCGGCTCACTGTGTAAGTGGACCTCCCTGTTTTTAATGTTATACCGAACGTCACAGTCAGGGCAATAGCCATGGTACTGCACTTTCTCACTAAATCGTACTCGTTCCCGTGTTCCTGTCTGAGGACACCTGTCTTTATCAGGTCTATGAATCAGAGGATGCATTGGAACTTTGTCCAAGTTACTATTAGGTATGCAAAATACATCCCCATTAGGAATCTTGTTTGGTCCTCCTGGTAAACCTCCATTTCGAAGTAGGGTCCCATTAGTCTTTACAGGGTTGGCAGAAGGAACTGGCCTGTGAGGGTCTTCACACTTCACAGGAGTCAACCGTGGTGGAGGTGGTGGTGGATTGGGTTTCCTCAGTACGGTGAGAATGGCAGATGGGTGTGCTGGGGGCTTGATGAGAGGTGCATTGGCACGCACTTTGGCTTTCTCCAAGCTGGACGCTGTTGTGCTGCTTGAGCTGCTGTTCAGCGTGTCAGTTTTGGAACTGTCTGTCATCTCATCCTCCAGCTGCAGGTCAGATGTCAATGTGTCAATCTGGTCAACCACCTGCATGGAAATCAGAACACAAACAGTGATAAAGGTTCGCCACAGTAAAGGCAAACAAACAAAGCTTTATTCACAATCAGCTTTATCCCCTTCCTGGAACTGAAACATTTTAATATTCAATGTTATGAACTATTGTTTCTTTTTTCTTCTTGTCTAAATCTAGTTTAATTTAAAAAAAAAAAAATCCGTAGTTAGTCCTCTCATCTGAATACAATGGAAATACAATTTTAGCCTCTCTACAATGAAATTCTGTACTTTTTCTCCAGGGCTTATCTACCAATAACACGCTGCGTGAGCTATAATCCTTCAGTAACACAGTTTGCCTCACCGTGTAGGGGAAGGCTGAATGATTTAACCTCAGTTTGTTCAGGATGATTTTTGAATCCAGACCTACTGTAGAAGATCTTTTAGATTTGACCTTTAACAAAATCCAGATTTAAACATGTATCTCAGAATTGGTGATATTGTGGATATATCGTCAAAAGTTAACATACACGCCTATATAAGCAATTTTTACACAAACTGCTAAAGATTCAAGTAGTGAGTAGCAGTTACCAGCTTATCTTGAACCACACATTCTCCTTCTGTGACTATTTACTTGAGATATCTGACTCCCCCTAAACCAAATCTGAAATAGGATCATTTCTAAGATAAAGATATTGTGATTGTTTATTCCTGAAGGGGATAATTCACTCTATTTCATGCATTTTATATTAAGAGAATTCTCTATCTACCATACTTCTAATGTGCTTCCACTCACTTCCCTAGTATCTAGGTTGTTCTAATCTAGTCTTCTATTTTCCAATTTATGATCATAATATATAAACAAAACATATAAAGTATGTAATGTTGCCTTCTGCTAGGTATACAAAACTTTGTACACTATGATTAAAAGCCCCTCCTGAAAACTGCACCCTATTCAGTACTTAGTTCATTAACCCTTAAGGTAAATACAGCCATAAAAGCATAGGAGGGAAATACAAATTTGAAAAAAATAAAAGATGAAAATACCTTTCCCATGTCCTTATTACCATTGCAGGTTGTACCCGGACAACATCCAATCATAGAAATGCTATTGCTAAACTTATTTTCCATTTTTAGCATGTTTTCATATAACAAGGTTTTTTTCTACTTGTAAGGGAACACATTGATGTCCTTGACTTAACCAAAGGATTATTCAAAAGGAGAGAGATTCAAGTAGCCTCTTTAAAGGAGATTCAATTATTTACATGTGCTTTGAAAACACTTATCCAAAGTCTGTCTAGATGCAAGTAGAACAAAGGACTGTAATTCAGATATTTTTGTGAACTATATGTTTCAAAGTGACAATACATTAGTTCTGTTGTAATTCTTCAGAAAAGGTTGAAATTCAAGATAATACAGTAATATTTATTAAGCTAGTCTAATTATTCTTTGTAAGTAAATTACCTAAAGAATTTAGCCCCTTTTCTCTTAAGAATCATTTGGAATTTCTATGGCCTGGTCTACACTTAAAACAGGATTGACATAGCTTCATGGCACTCAGGGGTGTGCAAAATCTACAGCTATGGTGATCTAACCCCCGGTGTAGATACAGCTAGGGTGACAGAAGAATGCTTCCATTGAACTAGACACCATCACTCATTCAAATGGAGTTCCTACAACAACAGAAAAACCTCTTCCATTGCCGTAGTCTGCATCTACCCTAAAGGGTTACAGCACCATAACTATGCCATCGTAGCTATGCCACTGTAGTGCCCATAGGGTAAATGTGGCCTATGGAAGTACTTCTATTTCTCAATATTTGAATACTATAATTTATGCAAACAAATTTCATCCTTTATGGTCCTGGCAAACTGCTCACATTGACTATTCCGTGTTTATAGTGTGTGACTGGTCACAAGTCACATGATATTGTTTCTGCTTCCTGAATGGAGCAGAAGAGATTACAAACAAGGAGAATAATTGTGGTGTACTGAAATCTGTTTTAAAATTATGAAAAATAAGGAGCTCCAGAGGGAAATTTATGATCTGAGTCTTCAGCAGAGACAGTCTGCAGAGACACAGCCTAGAGGAAGGTGGGTTGAGCTGTGCCTCTCTACCTTAAGAGAGCAGCCTGCTTTGCCTCTCTCTCTGTTTTTGATTCTTGTGTGTTAGGGTTCTAGATGCTAAGAAATGAAATAGTGTTATGTTGCAACTTTCCAGCAAAAGTATTTCATGGTTTTATTTAACCTATTGAGGTGTATGATGCGAACATAACAACGATAAACAACAGAGTTAATAATGAACAACAAATAGTGAACACACGTATTCCCATATTAATACAAGTATACATACATGATGACATTCACCTCTGTGCAAGTGGCCAACACAAGGCCAATTCCTATTTAAATGGTGTACAAGCCTTGTGTTGGCCCATTGCACAACAGCAAATGTCACCTACTAAGGACAGGCATCAATCATTCATCCAAACCAACAACTCATCTGCATGAATGCTGGTAAGCAGCACCAAATAGTTAAACCGAATAGCTTTTCGGAATTTGAACAAATATTTGTAACACTTCTTGTAAAGTATCCAAGAAACTTTCACATACCTCAAGTTTAGTACTCTCAACCTTTTGGTTTTTCACATTTGCAAAAATTCACATACAATAAAGCCTGAACTTCTTTTTCACTTTCAGTTCACTTTAAAAGAGGTCAATACCTGTATATTGTAGAACCTCAGCGTTATGAACACCAGGGTTACAAACTGACCAGTCAACCACACGCCTCATTTGGAACCGAGAGTACACAATCAAGCAGCAGCTGAGACAAAATTTTTAAAAAACAACAAAAAAGTACAGTAAGTACTGTGTTAAACATAAACTATTAAAAATAAAGGGAAAGCAGCATTTTACTTCTGCATAGTAAAGTTTCAAAGCTGTATTAAGTCAATGTTCAGTTGTAAACTTTTGAAAGAACAACCATAACATTTTGTTCCGTCACCTCCATTCCCGAGGTGTTTGTAACTCTGAGTTTCTACTGTACTCTGAATAACACAGAACATAAGAACAGCAATACTGGGTCAGACCAATGGTCCATCTAACCCAGTATCCTGTCTTCCAACAGTGGCCAGTGCCAGGTGCCCCAGAGGGAATGAACAGAACAGGGAATCAAGTGATCCATCCCCTGTCGCCCATTCCCAGCTTTTGGCGAACAGAGGGTACGGACACTCAGAGCATGGTGTTGCACCTGTGCTCATCCTGGCTAATAGCCACTGATGGGTCTATCCTCCAGGAACTTATCTAGTTCTTTTTTCTCCAAGCTGAAAAGTCCCAGTCTTTTTAAATCTCTCCTCATACGGAAGCTGTTCCTTACCCTTAATCATTTTAGTTGCTCTTCTTTATTCCTTTTCCAATATATCTTTTTTAAGATAAGACCACATCCTTACACAGTATTCAAGATGTAGGTGTACCATGGATTTATATAGAGGCAGTCTGATATTTTCCTATCTTGTTATCTATTCCTTTCCTAATGGTTCCTAACATTCTGTTAGCTTTTTTGACTGCCGCTGCACATTGAGCAGATGTTTTCAGAGAACTATCCACAATGACTCCAAGATCTCTTTCTTGAGTAGTAACAGCTAATTTGGACACCATCATTTTGTATGTATAGTTCAACAGACTGGCTATAGGAAAATAACTCCAAAGAGAAAAATAAAAAGCCAGCAATCTGAAAAAAATTGTCATTACATTTTTTTCTTTCTCTGAGGACCCAATAGATCCAACATATATTTGTTAATTAAGAAACAAATTCTTCGCTGTCTTGAAGTCTCAGATTTGGCATTTTGTTTTTTTGTGATCAACAAATAAGGACCAAATTCTACCCTCAGAGGTATATATTTGCATCAGAAGAATTTGGTTCTGATGAAGATGGAGATGAGACACTATGAAAGGTGCAGCACCTCAGCAGCTTCACCCCCTCTTCCCTCCCCCCTCCCCTGAAAGGGGAGAGTATATTATTTCTCTCCCCTATTGGTATTTAGGTAATGCCCAGTGGCCTCAAAATGTAGTTGGATTTCCTCTGTGCTAGTCACTGTACAAACACACAGTAAGAGGGACTTCCTTCTCCAAAGATCTTACAAGGAGAAAAAAATAATACAGTTCTAGCTCCAATTTACACATGTGGAACTGAGATAAACAGATTAAGTGACTACTTAAAATCACATAGGGAGTCTGTGACAGAACTGAATCTACCAGGATGAATGGGGCACTGGGCCCTGATAATGCAAGCTGATCCACACAGGCTCAGTGTAGCTTCACCCGTGTAAGGGTCTGCCTGTACAGAGCTGCTTGGATAATTGGGCCCAGGAAGAGTCTAGAGTCAAAGTTTTCTGTGCCAACAAATAACAGCTACAGAACTGAATAATACAACGCAGATCAGAGAAGATAGCTAAGCTAAGCTGTCAGCCAGGGAGAGAACAAGGTCATTAGGCAACTGAAGGCAAGGGGGAAGAAAAGACACATCTAGTGACAATCTCCTAACTACCACAGGAGCTGTTCCAGTAAGGAGCAGTGTGGCCAGGGTTGCTTGGAGTGGTGAAAGCATACTGACCTGACTGGTAAAGACCGACTGGTATTACACTTGGCTTTGAGCAATGTTTAATAACAGATTCAGCAGATGTGTCAAAATGCCATGGGGGAGCTGTACGTCTCTTGTGAACACAGAATCCTGCCCACCCCACTTAGTCCCAGTCTCCCTTGCTTCCTATCACCCTTCCCCTCAAAGAGCTTTGGGTAATTGGGGGAATGCAGTAACCAACATGGCCAGTTTAGACTGGACAAACAGGGAAGGCTGCTCAGGTGAAGAGGTCAGAGCAGTGCCTCTTGTTATGCAATATGATTAGCCAAAGATTTGGCTGACAAAGATCAGCTTAATAAACAACCAAATCTTTCTTGAACTTGATATGAATTCTTTTGGAATTTCAAATATAAAATTCCAAATGAAGAAGAAGGAAAACATCAAAGCATAAATTGACAGGCTGACCAGGTTTTAGCACATATTTCCATACAAATAAATTAAGTAAAACGTATATATTTGCCCTCAAATAAACCAGTAATCACTCTTATTACTTAGCGCAAACACATAATTGCTGAAGATTTTTAGTTCAACTGAAAGTGTAGGTTGTTTCTGGAGAATGGCCAAATGCTGAAGTGCTAATGCAACAAATAGCAGGTTAACAAAAATTAGTACATTTTCCAAACCAAAAATCTATGCCAGTTATTCTGATTTATTTGCATTGTAATAGTGGCTAGAAGTCCCAATCAGGGATCAGGACTTCGTTGTGCTTAGCTCTGTACACACACAATGAAAAGCTGATTCCTGCCAAAGAGCAGATTGTTACACACAAATCTGTCCCTCATCACAATATAATTTACAGAGACAAAATTGGTAAGCATCAATTTGAGAAGGTCATACTGCACCCTTGGTAGGAGTACACAGCTCCAGTTTAAGCACTGTGTACACGGATCATAGAGCAATAGCAATTAGTGATGGGAAAAACCTTTTAGTCGATTCAGTCTATCCCCCTGCCAGTGCAAGATTTTCCCCAGGATTCATAGTAAAGCCCAGGCCTAAGTATGCCTCAATTTTAAATGACTTTAAACAGTTTATCTTTTGTCCCTTGGCAAGTGTGTAGTACACGTTGGAAATTTCTTTCCATTTCCTCATTTGGAAAAAGGCACTCAGAATGGCTCTGGAAGGATAGAACAGCTTATCTGCCTTGATTCCTTCCCATAATAAATCATGATTCTGTTCACTGTTGTTTTGTTCTGCCTATTTGCCCAAAAAATGAAAATCCAAGTAGGAAAACAGTATGTAGAAAATAGTTGCACTACAGGAGAACTATTAGCACAATAGAAACCAATTTCCATTGCAAAAGGTGGTTTTCCTGCTGGAGTAAAAAAGAAAATATTTATTTATTTATTTATTTTTAAAAGCATGTCTAGTTTCCTATGCTGTTTATAGTAACTGCACCTGATTCACACGTGTGAGTGGGGGAGAGGTACCTCTCTGCTCCCACGGGGCGGCTATACCAATAGAGGAATCCAGTCCTAGGGAAGGACACATGACAGCTCCTCTGTTGCCTGCATTCCCTTGTAGTTTTTGTAAGGAGCTGGGAAGAGCTGTGCAGAACTCCATAAGAGTGTTCTTGTTGAAGCTGTCCTGGAGATCTGCCACATCTCCTGGGTGTCTTGGTCAACCCCCCTACTGTCTGGGTTGCCAATACTCAGCTCCCACTTCACTGGATATGGGGAGCTACATGCCTCTGGTGATCCTGCACTTCTGTTCTGGTAGGGCTTTCTATCATCAGAGCTCCACAGACCTGATTTCTGTAGTTAGATCCAAGGATTAAATCAAGTCTGATATCCATGTTATATTTCTCCCTCATAATTGGGTCTTCCAATGAAGTCAAACCTCTGATTACAACATCGTCTACTGTATGCATTCTTAAGCTGAGCATTTTGTAACTTCACAATGTGATAAATAGGAGAAGCTGGCCTAGGAAGGTATGTCTACACTAGAAGCCTTGCTCATCCCGTAACTTGAGTTAACTGATCACCAATTAATTAGAGTAAGCTAACACTGTAATAAAATTCTAGTGTAGACACTCACAAATGTCTGCTCATGGTCATGACTGATGCCAGGATTCAGCCTACAGTGAGCTGCAACAAGAACAAGCAAGTCACTTCCCTTCATGTGCCTCAGTTTCCCCCTCTGTAAAATGTGGACATGATATTAACCACCTTTGCAAAGCGCTTTAAATCCACTGATGAAAAGCACCATTGACGAGCGAGGTGGTATTTTTAAGCAGGTACACAATAATTTAAAATTCCCTTTTAGAATTGGCATTCAATGTGAATGAAAAGCAAAACTAAAATTCTAATATAAACAAGCCCAGAAAGAGCAAGTATTTGTTTAAAAATAAATAACTATGGTATAGTAATTAGTAAATGTATCAAAAATACATATGAATAAAGCATAGCAGGTAAATACATTTATTATAATGCTTGGGAAAAAATCCTTATTACGGGAGTTCCTCTTTAAAACACCCAAGTAGTCAATCTCAGAACTACTTCTGAAATCCGTCAACAAACAGGGCCAGATTGTGCAACCCTAACTCACCTTGCTCAGCCCTTGATTACAGGAGTAATGGGACTACTCATAAGCAACTGTTCGTCAACAAGAATAAGGGTTGCACAAACTGACTCCTATGGTACAGCATGACCTTACCTAAAGCAAATGTCATAACTGTTGAGTGCCTGCTCTGTGTTGTACTAAATTTAACTACTTTCACATACAGTTTGGAGACTGCAATTTTATGGTATTTTTTAAATCTGACTCTCAGTCACAAAATGGCATGCTCAATAGATAAAACAGCAACCATCTGAACTATGGGGGAATGTCCAAAGACAGAGAGATTTGAAAAAGTTACAATTCCTGTAGAGAATACCTTTCAAGCATTCGACCTTTCTAGTGTCTCAGCCTCTGAAGAGAACTGTAACGAAGACAAATTAAAAGGTCAAACTGGAATATGGTAAATGTTCACAAAAGAGATCAAACAGCAGTTTAAAGCTGCTTCAATATGGGACAAGTGGATCTTTAAGGTTTTCTTCTTCTCACGCCTTTCAGATGCTTGAAAAACATCAAAAATAAATTTAATTTCAGTACTAGGAGTCACTGAAGTTACCAGAACCATAACAGAAAGGGAACATGCAAGTTGAAGTGCAAATTGGTGGCTGCAATAGAGAAGTTTCTTGGATTGGATGAGCAAGTGGACCCACTACAGAGAATCAGAGAAGTTGAGGCGCTAGCAGCCAGGTTCAGCAAACATCTGTATTCCAGGATAAAGGAAGGAATGAGCTGGCCATCACGAAGTCAGAGAGTGGACTGGCAGTTTGTAACCACCAGAGCCAAGAGGTCACAGTGGCATTATATATGGCTGGAGGAAGACAAGGATGGGCAGGCTGTGGCCATCAGAGAAAAGAGGACCAGGAGGACTTCTACACAGCTAGCAGTTTCCAATTGATATCAGGTTCTCAACATGGAAACCGGAGGATACCTCTCAAGGTTCAGCTGGCTCAAAGGAACAGCGATGTACTGGACACACCTGTGGATGGCAGTTCAGCACAACCTGTAAGAAAATCAAGCTTGTCCAAAAAGAGTTCTTCAACTGTCCAAGGAAGGATCCTTATAGGGATTCAATACTCAGGAGAATCGAAAGAAAAATTCTGCAAGGGACAGGCAGAAAACAGGACAGTGTGCTACCTTTCTGAAGCCAAGACATGAGACCTCACTCTAAGATTGGACAGGCTTCTGAAGTGGATGGGAAAGTATCCATTGGTAACGGCTCATTTCGACACTAATGTCGTGAGATATCTCGCAGATAGTAGATGAGTTCAGGGAACTTGGAAGTCTGCTGAAGATGAATGTCCAAGCGATCTTCCCTGAGATCCTTCCCTGAGATCCTTCCTGTCCCATAAGAGACAGAAGGCTGAAGATTCTGAAAAGGAATCGCTCGCTAGGTAAGTGGCATACAGTGGAGATTTTTGTTTTATGGAACATTAGTCCACCTTCTATGGGAAGGGGGGGGTGTAGTTTGAGTGGTCTCCACCTCAGTAGAAGAAGGACCAATCTTTTTGGGGACAGGTTGGCTAGAGTAGTCATGAGAAAATTAAACTGATAACAAAAGCGAAGGGGGAAAAAGGGAAGATATGAGCATTCAGCACAAAAATCAAGATGTTGAGAACAAAATTAATCAAGGAATGAAAGGACATAAAGAAAAGAAATTATTGAATTGCCTATATACCAATGCTAAGAGCCTGGGTAACAAACAAAAAGAACTAGTATTATTCATTTATGAGCATAAATTTGACCTAGTTGGTATTTCTGAATGCTGGTAGGATGGTTTCCTTAACTGAAATGCTAAAATTAACAGTTCTAACCTATTCAGGAAGTATCGTGTGGGCAGAAGAGGAGAGGGAGTGGCACTCTACACCAAAAGTGGTATTACCCGTTTCCAAGTCAGCGATAACTCAAAAGAAAACGATCTTGAATGCCTACAGACCTATGTCCTAATAGATAAAGCACAAGATGAGGTACTGGTTGGTGTCTTCTACAAACCATCAAATCACACTTGGGAACAGGATGAGCGCCTTCTATCTACAGTAAAAGCTGTGCTATCCGGCCCTGTACCAACTGGAAAGCTCTATAAACCGGCATTTCTGATCTTCATAGAAAGTCCAGTTTATAGTCCGGTTGGCACGGGGCAGTCAGGCTCCCTACCTGGCTCCGCGTGGCTCCCCAGAAGTTGCGACATGTCTCTGCTGCTCCTAGGCGGAGGAATGGCCACAAGGGATTCGGAGTGCGGGAGGGGATGTGGGGCGCAGACTCTGGGAGGGAATTTTGGATGCGGGAGGGGGCTCGGAGCAAGGGATTGGAGCACGGGAGAGGTTTTGGGGTGCCAGATCTGGGGGACGCTCACCTCGGGCGGCTCCCCACAAGTGGCAACCTGTCCTTGCTGCTCCTAGGCTGAGGCGTGCCAAGCGGCTCTGCGTGCTGCCTCCACCTGCAGGCACCACCCCAGTCAGTCAATGGGAGCTGCGGAGCTAGTGCATGAGGCTCGGCATGACGTAGTAGCGCATGACGCCTCCGCCTAGTAGCAGCCGGGACAGGTTGCTGCTTGTGGGGAACCACTCTAGGTGAGCACCCCCCAGATCTGGCACCACAAAACCCCCTGCCCCGAGCCTCCTCCCACACCCAAACTCCCTCCCAGAGCCCATGTCCCGCATCCCTTCTCGTGCCCCAACCCCGCACCCCCTCCCGCACCCAAACTCCCTCCCTCTTAGTTAACTGGAATTTTTCACTTACTGGCACCCCCCATTCCTCCAACATGCTGGATAAAAAGGCTTTTACTGTATAATATGTAGGAAAAATAAATCTGCATGATAATGCAGGCCTCCAATTTGAATGACATATGCTGGAGGTCTCATGCAGTCAGTACTAAAACTTCCTTGGAATTTCAAAGCATTATAGATGACAATTCCCTAACTCAAGAAGTGTTGCGTCCAACATGGGGGAATTCTATATTAGCTCCCATCTCGACAGATAAGGAAGAATTGCTAATAGAAATAAAAATTAATGCTAACTTAGCTACAAGTGATCATGAGTTGACCACCTTGATAATGTGCAAACAGAATAAAATCCAGACCAGTGAGAGAAACACACACACACACTTGGTGCTTTAAAAGGACCAGTTTCACAAAGCTGAAAACAATTATGAGCCAAAAATTACTAGATCCCAAAAAGTCACAAAACCACAATCAAGGAAGGCAGCCATATTAGTTAAAAAAATGACCTTGTTTAGAGGGGAAGTGAAGGCAGCTATAAAATTTATATATAACAAATGGGAAAAATGGGAAGTTGATAGTAAATAATATAAATCAGAAACTAGGAATTGTAGAAATTTGGTAAGGGAAGCACAAGAAGAAACCTATGGCCAGTTGATTTAAGGACAATAAGAATCAGTTTTTTAAAGTATATTAGGAACAAAAAGAATCCTAACAATGGTTCTGGTCCATTACTAGGTGGAAATGATAGAATTATCAATAATAATGCAGAAAAGGCAGAATATTCAATAAATATTTCCGTTCTATGTTTAGGAAAAAACAGATAATGTAGTCATATCATATGGTAACACTCTTTACATTTCACTTGCATAACAAGAGGATGTTAAACAGCAGCTACTAAATGTAGATGTTGTTAAGTCAGCAGTGTTTCAAAAGAAGGGGCTGAGGAGCTTGCTGGGCCATTAATGCTTATTTTCAATAAGTTCTGGAGCACTGGGGAAGTTCCAGAAGACTGGAAGAAATCTCATAATATGCCAATATTTAAAAAAGGGTAAATGGGATGACCTGAGTAATTATAGGCCTGTCAGTCTGACATTGATCCTGGTCAAGATAATGGAGCAGTTGACATGAGATTCAATCAATATTGAATTGCAGGAGGGTAATATGATTAATGCCAATTAACACGGCTTTTATGGAAAATACATCCTGTCAAAGTAACTTGACAACTTTTTTTGATGAGATTACAAGTTTGGTTGATGTAATATACTTAGATGCCTGCAAAGCATTTTTCATTAAAAAACTAGGAAGATATAAAATTTACCTGCTACATATTAAGTGGATTAAAAGCTGGCTAAAAGGTCTCATAATATCACTGTAAATGGAGAACTATCAGTGAACAAATGTGTTTCTAGTGGGGTCCCAAAGGGATCAGGTTTTGGCCCTACACTCTAACATTTTTATTAATTATCTGGAAGAAAACATAAAATCATCACTGATAAAGTTTGCAGATGACACAAAAGTTGGGGGAGTGGTAAATAATGAAGAGAACAGATCGGGATTGTTTGGTAAACTGGGCGAAATCAAACAATATGCATCTTAAAATGGCTAACCGTAAATCTAGGAACAAAAAGAATATAAACCATACATACAGGATAGTGGACTCTACCCTGGGACGCAGTGACTCTGGAAAAAATTTGGGGGTTGTGGATAAGCAGCTGAACATAAGCTCTCAGTGGGATTCTGTGGCTAAAAGGGCTAATGCAATCCTTGGATACATAAACAGGGGAATCTTGAATAGAAGTAGAGCAGTTATTTTACTTCTGTATTTAGACCACTGCTGGAATACTGAATCCAATTCTGGTGTCTGCAACTCACGGTTCACAGAAAAGATGCAAGAATGACTGAAGCATTGGAAAATCTGATTTATAGCGATAGACTGAAGGAGCTCCATCTATTTAGTTTAACAAAGAGAAGTTTCAGGGTTGACTTGATTATAATCCATGAGTACATAAACAAGGAACAAATATCTGATAATGGGCTTTCCAATCTAGCAGAGAAAAGTTTATCACAATCCAATGGCTGGAAGTTGAAGCTAGACAAATTCAAACTGGAAATAAGGCATTTTTTTTAACAGTGAGTAATTAATCATTGGAACAATTTACCAAGTGTCGTGCAGGATCCTCCATCACTGACCATTTTAAAATCAAGATTGGATGCTTTTCTAAAAGATCTGCTCTAGGAATTATTTTGGGGAAGTTCTATACCCTGTGTTATCCAGGAGATGAGCCTAGATGATGACAATGGTCCCTTCTAGCCTTGGACTCTATGAAATCATTACTGCTGTTTTCTGACTGAACCGGATAAAAATATCTGGGGCGTTGCCCTCATGCCAGAACACATTCAAACATTGGGCGTTGTTGTTTAGAAGATGCAAAAGACAACTGGTGTTCTTACAAGGTGTTTCATGGTGTTTTACAGACAATTAGAGTGACAGGTCCCTGCCCCAAGGAACTTTGAGTCCAAATTCGACAGAATAAAGAATGACAATAAGCAAAAAAAGGGGCAGGGGAAATAGATGGTTATAACAATGACAACTGTGCTTAATGTTTTGAGTGGTGCTGGTTAGCGCATATCTGGATTTTATTTCCCTGTAAATTAGTTAAATAAGTTAAAGTTATTAAATTCAACAAATTTTTAAATTGTGATTTGCATGAAATTTTGCGTGCCTTGCTATGAAAATAGGGTTACCACGCTTCCTTGCATTTCTAGAGAAATTGGGTCCACATTTTGGGGTCAACATCCAGAAGTGACATATGTCTGGAAAACACTCTCTAGCAAGCACATCATCATGCTGTAAGTGGAATATATTCAGCATGGTAGAATGACCAGGGCAAGCTTTCACATTATAATAAGAAAGCAAGAAGACAGAATAGCAGATGATGCGGAGATGCAGGGAAACAATAAGTACACATCGGAAGTTTAAAAATGGTAACAAAATTTGAGCAAAACAAACTAAGACTACAAGCTAAAGCTCACAGCAATGGGAGGGGAATAAGCATAGATCAATCCAAATTTCCGTCCCTGTGGTCTCTAACTGGTATCATGGGAGAGAACAATTGGAGCAACACTTTCTAATCTTTGTTAAGGTTACTGGAGTAGATTTAAAAAAAAAAGGATTAGATGTGAAGATTTTCTAAAATGGGTGTGTAAAGGAGGCACCTAAATCCATATTTAGGCACCTAAATAAGTGGTCTGAGTTTCAAAAATACCAAGTACCCAATATCTCTTACTGACCTCGACATAAGTTGTTGCACACTCAGCACTGTTGAAAATTAAGGTGGAGGAAGCACTTGGATTGTTTAATGGATAAACAGAGCAAGCAGATGATGATGAGCCTTCTCTCGATGGAATTTTAATGTTTTGGAATTAATGTAATCCTAAAAAGAATACTACTACTTTTAAATGGCACCAATTCTTGTCTGATCCTCACTTCAGAACACACAGAATTACAAATATGTAACAGATTTGAGGCACAAGTAGAAAACTGAGTTTGGTATTAATTAAGATGATATGGTAATGGCCAAAACTGAGTTCAACAGGATCGGCAAGAAGTTGAAAGAAAGGCTACTAAGGAAAACTGATTTGGGTTAGAGACATTTACTAGGCTTCAGAACCAAAAAACTTCAAAGAGAGATCATGTCTGGGAAAAGCACCAAGAAGGTCCTAAAACAAACATGGCTTGTGATCCTGTACAATGATACCACACACATAGCTGATGTTAAAAACTATGGTTGTCATTTTAAAACACATCCACTGCAAACCTGTCCAACATTTGGGTTCATTTGTCACACGTGGAAAGTCATACCATCATCCACAAAATGCAGAGAAACAAACCCACCGCAGAGAGAAATCTCTGACTGAAATAGATTGTCAATTTGTGGTCTTTTCGGGGACCGTATCAAGGCACTACATACGTGATGTAGCTAAGCTAGCAGAAATTTGCATCTGATGCTCTATTTGAGGAATGTTTTTCTAAAATTATAATTTGATGTTTTACCAGCATGTCTTCAGAAAGATTTTGGACTCACTCTGCATAAGACTAATGGCATATAGTGGCTCTAGGATACAATCAAGAAGTCACCCTCACAACAGCAACAGCCAAGGGCAAGATCAGTCTATATTTTTCATTACTAAGGTTTCTAAAACAGCACTATCAGGTAGAGAAACTTACATTGAGTTTATCTTTATTGAAATAATAAGAACAGCATATAATGATGCCGCTACTACAAGAGAAGAATTAATGGCACAACATCCAGACATCTTCAGGGAACTAGCGCAGTTCTATGGAGCACATCATATACACAAAGACTCCACCGTTACCCCTGATAAATACGTGGATACAGAAATATACCATTTGCTGTGTCACATACAGAGATGGTCTCAAATATTTGGAAATAGTCCTGCACCTTGCGTTAGCAGCTTATTCATAACTTTAAAAATAGAAATTTAAAAAATATGCTTGGATCCCAGAGATCTAATAAGGCCTGAAAACTTAGCATTACCATTCCGACAAACAGATGTTCAGTGAAGAGAAGCTGGAAAAAAAGCCTATTCAGCATCCTAAAGGAAAAGGTTTGATATTGACAAGTCATACAATACAAGGAGTCATCTGATCTGCCTCTTTAATGCCCCATATGACACAGGCAAATTTCTCTGTCTACCCTTCGGAATAGAGTCTGCTAGGGAAGCCTTTTAACAACAAAAACAAAAAGGTCATGAAGCATTAAGGAATATAGCAAGAGTTTACATCATAATGAACAATAGGATTCTAGCTGCAACCACAAAAAAAGTGAGCTTTTAAAAAAAAAAAAAAAAAAGCATCAAACTAAGCAGAAATCTAACAGCAGCAGTGTAATAGCCCCCCTGGCTATGAGAAACTGATGTAGCCTAGATATACAGGTTTAAAGGACGTTTGTCATCAAAAACAGCTGTTTTAAAAGCCCAACTAAAATACTAAAGTTGTCATTCAGTGTAAAAACCAAAAAATTCTCACTCCAGATCCTGTGTGGAATATTCAAGTCTTATATATGAAAAAATGATACTGAGTCATTAATTTCTAGGAAATATAGAGGATTAACCTGATTTGCATGACATTTGGCCTAATAATACTAAAGTTGTTTTTATCCTCCCTCAGGGAACTTACTAATGCAATGATTTTTTAAGTACTTCTCCATGTGTTACCAGACCAAAAGCAAAACTGTGTATTAGCTGTGTATTGCAACATTTAAGAAGGAAACCTTGATAAGGTTTTCAATCTTCCATCTCCCCAATTCCAGGATTTGCACCAAGCTTAAATAGTTGTCAAAACGTAAGGCTAAAGAATCAATGTATGCATTTGAAATAGCACGTGTGCCCTGTACTTCTTTGGACAGCAATGCTTATTAAGTGTTTCTCAATTACTCTTTCCAAGAATAGGAATCTGGCACAACATGTTCTGAACAATAACAAGATTTACAAATTACAAAAACAAACAAACAAACCACACACACTTTCCAAGGCTTTTAAGTACTGGAAAAAGGAAGGGAGATAATGCGCATTAAAACATGTCATGAGTAAATTTCCATAACATTTGCAATATAACTTGCAGTTAGAAGAATTTAGTTTTAGGGGAAATCAGCAATTTTCATATAATTAAGCTCATGTTAACTGAAACCAGCTTGAACTTCCATAATGTGAAGAAATCATCATATTTGTTTTTCTCATTCTGTTCATTATAGAGTAGTTATAGTTTGAATGAATGGTAGAGGCCATGAAAGTAAGGGATTAATAGAAGAACATCTGAATGACCATCTGGAAACAACCCAATAGGTTATCCATTGTTTGTCCTGTCTCTGCGTGACCAATATATGGCAATTCAGAGGAAAGCATACAACTGCCATAATATTTCATTGGGGGAAATTTCTTCCTGGACTTAGCTGGTGACAAACTTATATCTTTGAAGCATGAGGACTGCTAAATTGCAATGTTTTTATATTGGCTAGTGTAATTGCAGACAAGGAAATTAAAGCAATATTTTTTAGAATGGAGGTTTGCATGCAAAATTTTGCATCAGCTGCATCTATATTTGCATGTGCAATTAACAAATTCGTTTGCACAAATCAAATGGTTGCAAACAAATTGCTAGTCAACTGTCTACCTAGCAAACCAAATTGCACATGCAAATGTGGGCAAAAAACTGCATAGGTATTTTTGAATAAAGGCTATTCTTGTAAAAAATGTGGCCCTAAATATTGAATCTGTTATGCAAATTGCCTCAATAATAACCCATGGCAATGAGTTTCATAAGTTAATTATGTTTCATACTCAGTATTAGAGTAGCACTGACTTGATCCAAAGACACAACGTGTGTTTCAGCTTCTTCGCACAACCAATTCATCTGATATTGCTTACTGAAGAGTCTCTCCTGAACACTGCTACTGAACAATGCCAAACTGCAGTGTTTAATTATTATCTTCAGAGTGATTCTATCCACCCACCAATGAAAAATAATATGGATTTTCATTGTCTTTTTTCCCCCCGACATTTATTTTAGCCCAGTGGTTTTCCACCTATGGTCTGCAGGGGTCCACACCTCTCTTCAGAATTTGTAGGGGTCTGAAAATGGAAAAAAGTTGAAAACCACTGTTTCAGTATTTCCAGTTTTACCATTTATAAACGTAGAGTCTCTACCTACCTAATGCAGAGATTTTAGCTAATCCCACAATTCACAATTCAAAGTACTCTAACGTTTTAGTACAAATGAAAAGAGTTTTAATATAAGAAAACTGTACCTATGAGAATGGTTATGGGGATGATGCACTCAAAACTCAGGAAAATCAGCATTTCAGAACAAAATCACAATTTAAGAATGATTAAATTCTGATTTCAGGGGTTATTTGGATAATCACAGTAGATCAGCAGAAGATATTTTTCTTTCCAAAGTTTATTATAAGCACTGAGATAGATTCAGCCTGGTGTTACATTGGTTTATGCCAGTTTAAACCTTGGCGCAAGACCTCGTGGCAGAAAGTCCACTGAGGAATTAGGTAGAAATCCAAAGGGAAAGCCAGTGCCTGTCCTACCTTGGGGTGGGGATAAAGAACAGAGGTTCTTGCTGGGTTGGGAGGTGTACAGCACAGTACATCAGATAATCTTGTCTGATGTATAAAAGTGCTTTGCTTGCAGCAGGTTCTAAAAGTCATTTTGTTTAAAAAAAAATCAAGGGGTCATATTGTCTCACATACAGCTCTTCCCTCATCTGCGAAGATGGGAGGGAAAAGGGGGAGGGGGCATCAGGTTCCTCATCAACATTAGCTCTCTTCTCAGATTCAGTGGGGCCCCCTCCTCCGGCCAGGGTCTATGTGTTGGCAAGAGAAAGTCATATTTTCCAAGTATTTAAAACCTGGAAAGAAAAGTTCACTCTAGTCCCAAACTCAAAATAAAAAGTGCCAGCTGAGGATCACATTTCCCATATTAAAAAACTGTTCAAAATGAAAATAGTTTGGCTATTTATAAGTCACAGAAACGTGTAAAACCTATAGAACTATGAATGCAGAAAGCTTTTTGAATTTGGCTTTTCCCTATCAGTTTGTGAAGGTTTCACTTTTTGGTTTAGAGAACATATATATCAAACAACACTCCTCTATTCGCATATGTATTGTAGTAAGTTTAAAAGAACCTGCTGTCTATTATAGCGTTTTTCTTCTGAAAACCAACAAAAAGGTTTTGGTTTTTTTCTTAAATAGCTTTGAACTGAAAAGTGAAATTTGATTAGTCCATGTGGTTTCACCACTTCTTGTATTTTTTCAAATAAAAATGCTGTAAAACAGCCAATATTTAGCATTGAAACATGGCTTTTGAACATTTATTGTACTTTGTTTGAAAATGCTTTCTGCATATTTTTGACATAGCTAAATATGGCTTCATGTGACAAAAAAATTCTTAATAACAATTTGCATAAATTTACATCATAAGAGTTCAAGTAAATATTAGATTTAGTCCCCAGTCATGAAATGTATTTATGTAATCTGCACGTAGAAATATATTGAAATATATGCATCCAAACTACTAAAGTTCACTGTGTTGACTCAGATTCCCATATGGTGATTTTTTTTCCCCTTTAAAAAAAAAATTGAATCCCCATTCAAAACAAACAAACAAAAAATTTCTTGCAAGGCATTTAGATACCAAGATGGCACCTTAGAAATACATACAATAGAGAGATTAAAAATTTTAGAATATAAATTAATGTGGCTCTGTATAATCCCTTCAGTATTGAATGTACCTCAATGAGCTTTCTGATGAGTACGTAAATACTCAAATACATAAATGAGTACACTGAAGTTACTTTGTAGTCAAGGAACATTATGAATAAGCTGATAGTCTAGTCACAATCTATAATATTAGGTTCTTAATTCATTGACAAGAACATTAGCCAGGACTAATCAGTGCAAAATGTTTCTGCCAAAACCTTTTTTGCCAAAAAATGCAGATTTGGGTTAACCAAAACCTTCTGCCAATTCATGTTGAATTTGCTGTTTTGGGGGCTTTATTTAGAAAAACAAATACTCTGAAAAACTAAAAATGTTTTGACCTTTCCAAAGTCAAATATTTTTATTTTTACTCAAAATTATTTTTTATTAAGAAATATATTTCAATTTCATTAAAAATAAACATTTAAAAAAGCTTGAAATCTAAACAATATATTTTGTTTTGGGAGACAAAACATTTAGTTCAATCCCAATTTTTTTTTCTTTGGTTCACTAAACGTTTTGAAATGGTTTTGTTTTGCAACAGACCCAAAGTGATTCCCCCCTCCATTTTTCAGAACAGGCACCAAACCGAAAATCACTTATTTGCGCAGAGGTAGCCAGGACACTTTGGTTATCTCCTAAAGGTGCTCTAGGATGTTTAATTCCACTTGTTCAACACTACTGTTTAAACACCCTTTTGTGCTAAGTCCAGATGTAGAATCAGTTTAATGGTTGATACATCTCTCTGGAGACTACATTGTAGCCCTTTGGATTCAGAGATTTAATAGTAATAGGGGAGAAAATCTGTCACTGTCTCTAATCTTGAGATGATATGTAAGTATAGACCTCCCTTTTCCATGGAGCACATTTTAACAATGCAGCATAACACAGGCTATATAGAACTTGCCCAAAATAATTCCTAGAGCATATCTTTCACAAAAACATCCTATCTTGATTTAAAATTGTCAATGACGCAGAATCCACCACCATTAGTAAATTGTTCCAATAGTTAACTACTCTCACTGTTAAAAATGTACACCTTATTTCCAGTCTGAATTTGTTTAGCTTCAACTTTCAGCCATTGGATTGTGTTACACCTTTCTCTGCTCGACTGAAGAGCCCACTTTTAAATATCTGTTCCTTGTGTAGGTACTTATAGACTGTAATCAACCCACCTCTTAACCTACTTGAACTACTTGAGTCTATCACTATAAGGCAGAGGTGGGCAAACTATGGCCCGCAGGCCACATCCGGCCCACAGGACCGTCCTGCCCGGCCCCTGAGCTCCCGGCCAGGGAGGCAAGCCCCCGGCCCCTCCTCTGCTGTCCCCCCTCCCCTGCAGCTACGCTGCCGTGTGGGCAGTGCTCTACGTGGCGTGATCCTGCGGAGCAGAGCAGCAGCGTGTCTAGTTCCAGCTGGGCGGCGCGGCTGCCAGACATGCTGCTCTGAGCGGCATGGTAAGGGGGCCGGGGGGTTGGATAAAGGGTGGGGGGTCCCGGAGGGCAGTCAGGGGACAGGGAGCAGTTGATGGGGTGGAGGTTTGGGGGGGCGGTCGGGAACGGGGGAGTTGCATAAGCGTGGGAGTCCCGGGAGCCTGTGTGTGGGGGGGTTGGATAGGGGTCAGGAGACGGGGAACAGGGGCGGTTAGATAGGCGTGGGAGTCCCAGGGGATCAGTCAGGGGTCTGGGAGCAGGGGGGTTGGATAGGGGGTGGGGTCCCGGGAGGGGGCGGTCAGGGGCCAAGAAGAAAGATAACAAGTTAGCTTGACAGGATCTACTTTCCATAAATCAATGCTGATTTGCATTAATTAAATTACTCTCTTTAATCTTATTAATCGAGTCCTGAATCTTCTGCTGCATTATCTTCCCCCGAAATAATGTCAGGCTGACAGGCCTATAACTACCCGGGTCATTTTGTATGCCCTTTTTTTAAAGTGGGCATATTAGCTTTTCTCCTGTCTTCTGTAACTTCTCCACTGCTCAAAAGTTATTGAAAATCAACATTAATGGTGAAGCAAACTCTTCAGTCAGCACTTTTAGAACTCTTGGATGCAAGTTATCTGGATCAGCTGACTTACAAATGTCTAA